>NC_058505.1:7040357-7650000 GCF_020382885.2 Scatophagus argus | reverse complement strand
CAGTCAGGGCTCATTCAGACAGGATAAGACTTTCTGTTGAGGTGTTTTTGTAACTAACTGTAATTTCATTTTTATGCAAGCGGCCACCGACCATCAGTCACCGCTTAAGCTGCAGCTTTTGCTCCTGTGTTGTTTTAAATTGGCTCGTTTATGACTAAGGGACACATGTTGTTCCCAAGTCAGGTGTGTCCAAATGCCTGATGTTTAAATGATCAGCATCTGACTGTCATACTGGGCCGTGGTGCCCCAAAGCTCAACATGAACAAAGTGTGTGTGTGCGTGTGTGTGTGTGTGTTCCCGCAGTGAGCCTCGCGCAGTTGTTACTTTCAACTTTTTCCAATGATTGGTGATGAATGAGTCTGGATGAAAAATGATGGATTCAACTGTTCGCAGTAGGTTTTCCCGATGATAAGTAAATGCTTTTAACTGTGAAAATATAAACACAAATAAATGACTTTCTTCTCACAGTTTCATTAACATCGGCTTGGCTTTTCTCCCACTCATTGTATGACATTCTGGCTTTTAATCCCGCACAGGCCTGCGCACTTCTGCCCAGTAAAAACCCAGCGAATAAACCAGAATAAACTGCATTTAATCCTGATGCTGAGGATCAAAGTGAAACGAATTTGGAAGAAGGAAAAAATAAAACCCATTGCGAAGAAACGGAGTTTTATTTTGGTTCATTCAGAGAGCGTGAGCACCTCTAACAGGAAGCGCTGCGTCTCCAGGGATCACCAGGTTCACTTCTGTACTGACGGGGAGGACTGGGAGGACTTGGCGGACTGGGAGGACTGGGAGGACTGGGATCGGTTGTCTGCGCTCTCTGGCTGACGTCCAACACCTCGTGGTCACAAATCAGCCATCTGATCTGCTCCAATTAAATCTAATTATGTGTTTTTTCAGGTAAAGGGTTTTACGTAAGATTTGCGTAGTTTAACAGTTTGATGCTGTGCAAACTGTTAAGTTTAAACCCTCAGTTTAGTCAGACTGTAGTTAAAACGATCGTGTTTTTATCGAAAATAACTCGGATTGATTACAATAATTTTTTTTTTTACAGTTAAAAACTTCTGCTGCCTCCAGCCGGTGCTGATAAACAGGCCTTGTGTGCTCTGTGGCACCACATCAGAGCTTATTGGATGATTCCATTTCTCAAACAATAAATAAATAAATAAAATTACGCCCGAGGCGTTTTTACACTGATTTATTTTTCTAACATTTTTTTAAATTGCCACCCGCCTGCTGTCGATCATTTCCACAGAAAGCTGAGAAGCTGGGCTGCAACATAAAGCCTCTCACAGCCTCTTCGTTTTATTGCGACAAACACATCACAAAACACCAACACATTACTTCACGAATATTTCGATCCATAACGAGTTTTCAGGAGTGTGTGTGTGTGTGGGTGTGTGTGCATGTGTGTGTGTGTGTGTGAAATAAAAGTTAGAAACATAATCATTCGGTTAAAGTTACAAAAGCAACAGGATTTATGAGTCCAGTCACCAACGCTGTGCAGAAACACACGAAGTGCATCACAGCTGCTCTTCAGCAGGAACAACAAAGTGTAAAAAGTTCACATCCAACTACCCAAAAACTGTCATGTCGTTGCATATTGATGGTCAACATCTCTTTTTTAAGGCATGTTGTCTCGGATTCATATAGTTTTGTTCACTTCACACACAAATGATTTTCCTTCCAGTCCCCGACTTTCAGCTGCAGTGAAATATACAACAATGCAACAGAAACAAACTTTAAATGTATGGGAATTCACATAAAGGGCAACACTGTTGAATTTTACAATATCTTTTTTTTTTATAATATATTATCCACATTCAAATTGACGGAGTTATAATAAATAAGCTTAAATAAATAAATACAATAATAATTTACATTCACCTCCACACTATTTACTCCAAGTACAAATGCATTTAGTTTTCCAGGTTGGTTTATTTTTCCCCCCCAAGAACTTCCTGTCTTTGCAGGACCAATTCAGATGACGTCTTCTAAACACAAGCACGTTTCCAAACATTTTATCTATTAATTAATTCTGTCTAATTGTCATCGTTTTAATTAGATATTAGATAAAGAGAAACGCACCGTCAGAGAAAATATACATATATCGTTTTTTTTTTTCATACAAGCAAAGATTGCATTTGGCTGTCTTGCATAGCTCAATTGACCTTTATTGCTAATAGACTGAATCTCTGAACTCCAATCACGTCTCAGCAAACTTCCCTGATGAAGTGAAACGTCTTTAGATTCTTCTTCCTCGGTTGTTTTGTTTTGCTGTTGTTGTTTTTACCCGCCACAAAATTCATTTCACTGGCTGCTGTGACCCCAATTGAATAACCACACAAATCTAATCAACTGTCCACCGTGTCAGCTTTACGTGACCCAGCAGCATGATGCTCAGCACCTGTGACTAACCTGCTGCAAACCTGAAAAGCTTTAAGGGATTATTCTACATTTGTGGAGCCATTGAGTCTTAAATATCATTGAATTAGAAGATTTTCAGACTAAAGTCTTTTCATTTGTTGGCAAAGAAAAAAAAATCGGATTCCTTTTTTCTCTTTGTTCTGCCTTGTATCACCTCAGATTTAGCGGAACAACAATCAAGAATCACATTTCATTTGAAGACTTTCATCATGTTTCAAAGAAAAAACGAGGCTTAACACTCAACACAAAAATGACTTGTTAAAATGGGCTTTTTTTTTTCTTTTTTTTTTTTGCAGTGCGTGTCTGGAGTCCATTTCGTTCCACTCTCGATATCTGCGGGGGGAAAAAATTGCATCGCTTCTGAAACTTGAACTTTGTCCAGCTGATTGATTAATTGTGGAAAGAGCCATTAACTTCCCCTTGTGCTTGAAAGGACTGGCTGCGGACGTGCAGATCGTAGGGAAAACGGGCCTCTGGGGAGACTCGGTACATGGAGTTGTGCGCAAGAGCCGTGCGCCCTGGCGCACTGCAGTAGCGCATGCCATAGTGGCTGCTTTTGCTGTAGTCTGGCGGATCTTCGTGTTTTAGGGAGAAAATCCCGTTAAAGTTCATCGGGGGGCTCAGCTGGCCGTCGAAATGCGGACTCCCGCTGTCTGGGGACGGGTTTTCGTAGTAGGGCTCGTACACGCTGCTGTAGCTGTAGTGTCTGAACGTCTTGGCGCTGCTGTCCAAGCCGCTCCCGCTGTGGCCGGGGGGTGTGTTCACGTCTGAGCCTGGGTACGAGTACATGGCATCGTAAGGCGATCTGCCAGAGAACATGACATCCCCGTTGTGGTCTGTGAGGAAATTTCTCGCGTTCAGCTGCAAACAACCGGCCACCAAGTTGGTCGTGGGCTGAGATAATCCTTTGCACAAAGTCTGTACGAAGCTGAGGAGGTCCGGTCTCTTCCCTGCGCTCAGAGTCTCTGAAAGGGCCCAGATGTAATTTTTGGCCAGTCTAAGGGTCTCAATCTTGGACAGTTTTTGAGTTTTAGAGTAACACGGCACAACTTTGCGAAGGCTCTCCAGCGCGGCGTTCAAGCCGTGCATCCGGTTGCGCTCTCGGGCGTTGGCTTCCTGGCGCCGTAGCCTGGACCTGTCCAGCTCCTTGCCGAGCTTCTTTTTCCTTGGACCTCGCTTTTTAGGAAGCCCGTCCTCGTCCTGATCGTCCTCCCTTTCGTCCTCCTCTCTGTCGGAGATGTCGTCCTCGGCCTCCCTCATGTCTGAGTTGGACCTGTCTGTGCTGTGCTGTCGGTCGTGCTTCAGGCTCTCAGGTAAGCTTTCGCGGGGAAAATTGGCACCAAACCGCGGCTCACACATATGCGATTCCTCGAATGGCAGTGTCAACATATTTTCTACAAAAATCAAAGCAAGAACAAAAAAGAAAAGAAAGAAAAAGAAAGAGTAAGGACAGAGTAGAACACCGTCTTATGAAGGTTGTCAGTTAATTACCTTGTGAATGGGTCCTCCCATGAGGAAGAAGAACAAATTGGCAACAAGGCCACTGTCACAGCTTGCTACCTTTTCAAAGACACTCAACTTCATTGTCTTTGGACTCGCTTTTTTTTAAAAAGCAATACACAGCACAAAATCGTTCATATCTTAAACAATGAACCCAAACTCTAAAAGCCAACAAATGCACACGCAATAGAAGAAGACTAACCTCTGGTCAGCGTGCGCCGCGCATGTTCCCAAACGATCTCCTCGGAATCTGCAGCTTCTCCTCTCTTATCAGCCACAAATTGGAGGAAAAAGCTTTAAACCTGCACAGTCTCTCTTTCCCTGCTGTGTTCTGCTCTTCCTTTTCCTCTCCCCTTCACACTCTCCCCCTCTCTCGCTCTCTCTCTCTCTTCCCCTTCCCTCTCTCTTTGAGGAATGACACTCATGCCAACAGCGGGTACCCATGCCATCTGCCGCTGACGTCTTGTGGCAGCCGAGACCACGTGTTCAGTGTCCCATGGGACCTCCATTCCGTACCGATCATCTGGCAGCTCCTGTAATGGGCACCGGGAGGCCCGCGTTTACCGTCAAAAACACAGACCGGAGAGGGATAACAACTAATATCTGCATTTCCTCGTGTAAGAAAGATGAATTAATGTCTTTTTGTTCTGGAAAAAAAAATGCATGTGGTATGTGGGAGTCTGCAGGCGTCCTCAACAGGTGAGGCAGACAGATAGAATTCATATTAGAATAAATGAACTCTGAACTGTTTTTATTCATTATTATATTGCACCTTCAGATCCAATATTGTAAAAGGTTTAAGATAGTCACAGATCAGTAAACACACACACACACACACACACCAGAAGTTAAGATGGAAAGTCTTGTTAAAAGACCTCTCCTAAAACTCAAAGTTAATTCAATTACAATAATTAAAACCATTTACAAATGCATTTCTGACAAGAAGCTGTGAATAAGTAAACTAAAAAGCATGATGGGACTGAGAGGGTTTAAATAACACTGCGATATCTGCTGTGTGTTAACCCGGGCTCAACACACTCATCCAGCACTGGTTTGTCATCCTCGTCTTCATACTTCAGGACTCTCAGAGATTTGGTTTTGAGCTGATGACACGTTTCAGAAACTGACATGTTACTTCTGTTTGGGGTCTCCCAGACCACAGCTGTAAAACAACCGTTTAGAAGACTTTAATTTGTCCTTTGTCTATTAGTGCACAATGACGATTTAAAGAATTTCCCTTTGGAGATAAATAAAGGAATTCTGATTCTGATTCTGATGACAGTGCAGCTCTAGCCCTTCATCAGAGGTCAAACGGGGGACCACAAGCACAAGCAAAGTCACCATGTGGGATAATATGGAGAATATTTCTTTGTGAGCATATATTTGTTCATGCATAGCACATACGTTGCTGTCTGTTTTGTGTCGTCTTCATCAGCCCAGTGTGTGGAAAAGATGAAGGTTACCACTGCAGTACAGTATCTACATATAAGATCATCTTGTCGTTTCAGGTCCAGCAGCACTTGCTCACACTCAAGTGAAGAAGCCCTTTAGCGGTTCAGGCGATGTTTTTCTAACTTTAACTGAGCCCTCGTGTTTTAGCTCAAAGCATCATCTTTACCCTCACCAAGTCTTGTTTGCTTAAACTTAACCAAAGCTCAACCACAGTGTTAAGAAACCTGATTTATTCTTGAACAAAACAACAAATAATGTTGTCCTGCTGAGAGAAAACGCTTACGTTTTGTTCCATGCATCATCTTTTGTTGTTTAAGTTGGACGACTGGTGATATTTTATTAAGGTCAGAAGAAAAATTGTTGATTTTGCAATTATTATTATTGTTATTTTCACACATACAGTGCAGATGTTAATGATTTTTTTTTTATCATTACTGATGAATTAGTAATAATTAAAAGACCATTTTCTCAATTAATCAAATAATCATTTGATCTAAAAAGTGTCAGGAAACACTGAAAAATGCTCTTGTTGACATCCTCAAATGTCTTGATTTGTTCAAGCCTCAATAAAGAACCTAAATGTGTTCAGTTCGAAACGCAGACCAAAGGATCATCAAAACAGTTGCAGATCAATTTGATTAATTTGATCGATGGTACAAGTCGACTAATCGACTCACGGTTGATGCTGTGCATAAACAAGGTTAGGAAATTCCAGCAGGCCCCTCACACGCAGAGGACGGTGGGAGAATACCAGGGGGGGCGTTCACAGTACCTCAGGACCGTAGACATTAAGCACACCCTGTAGAAAAGGCCCTGTGGCAGGCTGCCAACTCCACACTGGGGCACAGCTGGCACTCGATATGGGTGTATGCACTCCTCAGTTATGTGGAATACACACACACACACACACACACACACACACACACACACGAGTGCCTGTGAATGACCTTGTTGCAAGGAGAATCAATTAAAACAACTTATCAATCTCTCAGTATTGGACATCAGGAGACATCGATCAGGCGTGTGCGGGGCCTCGGAGTGCGAGTGAGTTCGCAGCATCAGAGGCCACGCCGAAGGTAAGACAGGAGGCCCAGCAGAGACACCGACAGCATGTACACACAGCGGTGAGCGTGCATACGCTTAACCCAAAGTGTGTGAGACAGAGCACTAAACGTGTTCGAGGGCAAGCGCGTGGAAGTGTGTGCGTTCTGTCCACGAACACGCAAAATACAAAAACACACACGGAAAATAACAGTAAAATAAAAAAACAAAACAAAAACCACAGGCCTCTCATCACTAACGTCCCCCCCCAAAATGCCTCAGCTGGTCTTCTGATCGTTCTGGTCCAGCACACACACACACACACACTAACACACACACACACACACACACACACACACACACACACACACACACACCAGCATCTGATGAGTCAAACTCCCCATCTCAGACTAATCAGTTGACTGCACTAATTGCAAATGCAAATATGCAAATTTATATTAATTAATTACTCCACTAATTAGTTCTCTTGTCTTTTCAGGTAATAAATCATGGTGTGGTTGAGAGAGAAAGAAAGAGAGGGAGACAGGAGACATGGCAGTGATCTTTTGTCTGCTAAAAATCCTTCTCTCAGCTCTGAAGCTGATCTGGTGATGATTTTCGGAGGGTTTTTAATGAAAACTGTCCTCCACTGAGACTCCTTAACTTTTTTTTTTTTTTTTTCCACACCAATTCAAACCGAGTTAATTATTTCAATTGATATTTTATGTGTCATACGTCAAGGGTGGAGGCATTGTAATTTGAGAGGTATAGCAAACAGCAGAGGTTGGTAGATCAGGGTGTCTCGCTGACAGTTCTTGCCTGTCAGCTCTTTTAATTATCACATTATCAGCTTTTATAGGCACGGCGCGTGGTGTGGAGCTGCAAATGAAGGCGCCGCCGAACGCACGCTGAGCTGCAAGCGTTTCTCAGTTGATGTCAGCAGTTAAATGGAGTTCTTGTCTCGGTGATGAGTGCAGGCTGAGCGGCTCGGGGATGTGGCGATGGTTTGGCACTACGACGTGACCCTGACAGGTACACCCATCCGCTGCTCACCTTTAGAGTCACTTCTTCATTGGTCATTTCTTTAATAAAAGCACCTCCAGAATGAACTCCAAAGGCAAAGCATGATTTTTTATTTTTTTATTTTTTGCTGTAAATCTTGACACTGACTCTATAATGAGCTTTGTAATGCTAATGTTCTCACCATTTGTTTTGCATTACGACATTGGGACAAATAACTTAACACAAAGGCGAAATGAGACTGTGTTTAAGCAGTCCCAAACATGAGTAGTTTATTTCGAGTACTTGTTAACACCCAGATGAATACCTCAGTTGGTGCTGTTAAATAAATCTCTCACACCACAAACCTGTTTTTGGCAGGTTTGTTGTCATTATGTGTGATTAAACTCTTCCATTTCTCTGACATCTTGCTCTTTTGCAACACCTTTGGTCTACCCAGTCATCTTCTTTCCTTTCCCTTCTGGCCAAAGTCTCTTTGAATCTAATTTTGAGAAAGTGAGGGAAAAATTACAATCATATTTTTCCCAAACAGAACACAAATACTGCTTTGCTAGCCTCACTTTTTTCAGTGAAGTACAGGCTATGTTGTTGCACTGTGCAAGAGTCCATGGAGGTAGAAGACTGGAGTCCATGTCCCGAGTCACACCTGCGGTTAAGTTCTTGTAACAAAGCACTTTGGTTGGGACTGCGGTTTTGGTTGAACATTAGCAAACGCGTTGAGTCTCAAGTCCCTGCAGACTTTGTTCAAGCTGAGCTCAACCTTTCCCGAAGCTAAACCCAAGTGCTTGTTGCCTAAACATAACCAGAAAAACCTTTAATGATCCTGCGGTCAGAAAAAGTGAACATCATATTGCGAGATCTCGGTGGAAAAGGATTTCAAAGTGGATTTGCTGTTGCATATTAGTTGTGTTTAAGGGTAATTTCTTGGAGACATCAGGGTTGCAGAAAAGCTCATCCATGTGAACATGTTTCTGTTGTAAATTAGTAGGACATTAATGCAGTTTGGGACATTTCTGACACGTGTTTCACGATAATCAATAAGCAGTACAAGGCCGCTGTAGTGAAACTGTTCAAACTGTTGTGCAGTTTCTGCTGCCAGGAGTCTGTCAATACTTCCACCCTGCACTACCTCACTTTTGGACTTCCTCCAGAAGCATATTTATTTTACTTATCTTATTTTATTTTATTTTACCTTATTCTACTATTATATATTACTCGTTACGTTCTATGTTTGCACCAATCCCCAAGACAAATTCCTAGTAATGTGAAACCTCTTCACTTACAATGGCAATAAAGACAGTTCTGATTCTGAATAAAAAGCATGGAAGCACCATGGGTTCATGGGAGTTCTTGTCTTCACTGTTAAACAACCACCATTGCTGATGAAAAGCTATTTAACGTGACTCGGGCAGAAATGTTCACGTACAAGGCAATGTTATAAAGTTCTGTTTAGACTCACATTCATGTACGATATGATGTCATCAAGCCATTTACTACGGGTTTGAACACTGCTGGAAACATGGAGTAGTACAAGTACACAATGACAAACTTGTTCCGCAGGTGCTTTTTCACTTTTTTTTTCTTTTTGAAGTATTGAGATGTGACAGGGAAGTGCAGCCTGACGAGTCCATGTCGTCGTGCTTTCAGTATGACCCTCTTTAAAAAGGGGAAAACATGTCACAAAACGCTGATATCTGATGAAGTTTCGTCCAGTAACCTCCTCCTCCACCCTCACACGGCGCACATGCAGCGTGGCGGATGTGCAGAGGAGGGCTGAGGATTGTGGGACTGATTACCAGAGGCCACGTCCTGGACTGGTGTCCTCCAGCTGTGCTGTTCTACCCAATTAGAAACTCCATATGCTGCCCCACTCAGCTGCTGAGTGGCCACACCTCCCACCCACACAGGTGGGAACACACTGTGTGTTTCTCTGGGCGTGTGTGTGTGTGTGTTTGCTATTGTCTCTGTTGTCTATACATGCACAACATCAACACGCTGGTGAAAGGTAAAAAACTTCTCTTGTGCCCATTTGTGTTTGGATGTAAGATTTCTACGGCATACAGAAATATAATCGTCTCACAAATCAAATTTCATTTTCTGTGATGGTCCACTGCTGAGATACTTTCTTAATCCCAACTCGTTTATTTACACCCAAACAAAGTAACTTTGACTGGCACTGCTTCTTTGATAAGAAACACTCAGGTATTTAGGTGGGTGGCATGCAAGTGCTAATAGTATTAAAATATGGGCCTATGAATAATGGATATGTTTTTGAAGATGTATAATGTAAAGATGTTAGTCCTGTTTTCAGACAGAGACGGGACGCAGACGTTGCTGGAGGCACCCGTTTCTTTTTCAAAGCACAATCTGTTCACACACGTTCAAAGTAGCTGTGGCAATCTGTTGTGGTTGAATGCAACACTTCTATACCCAGAAAGTGATAAGACGAACCGAAATGTGTCAGATATTATATTTAATTAACAGCCGCATCTTTAGTTTCAGTTAAGCATTGTATGATGAGCTATGAGATTATTTCTATGCCTCTGAACCAGCTGACGTGTGTGACATTCTCTCAAGTGTTGCTCAATAAGAAGAAACAAAAAGCTCATGAGATTAACTTTTAAAAGTTTTCTCATGCATGTGGTCTACTGCCCTGCCAACTTTTACACATTTTTAATAGCAGCTCTGCTTTTTTGCTTTTTTTTTCTCCCTCCAAGCATGAAGTCAAGTTGATTGACAGCACTGTAATGTCGTTTTCTCACTTAATCGACACTCTCAGTGTTGATGTGATGTCTTATTTCCTCTCTTCCTTCATCAACTGTCCTCAGCTCCCTGTTGCCCTGCTGGGTTTGAAGCTACGTCTCATTCAGCGTAAAACTAAACATGACAGACAGCTTTTTCAGTCCGGACTCCTCAGCTCTGAACTTCCTGTGTGAGGATTTGAGGCTTGCAGAATCAGTGACATCTCATAAGTCATTTTTCAAATATATATATATATATATTTTTAAAAATACTCTTACTATATGATACCACTTGATTTGCAACATGTTTCGTTAGTATTGCTGCTTGTTGTGACTGGCAGAGCACAGTGAACAGGACTCAGTTTGGATGAAAAGACTCACAGTCCTTAATGAGCCAAAAGGAAAAAAAAACAGGGTTTGGACACACAGAGGATCAATCACAAGAGGCAAAGTCAGAGGCAGGGTGAAAAAGACAACACGGCTGAGACACAGAGACAGCGGGACAAACCGAGCAACGACTCGGCAAACATTAAATGCTCTGGGGAAACGAGACACAGGTGGAACCAATCGGGGCAGAGCAGACAATCAAAACGGGCTGCAAACACACAAAGGCAGGAAGTGAGCGGGTCTGAAACAGGAGGCAAGATGAGGGACAAAACGAAACAGGAAACACTGTTGTTATCATCTGGGGTATATTTCATTTAATTTTTGTATTTTAACTGATTTTTTATTTATTTTCTTTTTTGCCTCAGTCCTTAAATGTTTTAAATCTTGAAATTTGGGACAATGACCGGCACCTGTTAAGCTCACTTGGTTTGAAGTTAAGCAATAAATGCAACAAGTCACGATTCAAGAAGTTCAATTTGAGTAACATGCATTCATGAACTGTTATCAGAAACTTTAGAGAAGCAGTTTCATTCCTGATATTCTAAGGGTTTTTTTGTTTGTTTGTTTGTTTGTTTTCTACAATCACTGCAATTAGATTGTCTTTTGTCACAACAATCAGAAATATAGCATCATCATTACTAGGTTAACCATGTGGAGTGTGTGTTCGCCAATGGTTTCGTGTTGCATTACGACAAATCTTGAGTTAGACTTTTCTTTGTGGATTTCTTGGCTAAAAATAAAGAAGTTGTTGGCAGATGATTAGCTGTTGTTTGTCAAGAAATATTACACTTACTTAACTCCCCCTAAAACCACAAATTGTCTTTCATGGCACGTATGTCTTTGTGTGGATTAAAGTAACGGGATAAACCGCGCTAATGCAGGAGCTTCAGATGTGTTTTCTAGGTTGATTTTTGAACTCTGGAACTCTCGGCTACCTGTTTTTATCCTGCCTCCAGTTTTTATGCTAACAGGCTAACTGCCTTCATATACCACAGACATAAGTGGATTATCAGTCTGCAGAATCTCAAAATCATGAATTACATTTTTTCACAGCCAGCAGGTTGGATACAATGATGTAGAAACCTGTTAAATATGACCTGAAAAATGACCGTCAAGCAAATAGTCTGAACAGAGAAGACTTGATGTATGCTTCAAAACTGCAAGAATATTATTATTAGTTCTTTATACACAGATTATTTTTGTTATTATGTCGACTCCCAGAATCCAAAAGGTTATATTTTTTCTCAATGATAATACAATGATGATGGAGCTGACAGTTCGGTGGGTTTTCTTTTATTTGTTTATTTATTTTGTAAAGTTTGCATTTCCTTGCATTAAGTTTTGTGCCACAAAGGCTGATATGCGTAATGATCCAGTGTTATAGTTTTTATGCATAGCAAATTAAACTGAAAGTGAAAGATCTGTTCAGGGTAACTCCACCTGGTTCTCCGTGCAAATTGAACTCCACTGTAACGTTGCTGGAAACATCTCAACATGACACCATGCCATCTGTGTTTAACCAGTTTCAGCAAGAACAAGCAACATGGTGTTGTGGTGTTACATTGGTCACATTTAAAGGGAACGTGCCGCATGATGAATGGAGGCCACAAACAGAGTCAGCACAACTAAATAAATAAATAATCTTCTGTTTGAATGACGCATTGGTGTGTCTGCAGTAGCCAACACGACGTGCTTTTCTGTTGATTTCTTGCCATCTTGGTTAAATTAACAAAGAGTGGATGAAGTATTCAGACCCTGTGGTTAAGCACAAATATAACAAAGTAAAAATACTTTATTTTTACATTACAAGTAAGTACGTAGAGTAAGAAAAAGAATAATTCTTGGTAGATCGTATTAATAATATATGTCACATGAGGCAATTTACTGCAGTTGAGTAGCATTGGGGGTAATGTAGGAGTCAGTCCTGCTACTGTGCTACATGCTAGTATTCTCACAAGTGAAGGAGTTTTTCTTCCACCACTGAAAAAATAACTTGGAACTATGGCAGCAGATTAACATAGCTGAGTGTTAAGAACAACATTTCCCTCTGAGGTGCATCAGTCCAGAATCAAGTACAATTAACTCAGCATTAGAGTAAATCAATAAGCACTGGAGGTTATTGGTTAAACTGAGACACAACCTTTCGGTCAGAAGCCCTAAATTCCAAATGAACTCCTGGCAATTTTGTATTGTTGTATTTTCCATAATCCATCACTGCTGTGGAGTCGACTGGAGCGATTTCACAGCAGATCTTTGACTGGAGGCATCAGGCAGTTCACTGTCCTCCGCATCATCTGCTATGTGTCACAATGCTGGAGCCGTGACGGGGGCCTGCCCTGCCCCTCGTGCCCACCTGAGGGGATTACAGTTGGCAGCCACGATTCCTCACCTGACATGCTTCCAGAGAGGAACCACTTGGCTACCACCAGCAGAAATAGCTTCTTCGTATTTTGGGGGTCGGCCCCCAGTCAAGATGAGGGAAGCTTGGCTCTTTAAGAGTTGGGCCAATTCCCAGACACACTAGCAGCTCGTGCCACAGGGCCCTTTGATTCTGGGCTCTCGATCAGTCGCTCTGAACACAGCTCTGTGCTTTCTCCAGTGGATAGATGGGGTTTCATTTTCATTAAACAGCTTGATATGCAATGTCTACTTTACATGCTGCGTGATGTGGCCTTGTGAAGTTAAGTGGCGAGAACATGTTGTCGGTTCTGGTTAGGTCAGAGGATGGATTCCCACCAGGCCAGTCATACTGCAGCCTCAGTGTGGCAGCATCCCGGTTTATTTACAGTCTTTGCTGCTGAGCTGAAAAAGTCAATTAATCAATTAGTCGATCAACAGAAAAATACTTGGCAACTACTTTGTCAAGTGATTCATTTTCATTCATTTTTCCATTTATTTTCAAGCAAAGAAGCCAAATATTCTTTTGTTCCAAATGTGAGGATTTGCTGCTTTTTCTTTGTCGTCTTCAGTGGTGTAATGTAACTAAGTAAACTGCACAAATACTTTATCTAAGTAAAAAATGTGAGGTGCTTGTACTTTACTTCTAGGTTTGAGATGTGTACTACTGGTAGGACAAAACATGAAGGCGTCACTTTGTGTAATTGTGACAGCACTTCTCAGTGTTTTTAAAAACCAAACAGTCGATGGATTTCTTGAGAAAATAATCAGCAGGTGAGATTTTTCTGCACTGAGCACTTTCACTTTTCATACTTACTACTGTGTATTGGTGGTACTTTTACTGAAGTCAAAGGTCTGAACACATCTGAGAAAACTGATGAAAAAAGAATTAAATTTTTCATTTGAACCTCTGGGAATATCAGCAGATCAGTCATTCAACAGGGAAAATAATCTTCCTTACTAACTGACTACCTCTGCCATGTCCTCATCACTCCTTCTGTGCATGACAGGGGGACAAGCTGGAGTTTTGTGTGTGTGTGTGTGTGTTTGGATGCCTCCACATTTGCATGCTTGCATATATTATGCATACACCGTGTGCAGTTGAGCGCATCCTTCCCACAGGTGTGGCTGTTTTCCTTTTGATGAAGGGAAAGCAAACTTATTAGCAGACCCAGGTAACATCAGAGCAGCAGTCCCCGCCAGTGGCCCTGTGATTAAATCAGTCTGAGGGAGCTGGGTAATGAAGGGACAGGCTGGCGGATGTCTTCACACCCACCTCCTTGCCCCCCCCACCCTCTCCTTCTCCCTCCTACTCTTCCTCCACCAACTAGTACTGGAGCTCAGCCCGGGCCTGGGACAGGAGGTGGGGTGGAGCACCAATACGAGCACGGACAAACTGCATCCACATGTATGGAAGCAACTGAAGACCTAAAGACACGTGTTGTCTTATTTATGCACAAAATATATGTGTTAATACACATGGTCATGAGCGCGAAGCAATACAAACGTGCTCGCACACACACACACACACACACACACACACACACACACACAAAAACAGAAAAAGAGTTTACGTATCTGTAAATTAGCTTTTTGAACAAAAATAATGGAACATCCATCACAGGATGCACACACACACACACACACATGTATCCAATCACCCCTGACTGGAGTTAATACCATAAACAAACTCATTTGCACATTTCACTCCCAAGCAGATTTACTATTAAACAGAATAATGACCAAAAACAAGATCTCTGTAAATCAACTCTGAACCAAAAAAAAAAAAGCCCACAAATCTTACTTTGCAGCCTCACCAAATTCTTCACTGGCGCCAGGAATAAGCATTAAAAGCTCTTAACAATACTGTTGATAGCTTTTGGTTACAGGCAGTCCCCATTCTCATGCCTGGCAATGGTCTTTTATGGCAAGGGAGCTAATACAAGATTTCTGTTCTAGTGCAAACACAGTGGCCATGGGCACCAAGGAACAGCTGCCGTATAATTGAATTAACATTCGCCTTCTGCTTCGGCACTCAGCGCTGTGCTGAGAACTCATACACCCCTCCACGAGCTCCATCAACCTGCCCATGAATATGCATGCAGGCTGTGATAAATATGCGTTCTGTGTCTAATGTTTGTGGAGCCGCATATATGGTGGATAAAGAGCTATACACTGACTATCTTGGGAGAGTGTCGCGGTATACATCAAGTCCGTTGATCATTTTTAGTGCCTCGGGCCCTCTGAGGGCTGAGCGCTGTGGTGCTGGCGGAGCTTCTGTGCAATGTGAAGTCTAACAGAGACATCTAGTGGAGTGGTGACCGTCAGACATGTTCACATGGCGGTTAATGTGCAATGCACACCACAGGCTTTTACTTTCACCAAAACTGTCCTGTGCTAATTCTAGAAATTACATTTAGAAAACATTTGCTCTGCACTGTGAGATTCTGTGTGTAAATTTGTAATGTAAATGATAGGCAGTGTGCATACTGTAGGTTATTCACTGCCTATATGTTGCTGTATGTGATGTGTAGTTGTCAAGATTTGACTTACAGGACACCTCAGCAACCGAGTGGACTGCAGCTTCAAATGGACACACAACATTTTAAAGATTACGCAACAGAACGTATAAATGAAGATTAACTTTTGAGTGCATCATTTTTCTGTCATGAATGATGCGTGTCAGCGTTGGAAAACGAGAGGGACAAATGCCACAGGACAACCCACAGGAGGAGACGAGTGACTGTGCGGCTCAGGTGTCTCGGGTTAAACGACAAAAGGTTAACAACATGCCCAAGATATTGTTTTAAAAATAAACAAGGCATTAAAAAAATGCACTCTGGCCATTTGTTTTTGTGCTTTTGTGGAGTGAGAAAGACTCACAAGAGACATGGTT
The DNA here is from genome assembly GCF_020382885.2 of Scatophagus argus. Classification (NCBI taxonomy): domain Eukaryota; kingdom Metazoa; phylum Chordata; class Actinopteri; family Scatophagidae; genus Scatophagus; species Scatophagus argus. The sequence continues at coordinate 7,634,136 of NC_058505.1, read as the reverse complement.
TTTTCATTGACAAAACTCTTAAAAGATTTTAGAGGCCAAGATATCCTGACTTTAATCATCAGTGTGGGTCAAACCACCAGTCGTTTCATCAATTAGTCAACTGACAGAAAAGTCAAACAATTATGATATACGCTTAAGCATCTAGATCCCTTTATCAAGCAGAAAACGCCAAACATCTTCTGGTCCCAGCTTCTCAACTGTGAAGATTTGCTGTTTTGTCTTTTCTGTTACTATGTATTAAATATCTGTGGATTCTGAATCGTCGGCGGTCAGACTAAGCTAAGTCACCTTCTGCTGCAGCAGATTGGGACATCCAGCTTAAAACACCAGTCAGATGCTCACATAAACACCAAACCCGGTTGTTTCTCGCTGTCATCAGCCCTCCCGTTCGTTTTAGACGTTATGAGTCAATGTAAATGATGAGGAACAAAACCCACAATAAAATATGAAGTTAAGTTCACCCCCTTTGTGCTACAGCTGTCGCTCAATACAGATTTTCCACTTCTATATAAGGTGATTTTGTCTCTTACACTTCCATCGAATGCCCGTTGGCTTGTATGAACGTCCATATCTGCATCTGACTGTTTTTTGTCCGACTTTGTGAACCTACACTTTGGAAATTTTCAGACATTTTACAGACCGTTACCAGACTGATCTGATCTTTCTGTGTAAAATCAGCAGAATGCTCCTTTAAAGGTGTCCCACACTGCAGTGTTGTACAAATGAACACAGGCAGACATGATCTGAGCCCTTTGAATCCAGATTTATTGATACAGCTGTGCAGTCACAGAGCGTGGTGGCACACACGGCCGCCTGGCCAGCATGAGACAGTGACAGACACATGCATGCACATACATGCATACACACACACACCCACACACCCACACACACACACACACTCAGTCTTTCTGTCTGTTCAAGGACGTTGTTGAGGCAAAACCTGAGGTGGTTTTACTGCAGTTAACGAGTTTAACTGTCCACCTTTATGTATTTTAATTTTTTCACCCAACAAAACTGTTTATAATTTGACCTTCTTCATACATCATCTACTGTTTGTCTATGTAAAGACACTCAGGTGTATCAGTCTGATAGAGAACATATGGGAATTTTATCTGTAAAGAGGAAAAAAGCTGATCTGAATTTCTTTTTTTGTTTTTGTTTTTGGTGATGAGAGTTGTTTACCCAGCTGTATACAGTCCACTTTTCTACATCACACACACACACACACACACACACAAACACACCTCAACACCCTTTCATCAGTAGAGCAGGTCACAGTGAGGAGATCAGAAATGCACATTAAGTATTTTTCGGCAGTTTCTCTCACACACACACACACACATGCTCACAGACGCGCGCACACACACACACACACACGCACGCACACACACACACACTTCCCATCCATCTAACCTCAGTCACTAGAACAGCTTTGAGATCAGACATTGTAGAATGATTCGGACTAAACAAGGAAACAAAGCATAAACACATTAAACAACAAATAATCTGTTCCATAGTTACCGTTACAAAACACCATGATTAGAGGCCTTTACATGTCATAAATACAGCTATGTCTCTGATTATGGTTGGTATAAAGTCTTGTTAAATATTCATACAGTAGGCTATCACGGTAGCAAGTGAAAGAGAGCAAACTACAAGACTGTACATGTGTTGGTCTCTTGGTACAGAAGAACACATTCTGCTTTACCAAGTAACAGGCAGGATATTCTGAGGATGCAGTTTGTTTTTTTGTTCTATGTATAAATCTAATTATGATTGCTATGATTGTTACACTTTAAATTTACAATTTTAGATCCACTTGAGTTTTTCTGACTTCAGAGCTGGTGGAATAAAACCTATCGAACAGACCCACGAGGAACAAGTAAACTCAGAGAGGAGAGCCAGAAAGAAAAATGTTGTTACAGGTTAAAGACGCACTTTTTTTGACAATCCTCAGGGTCAAACAGAGGACTGAACAAACAAACAAACAAACAAAGCTTTACAGCTATAAAATGCAAAATATACCATAAAATATACCAATATGAATACTATACTTCAGCAACATCAAACTTTACAGACAATAAAAGTCTTAACTCAAGACTCTTAAGTGTGTAATATTGTAGGAAGATATTGTACTGGTTTGTTTGACTGTACCTGGATCAGCACAAAGTCAAATGACATCACAAAATTTGTTTTCCTACAGATGAAAGGTGTGAAATGGAGAGTACATATATATCGATATAGGCACACATTCAGCCAGCTGACTTGCTAACCACCGGCTGTATTTTTTAGGTAGAAAGTAGCGAGAGTAGCATACGTCACACGATGAACTTCTTTTATCATGATACTAAAGTTCCTGTTACAAAAAACAAAAACAAAGAAGGAGCATTAAAATAAAGAGGCTAAAAAAATCCTACAGTTTCATGTGAATGTTTAGGTGTTATCATCATATTCCCTTTTTGAACCCCTTATATAAGTTTTAATATTTGTACACTTTACAATAGGTTTTGAATCTGCCAAGGACTCGACCTCAGCATAATAAATTTTGGGATTTCCATGCCAAATGAAGGAAAAGGAAACTAAAACTGCACATGTTCTTGGGAAAAAGCATATCCATCATTATGCAAATACTGGCAAAATGTTTTTTTCCCCCTTCCAATTACACATGTTAAGTATATAGTAAAAGCTGAACCAGTGTTGCAGAGGTTCAATATGTTACATATGCACAGTAAGCAATATTTGCATCTCCTATACGCAACATTATAAGCCTTAAAAACCTGGCAAACAACTTGAGAAGCGGATAAAGTTTGGACTCATAGTCTCAGATGCATCACGAAAGCGTGTTGGGTTCAACTGGCTAACAGGTGTACGAGCGCACTGTAAACACGTTGGTTAAACATTTCGCCAGCAGCCTCAAAGGTGGAGCTGCTGCAACTTAACCGTACTGCAAAGTAAAAGAACGTACATTTATAAGATTTTTCTCTAATTCAACAACAATATTGACTTCTTGCTACAGCTTCAATACATATAAGAAGGCATCGAGAGGAAGAAGTCTTTTGATGAATAGATGATGTACAATGTGAGGATATTAGACACATCTAGTGCATGATTCATGTAGGACGCAACCAATGCAAAACAAATAAGAATGTTACAAAAAAAAAGGTAAACAAACAGGTTTTATGTATGACAAAAACATGAATGCATTTGTGAGAGTTACAGAGATATGCTTGAAAATGCAAAAAGCTGCATTCTAATATATTTTTAACTATAATATATTATGTCATACTAACCCCCCAAAACCCCCATTTCTATTTCTGCTCATATCCACACATATACAAACCTTCAATATATGTATATATATATATATATATATATATTGAAGGTTAGTATATATATATATATATATATATATATATATATACATACATACAATAAAGAAGACAAAAAGACTTTAAAAAAAAACAATAAAAATCTGGCTGCAAGGAACACAATAAGAATTGCACGACATCTGAGGAAAGTGCACAGGAAGGAAGTTAACATGTTAATGAGGAAAAAATGAGCCACAACTGGTGGAAAGAAAAAACAAAAAAACCCAAAAAAAAAACATTTGGTATGAAACTCCCAGCAGGAGCTCTTAAAGCACGGGGGCAAAGTTTTCTACATGGACTGGAGAAACAAAACACAGCAGTGAAAAGCGGTGGGATTTGTACAGCGGCTACATGTCTGTGGCTGAGTTTAACACACAGCTTGTGGCAAAGTTAAAGACTGGTAAAGAAAACAAACAGTCAGTCTTTCAAAAGGCTCCCTTTCATCCCGACCCTCGTTTCCATCATGCGTCAAGGTCAGTAAATCTCCTTCAGTGTCGTCTTTATCAGTCATCAGGAGGAGGGAGGAATAATGCACGTAGGTAGAGCTGCAAACTCTGCATACAAGAGTGTGGGTGTATAAACAAGGTGAAAATTAAAAGCAGTTGATAATGGAGGCAAAAAAAAAAGAGATGAAGGTGTCAGTTTCTTGGTGTCCTGTAGAGGGCGACACAGTCCAGCTAATGGCCGTCCCTCTGGCGTGAGTCTGAGTTCTCCCATTTCAGACAAATGCAGGTTCAGTTCGACAGTGGAGATGACAGACAGCTGGCTTATTCCATCGCTACCTCTGCTTTGGGACGACAAAGCAGAAACATTAATAATTTATGGTCGGCTGTGTATCGACAAACTGATAATCTTCTGTGAGGAAATCTCCATAGAGGACGACAGATTCTAAAATCTGTTTAATCTCCTGATCAAGTAGCAAAAAGTCCACTCTACCGAGTCACATGATTAAAATATGTTATCTTCAACGTGTTCAAAATGCTTTTTAAAGAAAACTCTACTTTTAGTAGTGCTTCCTTGGAGAATCTGATACTCGACACAATACTAAAGAATTAGGGAGAGTAAATACGGGTTTGAAATATGCTCATCTGGCAGTTTATTAGGTATAAGTGTTTCTGTTGTTTTGTCCACACCCCTCACAAACTACATCCACAGTTTTTTTAGTTCGTCATTACAAGACTGTTGCATTAGACTGTATTAGTTTTAGTCAGTTGTGCCTAACAAACCAACAGTGGAGATACTACAGTTCATCTTTCAGTCAACAGTTGTGGACTGCAGGAACAAACTCACCATCCGCTCCTTTGCTCTTGTTTTCGTCTGCCTCTGGAGATTCAGCACCTTCAGACAACTCTCCTGAAGAGCCAGAATAGTTATGTTATTTGTCATACTGACGCAGGTACGTCTGCTGCGCTCAGACCAAACGAGAAAATAAATTCCTCAAAGTGTCCTCGATCTTTTATGAAAAAACATCTTTGACCTCACTGATCTGCCAGCGAGTCAGTAATTACAAACTCATTCTGTGCAGCCAAACATTGTTCAGACCCACAGAATAATCAGACAAAAATCCCACCACTTTCGGGGACTCCAATCCAATCAGAACTATTTATCAGGTTAGATTAAAGTGTTTAGGCTTTCAAGGTTGTAAGATGACACAAATTCAAAGTGTTTCACAAAAAATAATCATAGAAAAGGGTTGAAAAGAGATTACCGAAACATTCACTGTAGTTTTAATGATCACTTGGGTGTGGAGAACTACTTCACGTCAATATATTTCTGTGTGTCCTGTAAAAGCAGGCCACTCTATGGGATTACACAGATAAATGGATGTACCGTTCTGCAGAGGAGGATTCTTGTATGTGGTGCTTCCAGGCTGTGCTCCCTGCTCTGTCTCCCCTGTGTTACCATCTGCTGATCTGCTGGCCTCTGCGGACTCGGACGCCTCCCCCTCCAATTTGTCCTCTTTTGGTTCAGGCTGTTCTGATTCTGTGTTGACCTCCTGGGGCTCCATAGCCTCTTCCTGCTGGGCTCGTTCCTCCGCTTCCTTTTTAGCTCTCTCCTCCGCCTCTGAGGTCACATGGAGTGCGGAGGCAGGTCAGCATATGTGTGACTGTGTGTCCATGTGAAATAATTCATGACTACTTAACTCTTATTTAAAGGCAGTAAAGGTTGAGAGAGCTCTTATGACCGTTTGTTCTATTTCAGACTTGATACGAGGCAGATTTATAAAATTGATCTCTGTCAGTATTAACTTGAGTTTTTGGCCATTTATAGTCAGTGGAAACAATCTGCAAACATATCACTTTTGACAAATTGACATGTTGAACCTGTTAGCAAACAATTACCTATTACCTAGAAACATCAGCATTTGGAGTCACGTTTGTTTCCACCTGATGAATGTAAGTCCAGTCATAATTCTGTTTTCCCTCTGTTTTTGGTCTCCACCATCACCTGAGTGAAATATCTCACTCTGTAGTGGCTAAGTGCTCCATTATGTTCACCAGCTAGTTGCTAACATTGGTAATAGAGTTTGAACATAAAGCTGCAGGCTGGAAAACCGAAACAATGAGCTGAAAGATGCGAAAGTGCTGAGTAGAGCTCAGGAGGGCTCTTAAATCTGTGGGTTCATCACCACCAGCAACACCTTTCACACACAAATTGTCATGTTATTTATTAGCAATAAAGAAAATTCATTATGGCTGAAAAATACTGATTATAGATACAGATGGTGCCACTTTATAGCAAGGCATGCTTAATGAAGGGTTTATAACTTGCATCTATTACTCTATTGACAGTTAATATTTGGGAATTAATGAATAAATGCCTCTGCAATAGTCAATCTACTTTTCACTTGTGAATGGTAATAATCCATGAATATATATAAATACATATAACTGGTGTAGCATCAGTTAGTTAAAAACTTAAATAATTTATTATAATTATAATATATAATTTATTAAATAAAGACTGAAATAAAAATTGTGGACATACTGATCATAGTGTATCCCATAAAATCCCACACTAATACAGGTTAAAATCCTCCTCTGAGAAAGCAAAGATGGATCTCATGGTCAGTTCAGACTGGCCAGTTTTACCAAAGCATTAATGTTTTCTTAGTCACCGAATCACCGCCGTTTTGCCGTCTTACATTCTTGATTGAATGGGCATACTTTACCTTTACAAGCCTGTGTTTTCCACCTCTCTCTGTTCTGATAGACCTCTTCATTCCACAATGCTTTGAAGTTCTTAATGTCCACTGTCAGCAGAGAGCTTTGCCCAGACGAGCTGCTGTCTGAGCCTATGCTCTTCACGCTGTGCCTCTTGGCCTCCTCTGAGGTAATACTATTCAGACTGGACAGAAAAATGAGGGGCGAGAAGAGGGTTAAACAAGACTAGCAGCCACAGTAGCACAGTGCGACTGTACCGACTCAGCACTGCTTTGACCTAAATGCTAACTTAAGTTACCAATGCTAAAACATTCAGCAGCTATAATGTTAACAGTTTTCACCATCTTAGTTTAGCATGATCACAAGCTAGCATTTGCTAATCAGCATTAAATATAAAGAACAGCAGAGCTTGATGGGAGTATCATTAGTTTTGCAGGCATTTGGTCATAAACCAAAGTAAATTATAATGTACTGACCAAATAAGGCCGCTAGATGACAGGCTAAAGGTACACCTATATGAAATTCAGTTTACTTGTCATTAATAGTATTATGTCTTTTTGTTCTGGAGGGACTTGAAAAGCTGTTGGGAAGTTTGAAAATACGATGATATTTGAAAATTCACCCTGCTTCACTATCAGAACTTAAAGCAGTGGGTATTCAAGAGGCAGAGGTATGATGAAAGATGGTGTCAGATTTCATTATGGGAAATGTAGAATCCAGGGCTTATTGAGCTTTAGAGTACTGCTTCTACGGATCAGCAAAGTTACTCCAGTTCATCTCAAAGCCTGAACCAAATTTCATGACAACCCATCAGACCCCACACTGAGTTATTTCAGTTTGGACCAAAGCAGACCAACAAACTGACAGACTGACACCGTCATCCCTTTGCAATGCCGCCAGCTTAGCTAAAAAAACAACAAGCTTTCAAATTAAGAGGAACATTGAAAGAAACAGAAAGCAAGACGGGTAGACAACCGTAGGCAGACAGAGATAGTTCCAGATGACTGAAAGCAGCTATAAATGCTGTGAAGAAACAGTATGAGGAAACACATGAGCGCCCAGGTGTGTACGCCAACAAGACGACTGCACAAGTGGCAATGCTATCTATTTCCACTAGGTTAGCTTCCACTGGAGGCCCACCGAGTGATGCTAATGATGCTGTATAGGAGAACAGGGAGGGTGATGACACTGATGTGCAGGTGCAAAGGAAGATGCAATCCCAGACTCCCAGAATACTGCTTCATTTTCTAATAAACTCACAGCTAAAGTTTAAACAAATACCAGACTCAAAGTATCTCTCTAGGAAGAGTTTAAATATTAGTAACACAAGAGAAAGTGGATTGTACTTTCTCTGTACGCTTAACTGATTTAGAACGTGGCTGGAGGAAAAGTATTGAACAAATTAAGCCAGTGAGATCAAAATCATTTCCTCTCATGTCTTGAGAGGCGACCACTGAGGCCTATTCTGAATAAGTGACGGACAAGCGAGCTTGACTAGCGTCTCTAAAATATCAATTTCAAGGTGTGTGGCTCTGCCTGATGAAAGGTGGAGACATTTCCACACACTGAAATGGATTACTCATGGAAAGCTCATCTGCTGTTCTCAATACGTCCATTAGATATGCTGTTATCGCACAGGAGCTGCTGAGGTTTAATCACGTCATTGAGCAAGCAGTTGCTCAGAAAGGTATGAGAGGCGAAGGTTGGAAAACAGAAACTTTTCTTTCCTTGATTCACCAGGCAGGCTGATTAAAAATTTACTTTTACATACAGTCACCCACATCCATCTGCTCAGTCGTGCTACTTAGCAGCATATAATCATCTGGAAACTCTTCATTTACAAATGATCTCTCAGAGAAAACACTCCTGCTCACCTTGAGCGTCTGAAGCCGGCAAAACCTGAATGGGAGGCCTCGTCAATGAGCGGCGTGACGATACGCTCCATCATGTCTGTCAGCACAGTGAAGGTGGGAACCACAATAAAGTCTATGAACCCTGGAGACAAACATATCAGAAAACTTAGAGTCAGTTTATACACATTCATATTCTGAGTTGTCCTTGTTACTTCACATTAGAGTTCACTGTGTTAGACTGAGACAAAATGAAGCCCAGAACAAACTGTAATATTGCAGTTTATGAAATTAAAAGCAAAGGTATTTCCAGAATGTTATAAAATGATCAAATCTGAGACAAAACAGAATAAGCTGTTTTTATCACTTTTAAAGTTTCAGTTTCATTTACTCACTAAAATCTGCCCACACAGTTTCATTAGATTGTCCAGCTGCCGGGATGCAAATGGGAGAAGCTATGAAGTGATAAAAACACTGATGTGATCCTGTTGGACATCTTCAGTGTGTCTCACAGCTGTTAAAAGACAGGTTGTCACTTCTGGATTTGGCCTTTTAAGCAACATATAGGCTGTCCTATCTTCTTGGTGGAAGTTTTTGTGGGGGCTTATAGATTCTGAAAGGATAAGTGTTGTCTGCTACGAAGGCTGAAAAAAAAGTCCTGCCACCTCCTCTGTTTGTTTTTTTAAAAAACAAAACAAAACAAAACCTTTCAGTCTATCTCTTTATTCATGTTTAATATTTATCCTAAATGACTGACTGGTTCATATTGATTCAAACATAAAGTGTTAAAGGACAAAGCTCTTTGTAGAAGGTTACAACATAACATCTCCAATGTTCTCTCTTACACCACCATTATCATGTGAAACATGATGACCAATTTCATCATCATTGATACCCTACAAATCTACAATATATAGGCAAAGGTATTGGCATTGGGCAGACTTTCAGGGGTTGAGCTCGGCCCCTGACCTCCAGTGAAGAGAAATCTTAATATTTCAGCATACCAAGACATTTTGGACAACTTTGTTACAACAGTTTGGGGAAGGCCCTTTGCTATTCCAGCATGACTGTGCCCCACAGCAAGGTTCATAAAGACATGGTTGGATGAGTTTGGTGTGGAAGAACTTGACTGGCCCACACAGAGCCCTGACCTCAACCCCATCCAACACCTCAGGGATGAACTGGAACAGTGAGCCAGACCTTTTGGTCCAACATCAGTGTCTGACCTCACAAATGCTCGACTGCATGAACGGGCAAAGATTCACACAGAAACACTCAAAAATCGTGTGCAAAGTCTTCCCAGAGGAGTGGAAGCTGTTATAGCTGCAAAGCTGTCTGTGTATTTAGAATGTGATGTCATTAAAGTCCTTGTTGGTGTAATGGTGTCCCAGTACTTTTGCCCATACAGTGTGTATATAAATACAGGGAGCAGTATGCTCTTGGGTGCACATAAAATACAGGTGGTGTGTGTCAGGACAGAGGAGCTCACTCACCGATCTGGGACTGTGCCACCATTGTGGACTTTCGATCGCAGAGCGGAGAGAACGGCAGGCCGAGCTCTGCTTCTTTGTCCCCCTGGAAACACAGCAGCTGCCTCAGTTAGAATCATTCTCAGTTTGGTTTGGTTTCTACAAAAGACGTACCCCAGCCTCCAGTCTCACACACACACACACAGCACACTTCCATCAGCAGGCTTCAGATTTGTCTGGCTCCTGCCCTGAGTGCTTTTAGGCCACAAATGTGTTTCATTTTCTCTTTTGATTTGTCACAAACAGTTGAGACGTGGAGTCAGGAGGCAATGTTCTTTAGAGAAGCTATTTATCAGCAATTCATATCCCAAGAGACAAAGGCCTTGTGAAAGCAGCCACAGTAACAATAGCACTGATAATGAGAACAATGTGGATTAATAATGGAAGGGATGAAAACACTGTGCAACCACTTAAACGTCTGTCCTTCTTGCTGACATTTACAAATAAACTATGTATTATTTATAGCCAAATGCATTGTTTTATCAAAGGGGTTATGCACTAATTTTAATCTGCCATGGCACTTTGTCATGGCATCATTTTTAAAAATGACAAAGAGCAAAGTGCCTGCAATTAAACTTGAATGAATATGACCGCATATCTCACTGATGTAAAGTGCTCTAGGGGGTGGAGTTGTGCCAAAGCACCATATTAAAACAATCATTCACTGATATCATCATTATTTTATTCTTAGTGTTACACTGCAGCTCTGTGAAAGAAATACACACAAGCACACACGGAACTAAACTGGAAAAATAAGTAAGCTTTGTTGACATCCATCTGACAAGCAGTACAACCCTAACCAGCAGCACATGATAAAAGCAGTGCAAGTGTCCGACTATTTTTAAAAAAGATGAATCACCTCTACTTTAAATCCAAAGTTTCATCTTTTGCAGCCCTTCATCCATCATTTTTCAGCTGTCCAACAGAACATCTGTTTCCACACCGCAGGAAAAGCACATGTGTAATTTAAAGGCCAACCATTAACTGTTGATCTCAACTGTCAACTGCATCTTTTACCGGGACGCTCAATTGAGTGACGCCATCATTAGTGTTTCTGAGTGAGACTTCTTCAGAGGTGATGTTTCAGCTGTATGCTCGAATTAAAGTGCATTATATTCTAAAGGTATTCCTCATAATTGTTGCAATAACGATATAAAGGGAAAAGTCAATTAAGTATATAATACAGTTCTGTGTATGTTACCAGCCAAAAGACATGCCATGTTTTTTCTACACGCTTCTGAATCTTATGTCTTCGCTGGAGCAGCCACTCATGATTTACTCTGTGACATGCCAGGTATGACCGCTCACCTGTCTGAAGAACTCCTCTAGCAGGGAGGTGGTCCAGCGGTGATGGAGGTCCCAACTTTTGGCCGGGTGGCTGATGTCTGCAGTGTGCAGCAGCAGGGACAAGGCTTTTGGCTTGTCAATGCTGCAAAGAGAGCAGATACACAAGTCTACAGGAGAGTATCATTCAAGCGCTTCTTTGTTTTCCCAAATCGTCTTGTATACCCTGTTTCTAAAAAAATAATAATAATAATAACAAATCAGTGTATGTATATCACTACAGGTGCAGCTGAATGGTTTTTGGATGGTTTTGGAGGTATAATATAACATAATAAGCTGACATGAGAGCATCTCTGTGTAAAAAAGGCCTGAAGAGGGATTTTAGGTTAAATACACCTGCATCTGCTGGGCGGAAAATTCACTTATTCAATGTCCAGGACAAAACTACATCATGAAAACAAACAGACATTCCAGACTGCAACAAGGTTATTGAAAAATTCCAGTCGGGGGAAGGATACAAGAACATTTCCAACTGTCTCTGAAGAGAACTATTGTCAGTCATAAGAAAATGGAAAAATGTGGCACAGCTACAAATCTGTTTACAAAAATCAACTTTGTCTGTGCAAGAAGAGGAAGGATACGTTTTCACAGACACTAATCTATGCTCAGTATGGTACCAGTACTGCCCAGTTTCAGGAGTTTCCACCATGATAAAATTATCCACCAATTGCTGCGCATGCTTACAAATAGTTTGATGGATGCCCACTTGTGGAGGTATTCTTTAGGTGCAGCACACGCATGAAGAGTTTGAACTGGATTGAGATACTAAGACATAATAAGCCATGAGTGGTGCTCGATCAGCAAGTAAAAATGTTGCAGGATACTAAATAAGATAGCAGAGTATAAACTCATGATTTCATATTTTTCATAGTGTCTGGACCTAAATCAACAATGTGTTGATTTCCACCCTACCTTGAGACCATTGGTTCCTATTACATATTTTGAAATGACTCACAAACTTATAGTTTCTTATTTTAAAGGCTTGGTGATCTCTTAACACCAGCCTTACTAAAACAGGAGTAAATAAAGCATTTGTTACGGACTATTTTCAGTGGTGGATTAATACACATTTGGCAGTGAGTGTTTAAGACAGCAGGATGATGTATGTGGGTTTGACTCGACATAGACTATGGTGTTCGTAGGGGCAATCCCCCCCCATTAGTCGGCTGATGTGCCCTCGAGCAAGGCACTTAACACCCACACCAATTGCTCCCCAGGCGCCTGACATGGCAGCACACTGCTCCTGTGTGTTTCACTGCACGTTGCATGTTGCATGTGTGTGTGTGTGTGTGTGTGTGTGTGTGTGTGTGTGTGTGTGTGTGTGTTCAATCAGTGATGGGTTAAATGCAGAGAAAGAATTTCGGTGTATGTAAATAACATACTGACAAAATAAAGTTTGAAGTAATGAAGAAACATGTCAGATTGTACAACAGTGTGGCTCTGTGATGTGCTCTTAATAAATTTTGGGCAACAAAGAAGCTCTGTGACACTTGGGACAACAGTTATTATTGTATCATTGTGATCAGTTCGTTGTTGGTTTTGGTCTTTTCATGTGACATCTATAGAGATATGCATAAAAGCACACAAGCACCGAAAAACAGAGAGACACCTCAATTCAAAAAAAGAGAGAAAAAAAATCCTTTTCATCAAACTGCCTCCATTAGGTTAATCGGTTTTCTACACTGGGAGACAGCGTGAAGATGCTTCATCTCACCTCATCAGACACCAGTGGTGTCTGAGATTTCACCTGATAACCATATCAAAATATCATGTTTAATGGACTGAAGCATGAATGGACAGGCCAACAGGGAAAATAGGCACACAAATGAAAACACACTCACAGCACAAGGTTAAACAGAGGTGACAAAGACTAGCTCAAATTTCCCCTCATTCCATTTGTGGCAGCTTGGGTCTTAAAGTGCACTCCAAGCAGGCCCGGAGCACACCGGTTTGAAATTACTTCACATTAGAGTCCATTCAGCATTACAGCTTCCTGCAGCCTGCAATCACTCATTCATGTGCATGTGTGAGTACCCTATACTGCAGCGTGATGATTACCTTCCAGTCAGCACTCTCTGGTTTTGAGCTACACTCACAAATACATGAGGCGTAATGCTGTTGACACATATATTCTCTAGAAGCTGCTTATCTCCATATCACCGCTTTCTGAGCACTTTCTTGTCTTTATGAGTTCTGTGCTTTATAGAATAGCCTGAAGGTCAACTAGTTTCTTATAGCCTTCTCATCAGTGTTACAGACGCATCAGCAGGGATGAGTCATCAAGTCATAGGATAGTTTGCTTGATAGCTGCTTTATTTTTTTTTAATTTCTTTTTTTATTTCAGTTCTGCGTCTGCATACACCAGTCACTACAGAGTGTGCTATACTGTCAAAAAAAGTGAAAAGGAAGTTCTGGCTGCAGTCTGCTAAAAAAAAAAAAAAATGTTGTAAATACACCTGGCCTTGTCTTTGTCACATTCAAAGTGTTTACAGTAAAGGAAAAGCTTTTATAAAACAACCTGCCATGTGTCTTTACTCTTTACTCTCACTTCTGTTTGGTTTGGACAAAGCAGTAATTTATCACTGCGAATTGAACACAATCAGTGTAAACATTTTCAAGAGAAACAAACTAAAAGACCTGTAATGAGCTGCACGCTCTCTAAACATACGGATGTAGAATAGAATTTTGAAAACCACATTAAGGACAACGTTCACTATACTGAGGGGACCCAGTTTTGTAGCCTGGCAAAAGGTGTCCACCGACTCTTCTCTGAGTGGCTGAAGAAATATCAAGATAATCAAGCATTTTTAGCACTAAATTCATAGCAAAATTAATTCACTTTTGTATTTTTGGTGTACAGCCAGAAGTGGAAGAAGTACTCAGATCTTCTACTTTGCAATACCACAGTGCAGAAATACAGTGTTACAAGTAAATGTCATGCATTTAAATTTTTAAGTACAGAAGTATTCGAAATATTCTTTAGGTACCAAAAAAAAGCACTCATTGTGGAGAATGGAATATCTTAGAATAAAATTTTATCTTAACGTAAAATATTACAGCATAATTTAATTCTTGATTTTGTTTTTGTATTGTCCAGATAAAAGTAGTATCTGGCCTTCGTGTGGTGACGTATTTCTTAGTGAAACAGGGCAGACAGACGGGATGTGATGCTGGGAGAGATTTGATCTGAATGCTGAAAGGTCGACCTGTCAAACAAACATTCGAATGTTTTACAGGAACAAAACACGACTGGGTTTTAGCAGCTACCACCTCATGTGTGGTAAGGAAGCACTTATGGCTGCTATACACATACTGCAGCAGCAGAACAGCAGCTCTGATCAAGGCAGTGTTACATAGTTTGAGGAATGTTTTCTAGCTCGTCATCATCACTGTGTGCCAGCAAACCCTCCAGCAATATTTCTACCACTGACTGTTTTTCTATGCAGTGTGCAAGTAAATTTCGCCAAGCCAAAGCTGGTGTGACTGCACCATAACTCCACTGCAGATTTTCATCACAGAAACACAAACTATGCTGTGTTTGTGCCTGAGAGTGCCTGTAGTAATACCCTACTGTATAGCTGCACTGTATAACACTTGACATTTGGCGCTATTTAGCAATGAAATACACAGCAATCGGTAAACAACACCTGAGCAACATATAACATTCCTTGTTTGAAACAGTCCATTTTATACACACATAAATGTTTGTTGCACCATTCAGGCCAGGGTTAATTGAGTTGCAAACAGCAGGTGGCCAGCAAACAGTGCAGTGAACAGTGATGTGATTGTAGGGTTAATGAAGATGTAAATTGCCAGGGCGGAGGAGGGGGCAGGGAGTGTAAACAGTGGTGAAGGAAAGGCCAACTCACCCCTCAGGCTGTTGAAGGAAGTTCTTCATGGCCTTCACCTGCTGGAAGTGGCAGGACATGTCTGTGGCTAACACCATCTCCACCACCAGAGCCCGCAGTTCCCTGAATGAAAACAAAGCAGCGAGAGAAAAGGAGAGGAAAACATGAGCCATGTGCTGTATAATGAACTGTCAAACTTGCGGGGTAATAAAAGCCGACTTGTTTCGGAAGTCGCTAAAGTAAATGAAGGCAGCCAACGCAGCTTTTGAGGGCTATTTATAACATCTGCTTTGACAAGTCCCAGCTTATACCATGAAAAAATCAGACTTCAGCTGTCTCCTTTAATGTATTATCACAAGTAACAGTTCTGTTTAGCACAAAACTGTTGGACCTTGAAGGTAATCCAACTTTTATGAATTTTACTCCACCGACTGCATTTTTAATCTTGACGAACAAAGGATAAGTTCATTTTGGCTCTTGAACAGGTGATATGTGCATTGTGAAATTGTTCTGCTTGACCTGCCTGGTTGCAAACTGACATTTCTGCCTCCGTATCAGTATTACGTCTCTGAGTTTCATTTCCCATTGCTGTCACTCGGCTCCTTCATCTTATTGTCTAAGTTTCCGTCTCACTGACCTCCAGTCATCCTTGGAGAGGTTGTAGAGGATGTTCATCTCATCGTCGTCCTGCAGCAGGCGGTAGGCTGCGCTGACATGGTGACTCTCCAACACTGAGCGGTCATTGTACAGGATAGCTGTGTCTGACCTGTCACATGGAATTTATGAGTTAAATGTGTAATTTAATTATGAAAGTGATCAGTTCATCTTGCTTGCTTGTATAAATCTCAATCTGGTTGAACTCTGAACTGTTAAACATGAGAATAACTAATTTGAAGCATGTTAGAGAACCAAGAAAATTAATCTCTGAATTTGTCTGAAACTAAGACATTAAATTATCAGGAAGGATTCCCCCTCTGGAATCATGTTTGGACAGCATTATTTACATAAAGTTTCAGAAGTTCAACTTTCTGAATTAAAGGAATCTGGACAATTTTATGAAGGGCTGTGGGAAACAGACTCAACAAAAATCTTGAATGAATGAAAATAAGGATAGATTTAAGAATAATAAATTATATAAAAACGCTGTTTTTAAACATAATTGGTACCCTTGCTAACTATAATTATAAGAAAAAGTTTCGGTAAAATGTGTTCTCTTGACTGATGTTCTCAAGGACATGGAGCTCATTTGGACCCCTCTTCCTGCCTTGGTGTTATTACTGCACTGCAGGCGATCTCGGCGTCAATGTAAAGCCCCCTTGCTGTAAATGAAAACATTGATCGTGTGAGTCGGTGCCATGCATTTTTGATTTTATGATCCATTACCTTGTCTGAATATGAAAGTTGTTTGTGGTCCCCGTGTGCTCGTAATCGTGCACCGCCGCCGCAAAGATCATGGCAAAGATCTCAAGCTCAGTCAACCAATGCTGGAGGCAAAGGAGGAGGAGGAGAAGGAGGAGGAGGAGGAGGGGGAGGAGAAGGGGGGAGGAGGGGGTGAAGATGGAGGTGGGGGAGGAGTGAGATATTAAGAGACGTATATAGAAGTGGGAAGGGTGTTGAGGAGGGGAAGCAACGAGATGGAAACGACAGAGACATCAACAGGAAAGTAGGAAGGGAAAGTAATGAACACAAGAGGAAAGAATGGACAGAAATTAGAGAAGAGAAATGAGAAGCCAGTGAATGGAAAAAAGGGGAAAGCAAGGAATGGTTCATCACATCGTAAAGATGTAAAGGAGAAAAGTGATTTAAAGGATGCAGAGAAAGGTATTTGGCATGAGGAATACATTACAGTCAGGGATGAAAGGAGACAAATGGGGAGGAGAAGATAGAGGAAAGGTCAGCAAAGCAAAAAGGAAACTTTAGATAAGACAAGCTCTATTGAGAATCACATTTTAAACTGTCATTGTAACCCTCCTCCTTACTCTTTCACATCAGAGTCAGTCTGATTTGTCACTGTTTCCAAATATAAGTAAAAATGCAGCAAAGTTTAAATCCATATAGACACAATTTGTGACAACAACTAAGAAGAGGACCATGTGAAAGTGGCAGCAACTCAAGAGTAGCTTGACATTTTGCAGAATATGATTTTTCATTTTCTTGACCAAAGTTAGATGAGAAAATTGATACTGCTCTCATGGCAAACATGAAGCTGCAGCCAGCAGCCAGTTAGCTAGCTTTGAACAAAAGTCACAGATAATTTTTACATTTTGGATGGATTATTCAGACACAATGTGGCAATCCGTCAAAGATGTGCCGCATCTCACCCAATGTCTGCTGGGATCAGCTCCAGCATCCCCCGCTAAAGGATAAGTGTTATACTAATGGATGGATGGATATAATGTGTTAATTACTGAGCTGTAGAGGTGCTGTTAGGGGGATTTTATGACCTTCAGACAGATCTGGTCTAGCTGTTTCCTTCATCCTCAGCAAAGATAAACATAAATATCAAGCTGCTGGTGTGATATTTACTGTGCAGGTTAGTGTTTTGTCAGCTATCTTTGAATTCAGCCTTAGGTTTGACATTTTTAGTCAGCTAAAACTGTGAACATTTTATTCCAGTTTTATTAAAGCAAGAAAGCGCATTTTAGTCATATTTCTTAAAACTGCCATCAGATAAGATTTAATCCAACTGATTTTGCTTATTGACTGGTACTTCTCATCTAACTCTCGACATGGAAGTGGGTAAATGTATTTCCCAACATGTTGAACTATTCCTTAAACTTGTGTTTCATCTTATGTAGAATGTAGTATGGAGTATTAAAAGAGGGCTGCTAAAAGGACCTGTATGTGTGTGCATGTGCTTTTATTTATAGGTGTTCATGCTTCACCTGTGAGTGAATGCAGCACCTCTACACCTCTGAGTGGGCATTTTCCTCAGGGATGTGCATGCATCTGAGTGCAGTCACACACACAGAGTAGGGATTTAGCTCAGGAAGTCGATATTGGTGACTAATCAACAACAGGGGGATGGTTGAGTCATTAAGAACCGGAGGGAGGGGAAGGGAACGTAGGGGTGGGAGGGAGCAAGATGGCCGATCCATCCCTCTGTATATTTCCCCATGGGTCTGACTTTATGAATGACCTGTTGATTGTTGATTTAATGGAGTCTGGAGGGCCTGAGAAATGATAGATTCTGCTCTCCTGCTCTCCCAGGAGCCTGCGGTTCTAACAGTAATGTGGTTTACTGCACAAGGCACTGCCCAAAGAAACACACCATGTCGACAGCTGTCGCAGCTGCCTTATTAAGGTGATTAAGTAAAAACAGTGGAAGCGGGGGCGGACGGCTGGTTGGCTGGCTGGGGACTCTGAACTAAGCCTTGGCTAGGCTAAGGCTAAGGCTGCTCTGTTTTGTTGTGTTTTGTTTTTTTTTTTTGAATGGATGAATGAATACAGCATCAGAAATGCCCCACAGTCACTCCAGTGGAAAGGAGTGAAATATAGGTCACCAAAAGGAAAAACAACAAAGCAACAAGTGACAAAGCATGAAATATGAAGAGAAGAAATGAAGCAAGATCATGGCAAAAAGACATTCAAGTTCAAATGTTGAGACAATATGTTGAGACAATACACAGTAAGTTGATTGTTCTCAAACCTGCCATGAACAAGATCAGGTGATTTTCTCTAGTTTCTTGTTTTTTTCATGAAATAATGGCTCATGGATTCTCCAGGACAAAAAAGCCATATTTAGCTGTTGCATGTCAGACAAAGCTGTAATTAAGCTGGCATAAAGCAGCTGACAGAGATGTTCTATACCATGTGGATAAAATCGCCCTGATTTCATAGACTAAATGTACTGAGAACCAAACCAACACCTGTATGTTCAGCTGGTTTCTGTAGGTTTACAGTTGATCCTACTCACCACCATGCCAGTCTTGAGTAGCAAGTAGTGCACGGTCTGTGTGACATCCGCAGCATGCATCAGGTTGTGGTAAGGGTTTTTGTGTTTGCTGTATCCCACTTCTAGGGCCTCCACAAATGACACCACTGCAGAGATTGGTATCTGACAGCAGACAAAACAACAGCAAGTGACACTACAGACAGTAACAAACTTCTTAAAGCTATCTGGTGATTTAAATGATGAGCGCATACAATTTCTACGCTAACAGTCCCCTCAGCATCTGAAATGGATGTCATAAAATCATGGAACATGAATCATTTAGGCTACTGGAGCCTATAATTACATATTAATATTGGGTTCATTTCACTCTCAGATGCTGTCACTTCAAGTGTCCTCAGCTTGAAGATGTTGAGGAAAATGAGCTCCAGTAACAGATTAGATGAAGTAGGTCCAACCCCTCTTACATTACGGTCATTACTGAAATACAACAACATAGTCTGAAACTTAAGAGGCAGAGAAGTGAGTGTGCTCACTTCCATGAAATCAGGCAAGCAGGTGTGGGTTGGGTGAGGGTTATTAGGATCTCTACTGAATATTGTTAGCTTCTCCCTGATTTAATGACAAACGGGGGACACAGAATTGACCATTGGTGCATTATATCCTTGTGGCTTTACCTTGAAACGGCTAATGAGGTCATATCTTGTGAGCAACTCATAGAATATGAATTTAAGTGCATGATCCCCGCTGGCCTCATTGAGAGCGAACACGTCAAACGACCACTTGTCAACATTCTGTGTGGGGGAAAGAAAAAGACAAAGACAAACAAGTTGTTGAAAGCTGTTCTTAAGATGGTCCATTTGTTGTAAAGAGTGTGTAGTCTTGAATGCGTGTGTGTCTTCTGCACATGAATATGTGCATACAAAGTTGTTATTTCATATCTTTGTGCTTCTGCATGGATGTGTGTGCACGTGTTAATACCTTAAGCACAGATATGACAGAAGGGGGGTAGCTGAGTCCCACCATATTGGAGGTACGTCGGTACATCCTGTTTGGATGAGATAAAAACATCAAATGAATCGCACCGCTGAGCGTAAACATTAGAGGTTACCACACTGGCCCACAAACCACAGCCTGGAATGTTCCCCACTAAGACTGGACCATAAAGCTTTAAATCCACGCAGCTCCGTATGAAACTGTGTTGAAAAGGTTATGCTCAGAAAACGCAATGGCAAGTCTGAGTTTTTTGGGGGGGTTTTTTGACAAGCAAAAGGTTTAAGGCTTTGTCAAAAGAGGGGATATAAATTAGGAGTATAACTTAATTTAATCACAACATAGCATGAAAAACAAGCTGTGTAATTCTCCATGAAATTAGTGTCAGCTGCAAGCCGACAAAGTTGGCAAACTGCACTCAGCATCTCAAAAACGCAATGAAATACACCTAAATGCCTTTATTTCACAAGCAGATGTCTTATAATAGCTTCCATAAATGTAACTTAATATCAAGATTTTCATTTTCTCAGAATGGGACATTTTTTTCAAACTGAAAATGGTGGACACCTCATGCTTCATCACTTTATTCATCACCACCCTGTTCTCCCTTTTCATTTCATCCTCCCATTCCCAATCTTTCTTTGTTGTAAATATCTGAAAACAGACTCTCACCTGTAAAAACAGATTAAGAAAGCTAACAGCTAACATGTTGGCTTATTATTTTTAACAAAAGCATGTGGCATGTTCGTGTGTGATAAAGCACAGACTTGGAGAGGGAGTTCCAACTCCCTGAATGACTGTGCTTAGCCAGGCTTGCCAAAGCAGCGATGATGCACGGTCGACTCAGGTGAGTGAGTCACTGTGCAGAGGATGCACACATATTTCCAACAGATTAAAATTTTAAAGGACCACACTAGTTTGCAAATCAAGTTGTAATGCTTTAGAATTGCTGTCTCCTCTGCCTTCTGGGCTGCTGCTAGTTTTCATTCACTGAAGTATATACATACGTTCAGACAGATTTAAGAAATTTGCACTTTACTACTGATCAACAATAATCTGAATGCATTAATGAATGAATGAATGAATGAAAGCAGACTTCACTCTGTTTCAGCTCAGAGTGAGCAGTAAATTGATATATCAGACAACTGCTACCATTCTGTGTCATCACTGATTTTTGATATAATAGATATACACCTAACTGCTGTAGCTCTATACTGTAAATTCTTGAGCTTTCACAATTTCTTTCCTTAGCAATAAGCCTGTAATCTAATGGCATGTGCAGAAAATGTACTGAAACAGCAGAAGAGTGTGGTTATATGTTCATTTTGCGAGACCAAACAAAAGATGTTGATAGCATTTCTTTGAATTGCTCCAGGCTACACTCGTTTGGGTTGAGCAGTGACAGATAGAACTTCACTGAAGGAAAGACAAAGGTGACAACTCCTGTGAATTATTGAACACCAATGACTACTTGCCGTTACGTGAATGCGGCTGTGTGCTTGTGCACCCATTTACCTTTCAACAAATATGCCAGCCTGAACGGCGTGAACAATGCTGCGGAAACGAGGTTTTTCTTCATTGCGTCGCAGCATCAGGCCCATCTGGCGGGTGAAGGTGGAAGCCAGCCAGTCCCGCACTTCTGAGGGCACCGACTCTGACTGGATGTCACTGAGCTCATCCTCTGTGTCCACCAAACGCCTGAAAGATGGGAGAAGGGAGGGATGGGTAATATAACAGAAACATAAAGTAAAGACACATAAGACAGATGCAGGGACCAAAGGCTTACTAAAATATTTAGCATTTATCGTAGCTTTACTTTCACAGGGGATCAAAGTCAAATCCCATCGCTGTCCATCAAATAATATCACCTCTTATGTAACATCAAAACATCTCAGGCCTTTTGAAACCCCATGACGGGGAATATTCAAATCCACTTGTGTGACATAATTCTCTACAGCTACCCTGTTGTGTTGACATGTACAGGGGGATCAAGAGCAAAGCCTGTCCGTCTCTGCCCTCTGAACTGAATACATGGTCTTATGGCAAAGAAAAAGCATTCACATCACACAGATAATCATGGAGCTACATGGATTCTGCTCTGGATAGTTCGTCATCCTCCATTCTGGAGTGGTCATGCCATCGCTGGCTCTAATCTGGTGGGATCTGGATGACAAGCAGCTTATATAATTCCATAAGCTCAAGCACATCTCGGTTTCTGGACATGCACTCAACTATTAACATACTTTCAGCTCGTATATCCTCTAACCTTAACTGTACTGCAACCATTATTCTCATAACAGCAACCTTTCTGTGCCTTTGTGGTTTTCACTGGCCTAACCTTACCATAGAGGCGGCAGATTGGAAAACATGCTGTTCGCCATGGACTCTGCCCTGACAAACAATATGCTTTTTTATTTCGTTGTTCAAGGAAGAGAAGCTGTTGAATGGACATGCCATCATTTGCCACATTAACTTCATAGTGAATGGTAAAAAAAAATATTAGAAGTAATTGAATATAAAATGAAGCAATGCCAAACTGTAAAAAAGTCATATTTTCAAAATATTACATATTTGAAAGCACAGAGGTGAGTCAGTCTTATGTTACTGTAATTCTGAATCATTATCATTGATGTATTAGCATCTAGGCAGTGCTTTAGCTCATGAAGACGGATTTCATTTTAACTGCTCACTATTACGCCTGCATGATAAAATTTCATCAACAGCAATAAAAAATAATAATTAAGCTTCATAATTTTCCACAGTTTGTTGGGTTGTTTTAGTAGCAATAAGGACATGAAAAGGTCAAATAGGAAAGCATAACCAAGACAAAAAGACACAACAAATTTACAAGTGCTTACACCTATAAACTTCATTCAAAAGCAAAATAAAATTAAAAATGTTAAAGGAAAAAGAGGTTAAATTTATTTTTCCTCCTGGTTTTTATTAAAAATGTGTCATTAAAAATTACCAAAACATTACCAATAATTATCAATATAACCATTTTGTCCTGATATAGCTTTATATACTATATTGCCCATCTCTACTTCATATATTTAGTAGTAGTTTAATCTGTAGCAGGGTATCGTATTTTATAATCTTGAAAGTGACCAGTAGCTGTAGGTGCAAAATAAATGCAGTGGAGTAAAAAGTACAAAGTTTCCTTCTGAAATGTATTTAAGCAGGTAAGTAAATACAGTACTTAGCGTTATGGTTGACTTAGCACCATAAACACCATATAACAACTACAGCCATGGTTAATTTCTATACTGATGATATTCATCCATTTTCCAAAGTCAGCGCTGCCCTGTTGTTCTCAATAAATGAACCGTGTCAATACTTGTTCCACTGTAGAAAGCCACTGATTTCTTACCTCGTTTCCTCGATGTAAACGGATTCCAGCACCGACGCTGCATACTCAAGGTTTTTCTTGAGGTCAGTGAGGGAAGCTTCTCCTCTCTCCAGCTGCTTCACCAGACATCTTAATCTAAAACAGAGATTCAACAGTTATTTAACAAATGGGATTGCTCTCCTGCCCTAAAAGAATTGCAACTGATATTGGATTAATCTGGTCTGGCTCTTGCCGCAATAGGCAACTTCTTTTCTTCTGCTGAAAAATAAACCTGTCCAGTCAAACATGCAATTTGACCAGTAAGCGGAATTCAATTGATGTCTCCATCCAAATAAAAGTACAAACGGGCCAACAGAAAACTGTGGTAAACTGGCAATTTTCTATTTTAAATACATTCAATATACTCCATCTCCAAAAAGACAAATAAATGAGTCACCAGTGACTGAAAAGTAGGGTCAGGGTGGTATACATTCACACTTTGTGTTCATACTCCCATCCCTTCAAAGAGAACTCATTCTAGTCCATTTAAGCTCCGACAGGAGGCTTGGTCTTCTTCTCAAATATCTTATCTGACATAAGTATATAACACGGCACTATTCAGCGTTTCTGATAAGAGACATTCTGACTCGCCAAACACAAGTCATAATTAATAACATTAATAATGACTGCTTTCCATCTACATGTGTCAGCTCCAGAGCTGCATGCTGGCTCACTACAGGGACACTTAATTGGAATGAAGCCAGCCTTAACGTTATTAGTTCCACCTGTGCTGTTCCTGCTACGACAAGTCAAAATGTCGGCTGTCTGAAAGGTCTATTCATTCTAAAAATTGCATATCTTTGATGCCTACAGACTCTGCTTGGACTCATTTGCATGTGTGGCTCCTAAAATTAAAACTGCTTTAATGTTGAAGCTAGGCACTCCTAATACATGGCTTTTGACACCATCAACAACTCCATTTTATTAAATTTCCCGCACAACTGTGTCAGAGTCACTTGATTTGCCCTTGACAGGTTCTTTTTTTTGGTAATCTGGTTTTCCAACAGTAATTTGCAAACTGAAGTGCTTTATAAAGTTATTTTAGCATTCGTGGTGGCAGGAATTTGCAAGCAACTGCCCTTTTTAATCACATTTACTAGTTATTTTATAAAGTGTTTATGTACTAATTTTAAATTGTAGTATAATGAGCAATTTTATGAGGAAGGTTTATGAGGAAAAAGTAATTTCATTGAAACAATCAAACAGCAACCTCTCTGTGTTATATTTTTCAGTTCTAATTTACCTGTGGTGACAGGTCGATGCATGTCATGTTAGCTTGGCAGAAGTCCACCAGAAATAGCACTAAATAAAAAAGCAACTTAACATCAATTTCTGCACACTGCAGCCTCTGGCAGTATGCCTCCCGTTGCTATGCTGGAGGTCACACGCTCCCCTTCACAGTCAATGCCCACAGAGGCTATGCTTGTTGTTGAATTATTAAGCAGAAAGGTGGGAGACCAGGAGCTTTCAGATGCTCTCATTGATTACATTCCCAGAGAGTCGTTGCAATTTTCACTGAAAGCCTCCAAAATGTTTGTGAAGATAACTGAGGAAAGATGTCTGTATAAATATTCATGAATGTTGTTTGGCCCATTTATTTATTTTTATGGCCAAAGCTGTGGTTGGGGCCTGAATGTATTGTTTGTGACAGTGAAACACCCTCTGCACATTACCAGATCACATTGCTTTCTACACTCTAACAGACATTCATGTATTTTGACTGTTGAAAAGAAGCCCTCAAACACAGTATACTGTCAAACGCGTGTCTACCTGCCTGCAAGGCTTCAGTGTGATCCTTTGACAGACTGTATCAATATCAGGTGGAAAATGCTGAAAATAATCTGAGTATTTCCTCAATCCCACTTCTGTAAACCTTCATAATGTCTGGTAGGATTTTTAACAAGACCAATGGACAGCATGTGTGTTTTTTGAGGCATTATTGGCTTCCATCACGTGCTTGTCTCAGTGAACAGATACACTACCACTTTATCAAATGTACCAAACCACACTGAGCATGAGACATGCGTCAGCCTGAGACCCCCTGTATGAGACATAAATGTTTCCCACAGTACATCATCTTGGAACCACACCTGTATGGCATAATATAGCAAAATGAATCTATTTATGTCATTAATTTATTTTATGCACTACACACTGCGTACTGTGTTTTTTGCCTGCAGTATGCAGACAGTGGTTCCAAACATTTCATCAGAGTTTACATTCATGTTTGCTAGCTTCCAGTTTTCTTCTTCCCTGACTTTGTTGGCACACTGCAGCATAGGTTAGCAAGTAGTGTGTAACACCATTGACAAGATTAACATAACTGGGACCCAGTTACAGAAAAAGAGCTCCATAGCACTACTAGAGGTCTAAAACTCCCCAGGAAACCTTTAACTATGACAACAGCTGCTTCACATGCTGAAACCTCTCTTTCTCTTAAGCTACTGACAGCTATTTTAAGAATCATAAGGAAGTGAGTGGATGAATGGTAAGCTGCAACTCTAGAATCACTGCACATGTGATTTAGTTGGCACTAATGATGGTTATTAAGAACAGCTGTGTGCCAGTGAGCTTCCCCGCTGATACACAGGAACAGAAAAAATACCCTAACTCCTTCAAGAAAGCCCCTTGCCAGACTATAATTCAGCATACAATGTTGAAATCTGTTGCTTTGACTGTACATCACAGAACTTCAGTGAGGCGAGCATACTATGCCCATGTACTTAAAGAAATGTTTATTCCACGGTGAGCTTCTGTAGAAAATCTTTCTCACAGACTCACTACTTTCGTTTGGCTGACAACAGACTAAACTAAACGGCCAATCAATGTTTTTTTGTTCAGTCAAAAGATAATTTACCAGCTATGAAGCATGTAAGAACTTATAGTGAAAATTATTGCTTTTTCAAAGAGTAGAGATGAAAGAAAAAAACAATCTACAGAAAACCCTTTTTCTGCTCTGCAGAACAAAAGTGAAAATATGATACAACCACTAAACACTTTTGTGGAGGTTGTACAGTATTTTTAAAACTAAAAACAAAGGCTTGTGATGGTGAACAGGACATGTGATAAATCAACATATCTGCCAACAGAAACAAAATTAGCTCATTTCATCTGCTGTCATTACCAGGGGAGGCAACATGCTGGGTTAATTGTGCAGGTCAGGCCCAAAGTAACTCCTGAACACAGAGCCAACTGGGAAATTCAGATTAAGCCAGAGAAAAGAAACAGACAGGGTGGGGGACCAGCAGTATGTAATTTGCTGTGGTTGACCATTTAGTGGTGATGCAATGAACTCATTTTCTTACTAACTTTCATTATCAACTTCTCACTCTTGATTCATGACAAAATATTCATTAAAAGGTAACCACCTATGCTGTGGTACTGTAGAATAAATGTAAATACTGGCACTGGAAACTGTAAAAATATAAAAAGAAGATATTAACATACAGTATTTACATAGAGAGTATTGGCTTGAAATTAATTTAGCTCAAACTACAATACTGAGAATATTGCAAATACATGAGATATAGTGACAGCAGTGATAAATATGTTGAAGGCACAGGACTGTATTGCTCCTATGTGTGACTTTCACTGTATATGCGTCACAAACATTAAAAGACAAGTTTAAAATATGGGAAAAACATGAATGTCAGAAACATAACAAGCGTATAGAAAGGAAGCTGAAAAGTGGTTTATAGACATCCATTCTACCTTTCAAGCATGAAGTTGATGCTTTCTGACAGATTTACAATAAAAAAGCTGCTGTTTTGTGTGAAAGATTACATTTTTTTTGTTTGATATGCCAGAGATAGAATTTGGGTGGAGTATCATTTAGAGGCTAAGCGAAAAAAGGGTGTCTTTTGAAACAAATGTGGTTTTGGGCTACATAAAAAATTTGTTGTGGCAACACCAGAAAACAAGCAGCTCAAAGTCCTGTCTTATTTCAATCTGAACAACACTGTGTCATGCAAATGCATTTAGTTTGACAGAAAGATTATTGCAGCTGCAGAACAGACAACTCACAGCCCTGAGCAGCTCCATCGTTTTAGTTTAGGGTCTTTGATCTGTGCTTCTCAGACTTATTATGCGATGTCTCCTGTTTGACAGCTCAGTACTTCACTGTCAGTTGAAGCCTGACAGGGTCAGCTGGTAAAGCCTGACCTGTAAGAGCTCTGATATCATAGTGTTGAATCATGTGTGTTTAAATCCACCCGAAAATCTTGGCATGTGTAGTTGAGCTGTCGTGATGTGAGAAGTAAAGATACAGTGCTATGGTGAATGTCTTCAAAGACCTTTTGACTTTCTTTGTCAACTGGGAAATGGATTAGGAATTGTCTCAAATGTGTTTTAATTGCATAGGTCATCAGGTTATCAGGGCTTTTCAAGTATGAAAAGTTACAAGCATTTAGAAGGGCACCAGAATCATCAGAAAAAGCAAAGTGCTTATGATTAGAAAAGCAATATTTGGCAGAACATACACATTTATTTGCATTTTATTCAAAGACAAAAATCAGAGTTCAGGACTTTGTCAGCTATGTGCTTTTAAAGAGAATTCCAAGTAGACTTTTAGTTTTTTTTTTATATTATTAAAAATTGTATTTATTATTATTACATGATAGAAAACATTAATCATCAGCCACAGTAAAGGAAATAATTCCACTAATAAAATTTCTAATATTGTTGGAAGGATAGACCCCCCTTACTAATCTGACAAATTCCAATGGCCGCTAGGTTAAACAGGCCAGTGACAGAGCGTGGCAAAGACAAGAGCCTCCAGCTGTCTGCCCCTTTATGTGAAGATGAGAGATTTATTTGCTTGCCCTCATAAGGTTGAGCAGAGAGCACAGAGGAGATTAAGAGTTGGAATTCAGGTTGAAAGCCTTTGCCTCGTCTATTCTCATTGCCGCCAGCTCTTTGGCATTGACTGACCTGTTCAGAGAAAAGAATGAAAAAAATAATAAAGGACTGGAGTGTCAAACTAGAGCCCTCCTGCAGTGCACAGCCAGGCTCCATAATACACAACCCCTCAACAGCTGTTGTGACAGCCATAAAATGAACGTGAAAAGGGGGAAATTAAACCACAGAGGGTAACGTAGCAACAGCTTTTTCCTTCTTCTAACAATTGCATTGTCACTCAAGACAAAAAAATAACACTCTATGCACACTGGCTGGGGAAAAAAAGAAATGTATCCCATTCCGAACTAACTCATAATAAAAACAGGTCCATTTGTGCTTTAAGAAGCCACAGCAACAGTCGGAGCCCATGTTCCTCACAGTCGAAAGCAAGAGAGGGGATAGATGTGGCTGATTGAGCAGAGGGGAATGAGAGCGCTGCCAGGATGCAAAATTTGGTCACTGCCTGTGTTCCAATGACATTCCAGCCTAGACGAAGTGTAATCAATGGCCTGGGGTCAATGTAATCACCCGGGGAGATTAGCGTGCTTTCAGGGAACACACTCAGGTTTTGGGCTGATAAGCGGTACAAGGCCTGTAAAAACATGATGACTCAGTTAAGCCGTGGTGCCACATATTCTGCAGCCTTGACCATGATTTGTGACTGCAGTGGAGAAGAGGGTCGTCAATAAAATACTGGGCTTCCTGGGATGCCCACATTTTGGCAAGACAGATGGGGTGAAGCAGGAATCTGAGGCATGGTTTAATCTGGAGTTGACCTCAGATCAGCAGAAAACAGCTCAGTGTTAGACCTGTTTTTCAGTGATTGTGGCAAACTTTCATTGTACTCACTGGCTTTCCTCAAAAATGGCTTGTTTACTTGTGTATTATCATGTGTTTGAATGATACAAAGTTAAAATGTTTTCAATTGTAGCATCTTCAAATTATTCTCTACTTTATTCTTTATATTATTACTTGTGTAACAGTGTTTAATATTGTCCGCCACATAACAGACAGAGTTTAACCAATTATATATTAGATGGCATGGGACTTAACACCTGTCATCCTGATAACCAAGAAAATGGAGGAGAAGCTTGTTGAGTTTTTGCAGACAAAAACTACAACAAAGAAAGACAGAAAATCCCATTTGTGGGAGCAGCTGGACACCAGTGCTGCTGGTGAGTGCTGTGCTTTTAACACCCTAAGTTGTAAGCTTGTTGTTCTGTGTAGCCAACCCTTTGTTAACAGAGCGTGAAGTTGGGTACCTTGATGTGTAGTGTTTTTCTCACCACACAAGCACTTCGAGCCTACCGCTCCCCAGCACCCTGCTAAGACTTTTTCTCAGAAAAAAAATGTTATATGGACACAGGACCTAATGTGTCGTCTTGGTTTTCCCTTTCTGTCCATTCTGTAAAGCTTTCTATCCGGCAATCAATACTGAAATCACAAATTTGAGACCGGTTCACGAATGCATGAATGCACTGTAGGCCATTGGTAGATACTTCAATGACTTCAGAATGTGGACTTCAATGAGTCCACATTCTGAACTGCATTACCACAATATGTTAAATCTACGTGGACAAAAATAAAACCAGACGATTTTCATATCTTCCTAAAATAAATAACATAAATCACCTTTCTCAGCAATGTGATACAGTACATGTATTACAAGGGGAGAAAAACATCCAAAACACCAGTTTTACAGAAAAGCTAAAAGCTAAGCTAAAAATGCTTTTCTTTGAAATATAGCAGTGGGATCCTACTGGGCTTTTGACAAATTGTGAAAATTTTGGCAGATATTAAAAATCAGATGCACTGTTGTACAATGCTAGACGTTGTCTCAGGATCAAGAGAGATCTCTTGTACAGGCAAGCCAATGTGTCCCGTTAAAATGTCCTTAAACCTCCTCCCTCCTCTGTCATTCTTTGTTGCTGTGAAACGTGAGCTAAATCTCTAAACTGTATGTAAATACAAATGTTAATGCGACACCCACTGAGCGTTGGTGGCCATTCAATTTTGGGTGGGAACAGCTACAGCAGGCTCAGGCTGTCAAGGTTCCTGCTGCTGCTGATGGCTCTAATTAAAATTACAAATACTTGTGCAGAGCAAGCAAGCTGCACTCTCTAAGCAATATTGGGAACTCCTTCAAAAGTTCCAATATCTGTTCTAAACAAAGCCTTTCCCGTGGGAGGTTGCAAGTGACAGATGTGACAAGAATGGCGGGGGACAGAAGAAACCTTAAAAAAGATCAGTGGTTGGCTGAATTCAGCCCACTCATGTCAAAATCTGCCAATCAAATGTGCAAGATGAAGTAAAAAAGGAAAAAACTTCAATAATACTATAACCACAAAATAAAAAAAGACAGTCAATCCTTTGCATCAAAATCCTTTGTTCATATTGTAGAAGATGAAATGAATTCAGTGGTTTAATGCAACAAGGATACAAACACAAAGACTGCATCTGTCCGAAATATTACTGCAGATGCATATGAAGATTACAGACATTCAGTGATCAGATCTTGCAATATATTAATTGCACATTGTTTGCTCAGTGTCCATCTTTTATGCAAGGTGCCAAACAGAAACTCATGAGCTATTTTGAGATGTCACGAAGTCATTCTTTGTGTTATCATTGAAAATGAACAAAACTAGTGATGCTGCAATCATGAAAATGTGCACACACTAAAAATAACCGGTTCAAACTTGGACCTAGTTTGGGCAATGTTGCAGAGATTTTATCCTGTGCCAATATGTTGTTCATTATTTGTAAATTTATTTCACCTTGAAACTGTCACAAATTGTTGTTACTTGTACAAAACAACAAGAATTTGACATCCGTAAGTGCAAAGGATGCCAATATTGTCAATGATATTGTAAGTAACAAACAATTACATATAAATGTAAACACCAGATTAAACTAGAGAAGATTATAGTAGGTAAATAACCCAGCAGTAATATAAAACTAGTACTAAAACTGGGTCAAAACAACCCATTGTATTGGGTATGGGTGAAGTTAACCCAGCACTGCATTACTTTTTCTCTGACCCCAGTGATTTTTAATATGCAAATACTAATTATCAGTGTACCAGTATACACTCATAATGTACAGAGAGATTTATAACACTAAATTATGTAGCATGTACATCCAATACAAGATACCAGTATTAGGCATTATTAGGCATTATTACCTCATGACTCAACTTCAGCAGTCAGCTCCATTTAAAGCTATAAAGATTTATAACAGCCATTCATGAAGTTGTGTAGCATTTGAGCTTTTGTTCAAAGCAGCTCAAGGCAAGACTGTCACGTAAAAAAAAAAAAAAAAGTATCAGTCTTATCTAAAGTGGATTGTGAAGGGCAAAGAAGGTCGGCTCAGCTCACTAATTCAGTTGCTATAAATTCACCCTCTTGACTCAAATGGATTCCCAGTGCCTGGTTTCACCACTGGATGGAAGTCTTTTGACTCTATAAGGCAGGTTAGTGAATATAAGCAAACTATGTGGATTTTACTCACTTTGTATTGCAATATGTCTGTTTAAGAAGTTCAAACACATCTAGACATCCTTATGAGGTGGGTGTTGTCTGAGAAGTGAGCATATGATTTGCGTGATACATACTATGTGAGTTCAGTATTTACTGTGTGAAAGAGAACATTATGTAAAACAGTCTGAGTGTTTTCTCTGTGTTTTTCTCATATCAGAGACATTTTAAAAAACACAAAGAATAATGTAACAGAGCACTGGAAACAGGGCAAGTGCACATGCGCTCATCTTTTTATGCATCCATGGTGACACCAATATGGACATAAAGATATAACGCTGTAAGAAAACTGGCTTAAGCAAATTCCAGCCTGCACACAATGACTCAATGAGAGGTGATGGACCATTTGGCAACAGCTGAGGGTGGGTGTTTGATTTACCAGCAGCCAAGTCATCATTTTAAAAGGTTGAGCATTCATCTGCCATATGGGCTTTTACCATCCTGCTTAACTCTGTATGTATTTCCAAGCTCTATGTGAAATATAGCACCGTAAATTTATACCACACCCCAAGAATCTAAATTCGATGGCAATTTCTGATATCCAAATAAGGTTTAGTTTACAGCACATGATAAAAATGGAGACTGTCCTTGCAGAAAATGAAACAAATGGTTGGTTGTTTAAACACTGAAAAGAAAATTCGGTTGCTTTTGTCTTTTTAGTGCTGGCAATTGTTTTGATGACTTGTGATAGCTCTCTATTGATTGAGCAAAAACCAGCAGCAGTCAGAGAATAAGTCAAGTTTAACCAAATCCTCTAAACCACCTTATTTGGAAACGAAACCAGAAATGAGTACACATAAAAACTTGGCAGAGGAAACCTGTGAATGAATGACTACAATTACAGGACTGATGATGGGATGAACCAGGAAGTCTGTAAACTGTGATGGGTGTTTACAGTGTTCTGTCTGGGTAATAATTCTATCATTTGCCTACATTTTTTCTTCCAAGTTTGGCTAACATGGGATTTGTTTTGTTATAACCTGTTTAATTATCTAAAAACAGTCCTAAAATGTAATAAACAAAAGTTATTTAAAATTCTTGACTGTGGAGCTCTCCAGTTACAATTATTTTTAAAAAAGTGCTTTGGCAAACAACATTTTTGAAAATATTCTGCATTTCCTTAAAATCTGCCTTCCTAAAATCGTCCTTATTTATCTCATTCTCACTGCTCGATTATGTCTCAACCCATCATCTTTTTACAAAAGGATATACATCACATTAAGCAAGTAATGATACATTTAACGGCACCTTCATCCATAGAGCTGGCAGGTCAGAAAATATCTTAGTTTTTTTGTTTGTTTGTTTTGGAAGGCACAGACAAATGGCCTACGTTCTCATTAGGGGAGAAAGAGAAAGAGAGAGAGAGAGAGATAATATGGGCTAATAAATAATTTGAATGCGGTGGGAATTAAGCAAGAGTAGTTGTTCTATTGTATGTGTGTTAATAAGCAAGTGTGTACATATTTGCGTTGTGTCTGCAAGAATCAAAAGCCTTTCTAATTCCAAACTACATTTTCTTTAATCCCAGTAAGCAGTTTGTGAGTTCGGAGAAGTCAGCTGCTCTGCAGGGAAATAAAACAAAGCCAACAGCTTAACAAAATGCAGTCACACAAAAAGCATTACAGCATGACTCCGGACAAACTTTGCATATCTGAGTGCGTACTGTATGTGTTCTACGTGTGGATGTTTTGGTCCGTATTTTAAAAGCACAACTTGGCCTCATGTGACAGAGATACGTAGACAACACTCGCTGGAGAACGTAAGAGTAGGGCCAATAGCCAGAGGAGCTGACTAATCATTGAGTAGCACACTGCTGGCATGGCTGAAGGAAAACTTTACACCTGCTTGGAAGATATTTCAACAAGGTCTATTCACATACAATGTGGTGTATCAGAAATACAGAGTTTGATTCTACTGCATGAGTGGGAAAACATTAATGTGTCTGTACCTCATATTTTGAATACATGTTTCGGGTGATTGCCAAAATGCAAATTCACCTCTCATGTCTGGATTTAATCTTAGAATTATAATGTGATTAGGGGTGAAATAGTATATAGTAATAGTATAAATAAGTGACATATATTCAAGGGTTCAGAGGTAATATATATTGAAGTGAAGTGAAGTAAGATGTTTGTTCTCTGTTGTCTCACAAATTATAGAGAGGTCGTTAGGTTTGGGCAGGAGTTGGAAAGCAGTTCAGGAGGGATCATGGTTTCAGTTAAATATTAATGTGGTGAACATGTCATGTCTTATACATAAAGCTTCAAGTTCATAAAACAAGACTTGACTGTCCAACTAAAAGGGACTGGAACTTCTCTTCCCTAAGGTGAAATTTGCCTGAATATAATCACTGAGAATAACAGAAGTCACCAAAAATGCATGGAACCTGAAAAAGCAGATATGGCCAATTAATATTGTCTTTCAACTACTTGTGCCACTAATGAGCAGAAGTGGAAAAATGGGTAGTGAGAGATAGGAGGTCAAACACAAGCAAATGGACTTGAAAAATGCGATCTCATTGCGACGTAGACACCACTGCAGAATCGCATAATTAAGGATTTAATGGACTCACTAATGACTGCACTGTTGTCCGCCTTTCACTTTAGTTCTCAATTGGCAGCAAGGAGATGGATTTGAATAACACATTGTGGAAAAAAAATGTGTTTTTGAAATATGCAGTAACAAACCTACTATTTCACACCATATGAACCAGTCACAGAGGTCCCGTGCTGCCAGAGACACAAGTGTTTTACATGCTTGCAGTTCATTTCGATATGCAGATCCTTTATTCAATAGAAAGGTGCAGTATTCAATGTTATATCAAAGCATATTGATGGTATACACCTTGTCTGCCTAAGATGTAAAAAATACTTTTTCTCAAGCCTTTAATCCCGTCCCCTTTTCATATTGAAATACTTTTGGGAAGTATTCAGTATACATTATTTCAAATGAAGGAAACTGCCATTTTACAGTGCCTGTTTACAGTTCTTATGGTGACATTATTTAGCCCATTAACTACACATTACTTGACTTTATTACTGCCATTTTTCTGATTAGTTTTTAGAATGACTAATCAATCTCTTTGTTTTAGACCTCGTAAGTTACGTAAGTGCCTTAAAGTTTGAAAATCACCTAAAAAGTTGTGCAATGCTTTATAAAGTAGTAAGAAGTAATGTATATCAACTGTGTATTATCAGTGTGCGAATTCAAGGTTCACTGTTCCTTTAATATGCTAGACATGACATCTTACAGACTATCTGCATGAGCCACTTTTTCACCAGACCCTAAAACTACATGATATGAAACCATCACAGCAAAGCGACATGCAGTCCATATTTGCATAAACAGCTGGGGCTGCAACAGCTAGATAATAAGCCTGTGTTCTTCTCTGTTATACTTGATTAGCAAAGCCACTAGAGTGAAGCAGCTCTATTGAACATTCAACAACTTGAGTCTGTTAAAAAACAACAGACACTCAGAAACCTTGGTGTGTAATCAAAGTTCAGTGGCCTGACACAAAACAACCCAACTGCACTAATTGACCTCACGGAGTTACAGCTCCTGTCACTCTGACAATTCACATGGGCAAAGATAAACATATACACTTATATCTGCTGTGTGACACCTTGCCCTTGTACCATATGTGGCACTATGCACTCTGAATGTACTGACAATATGCACTCCATGATAATTCTGGAAAACTGAGTTCACTGAGTGTTTCAGAAAGCTATGAAAGTCAAGAATTAAAACCAAACACCATAAAACAAAATAAACACCACTGCATCTCTAATCTCACAGACAAATCCTCTGCTTGATTCCTCTCCAGTGACCATACCTACAGAACTAGCTGTCCTGTCAAATGCTATCTCCTATGACATGTGCCAGTGCTGGAATATAATCCCTAATGCACACTGGCGCACGAATTTTGTAATCTGAGGGATTAAATTACGTATCCCATGGCCAGCACTCATCTATAGGACAGAAAGAGAAAGAATTTGAATGTGGACATGAGTAATCGAGCTTGAAAATTTAATAATAGTTTAAAATAACACATATTTGCATATTTGACATAGTAAAATGTTTTATGACCACTGAATTTTAACCAGCCAGCTGGAATGTCTTTGAAGACTGTATAACTAAACAGTTAGCATTTCTTTCTCCCCTACTGGCTTTACCTTCACTGAAAGTTTGAGTTCAGAGACTACATTGGACCTGTAAGACATAAAAAACAGAATATATGATGCGAGTATAGGTTTTTAGTTTTTGTAAAAAACACCCTGAAGCCAGTAAAGAACAGAACAGATCCCCATATGTCATTTTAAATTAGCATTTGAGACCTTTGTTCACAGCTCCCATGGAGTGGATCTGTCAATCTAAGATAACCCGCAACCCCACATAATAATTTATTTAGCTGATGACATGCTAATTTGGTACTGCAGCTTGTAGGCTTGTAGTTAGCCAGGCTTACTAATTCTATGACTAATGCAACATTACAGATTAGCTCCAAAGAGTATTTTTAATACCTGAAAATAGTGATTTTAAATTCTTTCTTTGTAAAACAAATCTCTTGCATATTTGGTCATGTGGGTCTGTTTTTCAGTCCATTCAGTGTTCTCCACCATGCTTCCAGTTCATAACGGCGTCATTAAATGCCAGTAATTCACTTACAACAATCTAATAAGGTAAAACCAGATTTTCAAAGGTCGTTGAATTCCCATGTCAGATGAGTCATGCAGGCTAGAGATAAAAAAAAGCTCCCTGTCTGTCTCTGTCAGCCACAAGACACACGATAACACACATACACTCCCATAAAGTCGTGAAGCTGCAGGCAGTGCTAGAGTTTGCAAAAGTGATTTTGAAAGCACACATTCAACTGCTTTAAATCTCTGCAACTGCCTTCATGCAGCACAGTCGTGAAAGTGCTGGCGTTCCTTCTCCCCAAACGGCCATCAGGATGCCCTTGAGGAAAACATTAACCCCAAGCTGCTTCATTAATGCTGCACAGTGGCTAATAGTAAAACTCTAAATAAGGTGTTGCTGAAAAAGAACATTCATACTTGTAAACCCCAGAACTAACTGGATTAAAAAAGCAGCTTCTCAGTCACAAATACAACACACTCACATTCCACAATTAGCTCTAATTTCTGTGCAACACTAAAAACTTCTTAATGATCTAAGAATAGTAATCAGCCCAGGAACACTCTGGTTTCACCATCACGTTATTTTTAGGAATCTTTCCAGCACTGATTAGCTAGCACCACACTGGGTGCCAGCAGCAGGTGTTGCCATTGCCAAATGCTACTGCTAGGCTAATGATTTAACATGGGATTTTTTTTCTTCCGGAATGGCACATGTGGGCACAGCAAACTCACATTGCTGAACAATAACAACCAATCTGGGTTAATTGGCATGGGTGGAAAACTTTTTTCGTGCTGTAGAAAGTGAAGATGACTTGCAGAGCAATTTCAGACATAATTACAGCTGAAGCTGAAGTAACACAAAGTATAATGTTAGCCAAGCCATGACACAGGCAGGAGGAATGCAGAACACTGGTGGCAGACAACTTAAAAGGAAGGACATTCAGCATTATGTATTTGTGCAGGTTGCAATCAGATGTTAAGTAATTTCCTCAGTTGATCGTGGATTAGATTATATTAAATCTAATTGTGCATTGCAAAAGGGCTGTCTGTAGCAAGCAGTGGGATACATCAGAAGTAATGGGTTACAAGTGAGAGCAGAGTGCATAAATGACAAATAAAGGTTGAAATGCTTCATATTTTCTTTACTGACATATTGATTTATGTCTACATGGATATTGGACACTACAATATCCATACAGATATATTGGATAGAGCATTTCCCACTTATTACGTTGGGAAATGCTCTCCATACCATTAGGCTACGATAAAGAAACCGCAAAAATGTCTCCAGGGACAGGCAATGGAAAACACCAATGGACCTGCAAGATGTCAGCAATCTATGGTGACACGTCTAAAAACCAAAAAAACATACATGCAGGTGTGTCATACCATTCAATTTATATTTTTTTATATTATTTTTTTCTAATGTGTAATTAAAACTTCACATTATTTTTCTTAGCTTGAAGTGTACTATGATATACAGTTAACAATTAATGGGCTAAATAAAAAGACATAAGACATGTATGGAAGACTGAAGGTTTTTCTTTTTGTTGTTTTTGGCCAGAGAGGAAATGGAAGATGAGTTTGGAAATGCTGCGAAAGTAGTAGAACCCTTTCCCGCACTGGTGGTCTCTGGTGGCCCGGCAGCAGCCTCCAGACACATAAACTGGAGCTAACATTTATAATCATGTGCAATCTCAACACCTGAAACTCCATTCCTCACCATCACATTAGGTAATGGCCCAGTCCCACAGGCACTTATATCCCTGCTGGACTTGATCATCCTGTGAAGAAACCAGTACATCCATTCCAGCTTGAAGACTTCTTGAAGAGACTTCTCCAGAGACATCTATCTAGCTGTTAGAGACGTCTTCGATCTGCAAGTGATTTTCTGCTTCAAACAATCTCCCAAACGTCTTGTTGTAGTTCCATTGGAACATCGCCTCTTGATCCTCGTCCACCTCCTTTGTTGGTGGCCATGTCATGTTTTCCTGTTTTGTTTTCTCCATTACCTCTGAGAACTGCAGAGACACTTTTTCCCTTGCTGCTCTGAAGTATTGTGTATCATTTCATGAGGAACAGCAAAACCTCATACTTGTTGGCAAAACCAACAGCTCTCGACCTCCTCTGTTCTCAGGTTGCTATAACCCAGAGCAGTGCGTTCCTTCTCCTCCTCTCCGGCCTCCGGTTCATATTGCATTCCTGAAATACTGTACATACTGTACCGTATTTCTCTTCCAGTGGGACTTGGTTGAGGTCCACCATCTTAACAGACATTTCATTTTAATGGAAAGATCAGTCTTCTCTCAGTTGTCAGAAGGTGCTCTGAAAGGGCCAGCATCATGGTGGAGGTCACTTCTGAAGAGCCTTTTTGTCTTTGGGGATGGCATTATTTTCTATGAGGGCCTCACTGTCAGGAAAGCATGTCAGTGTTTCAGCTGAGTTTCTAGGGATCCTGGAGGAGGAAGGAGTTGTTGAATTGGCAAAGGGAGTCAAAAGCCTCACAGGGGATAGTCTGCTCCAGTGAAAAGGCATTTTAGTGCAGTTTAAAAGTATTTTCCTTATTAGCCTCTACAGTAAGAAAGGCTTTCGGGTGAAATTTCAGAATGCACTTAAAATGCACTATAACCTTTACAGGTGAACTTAATTTAACCTTCTCTAATCTTTTAAATACACATGAACAACTGTTCAATGTTTCAGTACTTTTCAGTAATTTGCACTGGACCAGGAACCAGTGGGAATGCCATTCCTCAGCAGAAAATTAGTCAACTTGGAAACAACATGAGATGTCGTTGTCAAGCTGAAATTGATGCTCATGGACACATGACACGTTATTGAGACATTGACATTTTTTGTGGTGTTATACCCACCTCTGTTGTTAGCTTTTGATTCAATAAATTGTTTGACAAGAAATTTCCATTGCATGCTGCTACTCAAATGCCCTACTTTCTTGACATAATATCACTGTAGCATAACCTTTTTACATTTTCCATAAATTTCACCCGAAAGTCGAATATTCCTAACTTTTTGTGTGTATATATATATATATATATATATATATATATATATATATATATATATATATATATATATGTGTAACAGGCGTAACTTGGCCAACATAGATATAGATATAGATATATAGATGGTCCAGCTGTGGAAATTCCGCCATTATCGACTTTGACTGTCCTTTCATGGGTGAGTTCAATATGTGTGCTATCTTATGTGGGAGATAAATAGGGACCCGGAAGCCCCACAAAGTGCAGATGCAAAGGTTATTGATGGATAAAGATGGAGCTGAGTTGACATAACCTTAAACTGTACTTACTGTAAAGGTAAGCACAACCCTGAAGCAACACAATGGCATAGGTGACTTGTCGATGGTCAAACACACATAAACACACACACACACAGGCCATTGAGTTAACTCAATGAAACAGAAGAGCAAGATAAAATAGCGCTTTCTATTAGATTATCTGTTTGAC
Organism: Scatophagus argus; assembly: GCF_020382885.2. Taxonomy (NCBI): domain Eukaryota; kingdom Metazoa; phylum Chordata; class Actinopteri; family Scatophagidae; genus Scatophagus; species Scatophagus argus. The sequence goes on along the minus strand of NC_058505.1, from coordinate 7,594,206 downwards.
TCTAAGCCAGAACACCAACAAAATATCAGTGCATAATACTCTGAGTCTATCAGAGATTATTACAGCAGTAATCCAGACATAGTGATATGCCTATTATTCCTGCCACCGTGTTAGTCTGACAATGGGGGCAAATGTACCAACAGAAATACTGTGTCCTACCCTCTTAAGCTGAATTGCCTTGACGGTGTTATAAGGGAACAGATATGCTTATTGAAAGCACAGGTAGAGATAATGCTGGTTAATTCGAAAACACAAAGAGGAGGTGATGAAGTATAAAGAAAGAGAAAGAGGAGACATGATAACACAGCTATCTGTGTCCTTGTCCTCGTCTCTCTCTCTCACACACACACACAAACACACAACCACACAGATTAATCGATGAAAGCTGAAAAGTGGTGCACTGTGGTGAGTGAGGTCATCACCGGTCTGTCCTTCAACCCATGGACAAACAAGGACATATGAGTGCACTTTATTTGGCAACAGGCCACTTAACCCCATACACACAAACACACACACACACACACACACACACGGAAAAGGCCTTGCAACCACTGCCTTTATTTCCAATGGACCATTATTCAATCCAGCTGAAGTGCCTCACATACGGGCCCTTAAGTGTGCCAACACCAATAACTGTCCTTGGTAAAATATGAATTCAACACATTTATGCTGAGCTTTCTGACAGAATTCAATGAAAAACCCTTTAAGAGACATCTCTTGAGCTGCGATAAGAATCTGTTGTTCACATGTCCTTGGATATTATGTACACAACTTTACAGTCACTACTGTATTCTCCACAAGCAGGGTAGTACAGGGTTTACACTGAATCCTATTGTGATCGCTCAGCTCTGTTGTCAGCTCCATACAGAAGAGGTAAATGATGCAGAATGTAGTTTTTTTTTGTGAAAAATGTTTCTCTTTTCAAACAAATGATTTAGAAGGAGAATACAAATTAGAACACAAATAATTAATAAAGAAGGTAAATAATTAACATAGTTTGTAAAAAAGCCCGATCTATAGGATCTATAGGTATATATAAGTAACTATAGACCAAGACAATACCTACAGAATGCTAACTTACTGCTTTTAGAAGAAGCATGGCTCTTTAGTTGCTAAAAGCTCCACTTTGTTCACAAGTTAGTCACCATGTCTTAGGGTTTTCAGAGCTGCGAGAGCAGTGAGAGTGAACCAAAACAAGCTGAAACTCATGTTAATGGTCTGTAAAGCCAGTGGGAGCTTTACAGATTCAGATGTTCCTCTGTAAGTTCAGTATCATGAGCAACCCCTTTTGCACTTGGAAGGATTTTTGCATTCACTACACTCCAGACAAATATTCCCCAAAATCACATCCAGTAGGAACCATCCCCATACACAAAAACCTTCACATCCAGTTTCTCCTGTGAAAGACTGCATAATGACATCACTTCAAAACTTCCAACTTTATTGACAGTATATTCTTACATACACCGACAAAATATGTCACTTTAATCTTTAATCTTAATCTTTAAATTCTTCTCTGCATTTAACCCTTGACTGAACACATACACACACAGGAGCAGTGGGCTGCCATGTCAGGCGCCTGGGGAGCAGTTGAGGGGCTAGGAACCTTGCTCAAGGGCACCTCAGCTGTTACTAACGGAGGGGAAGAGCATTGATTAATCACTCCACCCCACTACCCGAGCTTTTTCCTGCCTGGTCCGGGGGGAATCAAACCATCAACCTTCCGGTCACAAGATGGTTCTCCAACCTCATCGTTTATGTACTATCAATTGCTTTGATGCTTTTATGAGAAACAGAAAATAAATTTTCTGTTAGTACTTAACCTAATGTAAATGTGCCATGCTAAACAGTCTGGTAGACAGATATAGACTGTTTTGTTGTCGGTTTTCTCATTGGATCCTCTTTACAAAAAACTAGTAGAGGATCTCTTTGCCATATTATCTTTCTTAATGTTGACATGCCACAAGGAAGAGGAGACAAAAGCCATTTCACCCAAACCAAACTATCCCTTAAAGCCATCTAGAAACACCAAATGTCTTCATCAAACCACAAGATTGCTAAACTTAGCATTCCTTTTAGGACCCATTTAAGCTTCATTATGCTCAGCAGGAATAAACAGTAGAGTGGAGATGAGATGATTGCTGAGACTTCTTCTCCATCTTCATGTCTTTGCTGCTACCCTGAAGGCTGCTTAATCTAATTAAAATGGTTTACCAGAAAAGGTTGTCTCAGTTAGACACAACCGGTGCTTAAGTACTTTAAGACATATGTCTTTATGTCTGTCAGTGTTACACTATATTTAATTAATTCATCATGTATACCTTCATCAGTAGCTTTTTTCTGCATACGTGGGACCGCAAATTATCTGGCACATGACACAAGACAAAAAAGAATGTCCCAGTACAATACTTTTTATAGATGCAGTGCAATTGGTGACATTTCGTTTTAACCCCCACTATGTAGTATTCATAAACAGAACATGAACAACTTCGTCATAGTTCTTAACACACTCTATGACGCTACAATGTATAGCTAGATATTACATGTAAGAATTATTTTGATATCAAATTACTATTTCCAAATTCATGAATGAACTTTCCAGCTCAACATGTCTTCATTAGTTTTGAACCAATCCTAAAGAAGAAGTTAGTGTTGATGGCAAATAACCTACAGCAGCTAAGCATTTAGATTTTTATACATACTGCTTATAATTGCTAGGTAGTGGAAGTTAAAGTACATTTTAATTGAACTGAAGGCATTTTAAAGCTATCAATAGTTCTCGATGCAACAATCTGACCCATGCTGCTCCATGTGAGCTAAATCTGAGCCTCATTAATAAAACTGTATATTCTGTGACTGTAGTTGGTTAAGATTTTAAAAAGTTTGCTTTTTCAATAATAGAATGATCCAAAAGTCGCAAAGCAATAATTTCCCATTTTAAAAAAATCATCTGCATCTGACTATGCATAATTCATATATTGTATTTCATTACTGTTATTATTCATAAAAAAGGAAGAGCCTCCAGCATGGTAAGATCTAATCATCTTCTAATATCATGTTGGGATGTATCATACGGTAACTCTCCAGCTTTTCTTCTTTCTTTTTTTTCAATAATTCAAGAGAAGAATTAAAAACTCTCTGAAACTTGGCAGGAGAGCTAACACCTACTGTGTTAACATGCATGTTTGTCATGTGTCAGGATTTAGATTAAACATGATGGAGGAAGTGTACAATATTTGTGACTGATGCACATGAGCATGAGTATGAAATCTATGAATCTAACTGCATAACACTGAACTCCTGTACTGAATGCTTATTTTCTGGAAAGGATGTTTAGTCCAGTGTGTCCAGGCGTTAAAAAATCTGACAGAAAACAGAGATTTAACTGCGTCACTGCTGTGATTCCCAGCACGCCTCTTAGAATAACTTAAAAGAAAACACTGGTGCCTTTATTCATATCTTCGCACATTTATACAAAACAATTCATCATCATCATCACACACAGACACACAAACAGAAGCAAACAACTGAAGTGTTTATTAATCTTCCCATATTTGACAAAAGAGCTCTGTACTAAGTGACAAACAACATGTTTCACTTAACAATGCCAAATCCTTCACTGTCCACTGTTTACATAACAGCAACACAGCAACAAGCTGCAAAGCACCACATCACTGATCAAGCCATTATCTGTGTGGCTGCCATCCAACAGGGGATGAATGCGTGTTAAAAAAGCTAAATTCACTTATCACTATTAATCCACCTTTTTTTTTATTTACATGAATGACACACCAGCAGGCACAAGGACAAGTCTGTCTGTGATGTGCTCTAACTACCAGGTAGTTTCACTAATGGAAAGTATTGATTTGAAACTGCAATATTGCTTTGGCCATTTAAGGCAGCTGAAACAAATTGAAAAGAATGCAAGCATATGATATTAAACATATCAATATCAGGACATATCAGGATTATCTTATCTTATCAAACACATTCGTTCTTTTTTTATACATCTGACACCATACTGACAGTGATTATCATAAGTTGTGTTTTTGACCAGCTAGAAAATGTAAGCCCAATATTTAGTCTCTTTTAGCTCTGTTTTTGGTCTCTACCAACTCCTGAGGGAAATCTGGTGATTTAAAAAGAAATGTTGTTACTAAATAAGATATCCAGCAAGTTGCAAAAATGATACAGATGCATCAGTAAATTTTTGATTTTTGTTTGAAATTTGATCTTTTTCTGCTAAAATATCAGACCTTGCAATACATCATCTGTCACACAATGTGGTTTTTAACATTAAACATAAACCACAATCTTTTCTCAGTCTTTGCTTTTGTTGCCTAAATGTAACCAGAGTCAAAACTCAAGATCCAAACCCCAGTCTCTGGTGTCCTGCATTTTGTAAGCCCAACATTCACCTCAACCACCATAGTGAAAATAATATAATGCTATTTCAATGGAATTTCTCCTTTTCAGTGACTCCATTTGTAAGTTCTATACAGGTTTTAATCTAATTTGTTCAAGTTTTGCAAGATCACAAATAGCTCATCCCCTGAGTACTCAACCTCTCCTATAGCACACGTCCATAGCACTAGAAAGCTCAGTATACGAAAACATTGCCCAGATCAATCTCCTGCATTCTTTCTGGCTTTACTGAAGCTCCTGCTTTAGCAAGAAAAAAGAAAACATTTTGCAGACACAGTCACATTGGTTATGATAGAGACCGTGGCCCATAGAAGATACCTGAATAGACTATATGTGAGGTCTGCATCTCCTACTGAGTTAGCTGGAGATGAGTGAGGTGATAGATAGTTGAATGCAAAGAAACATACACACACACACACACACACACACACACACACACACACAGAATTTTCATTTTCTCTGTCTGAAATACACAAACTGACACTGAAAAAAACAGTTACACATTCCTGCTCTATCTCTACTGACTACCTGCCTCCGTCCTGGGGTAATACCTTTTGGACAAACAGCCAGCAGGGACCAGGGTAGATGTGGGGTAGAGAAGCAGGGGGTTGGAGGGAGGGTGGATATAAACAACCAGATTAAGGAGACAATCTGCACCATAAATCTGCAATATTATCTGCTGCAGGCGGCAGGAAGGGGAAGCTTTGTGAGCTGGGCTGGCACTAAGAAAACTTGTGACGTTTATGTTCTCATCTCCGCCGTAGCTTCAACTTAGGATAAAAGCCTATCACTTAGGCTTTATAATCAATCTTCAGAATAGTAATACACTTAGCTCAATAATGTCCTTCTGAGGTAGGCAAAGAGGGAGAAAATAATCAGAGTGGAAGCCCTTTGCCGCAGAATGGAAATTAAGTCCTTTTGCATACACTACACCTCTTGTAATGTCACTTTAAGATAAGTAAAGAAAAAAATCAATTTGAAATTGACTTGCCTCATTGTGTGTAGCTATTAAAGGTTACTGTTTGGCCTGACTGGAAAATCCATCACACGTCATTATGTACAGGCAGCTGTTTGTCCACACATGTATATGTCTGTGAAATTGTTGCATGTGTACAAATAATGTACATCAGAATGGGTAACGTCTGTGTTTTTAGTTGCCGCATGTGTACTGATGCACAAACTGAAAGGTGTCTCTCAGCACCTGCCGTGGTTTAGAAAACTGTGATGCACAGTGAATAATACTAACTGAGGGGGGTAACTCCTAAAAGAAAGGAGCACCTGATGTGGAGTGGGGAGGGGGAAAGAAAATGGGGGGGAAAAAAGGATTAGTTGAGAAGAATGTAATTAGCCCAAGCTTGGAGATTTGTTTGAGCTGGGCAATTACCCCTCTAATCATCAGGTAGTAGGAGAGAGGAGGAGATGGGGTGAAGGGAGAAAGAAGGAGGGAAAAGAGAGAGAAGACAAGCAAAAAAGAGAGGTATAATCAACAGTGTATGGGTGCTGTAAACCACAGCATAAAAATGAAAGACACCCCTCAAAAAAAGCCAAGAATACATTTTATAATCACTGAACATCTAAAAACAACAGATTTACCGCCGCAATGGGCTGTATCACACACAGCCAGACATGGAAACACACAGAAAACCAAGCCACAAATCATCAGCACAACCAGGAAACCATTACAGAAGAAACAGTGAGCGATTAACAGCTGAAATTGAGGCCTCGAACTCTCTCAGCTAGACTGCTAACCATCTAAACCCCTTCAGATCGAAAAACAGTTTTATATGTTTTATATGATAACTTTAGCAAGTTATTGCAGATACTCAGTGTGGCTCACTCCAGATGTACAAGAGTAAAAGCAGATCCTCAGTGTGGCTCACTCCTTAGATGTACAAGAGTATTAAAGCAGCTAGATGGCATTTCAAGATAAAACCACCTCCAGCGTTACAATTAGAAAACATCTCATTTCACTACCCCTTGGAAATGATTGTTCACATCATATTTCCATATATGTATAACTAGTAAATTCACCTGATGGATCCTTGACACTGAAGGTGGAGGTGAGGAGTTGAAGAGCAATAGCTGAAAATACGGATGGATGTGATGCAAAGCAGGACTTGAAAAGACTCACAGAGGCTGGTTATGTGATGAAAGCTGGAGGTGAATGATGTGTGGGGAGTGCTGCATCAATCAGGCAAAGCAAGCAGATGAAAATTTTATTGTGTTGTATTGACTAATTAATATTTGAGTATACTGACAGCAGCAGCGTGTTATAATCCCATGTGGAACAGGCTAAATGTCTGGCATGACGCAAAACGAAAAACACTTCTACTATGACAAATACATTAATTTATATGAATTACAATAATGGTAAGAATTTTAATTTTTTGCAACAATCAATCCTTAAGCGTGAGACTGTAGACGTGTATTGCCTGAAAGGAGTGTGAAGTCACATCTGTGCTTCTAATTGTTATTTTTAATTTATTAATAGTCTACCTCATCTCTGTTTTCTAATTCATTATCTAAGCACGTCATCGTCTTTATTGCCACTCCAATTTCTGGTCCTTATTGCTCAAGAGACAATTATTTGTTTGTTTTACAAGATGTGATTGCATTTTATTTCATAGCCATCTAATACAAACGTGAAACCAGTAATGCACTGGTGCCCCCAAATGAATCATCTTCAGTAAACAGCCCAGTGGCTGTGGTGACTGACAAATGGCCCCAAACCTCAGAAAAGAGAGACAGAGAGGCTTGGGTAATGGCATCTAATGGGTTGTTCTTGAAAGGTAGCCAATGCCTGGAAGATTTGCTTCCTGATTACTGACATTAACCAAAGAGTTCAATTTTCCCTTGTGACTCTCAGCCTGACGATATCTGTCCTCCTCTCCATTGCTCTTGCTCTTTATACCCCCCATTCTGTCAATGTGGTGATTTTCTTCATTCACTGTTCCCTCTGTCTGCATTTTTATGCAAATGTTTTCTAGAATTAAATTACTGTCACACTTCACTTGTTCTACTTCAAGGACCAATAGCTACCTATATGTAATCTATATAAAAACAGTGTGACGGTCTCTAAATCTCAAAACTTCTGTCCTGCACATAAATATTTACAAACAGATTGAGTGAATGAAGACTGGAGCTAAGTGGAGGAAACCAGGCTGCAAATGCCTGAGAAGCCAGAGTCATTACTGCCTCTGAAAACATGTACTGTAGCCCTTCATAGATTCAAAGGCTGCAATCCCAACAAACACATCAGTCCTGGGAGCGAGACAAGAGTCACAAAAACTCTGGCTGGAGGTTTGCCTAGATCAGATGGCAAAACACTTAAATCTTTTAAAAGCTGGGCTGCAAGGAGTGACCCCTGTACCATATTTACAGGTTTAAATAAAACCCTGTTTCATTCAGTGTGGTGTTCAGGCTCCTGTCATGGAACACAAAGAGATACACAAATCCTCTTGTTGTTTTGAAAGAATAACCACTGTAAGTGCTGGTGCTTGGGTGATCAATACCTTTTGTTGTAAACACAAGAGAAAATGCTGTTTTTCTTTTCTTGGCCAGTTGATACAACCAAATTGCTCTCTGGCACATTCAGAAGGATGAGATTAAGCAAAGATTTGTCAATGCAGTAACATATTTTGAATCAATAAAAGACCCATCACCTGAAAGGCGATTATCCAATCACAGCTTAGCAACTGTAACTCGGCATACGTCAAGCTTTGGATTGCTCCACATGCTGAAGCAGTGCAGCGATAAAAGAAAAAAAAAGTATACAGAATGAAAATGCTAGCATGTCTGGCTAACTAGCGTAACCCACCAGCCATGAGTTAGCACATAATTGTAATTGCAGAATACAAAAAAAGCCCTCTTCACAACACTCTTCGACTAAGTAAGAGTGCTGAATGACGAGAGCGTACATGACATTATTGGCTTTGTCTTGTTCTTTGATGGGTTTTAAGTCTGAACTCCAGCAACTGCTGCCAAATGATAACATCAAAAAAGCATAAATCGGGTTACGTTAGAATATTAGAATGTTAGAATGAAGAAACTGTGTGACAAATTTTTATTTTTATCACACTGATATCATACTGATAGTACTAAGGCTCTACATTGCAATACAACGGTAACGCTGATCAACTGCTTATCAACAAGATTCTCATTTTAAATGCTGAAGACAGTGTTTTCAAACAATTCACAGTGCTAGCATAGCTTACTTAGGTAGTTAGCTATAGCTAACAGCATCTGCAATAGCTGTCAGTTCAGTCCGCAAAATAAACCATCACAAGCTAGAACCAGGAAGCCTGTTTTTGCATGCCTTGCCTGAAATTGAGGAAATTACTCGCTTCACTACCATTGTAAAGTGCATATGTGCTGTGTGAGAATGCAAAGTATGATAAGCATAGCAACAGTAACTGGGTGGGGGAGTGGCTTTGATGAAAAAAAAAACAAACAAACAAAAAAAACATAGCCAAAATAGCAACAGGCAAACTGTTTCCTGACTACCACAACCAAACCCACCTAAAACACACAAAGGTCAATGCAGACCTTTCTTTTCAGAATTTCTTCCATCTCTCTTTACTCCCCTTGCTAACAAACAGACGAGCACACATTCACACAAACACTCCTCTCTCACATCCCTCCATCCCTCCCTCTGTGAAGAGGGCTATCTCTCCCTACATCTGCATGTGTGAGGGGTTGTACTGGTGTGTCAGTAATGACAACGTCCCAGTGTTCCTCTCTGCCAATTAGCCAGGCCGTAATTACACAGACACATATGGAGCTGTCAATCAAGCGTCTCCTCCACACAGGAACTCACCCACCCAGCAGAGAGAGCGAGCGAGACAGAAAGACAGCAGCAGAGAGAGGAGAGAGAATGAGAGTTTCCAACCCCTAGCTCTGCACCACTTGCTGTGCCAATAAGTAGCATGAGGAGAGTTTCGTTCAATTACTCTAGCTGTGCGGCAGTCCCACAGTTCACAGGAAAATGCCATGAATCTGCAGCAGAGTGGCATTTTGGCAACCTATTTTTGTTTTGAGCTTCATTTGTGGAGCAGTTACAATTTCCCTATTTAGTGTTAACACAGTTTGTGCCGATGCATTCTGCAGATTGTAACCAGACCAGCTGTTGGTTTAAGTGGGACAAAGAGTAGCACATTGTTTGTGGAGATAAACTGTTGGTTGTGTTATTCATGCCATCCTGAAGGATAGGCCTGCTAACATTCTGTATTTTTCTTACTGTTAGAACATTCCATGAAAATTGCTATCAAGTACTGTCTGTGTTGTCTTGGCCAGATAATCATGTTACTCTGTGAGCTCCACTGTTATCCAAATTACCCAAACTAGTAAAAAAAAGCATCACTGAGCCTCGCTGTTGTGACATGTGACATGTTTCTTCATTATGATGACCCCGGGCACTATTTATTATTTTTCTATTTTGAGTCAATCCCACGAATGCCATCCTGCTGTTGTAAATGTTCACCAGAGGACAAGATGTGTATCAGTTTAAAAATAGCCCCTGACAAAGGCACTACTTACTCCTCTTTGAGTAACATTTGCTAAAAACTACAGTGACTAGCAGTTTTGGGAAATAACTTTCAAAAAGTTGTCTGTTTTTTACACCTTCAATAGGACAAATGGTGCCACACGCAGGGCAGTGAGGCCAGAAGGTATTAAGAGACACAGAATGCGTTCTTGGTTTAGGTCTTTTCATTGGATTTGGTCTTTTCTGGCCTCCTGCTTCTGGCTGAGAAAACTGGATTCTTCTATTTGATCCCAGACAAGAGGAAAAGATACACATTGAAAGACTGAATGCAGTTTCCACAAAAGCACCTGCCTGATTTGATTTCTAGGTCAGAGCATCCACAATATATTGGAATTCAAATGCTATCTGTGTCATCTTTCCAGATGTGACTTGAACACTGAAAATGAATTGCATGTCTCAAATCAATACAGAAACATCTATAACAAATTATACTTCAGTCTATATTAGTCAGTCATCCAGTGGCATTAATTAATTACTGCTCATGGTTGTAAATAAATGCATTTAAATTCCAGTTAAGAGAGGGCCTGATTTCCCCTGAGCCTCTCTGAGGGAACCAAACAAATGAAAGTTTCATAATAAAGAAGATAACGTGGATGACACTCAAGTTATTCATCAAGCTTTTAAGGTCTGTGCTTTGATGTTTTTGAACCATTAAGGTGCCAGTTATCTGGTAATGACAATGAGTCTACACGTGAATCAGCAGAAGAGAGAACACATGAGTGATTCACACAGTGACTGCATGTAAGTGTGACAAGGTGTGCTGGACTTGTTCAGCTAAGATCTGTGGCTCTCAGGAACCAAGGTGGATGAACAGAGCGGATGATAACTGTAATAATAATCATAGCAATAACAAAAACTTTTATTCAAATTGTACTTTCATAACAGATTTACAATGAGCTTTGAAAGACAAGCAATAATGAATAACTGGGAAAAAAATAACAGATAGAGGAAGGTCCAGGATGAGGTCCAGGGATATAAGAGAGTGTCAGGAGCAGAGTGAGGTCATAATTATAGAAGAGGAAGAGGAGGAGAGGGTAATATGAAGAATAGGAAGGAGTGATGAGTGTCAGTGTCCCAGAGTCCCAGCAACAAGTCTTACCTCTGGGACGTCTTCTTGTACTTGCGCCTGACAGAGAAAACAAACATGAGAATAGTGAGGGATCACTTGAAATGTTACTCTTGTAATCAATGCTGGATTAAGTTTTCTGTTTTCTTGTTTTTAAACATAACATGAAAAGACAAACAAAAAACAATGAACATCACGCAAGAACCAACCATACAAACAGATTCGCTCTTAGCACATGAAAGTAATTTAAACAGGAATTCTGGTATTTTAAAACCCAGGTCCTGTATTTGCATACAGTATTTTGGTGGGTAAATGATGCATACTTACCAAAAGTTTTGGAACCGGTGCAGCAGATCACCTCAGCTGGCAGCTGCTACTTGGCCACAACGTAATCCTTTGGCGCAACTCCGACCGTAGGACAAACATAACTCTTGCTCAAGGAAAAGTATTCTGAAATTTCAAAACCACTTAGAGTTAACAATCTCAGCCTCTGAGTGACAGCTTTGATGGATGTAACTTTGATGGTCGGAGTTGCCTCAGAGGATTAAGTTTCATCCACTGCAGCCATGTCTCAGCTGCCAGCTGAGGCGAGCTGGATCAATTACAAAACTTTTGGTAAATATAAAACATTTATACACCGAAATGTGTAAACATAGGGTCCAGGGTTAAATATACTGGAATTCCTCTTTGGAGTTTGAAGTTTCCCTTATGTACAAATGAAATGCTGGTGCAGACCTGTCGCACAGGTCATACGCAGTAGTGAGAGTTTTTTATGTTTTTTTGTTTGTTTTTACATGATTACGGTTTTATTAGTATATTATGGCAAAACCACTTCCACAAGTGAGTAGTGTGAAAACAGCAACTGTTGCTTCGGGGTCTTTATGCAGGTCTGACTCGACACCCTGCACCCAACAGTGTAACATCACCTGCTGCCCCCTCATGTCCCTGTCAGCAACATTTTTAATTGTTTTAGGTCCTCTAATACGACTGCTGAATTTTTTTATTTTTCTTGTATGCTTATTTTCAAGAGCTCTGTAATGCGAGATTCTTCTTTTTGTTCTTTGGTAACAATTTTCTGAATAAAACTTTGCCATAAACAGAGTGGAGCAGTCAGCCCTCTACAGCAGTCGTGGGTGTTGATTATGCAAATGATCACATCTCATGAGCACACACACCTACTTCAGCACAGGTGGCCTCCTTTAAGTTTAAATGAGGTTTGCTGAATCCAACTCGGCACAAGTAAAGCTCACAGAAAAAAAAATGAGGGAGGTTAAAGATAAGAATACGAAAACGTTCAATGTGCTTCTGACATCAGACATTATCCTAAAACGATCAGCAACCAGGAGAAAACTGGAATACGGGAGAAAAGAATACGACTAAGCAAAAATGTGGATGTTCTTTTGATTGCAGTGATTGTTTTCCTTTTCCTTTTCTGGGTGGATAACATCAGTCATATTATTTAGTTGTGTTCACACTGTAAATCTCATAAGAATGCAAATGCTTACAATCTTTTATGCAGATGAGGGATTTAAGAGAGGCATAATGATATGCAAACACACACACACACACACACCCATCAGGCTGACATGCCACCTACTTCACTACTACACACACATACACACACTGAGAACCTACACAGTCACATTAAAACACACCTACGATCACAAACCCTAACATTTGGCCTAAAACACACCTACACCTCCATGAGGAGATGGAGCTTGGCTCTAAAAGCTGAATTCATACACACACTTAAAGCACACACAACAGCAAAGTGGAGGGGAAGATGGACTCATTGGCGTTCGACTACAGACATGCATTTAAATTCCAGTCAGGCAGAATTCACAGCACTTAGCCTGATTTGTTCCTCAGTCATTTTCTGGATCAGTCTTTCCTCAAGCTCAGCAAAAAAAACACAAGCTATAGAAGTAAGTCTCTGTAAAGCAATGTTAAGAGCTCCATCAGGATTAGGAGAAAATGTACGATCAAATGAATCATTTTGGTGCCCATCAAATGGTTAAAATCTGAAATATGGCTATGGCTATTTCTCATCCTCTTCACCTCTTCTCCATTCGTCGAGCCCACCTTTATCCCCCTTCCCCCATTGCTGAGCTTGCTTTAGGTCCAAATGTGTGTCAACAACGCAGAGCTTCTTCTAATTAGAAGACTTTAATGCAATGTCCTCGGCATAATGAGGATGTGAGTTGAAAGGGGTCATGGAAATTCCAGGAATTATTGTAATTATAAAGGTCACAAAGAAAAATATAAACACATGGAAGTGCATTTTCAGGGTATGTTCAAATAGCTGTCTGCAAACAGCAGTCTGTTGTCCTTGGACTGTTTTTATGTATTTATTTTTTTATTTTCAGTGCCTCACAAATCGGATCGTGTCATAAAGCGGTCATCCGGCCACCTCGACCTCCTTGGAGCATATTTAAGTTGCCCTTCCCTTAAGGGAGCTTTCTGTGATGAACTGTTGATCAAGTGATTAAATAATTCATTGATTTCCATTAATCAGTGGGTGACAGAGAGGTCGAGTCTGCCGCAGTGATCTAATTTATCAATGGAAATCCATTGGAATCCATTTACAAATGCAAAAACATAAAAGGGCCATTTATCAGAAGGAAGTAATAAAACACAACACGGTGTTCATGCCTTCATCAGTGGATGTCGCCAGGCTTTAGGCTTCATCACCGAAGGCCGAGCAGAGGGAACGCTGTCCAGAGCAAATGGTCTCTCTGTCTATTTGTGGATGATTGGTGGACTCTGTGGAGTGCGCTGTGGCACAGAGTGCTGTGATAGCCATCCAGTGCACACACACTCACTCACACACACACACCCCCTCCACACACACACATACAAATTATACAGCTGCCAAACAAATCTCCAAGGATAAACTGGCGGCACACACAGTAAATGTCACCAAGCTGCCTGACACACTCTCAAACACACATCCCAACCTGTATCATCCACACGAGCACACGCACAGTCAACCAATCACACACATAGGCCGCGCACTGTCGGTCCCTCCCCATTAAACACACGACGTAAACTGTGTGAAGCGTCAACATCTGTGGGGGCTGCCTGCCAGTTGGAGCTCCCTCTCTTCAGACTGAGGCTCTTTGCGAGATTAAAGGCTAATGTGATCTCTGACACGCAACAGGAGCCCTCAGAGCACCCAGCAGACTACAGCGTAGCCCTGATGGAGGAAAAGACCCGGGTCCCCGTTACATTCATCCGACTCAATATCCATCAAATATCCACAAAGACAGATGGTTATGATAGGGAATTCATTACGGTGACCAAATGGAAGTGACAATGATGTCATCCAATGAAACTAAATGTGGCAGATGGGGGATGTGATGGGGGAACCCACATACTGGGTTTTTGACAGAGGAGAGAGAGAGAGTGAGAGAGAGAGAGAGAGAGAGAGAGAAACAATGACTAATCATGGAACAATAGAGATACCATGACATGAAAATAAAAAATAAAACAGAAAGGAAAATGAGGGAAAGCTGACGGATGAACTGCAGCCTCATGCGTGGTTCATTCACTCAGTCACCATCTGTGGCGCAGGAGGAAACTGCATTTCATTCAGACCTCCAGCAGTAACATTAAAGATTTTTTTTTTAAACTCAACGCCACTGCCCCCCCCCTCCGCTGACTAAGGATGAGAAATGAAAATGGATAATTCCTGCCTCAATCTCCATACACAGACCTTCTTCTACAGGCGAAAGGTCATAGAGGTGTTGATTGGTTGGGGGATGAGAGAAAGTAATAATGCAGTTTTGAGGATCTCCCTAAGGAAACTGGGAGAAATGAGAAATGTGATGCTCGGGGAGGCTTTTGTATTATTTAAAGAGAAATATTGTGGCCACATAAAAGACAAAGGACAAAACATGTGAGCCAACAGAGAGGAATTTTCTTCAGCCACAACATCTCAACTGAAAATGCGCATCTTCAGTCATTCAAGTCCAAATTTATAATCTCGTGGCATCATAATTCTACATGGACAACAGATGTTAACTGCATGTCAGAGGACATGTTTTTTCGTCTTTAAAAAAAAACGAATGCATGGGCGTTTCAACTTTCATTTTACTATAATAAGCAGGCAATAAGGGTGAGTGTGAGCAGCCCTCCCTCAGCTAACAATGCACTTTCCTTTTCTTCCCTGATGTCCAATAAAGTAAACCAAACTTTCACGACAGGTCAAATGAAGTAAATCAGAGTTATTCTATCTCTCCCATATACATACACCTTCAATGCAACTTACATATACTGTAAACAAAATCAGTGTGACGTGAACAAAGCCATGTAGGATCTTATTATGTCACACATGATCTTTACTGTATCCTTCCTGCAAGTTTTCCCCTTAATCACAATTCATCTGTATATTAAGTAATTACAGATAATTGATTATAGGTGATTTTTCAAGGAACACACACACACACACACAGCACACTTGTTGAAAACAGTAAAAGTGGATATACTCACAGTCCCCGAAGTCTGAGCCAAATCTTTTCAATCTGTTCCGGCTGAAGGTACTTCAGGGCCGTGCTTTCAAACTCCTCAATCTCTTTGGTGGGAGACTCCATATCAGAGGTTCAGAGAGTTCCAGATGTTGCCAACAAGAGGTCAAAAAAAAGAAAAAAAAAAAGTTTAATCCTTCTTAAGTGTGAGCGAT
This sequence comes from Scatophagus argus, assembly GCF_020382885.2. Classification (NCBI taxonomy): domain Eukaryota; kingdom Metazoa; phylum Chordata; class Actinopteri; family Scatophagidae; genus Scatophagus; species Scatophagus argus. Next base: position 7,578,492 of record NC_058505.1, on the reverse strand, counting down.
GAGGAACTCGTAACACCAAGCAGAGAGATGCTGCGATTTGGTGGAACCCAAGACGTGACCAAGGTTTCCTCTTTCTTCATTCACATTTGCAACCACAGCTGCGACAAACCGTCCATAATCCTTCCTTTTCCTCTCTTTTCTCCCTTGTTTATGTGAGAGTGCGTGTGTGACTGAAACTCAATAACACTCAGAGTTAGTGCAGCGCTCAAGCAGCTGTGACAGTCGTGGAACAGCCCAACTGTACCTCTTCCTTTTCTCCCTCTCTTATCGCTCACTCTCTCTCATTTGTTCACTTCTCTCCTGTGTGAGCACAGGGGTCCTGGAGCCGTGCCATGCTCCCCCAGCAACAACGGGATGCAGACGGCAGGGCAGCTCAATCCGGGATTAACGCTCACTGCCGAGCTCTCCACTCAAGAGGGAGGGAGGAGAAACACCACCAGTCAAAGAGAGGGAGGAGCCTGGATGATAATGAGAAACCATGTTCTGTTTCTGTTTCATCCACTGGAAAAACCAGAGGGAGTGTCGGAGGAAAGCAGATGGGGATGGAGAGGGGCAGACTTTTAGGAGAATGTGTGAATGCCTTTCTGTAAGAAAATAACTGGTTAAAGAAAAGATTTTAAATGAGACCTTTTCCCTTGCGCTACTGCAATAAGGACACTGCTTTTCCTTCCACTTTTACGCATGGTGGGCCTGGGGTGGCACAGGCCACCCTTGGAATCCGACTGGCCACCTTAAGTGCTACCTCACCATCCTAAACTTTGAATAACGATCTGCCCAGTCAAAGATGAGACCTTATTTTGACCCAGCAATTTGATTTAGAATTTTTGAATGTGGATTGTTTCTTTTGCATGTTGCCTAATTTTGGAGGTACAACTTCAGGACATGAAGAATGAATTATGGAAGCTTTGTATAATATTTGATTGGTCCCATTTATTGCAACCTGTTTTGGATAAATGAGGCAGTAAAAAAATAAATATATAATTATAAAAAATGTAAACCCCACAATATATGAAAAACTCACTAATAGTGAGCGTAAGTCCGTGCCTCATTTGGGCCACCCCGTCATAACAGCCTGAACACACTCCTGATGTCAGGGTACATGTCATCATACAAACACAGACTTCATCAGCTGTGTAGATCAACATTCAAAGTGATAAACACATTCCCTACAAATGCGACAGCTGATTATCTATAATGTATTCAGCTGAAAATATAGATAAGACATTTGCTGTATAATATATTAAATGTCATGCCAGGGACGATTAAATAGCATACAGACTATGCATTGACACCACTTTGACTGAGATTACTCTTCCGAAACAAGCTTTGTAAGGCACGAATCATTATTCTCTCTGTATCTTTTTCTTTCTTGCTCTTTCTAACATACGCACACAACATACTACAGCCTCCAAAAGAAACTTCTTCTGCATTTTATGGGCAAAAAATATCCGTTCTGCTTCACTTACTCAGATAATGTGGCAGTTACAGCCAGTTTCAAATTAAGGACGGCTTTATTTATTTAATACAACATTGCAAATTTCTGAACCTATTCTTGCTGCTTTCTCTTCCTCATCTAGTTCTTAGAGCTCACTGAATATCTATTAAAACACCCATGAGAACACACAGCTTTGTCTTCTCATTTTCTTCCAAGTCCAAAACTTGCAAAGATGACTCAGCCCTGACCCCCAACCCCCACTCCAACCCCTTTCTACAAGCCCCCTACCATACTCTTAGGTCTTTCAATTACTTGATGCAGGATGCAGGGATAATGCTCGGGCGCCACCTCAAAGAGCCTCCTGCTTTCATCTGCTGAGATGGGTCCTCTGTGAGGAAGGAGGAGAGAGGTCTGCCTGAGTGCCATGAAGCCTGCTGATGTTTTCTTCAAAGACGCACTTATCTATCTCCCTCTCTCCCTTTGTCTTTGGTTTATTTTTCTGGCTTTCTTCAATCCACTCTGCATCACTGAGTTTGTCTTCCTTTTTGTGGAGGTATGAAGGCCCCAAGGAGACCTCAAGCTACAAGAAGGGTTGACAGGTCAACTTGAGGGGAAACCACAACAGTAACTTGGCATTTCAGCACTTGCTGTTCACAGGTTTACACCCCAGGGACCTGCTGCACTGTGTCGTATCTGTGTGTAAGTGTGACACTGAAAAAGGTTGAGCCTGGTGAGAAAGGTTCTGTCAAAAACACTGTAAGGATTAAAAAGGTCAGTGTGAGTTGCACTGAACTCAAAATCGAGTTTATTTGGAAAATGAAAAGTAACACAGCAAATGTTGACTTTAGGCAGCTAAGACACTTTGTTAAGGCTTGCAAAAACAGGTGTTACAGTTAGTGATAAAGAGAGCATTAACTGAAAGTCTGCAATGGGATACACACTCATCCAACATCCCAGCCTCCTCACTCTGACTTTTCTTTAACACTTTTCCAAATTTTAACAGTTAAGTTCGACAGTACAAAAACCTCACAACACACAGGGCACCCTACTTCTCTCTGTACTGGAAGTGAATGTAAGTACTGCACCATAGCATGCTGTGAGGTGTAGAATTGTTCAGTATGAATACTTGGCTTAACTTCCCCCCATTTTACTTTTTGCCTGACAAAGTGCGTTACAAGGTTTTTTATTATCACAGCACAATAAGCTTACTGAGCCAAAGAGAAAATATTGATAGCATTTCATCTTCACTTGAAAAAAAAAAATTCTCTGATAAAATAAAATACCAGCCTCAAGTATGCAGTCGTGTTGAGAGAAATGTGACCCCGGGCACCCAAGGAATCTCAGAGAACACTTTAATTATATTGGCAGCTGATAAATGAAACGCCTTCCGGAAAAAAAGCACAAAAATGTGGCTTGTTTGATCACTGGATGGTGAGAATGACAACACAACAATGTTGAGTTTGTGATAAAATATTAGGAATGCACACAAGGGTTTTGCTAATTGCTTATTTCTAAATGACATGTCATTGTTGCCAAGAAATATGACAGCAAAATTAATGCAAATTTTGGTACAAATTTTAACAGTCCACACAAAGCATGCAAAATTTGCCACATGTTCAAACCGAGTTCAAAGGAGGAGAGGCAAATATAGCAGACTCCAATCACAAACATTGCCTTGGGGGGGGCTACACTACAAGAAGTGCATCTGAATGAGTTTTTAAGGAACAGAATGGACACATGTAGCCAACACATTATTCAATGTGAAGAATGATGAACCAGCATAGGAGCCAAAGCAGATTGTGTCCTTTCACATCATAATCATCAAAATATGTCTGATTAATTAATACCACAACAGCAGCTCACAAAAAAGACCAAATAAATGAAATCTTGGGAAAATAAATTATTTGTATGACTATGACGGAGGGACTTGCTGGAAATTGCACTCGACTAAGGTATTCTTGTCACTGTGCTCGAGCTCGCTCAAAGCTCACACACTGAAATCTAGACATTAACAGCCCCGGCCATTTGGAGGTACATGAAAAATTCAGATCTCATTTAAATTACCAGGCAAGTCGATAAGGATATCTATGCATCAAATAGCAATCGCCATTGCGGTAATGACCACATTTTGGTGAAGATCATCTATCACAAAATATGATTTCCCAGCCATACTTCATTTCTCTTTTTGTATTGGGTGTATGAAAGGATGGGTGAGAGAAATTGAGGGCACCCAGCCGTGAAGCTACATTTATTTGCAGAGAGATAGAAGTGGAAAAAAACTTCCTATTACTTCATCCCTGAGAGAGTTTCCTATAGGTCAATGGTGACGTGCACAACAGTTGAAGTGAGGACAGAGGTGGGGAGGGAAACACTCCCTCTGAGTAGCAGAGGCAGGTGGCATGAGAATAGGCCTTCTCTAATACACCTGTAGTTAAATAAGGAACAAAATGCTATTGTAGAATAACCTGAGGTGTTGTTACTGTAATAGAATGATTATTTTGCAGTCGTGACAACCCTTGGCCTTCCCTGCCAGCCTAACATTTGTGTAACTGTTTTTCAAATACCTGGAGGACTGGGAACACCTTGGGCCAGTGTTTCAAGTCTACAGAGCCCCAGCTGTTACAGTTTCTCTCTTTTCTTCCTTGTATCCTTGGTTTGCTTGGTGCGTTGGTTGGTACGACTGATGGGTTTACTTTTGAGCAGCAGAAAAAAAACAGAGTAACGCGGCTATAAAAATTCAAATTTGATTTTTCAACAGCAAAAACTGGATTTGGTAAAAGTGGCTATACTTGCAAAAAATGCTTCACTAAGGGAAGAGAAGAAGGTCTTGGCTCTGATTTGGGCATTTCAGTACGTTGACTTTTACATGGGCATGGGGGGCTGGCTAGTGGTGATCTACACAGACCATGATCCATGGAAACTTCTTTCACTCTCCTGAGCGGACGGTGATGCACTGGTCTCTGTTTCTCTAGGCCTCTAGGATGAATGATAAACATATTAATGGCAAAGTTGACCTTATGTCCTGTGCCAAAGTAGCTTAATTTTCTTTGTTAATTTCGGATATAGAGTATACAGATCTCAAGCAAAAGCTCAAAGTATGGCCTCACAGGCTGACATGTCTCCAGACTTAGTGTTGTTAGTCCCATAGCAACCTCACAGGAACAGAAGCCTAAGATACTTACAACTTAACAAGTGCTAATTTATGGCCAAACAACTGCCTATTTGCTCACTGCTTCAGCAGGAACAGTCTCTGGTCATCTGACAAATATAAATCTAATATTTACTCACATTTAGCTCCGGTATACAAATTCTGTCACCTTGTTAAATGCGCAACCGTCCTCACTACTTCTACTGTGAACCATTCACACTGGACAGGTAGATTACAGTAGGCTGTCTGAGCCTGTTAGCAGCAAATGTTTCTTGTGGTTCCAGGAGGGGTTGGCTCAGGGCATTAGTGAGAGTCACTGGAAGGCAACCATAAAGTCTTAAAACAGACGGGATAACCCAAGCAAAGAGCTAAAAGCAGCTTCAAGGTGTAAGTAGCTCTGCTGTTTGGTGAGTGGCGGCACTAGAATCCCTGCTGCATACAACTGCCCTTACAGGAATAAATAAAGCAATGCTGAATTCAATACCAAAATTATCACTTTACTTTAAACTCTGCTGCCAAGTATTTTTGATTATCCAGTTTTTAAAAGGAGAACTTAAATTATTTAAGTTAATTTAAGTCCCAGTGTGGTCATGCTACGAATTTAAATGGTCAGTTTACATGTAATGTCTTTAAAAGTCATTGAAAAGCAAGTGTTTGTGGATACAAGTGCTCATGCTTGAATCTCATTCTAACTTGTGCCTAGCAAATTATAGCCACCATAAAATAGTCCAGGATAGATTGTAATTTTCTGCCCCAGAGTTCACTTCAGGGTCAAGGCTCAGGAAACACCACTCACAGACTGTAACTCACACAGCTCAAACTGACAAAAACAGCAAATTCATGCTGCACAGACAAAAAAACCTCTGCTTCCCCTAAGCATTTTCCAGCCAGTAACTGCTCCAATCCTATTACTTTATTAACCCGACAATAAGATGTATGCAAAGCCCACAAACAGGGGACCATTCACGTCACGGGTGAACGGTTTGCAATTCACACAGTGAATTTAAAGGCTGCCGTATGGGCAGAGTGAACACACTGTTATTGAGTGAGGTCAGGCGTGATGAGGTAAGGGTGGGGACAGATTCAAAGAAATCCCCTTAATGTATTTTCAGCCTATTTTTGAATGCAGTCGAAGAAAATGTGCTGCTCTTATCACGGCAGATGTCATTTAATAGCAAAATGGTAATCAAGAGCCAGAAAAGTTATTTTATCCGCAAAAAAGCAGACCGCACAAAAGGGGATAAAAATGTTGATCAAAACATAGGAGGGAAGCTTTATATATGTACAGTATTGCTAACCTACCATAACGAGAGTTATGCTTTAGTCAACTGTGCAAGACTCTAAACTGTGGATAAATGTCATGAAAGTTTTAGCACAGCTATAGTTCATAGTTTTTTTTTTCTGTTGCTGAAAACACTGCCCATATTTATACAGTACATGGTAAAGTGCATAAAAGCCTAACCCAGAAATATGTGGAGTCATGTGGCAGACAACAGAGCTACAGCACACTACCATCACAACTGTGAGGTCACGTCTCAGTAATTTTGATGAATAGCTCTGCCATTTGCCCATGTGCTTCCAGTCACACTGGCCAGCGGAGGCTCATTAGCAGGCTAGCAAGGCCAGTGATGGAGGTTGTTGCTGCACAGCAGATGTCAGTGGGGGTCTGTGAACCTGCGGCTGCAACCAAAGAAGAGGTCGGACCGCAAAACTGTGGGCTACCACAGAGGAGACAGCCGCCTTAATCAACTGCAAAGTTCACAGCAGCGCACAGCCTCCAATTAACCAGCAGATAAATCACAGAGCTGAAAGAGGAAGCATAAGGCATGCGAGAAGATGCTATTAAAAGAGTTCTAAAAGCTTTAAAAATATGTAAATTATATTTGTTTCATGCATTAAATGCAGTACAAAGCACTCTCCTTATACATCCACACAGATCTGACCTTTTGTCACAATTTTTCATTTCTTCATCAACAGTCACATACTGTTTTCATTGTACTTTGTTGCATCTAGCCTTAACTGTGTCACGGAAATTGTATGTAACTTCATAGCATTAATAAGCAAAGCATTGCTGGTTGAAGAATAATTATATTGTAAGGACAATAGGAGACACACCACATGCTATCACGAGAAGTCAGCTAACCACCGCAACCTTCCAAGTGGAGTAAGTAAGTGGAGGCTAATTCCAGAACATTACCTTCTACAGAGGTTACACAAGAGGCTAAAACAGTTGTTCAAATAGATAGGATGTCTTCTTTTAGAGGCCTCTTCAGGCACTGATACATAGACTATATAAAGCATATGACACCCAGCCTCTTCTGAGGTACTTGCAATAATAAAGTAAATGTTTTACAGCCTCAACCAAGAGGAAGAATGCTTTGCCACATTTCCACATTTTGTTTCCCACTCAGGTTTTTTTTCTGTTGACTTTAAAAAATGCATATCAAAACAGGTGGATGGAAACATAATTCTTTTATATTCTTACAAGAAAAATATTAACCAGTTATTAAAAATTAAACTTCATCTGATGACTTTTTCATCTGCCTCCAGCAGTCATAACTTATAAGTATGTTATTATGCACTTATTACTGGTTTTAACTTGGTATTTTCCTACCAAGAGTTTCTCAATTCCACAATTCAAATTACATTTCAGAAATGGTTATGACATAAAAGCTTCTGGTTCCCAGACTCAAATCACAAGAGAACCTTCACTAGTATGGTAAACAATGGTTAGTTTCTAGGTCTAGTTTCTAATAACTAACAACCCTCCCACCTTCTGGGACCAAAATGGAAATAACCCTTTTGGCTTTTTGTGTTTTTCCGCTTTCAAGGTTTGTCTGTCACAGCAGAGGTGCAATTCAAAATGGAAACAAAAATCAACTGAACAATCAAAGTAGTCAAACCAGATGAGAAGCACATGCTGATAGAAATTATGGTGAAGATTCTGTATTCAAATCACATGCTGATATCTAAATGAGAACATTTGAAATGGTTTTCTGGTTCACCAGCAGGCAGAACTGAGACAATTAAAAATAAAACACCTACATGCTACAGCACCTAATGGAAAGTGTGAGGATGAAGTAGTGTCTGTGAATTGCCAGAAGAAGGAAGTAAAACATAAGAATAACAACAATTTCTTTCAATAAAAAAGGTAACAACAAAACCTGGAACAGCAAGTGGCAGAACAGTACATTGTGGATTTTGTTAGAGTAAACATCAACAAAGTACTCTGTAGTACAAAATCCCATTCAAAAATATCACCAGTTTTCACCTTCTGTGTGAAACCCCATATAGCTCATTCAATAGCTTGCAAGTGCTTTAAAATGCATCCCTAATGAGCAGAAACAACAGCATGACACCAGCCACACAGATGAGTCAGCATGTGTTTATACACTAATGGCTGCGTATTGTTTTCTGTCCCTCACTGTGTGACTAAGCATGCATTCGATTGTCTTGTAGAAGCAGCTGTAATCCTAAACAATTTCAGCAGCTAATATGTATTTGAGACATTAGGCAGCCATACAGCTGATCTGAGAATAGATGGGGAAAAAAATTAAAAAGATAATGAAGTAGCTTTGCAAACTGAGGGATAACTGGAAGACTGCAACTGGCCAAGCACATTCAAGTATCCTGAAGGCTACTTGAAGGGAAATGGGCTGAGCTTAATCAAAATGGTGAGATGCTTTAAATGAGAATGAGAATTTCAATGAGAATCTTCTGTATTTCAACATATTCGCCTACATCTCAGCAGACTTCTACCTTCATTCTGCCCCAGGTACGACAGTGAATAGCTGCTATCCTTTCACTCCCGAAATACCTGCTGCAGATCATGTGATCCCTCTCCCTTCTCCAGTAAAATCTAATTATCATCGCCTGGTGGATAACAGCCAGCTCTGGCCTCAGAGGTGACACACAGGTTACATCATTTTATGGATTACTGCTGGTTCCGTGGTCATTTAATCACCTTGTACCATAATCTAACCATTTGTCGTCCAGACATTGGTTGTCCAGACGTAAACCGCTACTCCCCATGGATTTGCCCTCTATTACCCACTGCTGGTGGCCTGAAGACTTCCCCTGACCTTAGAGGGACTTGTGGAGGAGGCTAACTCTGAAGGAGATTTAAAAGAATTGTTTAACTTAAACCCCCATAACCCCCCATATCAGAAACGTAATATGGTACAGCTAAAGATCCTGATTATATATTATAAGAGAATTTACTGATATGGCGAGTTTTGGTGTTAACCTGAAGATATTCAAAAACAGTCCATGAAGCATGTAATCGTGACCAACTGTGTGTGCATTTGCATGCTTGCTGACATCTCTCTATGGACTCTGTGCCCTTATTGAATTCCTTTCCATTTCTGTTGATTGAACACAACCCCCTGACGCAATGCACAAAAAAAGTTTCTCCTTGGATCTAAATTAATCTCATAGGTGCATAATTTTGAACAATTTTTTAACTCACAATTAAAGCTCAAGCTATGCCTTAATATATGACACCAAAATAAGTCACCGTCCCAAATGAACTGTTTCCTCCATGGAGGGTGAGGGTACTTTTAGCTGCCCTGCACTGTCTAGGTTCTTTTTAAAAATCTAGGCTTCAGTTTTTAAACGAAAGAACAGGCTGTGTCCAGTCAAGTGGAAAATCACTTTCTCCCTGTCACTGCCCCACTGTGGAAAAAAGGACCATTTTTCTAGGGAGGGACTATAGCAGAGAACAACAGCAGTGTAATTTGAGATAGCATAGAGAAGCATCAGAGGAAAAGCATGTGTTACTGCAGTAAGACTTTGGAACATCAGGCAGCTTGTACAATCTCATAGCAAACACACCATATACTGTGAACCTCTGTGAATGTTTGCTACACAAAAAAAACCTCAGAGTTGGCTTGCTATAACCCTTGGTCTATTTTGCATACAATCAAAAGCTTGTTATCACATGCAAGGAGCATTTTTAGGATCCTTTGGAAAATGCTTGATTCTCGCCACCTGCGGCATTTGTAACAGTCCCCAGAGCCATCAAGGTTAATTGGAATCAGGCGTTAAAAGACGTTCAATACTCCAAAAGTGACAACAAATTATGTTAATGGTGGTTTGAAGTCCTTGTTATCAAGGTGGAATCAATCATGCCCATGTCTCTTGAGGTCAGCAGCCATACATAGCAATTAGCTGTGTGTGTGTGTGTGTGCATGTGTGTTAAATGTCAGACAGAAGCTTATGTTCTTCATAGAGAAGAAAGCAAAGCATTGACTTCAAATCTTGCCAACTCAATGATCAATTTCACATTAATCAGAGTCCAAAAACATAAAATACATAGACGACAAAGAATGAGGTCTTATGTTGTATGTTGCCTTGTTTCCTTCCTACATGCTAAAAGGAATATCGATTGTATGTAAATTAGACATTTGCACCATAATGAGCTTGACATGACTGTCGTTGTCCCATTGTCACTCTATGCATTTCACTTCATTATAATTAACAAATAATAAACTGTAACTTTCTGTTTTTCTTAAAATGCTGTCAATGCAGCCTGACAGAAGCAAACCTGATGGCTGTTTTCTCTGTGGCATCTGGTTCATCTGCTGCAGGGAGATCTTCAGCCAGAATCTCTTCAGGACTTCGTGGGTCATTCAGGGGGGGCTTCTGCTCTTTGCCTTTGATCCCCATCCCCGCCGTGATGGCATTCCACAAAGCGCTCTGGGACTTTGAACCTGAGGGAATAAACAAATTATAAAAAAATCGTCATGCTGTTACAGTTTTATATAGTGCCATGAATCAAGCTTTTACTTGTTTACCAAGTGGTGTTTTGCTTACATTATTTACACTTACATAAAAACAGAATTGTTTAATCTCCACGGACACTAAATGGTTTTCTGGATCTTGGTAAAAGAGAATTAGAGAACTGAGTGCCTTTGTAATGCTGCCCTCATGTGGGTGTATGTTGTCAGTGCTAGTCTATCTTTCAAAACAACTGGCAAGTAGTCATACTGCTACCACAGTGTACTACTACTATCATGCTTTATCAGCTCATAAGTCATTTTTAGATTAGATTTTAGATTAGCCACATTTTCATGAACTCATGATGCAGTTACAAACCCCAAGGGGTCATGTGAAGTAAAAGTGAATACTCTTTCAAGGTAATAGAGAGCACTACCTGGTATACACTTAAAATATAATAATTGATCATTTAACCATACTTTTTCTCTCTCCACTTTCTTACACTCAAGAAAAACATTTTCTGATCATATCTGCCATCAGCAGAATGGGTGAATTATGGTTAGTAGCAGGAAAATTAATCCAGGAAAATCACTAAAAGCTTTCAACTTTGACAATAAAAAAAATGCCATTCCCTCCATTTTAATTAGATGGACAGCATTCTCAGTGGCTAATATCTCATTATTAACTCAGGGTAAAATTACCCTTTAATACTTTGATCTGAAATTAATTTAAATCAATGAATTTAGTAGACTAGCAGAGTGAAAATTACACTTACGTGCAAAACTGGCTTGCGGTCTGGTGGAGCTGTCCCCATCTTCATTTGCCACTGGAGGAAGAAAAGCAGACGCCAGAGAATTAATGCCACTAATGTACATGCTTATTTTGCTTATCTTGCTCTTCATAATTTATCCATAACATTTTTTTTTTCCCTGGCCCTGAAGGTCAGTCTCTCCCTGACTGGAGGATCTTCAACTCGTCCAGTCTATGTGTCAAAGTGTCAGCCATCAGGTGTGTGTGAATGGGTGATACTGTGGGACGTTTTTAATAGAAAGCACTACATCACTCCTGATGAGCAGGTCTGCACCTTTAATAGCAATCCACTAACTACAACTGTGTTAAGAAGACTACATTTTCCTTACATGTGTTTCGGACCCTATTCTTTTCAGATCTTTAGTTCAGACCAGAGCAGCACAGTGGTGCAGTGGTTGGCTTCCTCCCACAATCCCAAAAACATACACATTAGGTTAACTGGCTACTCTACATTGCCCCTAGATGTGAATGTGTGGTTGTCTGTCTTTGTGTGTCAGCCCTGCGATTGGCTGACGACCAGTCCAGGCAGTATGGACAGGATCTCAATACCGTGGCTCCACTATTCAGACTCTGAGATCCACAATACTCTCATTTTTATAGTGGAAAAACATTATTATGGTATTATATTACATTATAGATAGTGGGAGGAAGTGGATACACATTGTCCATCTTTATTTATGTCCTTAGTTTAGATATTTTATTTAATAGATATTTTATTTCTGAACTTAAACCAAAGAGATGGTGAATCAGAAAATAGCAAATGTGTAATTCAGCAGTCAGGAAGGTCATTTAGTTTGCCATTAAACCCTAGAATTGCCTTGAAGTGTGATTTAAATGATTGTGAAAGCACTATAATTGTTGCTGTCACTTCAGAATCTGGAGCCCTGCTGGCAATTCTGCCCACTAAACAGTGCACACAGTATGTAGTGTTTACAGGCAATGGTGAAATGTACAAATATCCAGCAGTGGTGTTGAAGGCAAAAATGTATTAATTTAAATAAACCTAACATCTGAATACTTGGACTGCACAACTCTGAACAGCAACTAGTCCTAGTTCAGTCATGTTGGTCAGAAATAACATTTAAGAGCACAAATGAGTATCGGGGATTTCACAACAATACACGCCTCAACAAATGAACGCTTTTGATTATGTTGCACACTTCCGTGGCAACCACTTCGACTAAGACATGAGGCCCAAGATGCCTCAAGATGCATTTCCTACTGGCTCCATAAAACTCGGACAGTAAGTTAACATCAATAAATGTTTTCCACAAACTTTAAAGGAGAAGCTGTGTCGTGGTGGCTTTCTTTTAGAAATTGCGGTTTTGTTAAAAGCAAGGTCAAAGCTAAAAGAGAAGTGTTTTGAGGCATGTTTGCCTTGATTGTTCAGTCTTTGAGGGCGTCAGCCGGAATTCATGTTGCTCAATGATGTGTTTTCTTGATGCTTGTTATCTACATCTCGAAATTATTTAACCATGACCCTTGAGAATCTTTGTTAATATTATAACTTATTTAATGACAATCATTTATTTGAAAAAAATTAAAAATGTATCCGTTGCCCTTCTTTTTTGCCCATCTAAGTTTTATTTATAATACTGAAAACAATGACAGTCACTTTTTCTTGTTTATCATCCTATTGAGTCTACTGAGTCAACCTAACTCCTCCCAACCTTTGGGACCGTAACTAGCTTAACGAAGGAGGCGGACTGGCCATTTTCTTTATTAACTGCAGTGAAAGCTGAAGTCTTTTGGGAAATGAGCTTCTTTTGAATACATCGCTCTTCAGATGATAAAATTTCTGTCTTTCATATTGTCAAATCTCAGTACTGTATTTGACACAGCCAATCACAACATTTGACTAGATGAACTGGAAAACTGGATTGGTCTAACTGGTGTTGATGGGGCACATGTGGAGGCCCCCAAGGTTCTATTCTCAGGCCTCTCCTATTCAATATCTGCACGCTCCCATGAACAAACATTATGAAAGACAACAAAATATCTTCCCATAATTATGCAGATGGCACACAGATTTATGAAACAATATAACCAGAGGCATACAAACAATAAGTAATTACATTCAACAAATCAGTGATTGGATGTGACACAGGTTTCTGCACTTAAACAAAGATAGATAAAACAGAAATAATTTTATTTGAATCTAAACAAGATTAATGAAAAGTCTGTGATCAAAGCTATCTGTAGCTCTTATATGATTACAGGAATCTGATGGTGCCTGGATGGCAACAGAGAACACCCCTATTGACCTTGCCTCAGGCACTGACTCTGACCCTGAGTGTGGCCCACAGTAAGACTAAATCTCAGATTGAGACCAACATCTGCATGCTCAAGGATTAGTTCCGCCACCTGTGGGTGTTTAGGCTTATCCTGGGAAGTTATAGGACATTATTATGGTCTTCATCGACCCCCAAGTGTGACGCAAATCTTGAGGATCAACTAATTCATTTAATTATATTAATTCTAGGTGTTCTTTATTCCTGAAAATTCAGTCAAAAAAAAGCTTCATTGTTCACTGACTATAATCGAAATCTTCTACACTCTCCCACACACACTTTCAATTCTTGTTCCATTAACTGCATTTCTAGGTTTGTCTTTGATTCACAGTGTATTGTGCTCCATGCGGAGACTGCATTTTTCCTTTTGTGGTTAGAAATTAATCTTTACAGGCAACACAGGAGCAGTATTGCTTATTTTATTTCCATGTTTGGACATGAGATTACAGAGATTTTAATGTGAGATTTTCCAGATGTATGTTTACAGTTCTGTATGTTTGTAAGCCTCATTAAATCTCTCCCACTGACCAAGCATTTAGTCTCTGTATCATCTTCCTGTGAAGAACACAAACAATATTGTTAACAATAATCACATTTTCCACAGATCTTGTATATACAGTAAATTAAACCATCAGTAACTGTTAGAAGATGGGTGAGGTTAGATGCCAAAGCTAATCTCCCAAAGGAGGGCTGGTAAAAGATTAATGTAAAATGGAAATATAATTTTGTTTCTTGTTGGCGAGACTGGAGCTTAAACTTTGCTCTTTTTTTCTTGGTATAATGCCAAGGAAAAAAACAAAGACCATCCCACCAGCTTGTTTAGGGAATCACAGTCTGGTACATGTTGACAGGGTGGACTACACTTTAAAGTGATATAAACCTAAATGTTGACACGGTTGTCAACTGCTTCCACTGTTGCTGACATGCAACTGCTTTTATCAGAAGGTATGCTTGCAGTCTGGAGACACATTCATTAATATTTGTTGCTCCACTGGAGTGAAATAAGAAGCTCTGCTTGTCACATGGAAAATCGTTTTATGCTCAGCTGACAGTGGTTTTCAATGTTCGCAATGAGTGAGTTTTATTCAGAATGAACCTGGTTAGATTTGACTGCACAAATTATTTTCTTGAAATCAAAAACTTGTCTAGTTCGATCAACTCATAAAACACTATAAGATAGCCTGTGAAAACAGTTTAATAATGTCTTCTCAAACCAAAGACATTATATAACAGAAGGCCTGTGTTATAAATGGAAGCTGTGGAATTCAAAAGATGTGGGCATTTACTAGAGAAGGTCCAACAACAATGCTTTTGGTTGGAGTATGGGAAATGTGCAGGGACATCCATGTTGCAGGGAAATTCTGCAACATGGATGTCATCAGAAAAAAAGGACACAGGAAAACAGCTCCATGGTCTCTCCATGGAAACAGGCATAAGTTTAAATTTCATGTGCAAGACATTTCTCTGTGAGTCTTTACTTCATAACTGATTCTATCTGCTTTTCAGCTGTCTTTCATCCATGTATTCACTTTTAAATTAAAACATTTTGACGTCCAAACACGCATAAGCATTTAATCACAAATTTTAAGACCAAATTATGAAATAATGTGCTTGTTTTACACACACTCTTCTGAGTGTACACTATGAAGGAAAACAGCCAATAATACTTCAAGAAGTGTGTTTAAGAATTGTTACATACAGGGTACAAGATCGTGATCAATTTCTAAAGAGAAAATATACTACAATATGTAGTTTATGTTTTACACTTATATTGTGAGTGAGGATTCACTATACAAATGTGTATTGAATTTATAATTTTACATACATTTCAGATGTTTAGAGAGACATGTTAGAGAGTTCATTCCCTGGGAAAAGATGTGCTTAGACAGTCTATACAGTTCATAAACTGTCTATAAGAGACAAAAGAAGCTGTCAGTAAATACAACATTTGTTTCCAATAAAACCTTGCTTTTTCAGAATTGCCAACAAGAAAAAAACTGAACTCAATTAAATGATAAACAGTCTTCTTTGGTCATTTGGTAGTACAAAATAAAAAAATCTATATTTAAAAGCTTTATTTAAAAGACTAAATAAAATGTCTATGTAAGAAAACAAAGAAAGAAAGCCTGAATGCTCCACACTGCACCAGAGATAAGCTGATAAGTTAAACTCAGTTTTCTCCACATGTAACATCAACAAAAACATAACAAAGCTAATAAAAAGCATAACACACGACGAAACACTACACTTGGAATCCTAGCAGAGACTGCCAGCTACAATCGAGGCCCAGAGTTTAACAGCAACATGAACACAAGGTGTCCAGCCAGGCAATGAGGTACCAGTGCTTAGGAGTCACGCTTCAGAGGAGGTGATTGGCAAAACGCTGTGCAGACTGAAACCAAGGCCTAGTGAGCAATTGATTGTGACACTTGTAGGTTACCATGACAACTGCCATGCTTGTGGACAGTATGGCTGTGATATGGGCCACATGTGATCGAGGCAGGTTTCTGGAGGTAATAGGATGTGTCCATGCAAGTGGAAAATCTATAAAGTCTATTTTTCCTGGGACCATAAAATCTTTTAGGGCAGCTCTTATTGCTTTTAAACAGACATCTAGAAATTATTTCCTGTTTTTGTGTTCTTAACACTGAAACTTCCCCTCTCTTATCAGTGTATTCATATCATCCAGATATGTTTAGGTGCTCTCTGAGAGGTGGGCAGTGTGTGCCACAGACCAGCTATCTCCTGTGTCTCTGCAGCATGCAATAATAACAGCCCTGAGCTCCACACTGAGCTCAACACTGAGCTTGCAGCACACAGTTCAGCGTAGGTGAAACTTTACATAATGCACTGTGATGGAACTTGCCCGAATCCAATAGTAGGATGGCACTGAACAGACCAACATGGACAAGTTGATTTTTGCTGTGTTAAGCTTACAATTGTATGAACAAACAAAGAACAAAGGCCCTGACTTAACAAATATTTCAAAAGTAGAAGGTGTATAGCACCTGAGATGTCACAGTAGATGTCATTTCCCGTACTCTGGTCTGAGACTTCATCCAAAGAAAGTGGTTGGCCTCAGATCATGTTTTTGAAGATATTAAAAAGCTACAAGTCAGCCCTGTGATTGACTGGTGACCAGTTCAGGGTGTACCCCGCCTCATGCCCATAGTCAGCTGGGGTACGCTTCAGCGCCCCTGTGACCCTGACGGGTAAAGCAGTATAGAAAATGGATGGATGGATGGAAAAAGCACAAAAATTGACTTGATGGGTCAGATGGTGTTTCAGAACCATCTTTAATAACGACTCGATGTTTATTTAAACTCGGAGATCTCTTTAAGCTTGCGTGCAAATGCAGTTTCTTTACTGTTGTTGTGATGACTATAGTCAAAGTGCATTCTCCCATAAATTCCATTCATTTTTCAATCATTTCTACAACAATGAACAACTACTGAGGCCTGTGTCTCAAAGCTGGATTATCTTGTTTGTCAGTTATCTTAGTGGCTTTGTTTACACACACACACACATTTTTACACACATAACTCTGCTACCGAGAAGCACACATCGTCATCTGCCACCTTTCATGAAAGGCAATGACTTTGAATTCAAAAGTGTTGTAGGTCTGAGGAGGACGTGTAAATAAATAAAAATACATATTTGCTAACATTTCAAACAGAAATAAGAGGCAGAGGGTTTATGTCCCATCCAACTTCTGAAAAACATGAAGTTGTCCTGTTGGAAACTGTGGTCTAAAACTTTGATGCTTGTTGGATTTCTGGTCTCAAACCTGTAACGTTGCAGCAGGTGTTTACTTTAAGTCGTGGCAACCCCCCCACTGTGACAACACTGATTGGGTGTGGCAAAAAGGGCACAGAGAGCTTTCTACCTTATGTGATCAAATTACAGCTGAAAGCCTATGTCCAAAAGCAAAATGTCTTACTTGTCTTAAACCAAATTATGCTTACCTTTGTAAAAGAACAGAGTTTCAAAATAAAAGACTCAAGCAAACTTTCTATTTTACTATGATTACCAAACAGAGTCACACTTGTGACTTTAACACTGCACACAAGTTCATCAACACTCTGGTTGTCAAGACAATGGAATGAATTCATGGTGACGTCAGCAGCACACAGCTTTAATCTGAAGTCTTCTTGTTTCCATGGTGTAGTTGCATTACAGAGGCAAGCATCAACTTCAGTAGAACGAACTAATGTGGTGGCTGCAGAGAGATGCGTTCAACGATGTCACTGTGTTGTTGCCTAATGCCTCAATGCTGTGCCTCACGCTCTCTCACACACATGCATTCTGCTCCTGTCACACACACTTTCGTGCATCAAGCTCATATGCAAACACACTTAATCTTTCTTCCTGCTCTGCCTATCCTGCAAATTCTTACCGATGGTGATGTTGAAGCCGTCAATGCTGAAGGTGGCACTCCGACCCTTTCTGAATCGATGCTTCTTGGAGTTAGCTTCCATCGCTTTGGCACCCTCCGGTCAGCCTTGTGCTTTTTTTAATTTGTTTTAATGCGTCTCGTCAGTTGAAGTGTCTTGTTCCAATTACGTTTGGGTAACTCTCCTCCCAGAGAGAAAAAATGTTGGGCTCCGACTCCAGTTAATATTGAGCGCCGGTGGAGAACTGTCAAAGACTCACCACTTCTCGTTACAGACACAGAGCTGAAGAATTTCCCTCAAGTCCTTTTCCACGCCCTTGTCTTTGTTGTACATATCTTTTCTTTCCCTCTCTTCGTTTCTCACACCTCAACAAGCTCATTTCAAGGAGCTTATGGCTCTTGATTTGTTTTTCTTCTCTCCTTCTTCCTCCACCCCTCCCTCCCCGCTTTCTCTTCTCATCTCTCTTCCCCAAGAGGTACAGTAGGTGTGTGTGGTGGGTGGCAGCGGTGGTGGTGGTGGTGGTGGTGGTGGTAGTAGTGGATGAGAAGAGAGGACTTCTCTCGAGGTCTTTAAATGAACGTGACTCCTCCTTCTATCAAGAATTTATAGCAAAAGCATTGGAAGCTTGGTTGGCATAGCACAGACCTGATGTAGTCCATAATAGTTTTTCTCACGCAGACTCAAACATGCAAAAATGGACTCTAAAATCATATTCTGCTGCATGTCCATTGATGCATGAGCACTGAAGGGACAGAATAAAAGATGGAGAGAAAGGTAGCCAGAGTGAATTTTTATAATGAATCAAAACTAGTCATTTAATCAATGCCAGTGCCATTCATTTTGCAGTTATTGAGCTGAGTTATTTACACAGGCACAGGAAAATGAAGCCCATTAACAGCATACATCATATCCAAAGAGCTTGATTTTATCCTGAAATATAAAACTGCAGAGGCAAAATAAAACTAATAAAATTTTATCCTGAAAGATAAAATCAAGCTGTTTGTTATCCAGCCGAATTGTTACATTTGTAAGTGTGCAAAAAAAATGCCTAAAATGTGTGTGTTTTTTCCCCTTTAAATGCTCACTCATTATTGCAAATGTGACACTGGAGCAAGGACACATCTTTCTTCATTATTTTGAGTGTACTGGAAAAATATGCCTATTTAGACTACCTTTCCTTGACCCAATGAACATCTCCACACCTAAGAAAATGAACACAGACACCTGCACACACTAGATCAACAAAGGATAAAAAGCTCCCCTTATTAGCACCATCTGACATTTAGCTGTGGAATTTTTCTGCGTTTTATTTTCCCTCCTGATTAGTGTCTGTGAGTGCTCTTTATGAAAGCTTCTGGCTCATTCTCACACTACCCCTCGAATTGAGTAGATGTGCACATAATGGCACGCACAGAGATCAGATGACATAATGTCTTTTAATTGCCATTTTCATACTTAATTTATGTACAAATCACCAGTGCACCAGGCTGTTTAATTCTCTGTTTATGTATTGTTCATGCTTCTGTAACAGAAAAGCAAACCAAACTTCTTTGCCTCTTTGCACATGCACAACTGCTCGTGATTTAATCTAATATTAGCCCATGCATTTGTATTTGTTCCTCCCTCTCTTTTCCCACTGTTCTTTTTCCTGAGCTATTTTCCAAAAAACAGCCACGATCAGTTATGTAATTTTCATTCAACATCTTCACCAATAATGTTCCACCATTTAACTCACTCTAAATTCTAATTTGACATAAATGTCAAAATCAGAAACCTTCTCTCATGTAAAAAAAAAAATAAATAAAATAAAATATATCTCAGTTTTTTGTGCTTTGACCAAGTTTTTGTGTTGTATTTATTTATTCAAATATTTTCTACTGATTTTGTTCACTGGCATGTAATATGATCTAAGCCACATGATAACAAAAACAGGGAAGCAATAACATTTTTCCCACTTTAATGAACTCTTAATAAATGCTACATGTTGTCAAATCTCAGTGGTAACATCTAATTCAAAAATCTACATTGCAGTTATGCTCTGGTGAGTGATCAAACATTGAAATGGGTTTGTAATCTCAAAGGGTGATTATTCACCAGTTATTAAATAATCCTTGATTTGTCATACAAAGATGACTGACACACAAATAAGGACATACAGAGTCATATTATATACCGTAAATGATGGATGATTTTTAAGTGATGAAGTTAAGGTGTCAGAGGAAACGGAAATCGATGACAATCAGGAGATTCATCCAATTATATCAAAGCCCGTTAGAGTCACTCAGTGCAGTTCCAGCGGACACATTACACACTTGTTAGATAATTACACTCCATCTCATTTTGTTTTGCAAGCTGCAGTAAGAGCTCCTTATCCTCTCCTTCTCCTGTCACCCTGCTCTCCCCAACCTCCAATTCACACTGTATGTCACAGTCTATGAGGATTCTAATTTTGCAACACTCACTGTACAACATCAAGTGGCTGCCTGGTCCACAGTAGTTTTTATGTTAATGAGGGCATATGTGGGAATATTGCAACTTTATCATTCTTTCGCTTTGTCAACAGACAACCAGGTGGCCATTTGTTTGAAAAGCTAAATTTGATCACAATGTGCTTTTTAAGCCCTTGTGTGCTACATTTAAACATCAATAGGCTGTTGAGGTCACACTATCCTCAGTGTGATTAACCATTCTACTATAATTCATATTACTGCTCTATCGGGTTTTGTCACCAATAATAAATGCATCCCAGAAAAGTGACAGTGTTAACTATTTTAAACAAATGTCTTGATGAAGACTGATGCCCTTTTATTTCATGACTAAACTGTAACAACAACGGAACTGAAAAAATAAGAGCTGCACTTGTGTGTCGGTGTGCAGACTATCTTCAGGCATTCATTTTTGATGATAAGAAGTATGGTAAGTCAGCAACACATTCTCACCCCAATGTTAACACGTACAGTTCAGGTTATGCTGACTTCTCGTTGGAATTTTTACAGCCAGATTAAATATCCTTCAGCAAAATATACTGCAGTACCACAAAACTGTCTGTGAAAATTAGGACTAAAACACTGACCAAAATTCAAACTGCATTCCACTGACCAAACCTTAACTAAAAGAAATCAAACCCAAGAGACTAAAACATGACTTGAAACCAAATTCAATTTTCAGTCAGTGAGTAAGACTGTAACTTAATTCTTTTCAAAATTAACACTGAATTGTGAGTCTAAAAAAGTGCTAATTAAAGAAGTAGGAAGGTGCTAATGGTCAAGGCTTCCTTTGAGAGTATTCCATGAGCGTAGGTGTACAAACATCTATATCACGGTCAAAGTTTGCTGGAATATGTTCAAAGCTTCCCCTTATGATAGACATTAGAGAGGAGATTATATAATACACTTAACTAAAAGAGTGTACTTCTGCTTTTATTTTGCACAATGCTTTAGAAGGCTGCATGATGTTCAGCAACTTTACATATTACCTTTTTAACTCTGGCCTTCTGTTCACAGAACATTCTGTTAAAAGCCTCAAAAGGTACAAAATGTAAGGATGGTGGAGGCGTTCGGCAGCTTGCCAGTTTGTCAGTCTGTTTATCACATTAGTCTACAGCAAGACTCTTACATTAACAGTAAGTGGAACATGAAATCTAATTTTTATGATAAGACTTCAGAGACTGACCGAACCACCAAACACACCCTGAGATAATTTATAATTACATTTAAGTTAACAGACAGCTTTATTCATAAATTCTGAGTAGGATGAGGTTTTTGGTCAAAGTCTGAAGAAACACTGAAGGCATGCTGGCTCTGTTTTGGTCTTGTGACCATGGTTACTCTTAGCATCATCTATAACTTGATTGATGCTATAACCACCCCAGATTAATTGGAAACTTCCCAGAGGTTGAAGACTTTCCATTTTGGAAGCCATATGAGATTTTTATCTTGCATAAACAGTGGGTCAAACTGTCCACTTTGCACACAAGGTATTAAAAAGTTTGATATGCCAAATGATTACTGTGGGTATTCCTAGTCCCTAATTCTATGACTGTTCCTCAGCACTACAAAGAGGTCAACATGTACACAGTTACACAAGAAATTTTACTTGGCAGATTGATATGAAACTTACTTAGCATGCTCACGCTTCATTTTTACATTGCTGTCCCCTGGCAACACCCTCAGGCCAAAACCACAACTAAGGATATTCAAGCTTCTGTTTGTTTGAATGGCTCCACAGATTTTTCTAATGCAAATCAAGGATGCACTCTACATCTTTACCCATCTGAATAGGGCTATACTGTATACCTTTATGTCTTTATGCTATTTTAAGATGGGTGAAGACAACAGTCGGCCCAGAAAGTAGACTACGAACAAGAATTAAAACAAACCGATTGTAAAAATAAAAAGGATTCAATATAGAAGTATCACCCTCTTTCATCAACATTTATTCCCTATGGGAAGTCCAACATAATACGTATTCTAGTAAATATATACCACATGTATCAAACCAGTCCATATGTATCAACTTATAATGAGTGAGAAAACAGAGCTGAAACAATTAGTCAATTAACTAATCGGTCAATAAGTAAGAATACTTTGAAGTCCTACAATAGTAAATTGAACATCTTTTGGTATTGGACTGTTCGTCACGAGAAACAAGAAGAATGATTCAATCAAATGATTAATTGATTAACAGTGAAAAAAATTGTAGATTAATCAATAATCAAAGTAATCTTAAGTTACAGTAAATTATGAGTAAATTATCAATTAAATTACATAGCACTTATCCCCACAGTAACTGAGACTTTGGTAAATCTGTCAGTTTGTCACAAACATAGAATAGATCCAGTTAGTTTATTGTGAAATCGCTCAGTGATCACATCTCTCATCTGTCGCGGTATATGTCAACAATGCCAACATGGCCATTGCATTCCCACAGAAAATGTCAAAATCACTACAAGTCTGTATATTGGTAGCTGTAGCTATGCAAATGAGTGTGGGTCAGTTCCATAAGCTATCTAGCAAATGAGTCCAGTGAGTTTTAGTATGTGTTAAACAAAAGAACGATTACTAAAAGAATGATTTTTAATTTGACAAATATCATATGCTTTGATGGCACAGTTCAAAAATGATTTGGCTCTCACCATTAACGTATCTTCTTGCCCTTTAAGCTGTTCTCTTCAGGGGTCGCCACAGCGAGTCATCTGCTTCCATCTCACCCTGTCCTCTGTATCCTCTTACCTCACCCCAACTACCTTCACGTCCTCCTTGTAGTGAAGGAGGACGTGAAGGTAGTCCTTTAACCTCCTCTTTGGTCTTTCTCTAGACCTCCTGCCTGGCAGCTCTAACCTCAGTCTCACCATTAACGTATGCTTTTCCAAAATAAAGTCTCATGGGGAATACAAGTTGGTGAGGGACTTCACCTTCTTTACAACAGTTGGTGCTCAAACGCACTCAAATCTGGACAAAGTTTACCGGACGTCAAACTTTCAACATGAAAATGACCATTATTAGCTTACTGTTGACTTTCCCCAAGGTGCAATTAAAAAAATGTCCTTCAGAATTGTTTCTTGTGTGTATATGTGTATGTAACTAAATAACTGTACATACTGTACCATTTCATATTATTTGTAAGTATGTGAAAAAGACACTACAAACTGACCTTGATGCCTTGATATACATTGCTCAATTAATGTCTTACAGTAAATTTCAATAAATCTCCATGTCACCGGCCCTGATAATTACATTGAGCCTCCTTAATAAGAAGGTGTGACTCTGGGCTGCTGCTGATACAGCATGACAACAAAGGAAGTGTGTCCCAAGAATTCTGGTTGTCAAGCAAAATACACAAAATATAATCTGATGCATGTTGGTTTTAATGTCAGAGCACATATCAGAAGGTGCATCTGGTTCTTGTCACGATCCATTTTCGTCAAGGGTCAATACTCACTGCCACGTCACTGTCACTAGGCAACGGGAAGACCTTTTACACACCTATTGTATACATTACACTGAAGATGAGAAGGGGTTAATATGGCAAACAGCACCCATTACACTAGTGTGGTTTTTATTGTATGTACACTGACCTTATTTTCAGTGTCTATTTTACTTACCTACATCTGTGCAGACACTGCTTAGTGGAATAATGGAAGAGAGAAAGAACTGATTCAGTTTTGATTGGATGCTGTAAAAAGTTTCAACTGCTGTGCAAATGTTTCAAAGCATTTTTTTAAACTGTTTTAGAAATTAACTTGTTTTTTAACAAACTGATGCTACAGTGGATTATTGGCACAAAAACACACCTGCTTGCTTTTGCTGTATATCCATTGAGTATCGCTCAACCTTTGATCTGGTCATCAAACACCAGGCAGGCCATCACCAATACACATTAATTAGTCGTGAAGATAAAGGGGAGGTGAGGACTAACTTGGAGGATTAGAAATAGCCTCTTCCACCAAATTAATCCCAGTTCTACTGTTTATTTGTGGCAAGTAAAGGTTCAATCCAGGAAATCAATATATTTAAATTTCATGTTGACTTCCAGATATATAAAAGATATTACATATGAAAATCACTAACCTGACTCCTACACATTCCTAATTTCCTGGACATTGATAAACTGACAACTCTTTCTTGTTTTATTGTGTAATTCACTGAAACATAACGTCAGTTTGGGGGCTTTATCATTGTGAAATCTGTCCCAGTGGCACAAAACAATTCAAGACAACAACTACGCAATCAAACAGAAAAACAAGCTCATTAGAGGTCTCCCGTAGACTGTGGAACGATGTATACTTTGTCAGTCCCCACACCACTGTCACCACAGTGACACAGTCATGTAATTAAGACACACAGGGTGCCAGGGAGCTTGCCTTTTCCCCTGCTAAATACTCATTAGATGCACCTTTAAGGGTAATGTTAGCCTGTGTTGGAAACCTGAGGGAAATGAGCTGAGAAAACAGAGCTACATGGACTGTCATCTGAATCCAGCTGCACCAAGACCCTGAAGATAACGGCTATAAAGTGCATAAGTTTAGCTAATGAGTTTTGCACCAGCATGGTTTCAGATCAAAGACGCAAAATCAGTTGGCAGAGTGTTGGGTCAGCAGGGCAAACAAATCCTTTTGATTAGAACCTGACATCTTGCACACACAGACATTTTCCTCCCAACAGACCAAAGCAACCAATCAGTTTTATTTGGACAGAGTCATAAAACACACGTTTTATGAAAATGTCACACATGTAGTGTTGGGAAACACAGCAGACTGTGCAAATTATTGCACTGGTCACAAAGGCCACACAGCTCAGACATTATAATTAAACACTTGCCATGGGTGTTGATTGTAAAAACCCTGCAACACCTAATTCAGTAAATCATGTGCTCTGTTGCAGTCTTTTTGCTTTCCGTAATTAAAGTGTCTATAAATCATTAATCATTAACATCATTAACTATAACTTATTAAGATATCCAACAATTCTGGCACAACACAGCATATTTAGCAGATATGTTAAAACATATTTGCTGGTTCTGAGATTAAAAAGAGCATAAAAGTGCATAAAAGCCAAAACCACCAGCACCTAAACCCACAGATATATTGTTACATTTTTTAAAAAATCCACACATAAAATTTTAAATTTTAAAAGTTTTCAAACCAATTTCATATTGAGCCAAATACCCAGTCTGGTAATGGTGAATTTGACCACTAGGTAAGGTAACACAGGTAACCCAGCCACTCCCTAGTGGACCGTAATGAGAGCCCATGAATGAGAGCGTAGTAGAACCACAGTCCATCAGGACAAAAAGTCAGTAAATAAGACTTTGGCCTCATGCAACCTGAGAAAAGATGGCAATAGGTAAATTTCAAATACGTATGGAAAAATTGTAAGTCAATAGGTTTTCCTCAAAATGTGAATGCAAATTGTTTTTCAATAAAAAGCAATAATGGATGTCTGTTCACTGAAATGCTAGAGGGCTTTTAAGTTGAAACAGATACAGTAAGTGCTGATTTGCATTAGCATAATGCAGCAACTTTAACAGGGAAAACTGGGGTGAATCCAACCGAGGCTATCCTGAGGATCCTGCTTACTAGCCACATGCTGCCATCTCTCTCCAACTACACCTGCAAATGCTGGATCTTCAGCTCGCATTAGTGTTGTTCCTAACGACTGATTTCCCTGACGTTTAAATGGGAAGTTTAACCTTCTTTACATTTCTTTAAACACTCAACAAAATTAGTCTGACTTCCACTTCTTGCCGATGATCAAATATTTTAAGTTTAAGAAAATAAAAAGTTTAAGGATGTGTATCTGGTGCCAACTAGTGAGGGCAGCAATATTTAATCGCCCAGTTGATTAATGGCGGACATCCCTGGTTTGCATAGAATCCGACATTTTTAAGCTCACAGCAAAACCAGAAACCTATCCAACCCTACGGCATTATTTACATCCCACCAGCTGGCAGTTTTTACTGGCACACTGTTGCATTTCTTGGTGCAACTAATGGTGACCCACATAAGGTATTGCTGAATATAGCACTAATGATGTTCAGAAACCTCACAAAGTATCTGTAAGACTGTGGGCATGTTGGAATATCATTAATATCACTACTGTCAACCACATGTTTGACAGCAGATTTTTGAAACTCTGGCCATCTGTGTTAAAAGAGCCCCCCCTGCATGACCTCCATTTTTCACTGTGCTACAGAAATATCACTTTTTTTCCTGCCAGCTCTGACACAAGGTGTTAGTGTTGAAACTACCTTGCAAGTGTAATTTCATCGTGAGCATCATTAACATGACATAGGGCTGCCAAACTCCACTTTTTTTCTGGTTCCTTATTTATGCCACCTCTCTTCCTTCACCTGCATCTTTTCCATGCGCTCTATAGGTCTTTCTCCCACTGTGAGGCCAAGATGAAAGGAGGAGATGTGAAGATGAAGGAATAGATGGAAAACACATTTGCCATATGGGACACACTTGCTGGATCCAGCGTAATTTTAAACTGATATAAATTACTTATGACATGTGTCACAGCTGCATCACATAACACTGAGCTTGTAATGGTAATGTTCTGTGTTGTTTTGATGTCTCAGCCTGGTTTTGATTCTTTGTTCTGATGAAGTAATATGCTTTAGTAACAACATGAACTAAACTGCTTTCATTAATTTCCTTACAGACAGAATGTGATGCATGATGATAAACTGTGAAAAATTACACATTTGGTACATTAAACCATGCTGATGTGCAATGTCCCACTGCTCACACACACGTACACACACACACACACACACACACCAAACAATATTATTTATCAAGTAATTTGTGAATCAAGATCAATCAAGCTTTGACTGCATTTGCAACTTAATTTTACACACGCATATGTTTAGTCAGCTCTAAACCAAATTACAGCCATTGATCAACACACTTGTTGTGCATTTGGCTTGTTGTATATTTATATAATTTTAACACACTAATTTGTGTTGCATCTATGCTGTATTACATTTTTGCAGTCCCATTAGATCAACTGCAGGGTCCAATTGCAAAATAGATTTTTTTTTGCTGTGAGTAAGACAACCAATGTCTCTCATTTTATTGATGAAACATACCACAAACCTGATTCCAAAAAGGTTGGGACATTGTGTAAAACATTAATAAAAACAAAACGAAGTCATTTGCAAACAAACTGTGAGCACTGAAAATGGTTTTGCGTGTAGTAATACCCTTTAAACAATCGTGTTTGACCTTTACCCATCCTTGCTTGTGAACAACTTGTGAACCCTTTTCATACCCAGTAACAGACACAGCAGCAATAGAAGTAGTATACATCAATCTGCCATTCAAAAAAACCACTAATCTCTTTATACGCCGCAGACACAATTATGAAGGGTTGTTCACACTGTGTTTCTATCAGTGCCTGATGCATATTTGTACATAATGAAGACGGGCTGATTGATAACCCACCAATCATGTTCTGAAAATATTGGCACTTGACCCCCTATTGAGTGAATATAAGCACAAGTACCATTTACGCATCCCATAAATGATTTTTAACACAAATATAAGAGTTTACTAATGTATATGTCAACAACTGTAACTTCTCCTACGGGCACCCAGATGGTTAGGATAGTGTATCAACAGACAATGACTGACAATGTTGTAAAAGTGTGTGACACTGCCAAAAACCTACCTCAAACAAAGCATTATTCTGCTGTTTTTCAACCAAATCTTCTATCTAATAAAATACCATTCAGTATGACTAATAAACACTACGAGAGCAACTCCAGCTCCTTGTACACAACAGGAAGCTCTCTCAATGTGGTCTAGTTATTGTGCCAGAACTGCAACCAACAGCAGGGTAATTGCAACTCTTGAACATCACTTTTATAGAATCTCTCCAGTAGTTCATATTCATGCTTGATTGTATGACTGACTGAAAGTCATCCCATAAAGCTCACACTGGCTACTGTGGATCGTCTATTCTGGGTAAATGAGATAGCTCTGACGCTGTTTAAAACAATCCATCCATTTTAATGATGAGGTTGTGTGGTCTAATTCGGCATCGCAGCTCAGATAAGAGTCATGGTCTGAGGTTATCAGAGCTGATGTCCTCTTAACTTCAGAACTAAGCCGTAGTTGAGACACCTACACCACTGGGACTGTCTAACACTTAACACCCAACACATAAGATGATCGGGTTAAGTGTCTTTGTTTTGTTCCTCAGGAGAAAGAAGCGAGGATGCAATCAGATGAGAGTCAGGGAGGAGACACCGCAACACACCTGAATATCACTGGGGACCAGGGAGGAAACTCAGTGGGAGTCTACGCTGACATACGGTCATGGAAACGCCACAGTACAGATGGTATTTTAGGAGTCAGCCAGGGAGAGGTATTTTCCTTTGGGACAGATATGTGGGGAGCTGGAACTAGAGGTGGCAGCAGTTCAAGGAGTTGAAAATAAACAGGACAAACTGAAGGAAACACGAAATAACACAATGGATAAAACTGTGAAAAAAAAAAAACTTTAAATAAGCTTAAGGAATATTGGTTGCATTTAAAACAACAGTTAATGGGAATCTGTACATGAGCTATACTACAGATTAGAACTGGACTGTCAAAGGAGGAAAAAGGTTGTAACACGTATCATAAAAGACAAATCACAACTGAGCAAAGTTATACACTCTTTTTATGAATATGACCAGCACCTACTTTCTGAAGTGCATTCACCAGACCACTCACGCTGATTAGGTCTTACCTTGTACCATGTTTTTTAAATTATATTATACTATATATTCAAGTGTGACTTTGTTAAAATGAATGGGACTGTGATGTGTTTTTTTTTCCAGTCTGAGGGACACCTCAAACATCAAAGAGATGCTCTGGTAGTGGAGATATGTTGCATTGAGTCTGGTCTTCAAAGAGCTCAGCATTCATCCAGTGAATACCATTTTTTCTATTTTTTTCCATTGGCACATTCACAGTAATCCTCTGAAGTGACCAGTTGCTCTCATCTACAGATAAACCCGTGAACGGAACCACAGAGATATGCAGTATAAAGTAACACTGCAGCTGTATGTGGGGCCAGGATGCTCAGAGACGCTGGGAAATTTCTATTCAATGAAACGAATAGGCAAAGGTCTTTCTAAATTTATGGAGTGGTCCTCTATCACTTCAAAAGTGTGCGCCATATTTGCTCTCCTGTTTGTGTCAGTTCAAACAAGTACAAAGTACTGAGTAATCACACAGTACAGAAGTACAGTAACTAAGTACACATGTGTTGTACTTGTGAAATTTTAGATACATTACTTGAACTTGAACTCACCGCTTTGTTGACCTTCAGAAGTCCTGTTCTTCAACGTTTGTTTGGCTCCGTCAGAGTCTTGTCTGCTCAGCACCTCGGAGAGCGACTGGCGGGAACTCTGCCGTCCGGTTTGGCTCGAGACGTTGAACCGCGCGCTCCTCTTCCTGGCCCGGTCCGATTCCGGAGCAGACTGGCTCCTCTCCGGGTCATGGTTCTCCGGCTGTGAACCCACTTTCACCAACGCGTTTCTTGTCCTCGTTAGAGCAGAAGTCACCGAGCCCATCACCAAAAATGGCACAATCTTCAATCGGAATCGGTTACTCTGAGCGTCATTTTACTCAAAACCTGTTGATACTTGACTCAATGTTTGTTTTGAGTTACTCGCCAAACCCAACCGACACAAAGCGCTTTGAAAAAGAAAAACACCCACCTCTGTCACTCACAAACCGTTAGTGTGCAACTCATCAACATTTTCAGCGACGTTAATCGACTACAGCTTATCAAAACGGTTAAAGGACCGAAAAACAGTTTCCACAGATCATGTCGGTATCTCCCCCGACTTGCGTTTCCTCCGACAAACACGTCACATGGAGAAAGTTGCTCTGTCGACAAGCACACTGATCTCCCGGGGCAGACCGGCGAAAACAAGACACATTAATTTACCGGCAAGTATCCCAGATTATTAAAATGAGAAAAATAAAGCTGGTTTTAAATATGCCCAACATTGTTGTAGATACGTTTTGTTAAAATCGCGTTTTTTAACGTCTCTGAGATTGAATTATCGTGAGATTTGGGTCTGGGTCAAACAAACTAACAAATTCAAATGTGCTTTAATGAAGCTTCGGGCTACTTCTGACAAAACGTAGGCTGCTGAAGAGGAAAATGTCCCACAGTTGGAGACAGATCAGTTGACATTAATCACCGACAGATGGCAGTCCAGTACAGCAGGCTCTCAGCGAATTCACATCCATTTCAGTAAGCGTGGCGCTACAACGCTATAAAACAACTCAATTAAGAAACCTGCATTTGAAATATTAATAATCATATCTTTAATTCTGTCGTATTTAAAGTGCAGCAGTAGCCCATTATCTGTTAAATGCACTCGATGCATAATAAGTGAAAGTGTTTAAGTACTTGGTAATTCCATTGCATTGCATCATTTATGAAATCCTAATCTAAAAAGTTATGACAGCTGTCCAATAATCCAGTGATGTAAAAAGTATAATATTTGACTTTGAAATGACGTGGAGTTGAAGTATAAAGTAGTATGATATAGAAATTCTCGAGTAAAGTATCTAAAAATAGTGCTACTTGAGTCTGTCTTGAAATGAACTGCGAGAGATCACCATTTTGTAATGATGACATTTAATTTTGTTAAGCTAATTGCAGTTGTTGTGTACTGTCAACAAAGCATCTTACCTCAAGGTCTTGTGACTCGAGACCTTGGAAGCAGCAGTTGATAAAATCATCCCACATCGAGGTCCATTTAGCAGTGAGAATTTAAAATTTTCACTTGATAATGTAATATCTCCATACTGCAATTATACTGTTGTTACTTTTGTCTACACTACATGACTTAATCATTGTCCTCCTTTTCAGGAAGAGTCAAGGCTGTTAATAGCCTGGCGATGTACCTGATGGATCAAGTCTATTATTATTTTATTGTTATTATGAAACTGTGAACACCAAAAAATACTTAAGTGTTAACAGTTTATTGGTAGGCCATACTTATGGCTTTAGGTTAAGGGCAGCAGGGTGTGGTGAGCTGTCCTGCAGATGTGTCCTTTATTGGTACAGATCTGCTTGTTTACAATGATGTAACGTTTGTTTATTATGGCCTTCGCTGCCTTGTATCTGCTTTAAACTTTAAACCATTCAATAAAATTCGTCTCCAAATCAATTTTCTTTTTACCTCACTGAGACAAATTAAAGATTTCAAAACACAATTCATCTACTTTCAAATGTGGATGTTTTTTTTTTTTTAACAGTTCATGCATTACTTACAATCCTGACCATTTTCCCTCTTTTCAGATGAAGAATTGTTTTACTTAATGCTACCTCACTACCAAACTGTATCTCCAAGTATTACACCTTGTGCACAATATTGAGTTACCATCTTAATGGTTTATTGCTGCGTACAGGCAATTGTGACATCTTTAGCATAAATGCTTCCTGGAGTGTGCATCAAAAATACTACTTTGGTTACAAAGAAAAGAATTGCAGACTTTTGTTAAGGATTTCTAAGTTGTGCTGAGCTCATTATTGTGTCTAAACAAATGTGACAAAAGATGATACTTTCAGCAGAGGAGAAGAAGCAAAGCAGTTTGTGTCAGCTAACAGGCTTACTGGATCATCACACATAAAGGCACTTTTAGAAGCTGTTTTCTTTTTGTGTGTTGTTGGTTCATTCGCTTGCTTGTAGCCCCAGTGAGTCGTGTTTCTTTATATTGCTTTTGTTGATTGTTTGGGAAAGACAAAGACTAAATTTTTACTCCATGTCGTCGTGGTTCTGGGTCGACTCGTTGATCACCTAAACAAGGATGCAGAGCACAGAGAAAATGTGATGAGTTTTGAGTCTGACCTCGAAAGACAGTCAGAAAATCACTTGACTGATTGGAAATCACTTCAAGTAGATTCTACCTGACCATCCCGAGTCTCGATGGTCTTGATGAGAACCTTCTTGGTTGTTGTGGTTTCAATATGAGGTTTGGAATCAACCATTGTTTCTAAGAAAGAAAAACAGCATGTTTCATTCCAACCAAAGGCAACAACTGCAGTTAAACTGACACGAAGGATGTGATAATACCTCTCAGGTTTAGAGACGAGAAGCTCGGCAGTGGAGTAGTGATTCTGAAAATGGAGAAAGTATGGTGCACAGATCATTAGCTGCATCTTTGCTGAATCTAGTGACTGCGACTGAACGGGATACACATGTAAACACTGTTCTTCCTGCCATGTTAATGTCGTCATCCGTTACCTGCTCTCCTCTCCTTCCAGCAGCTTCCTGTAGGTGGCAATCTCAATGTCCAGGGCCATCTTGACATTTAGGAGGTCCTGGTACTCACGAAGGTGACGGGCCATCTCGTCCTTCATGTTGTGAATGTCCTCCTCCAGACGTCCGATGGTGTCCTGGTGACCGCTCGTCTCCAGAGAGAAGTTCTCCTCCATCTCTCTCATCTGGCGCTCCATGGACTCATTCTAGTACAGCAGCCAAGAGAGAAGAAAATTTTAATTTAGGCAGATATATTATAGACATATCATATATATTGGATCAGGGCGTTTTGCATCATTGCATCTTGTATACCACAGCATAAGTCTGCAGTTGCATACTCACGGTTCCTTTAAGGGCATCCACCTCACAGGTAAGTGCCTGAACCTGGCGCCTGTAGTCATTGGCCTCTTGTTTGACCACTCTCAAGGCCTCGTTATTCCTGGCTGCAGCTTCGGTGAGGTCAGCAAACTGACAGCGGCAGGGACAAACATAGAAAGAGGGAGGAAGAATGAGGAATCAACTGTTCAATAAATTAGTAGTGAGAGGCTGAGGCAAAGTGCGTTTGGCAGCCAACGTGAAGAGTGTAAATTATGAAAGATGTGGCCACAAAAGAGACTCACAGACGTGACACTGCAGTTTGGTGGTGGAAGTGGTTTTAATGTTTGTCCAAAGATTATAAAAGAGAGGGAGATTCTAATTTACGGCACCGCTTTTTAGACTCTTGGCAGATTTGATGCGTTTTCAAGGAAAAAAATAACACCCAAATTTAATTTGGACATTCATCAGCTGATTTTTTTGGCCACATGGGAGCAGTAAAAAAATGCTCTAAACACATCAGTGACACAGAGCTGTGTTTCTGACCACCTGATAAATTAAATTCCAACATGCAGTCTTCCTTTAGGTGCCAAAAACAACACAGAAGCAAAACAATAGAGTAGCAATCCAGAAAACCAGGTTCAGTCAATTGCTTCTACATACAGACCACGTGATCAGATATTAACATAAAATTATTGACTACAGCTTTTTTAGATTTTGTGGATCTAAAGTGCTATCTTCTAACTATTATATTCCATTAAATTTTTCCCTTTTTCTTCAACGACATGCACTGCCACTTTGTGTTTACCTTGGATTTGTACCATTCCTCAGACTCCTGGATGTTTTTGGAGGCCAGGTTTTCATACTGCAGACGGACGTCCCTCAGAGCGGCCGTCAGGTCAGGTTTAGCTATCTCCATGTCCACCTGCACATGCTGCTGCTGATGGATCTGGTTCTGCAGCTCCAGCATTTCCTGCAATAGTATCAATAGAACTGGCATGTATAAATACTCATCAAGAGCACGGAGACAATTTATTTTAATGTCCGTTTGTATGCTTTTCTATGACTTTCCTGTCTGTATTAAAAGTGCTCAGAAGCATCTTCTAATACAGATTAACAAATACAACCCTGATTCCAAAAACACTGCATGACGTTGGGTAAAATGTAAATAAAAATAATGTAGTCAATTGCAAATGAACTGCGTTTAAGAGTTTACAAAGTGTACATAAGGTATTCCTGAGCCCATGTAGTAATATCCTTGGGGGTGGTATGACAAATGATTTGACCTAGTGCTTTTTCAGGATGCCTTTAGGCAGTACACGTGCACGTGTTTGTGCAGCAGAGTCAGCTTTAGACACAAAAAAAGGAAGCTTACCTCATCATGCAGCTTCTTGAGGAAGTTGATTTCATCCTGGAGTGACTCCACCTTTCGCTCCAGGTCCAGTCTGGCGAGGGCAGCATTGTCCACATCCTGCGTGGTGAAAATGACTCTTAATGAGGTGACTTGTGAAGGTGACTTGAATTCTGCATTATGTGTTTGCTGACATAGAAAAAAAATGCTCTTTCACATGCTGTGTAGGCACACTCATACAACTCACACACACACAAAACGACCTTTTGTGTTGTGAGGCAAGGTCACCAACACACGCATCCAATAATAATCAACTGGAGACACATGACAAGCGTCACTGCCAGTGACAATTAGGTGTTTTCTCATGATTTTAACATGAGTTCAGTGGTGGGAAGTAACAAAGTACATTTAGTCAAGAACTGCACCTCAAGGACAGATTTTGAGCTACTTAAACGTTACTCATTTTACTGTATAATTTAGTGTTCATTTTTATATTTCAAAGGGAAATATTGTAGTTTTTACTCCACATTTCCTTGACATTTACAGTCACTGAATACTTTTAATATAAAGATTTACAAGCAAAACACATAATGAGGGAGCATTTCTAGCCTGTATATTTTTGCTTATACTGAAATAAGATTTTAAATGCAGTATTTCTGATGAATATTTCTACTTCAGTAGAAGAGAATCTGAATACTTCTCCCACCACTGTAGAACAACACAATGGGGTTTGTCAAATGAAGCCTGAAGTCTCTCAATAAAAAAACAGCAACTCAAACTCATGTCTGTCTGTCTTTACGTCTGGAGAAAAAGGTTCAACAAAAGTCCGCTATTTCTGTCTCCTGTGTAAAGGAATTTGATTTAATAAAAGGAGGCAGTGTAGAACACCCACGACCACAACGCATTTGTCCTTAATCCTGTTTGTTATTACCTAACCGCATTCTTAACATGAAAATCTCTACTGCCTCTTTTGATGGAAATGCAGTTATTCCTCTGGAAGCTCTGTGGTGTAACAAACAGTAATTAATGCATCTCACCATTTTATAACTTAACTGCATTAAGCATGAGGCAAACGTTCTCGTATGAGCAAAAATAAAACACTCCAAAGTGGAACATTTAACCGCACGGAGAACATCCTTCTATGTTCTTCACTGAATCGCGCTTGCTGTGGCACCACACCGCTGTGCTTTGTCAGGGCGTTGGCATGCTGGTAATTGAGGTATCAGCAATGAAGCAGCTTTGCCCCTGCTCTAATGCCACAAACAAAGTGCGCCATTCAGCAGGGTTTCCCAAACAGGCCGGAGGCTGGAGGAGTGACTGTCTGCCTGACTGAGCGAGAGCCGGCTGTGGACCACGCATTGTTGTGTGAATGCCACCACGGCAGGCCAGAGGAACTTCCTTCCTGCTATTCAAACAGTACAGACAAGGCGATGATCGAGCAATGTATTGATCTTACTGCATATCCTAAAAAGGACGTAATCACAGGAGAATTTAAGTTTTCTTTGCAACTAAGCAAATGCACCTAGTTTTTGTTTGTGTTTTTTTGCACTACTGAAACAATTTGCAAGACTCGTCACCAGCCATTAAGCACCCTGAAACCCAGTGAGGAGGAAAAATCTCCGACAAGCCCATAACGAGTGAGATTTTTATGTGCTGATGCCATCCCAGAATGAGACAGCCGGATCACACGGTGGCTTGTCTTCTCGCTCTGATAACCACGTCGGGTCCAGCTCATTCAGTGTGACCGGTCGGACTTAAAAAGATCTCCTCCCATTGCAGGCCTGATTTAACTCGGCAGCCACAACTTGGCCTTTTGCACCAAGCCCGGCTCAGTTCTGCTCTACGGCTATTTCAGAGCGTGGCTGGAACCTTCTGTTGTGCCATCACAAGAGAGCATTCCTGTCTCTGCAGCTCATGAGCGATAATTGGATAGACGGAAAACAGAGTCACACCACAAAACTTCTATAAGTGGGACTTGTAGAGGGGATTCAGGTTCATCTAATCTCCTTGACATCACTTTAAGGCACATAAAATCTCTTTCATAATCAGGGGTAGCAGAGGACTCAACTTCTGCTGTTGAGAACTAAGGTCTATTATTGCTCTGTTTGCAAAAATACAACAAAGGCAGAGATTTACCTGATGTCAACAGTGTGACAATGCTTTATCTCAGGAGATGAATCATACTGTACCTGTCTGAAGCTCTGCATGTTGCTCTCAGCATCCTCCCGCTGGGCTATCTCATCCTGCAACCTGCATACACACACACAAAAAAAGCAGGTATTTTATTCTGATGGGGAGTTTCGACCTTAAATAGCACCTCAGTCTTCTCATTTGTCTTTACGGCTTCCACTTCGCCTGTTCGCATAAAAGCATTTCAGTGAAAAATAAACTTGACAGACACAATAATAATAAGGGGACATGCACACGCTGATGACAACTGGTCTGATTTACAAGGCGTCACAGAATAACAAAGCTGCTTTATCATCACACAGCGGGGAGCGCTGCCTCGTACTTCTCCCTCAGCCTGTCGATGTCGTCTGCCAGGTTATCCCGGTGAACTTCCACCCGGGCCTTCTCGTTGGTGAGCTGGTCCACCTGGCGCCTCAGCTCCCGCATCTCGTCCTCGTACAGATCTCCGACCCGGGACGTGCCTTTGCCCCGCAGCTGCTCCAGCTCCGCCAACAGGATCTTATTCTGCTGCTCTAAGAAGCGGACCTTCTCGATGTAACTGGCGAAACGGTCGTTGAGCGACTGCATCTGCACCTTCTCGTTGGTGCGGTTCGTGATGAACTCGGTGTTTATGGCGTCGGACAGGGAGAAGTCCAAGTTCTCTGAGGCCAGCCGGGGCATGGCTGCGCTGCTCCGGAGCCTCTGGGTCTTCGCTGCGTAGATGGTCGGGGCGGAGGAGAGACCGTAGGACACCCGAGGGGAGCGCACCGAGCTGGAGAACTGGCGGCTGGAGTAGCTGCTCCTGGATACGACTCTGTCCCCGCCAAACATCTTCCTGTAAGAAGACTGTGGAGCAGATCTGTAAGACATCTCGCTTGTATCTGTGCAGACAACAGCTCAGCGGTGATCCCGTCCCAACTGTGCGCCTGGGAAGGCGTTTGCTAAACTGCTACTTATTTATAGTCTCCTCCTTATGCAAATGACTCAGCCCGGTGACTTGAGTGGCACGTTGATAATCCAATCAGAGAGCGAAACACGCGAAGTTGGTCTTTCAGGTCTGTAAGAGTCTCAAACTCGGCCAAGGTGTTGTTGCGCGCGGTAAAGTAAGGATATGTGAGGTCTGGCACGTTCTGTCACATCAAAGATCCTGATGTTTGACCTTAAACCGCACTGTGCACCAGCTGAAATCACATTTGGGGAAATACGTTTGGTTTCCTTGCAGTGCAACAACAGCACATGAGTGTCAGGAGATGCAGATTGAGCTTCTGATAGCTTTTTCAGAGAAGTTCTTTTGGACGTTGGCCAGATCTTTATACTGAAAACAGAAAAAGTAGGATATGGATCTGATCTCCAACAAGCATTAGTATTAATCAGGACACAGAAGATTAGCATTGTAAGATTATGATGGGTGTGCAGACGAAACAGAGAGGAAAAGGTTTTCCCGTTGCACAAAGATGTCATCCTCACTATCCTACATTTGACAAAATGCAGTGCTGAGAATTGCTTTTTTCCAACTGATTTATTTATCGAATCAATTTCTGTCTCCTGTTGTCTCTCTATATAAACACACACACACACACACACACACATACACACACTTGGACACTTGACAAGCATTTTCACCCTGCGTGGGTTTGTCCTTTTCCAAGGCTTTCAGCCAATTTTCATGGAGCTTTGTGTCATGAGAAAAAAAAAGTCACCCACCCAAGGCTGTGTGTGTGTGTGTGTGTGTGTGTGTGTGTGTGTGTGTGTGTGAGAGAGAGAGAGAGAGAGAGAGAGAGAGAGAAGCATATTGAACATGCAGTTTAATATGCCAGATATGGAATGCTTGACGGTCCGGCATGTGCGAGTCAGCAGCTTCACGATTGTTAATCGGGTTTGGAGAACATCATGGAAGAGACGGAACAGGCTGATCTAACACACATCTCTGATGATCAGATATGCAGAGGGAGAAAAACTGAGAGAAAGGAGGAGAGGCTGGGGTACAAATCAAAGTCATCCCACTCTGGCAGGTTGGCAGCAACCTTGGAGTGTGTGTTTGCAGTTTCTCATGACCTGCAGCAGATGATACACACACATCAGATATATTAGAGAGGCTCTTTCTGTTCTCGACTGTCTGTCTGTCTGTGTTGCTTTCCTCCTGCCGCCTCTGCATGCTGGGCTGTCAGTGCTGCAGTGCTGCTGACTAGCTGCGATTCAGTGGTTGTGAGAGGACACGTAGGGCAGCAGAGCTGAGCCTGTGACACTCTACACCTCTCGACAACACTGCACCGGCGCTACTTTACCAAGCATGGAAGAAGAAGAAGAAGTCAGCAGGCGAGATGTGCTTATGTTCATGTGTGATGTTTGTCGACTCAATAGCAGCATGAAATATTTCTTTCAGAGAGGTTTTCACATTTTTTGCCTGAGGGTACGGTTGCTGCTGCGGTGATTTGATGTTGGCATGTTGCCCCTGAGATATGACTGTGCAGAGGATCAACCCAGCTGACCTGCTCTAATCTTTCCACAGGCAGGAAAGGCGAAGAGTGCCATTTTAAACAACAAACTGTATTGTGGTCTTATCTGAGTTGTCTGAAGGACAGCTTAATGGTTTTACTTATCAGTATCTTCATTTTCCTCCTCTGTATGTTGGCTGCCACACTATTTAGTCTTCTTATACTTATTTACATGATCAACATATCTACATTTATATATTTATTTAAGTACTGTAGTATGCAGTGGTGGAAGAAGTATTCAGATCACTCAGTTAAAATACCATTTGAATTGTCCTTTATCCACTTCAGGTCCTGCATTCAAAATTAAATGCTTTGATGACAAGCATTTGAAACTAAATTTACCCAATATATTAAAATTAAAGTACTAATCATGTAGAACGGCTCCGGTGTTATATTGTCATATTACTAGATGATTGTCACGTACTAACTTTTTACAAGTACATCATGTTGTAATTGGTCTGAATGGAGCTGCATATACTTTTTTGGAAGTAGTAGCAGCATGAAATGGAAATACTCAGAATACTAGTGCCTCAAAATTGAACTCAAGTACGTTACTTGAGTAGATGTTCTTATAGCTTCCACAACAGTTTCTTTTTCTTCACCCAGTCACACTAAGAAATCTAATAAAGTCACAGTGTCAGGACTGTAAGGGCACAGCCACGCTGCTTTGAGGTCATTCCGGATACAAATCTGCTGTGAACACTTTACTGTGAGTAGTACTACAGTAATCTGTTGAAGACTGTGGCAACTGCATATTCTAAAATATTCTCAGCACATCATGTAATCTGAGGGACAATGACTGATTTTCTATAAGGTTCTGGGACTTAACACCATGTAAGTTGTCTTATTTGTTTCTTAGTGTGGGACTACATGGTATATTTCAGCATGTGGCTTAAGAAGGGCTGAGGAAAGAGAACTGAGCTCTTTAACATAAGTAAAATTGGTGGAATTACATCAATTTTACGCTTGTCTGCTTACAGGTTTACACTTGAGGCCCATGTAAAAACGTTGTATAAAGTCTTCTGTGTCTCCTGCTCCAGGGGATGCTGGGTAAAAGCTGATGAACCACCTCGAGTGATGTCACCTGAGTCAGCGTCAGTCGGATCTGAGATGAACAAAAACAATCTGAGGCGGTGGAGTCAGACAGAAGTGGAGTTAGTAGACCAAACCCTCATTTCTGTTTGAGGCACCTGAATCTGTGACTGAATTGTTAGTAGTCAGGTTGCATTGTGGTTAACATGGGGATCAGGTCTTGATATTTCATGTTCTGCTGCAATGATTTTGACCCATTTTAAAAACTGTTTATCGTGAGTCCCATAAAGCTCTGCAATTATAATGCCAAACTGTTTGATTATCCTGTTTAACTAAAAGCAGCAATGCCACGGAAGAAAAATACTCCTTATTACATAATTTTCTTCCGTAATTTTACATCAGATATAGTATTAGCGGAGAAAATATTTTAAAATTATCAAGCAAATGCACAAGTGTTTTGCAAAATGGTACAATTCACAGTATTATATTATCATATTAGATACTAAGCTACATTGCAACACGTGGGAAGTGTATGGAAGATGGTGGTGGATCAAGTATTTAGAAGTATTACTCTGGCAAAACCGCACAGCAAAAACACTCCTGAATTAAAACAGTTACTTAAGTCAAAGCACACGAACATAAGAAACAAAATATACACAAAGTAAAACAGAAGTGAAAGTAGTCATAATGCGGAAAAAATGTCCCCTGCGAATGTGTTACAGTGATATTTTAGTATGTATTACAAGATGACAAGATGAAAGCAGTTTAAATTAGTAGAAGAATAAAATAGCACGAAATGGAAATACTCAAGTACAGTAAAGTTCAAGTACCTTAAATTTGTACTTAACTACACTGCTTGAGTTGGAGCTATATTTCCATATTAGCAGGAGACTTACCACAAGTAATAAAGTGCCCAAATAGTGAAAGCAAAAATTTAATCATTGTATCAATGTGTTGATGCCAGTAGTGCCAGAGGGCCCACACATAGGCCCCAGTATGAATAAACAGTGGAACCCCAAACTCGCAATGGAAATTCACATGATCAACACTCGCTTAGAGGCAGGGGGGGCTGTAAAAATTCCTGCTCCCGGGCCCATTATGAGCCAGCTCTGCCAGTGCTGGCCACACAGACAGACAGAGGAGGCTGGGATTGTCACAGACAGAGCAGGGATTGTGTATTGCTGATCTGTCACCTAACTGCGGCAACAGAATGCAGACGGTGGGCCCTAATTATTGTTTGTAGCCCGCCGTTTGCCAGAGCCACAGTTTAGGCCAAATAGCTCCCATTCCTGGCAATGTTTGGAATTTATCGTTTGGTCCTTTTATTTTTGTTGCTGAGGTTCCTGTTTCTCTCCAAAGCAACAGCACTGCAGGGGTGCTTGTTAAAAAAAACCCCACAGAACTGTAGAGCAGGACTATAAGAATAAGAATCAAATAAGACTCGACATTAGTCAGAGTCAGCCAGCCCGTAATGAGACAGGGCAAGAGATAAGTTAAATCTTGTTTCTGGGTGTCATCGCTTCAAAACCGCAGGAGTTGGGCAGCAAAAAGGCATCCTTTGTTTCTTTTCCCATGATGGTGAATCACCGGCCCGCGCGCACAGTAGCCATAGCAATCGCACCCAAAATTATCTGTCCAAACTGAAAGCCAAAGAGAGACAGATACAGGGGGCTTCCCTGTTCACAGAAATGAACTCCAACAGAAATCTGAAGATTTACTGTATTTACAAAGTTGCAGAAATGAATGTTTTTAGTGTTCACTCTGCAGCAGCTTGTCTCCATCTTACTTTAAGTGAGTTTTTTGTTTCGCACTTTCATTTCCCTTTTGGTCCGACGACTCGATTGGCGTCCTTGTGCGTCGTGACATGGCAGATTTAGTGGAGCGAGCACTACAGTGTGCATGCCACACCTCATTGAGTGCAAGGAGATCAGACTGAAATAAATCTAAATGTGAGAAAGAAAGGCTATAAATCCTGCCAGGGGCCCTCAGTGAGCTTTTGTCAAGTGTGTGTGTGTGTGATGGTCACGTTATTACCAGGGTTGGAAAGTAACACAAGCACAGAGGGAAATATTCTACTTTTTACTCCACTATTTATACTGGAATATAGAAAACATATTCAACCCAGTAATTCCATCCATACCAGTCAGTCACATGGCATTTTACTGCATTACTTTTACCTTTGAGACTTTAAGAACATTCTGCTGATCATACTTGAATACAAGACTTTCTTGTTATTGAGTACTTTTACATTGTTGCATTAGTACTCAGACACTGATACGTCATCTCTTGCTGGATAACTCTGCTGTAAGTAGTTTTTCTTTCAACATACTGGAGCTTAAGCTTCCACTTTTGTGTCAGCGGTCAGCAAAATGAGTAGAGGATAAGGACGGGCGTTCGTTTCAGGGAGGGGAGCTTCCACTGGATACCTTTGGACCATAGTAACAACAGAGGAATTAAACTGCAGGGGCGATTTTCCAAATCTCCATAGTGACCGACGAAATCCTTGGAAATTATCCAGAATGGTCACCCTGTAAAGACCTCTCTTTCACTCCGGCTCTCTTTGTCTCTCTCTTCCTTTGTGTCTCTCCATGCATATGTGTTAGCAGGGGGGGTGTGAATGGTAAGGGAAACAAGGGACTAATAGCTTCCCAGCATTTGCCTCTGATGCTCAACATCACTCAGTAAATTCATAATGTGTAATTTCTCACATATACTGCATCGAGTTCTCGAATGAACAAACTGTCACTTGCTCAGACTCATTTCAAGGATAACATCCTCCGGTCACACATATTTCAAAGGCAGCCTGTCAGTGACCATCACATCACAAGTGTCACTTGCATATGCCTGACTGCATCAGGGGGCATCACCACACAGACTGACAGCTGCAGATGACACACTCTCTCTCCTCTAGACACTCACCTGCCTCCAGATGGGC
Source organism: Scatophagus argus (assembly GCF_020382885.2). Classification (NCBI taxonomy): domain Eukaryota; kingdom Metazoa; phylum Chordata; class Actinopteri; family Scatophagidae; genus Scatophagus; species Scatophagus argus. Next base: position 7,535,621 of record NC_058505.1, on the reverse strand, counting down.
GGACAAGAGCGACACATGCCCTGTAAGTGTGAAGAGAGAAGAAAAACGTACACACCTTTTCATACCCGGCCACAACAATTTTGTTTCCACAGCCAGAGCAACAGCGAAGTAAATCAATCAAGATTTGAATGAAAGCCTTACAGTACGAGTCAGTGCTGCACTGGAGTTTAGACTCTGAATGAACAGGATCTTGTAAGCTTAAGGCTCAGTCTGTAGTCACATGCTTCTCTTGGTTAATAATCTTATAAAAGTCAAATGTCACCACAGACCGGAGAAGTTTCCAGGCAGTTATCATAAGTGAGATTATTTTCGACAGTTTGCTTCTCAACCGCAAATGTGATTTCTGAGAGACCAGAGGTCACTGTTGTGAGATTAAAAACTGCTTTTCAGAAATAAAATACAAATGCAAAAAAAATGTATCACGCCGATAAAATTGTATGTTCTTGCAATAATCTGCATTAAATTTAAATCATGCCTGGGCTTTAATAGTGAATTTAACTTTCAATTAAATAATTTAGTCCCACAATAAGTTTGAACTAAACCAGTTAAATGCTGTTAAAATGTATACTGTCTTAATCAGTTCACAGATGAAATTAATGTGTTCATTCAGCTCTGCATCCATTAAGTTAGACAGACTTAAAGCGCAGATTAACTTCTTACAGATTTTTGGAAGTTGAATATTGACTGTGTGCATCCTGGACTTCATACCCAACACAGAGACTGAATGTAGAAAGTAAAGAGAGTTAAAATTAGATTAAACTTAAATATTTGCTTAGTCGCAGTGACCATCAGAAACATTTTAGCAGCGTTAATTCTTTTGATTTTTGCACATCACGTTCTCTCTCAAATTATCTGAGTAATTCCTCGCAGAAAATGATGAATGCACATCCAAAGAAATGCGAACCTGAAGTGACGTCTAATAGATAACGCCGCATCAGTTGAATGTCTGACTTGTTTTAATCAGGCGGTGCCAGTTTTACGGATTTACTTATCTCATAATTATGCGTTACTATCTCATAATTACAAGCAATTTTCTGCCCAAACTGGAGGTGACCTGAATGTATGCTATTACATGATAGGCACAAACTGGGGCTAATTCTTTAATGCTAAATGCTCCACCGTGTCCACCAGCTGGTCACCTTGTCTGTCTGCCATTTGGTGCTGAGCAGGTTGCATATGGTGGGTTTTTAGAGCTTTGTGAGCTGCCTTCTACAGCTGAAAATGAGCTACCAGAGCAATGAAATCGAAACACTAAAGTTGCAGCAAGACAGCTTAACCATGGACTTAAACTTAATATAAACTCTGTAAAGTTGAGAGGAGCTGCAGATTATTCACATTCTAATAAAATACTCTAGTTGCTTTAAACTACAGGGGTTTCTGTGGATTATCTTGAGTAACCAGATTGTGATTCCTGGAAAGAGACAATGCTGTTGAGTTTTCAAAATGTATTTTTTTGGCTGCACCACAAGCCAGGCACCATCTTGTTCCATCAAATTTGAGGAAAGACAAACATCCCTTCAACTGATATCTCCAAAACTCCAAAACTCACATTAACAGCACTACAGGCAAGAAGAAAATTACGTATTTTTGATTTTGTGCTGAACTGTGCCTTTAAACCCACACTTCATTTTATATGTCAAGGTCCGTTCACCAGCGGTGTACCAGGCTGAGTAGCAGCCTGTGGAAACATTTGTGTCATAACCTTCGTGGCTCTGCTTTACAAAATCTGGAAAAATAAACCCGATGATGTCTTCAGGGGTATCTCACGATGGGCTTGGAGACACGGCATTTAATATAGAAAACCTGTCTAACATACTCAGCAAGCGGAGTTAGAAAGACATTCGTTCTGGCTAGCTGACAGGAAGGCTTAAACAAGATGCACTGTGGGTAACGTGAGATGAGGTGTTTTTTGGAGCTTCACCCATGGGAACTAAAACTCAGCTTTGACTTTTCAAGGTTAAAATCTGTCTTATGTGAGTGTGCAATACGAATCACTTGGCTACCACTTTAACTGTTTAGTATGGCTATAAAAAGTATAAAAACGTGATGAATGAGGATGAAACGTGTTTTATTGAATACTCAATATTTTCAGTGCCAAACACACATTTTGTCAGAAGCTGCCTTGTCATTAATTTAGGAATTTAGCTCTCAAATAATAAATCAGTTCTCACTTCTTTATAAGGTCTTAACTGACACACACAGTAGTCTTTTGTTAAAACCCTAACAGTAAAAACATCATAGTATCCACAGCTGTCTTAGGAAGTAGTGATCTCTGAATACACGTTGTACATTGGGAAAGAACCCAAACAAGAAATTAGAGGATATATAACAAGTAATAAAATCTGTGTCCCTTTAAAGATAAAGTCATTTCTCAGATAGATTCCATATTCACTCAGAAACTAATGTACATTAGAGGAATACAGAGTCAGGAATCAGTAAAAAAGAAAATACAGCAACAAAAAAAGTTCTTATTTGCGGATATTTTCATACTCAGTTTAACGCAATGACAGGTCAGCCACAGCCAATAACAGACAGCAGGCACAACTGTCTTCAACCACCGCACATCTCTGGCTCTGCTGTGGCTTTTGTTCATGATTACTTGATGAAACATAAAATATTTCTGGATGCTTTATGACAAAACGATCAGAACATGCTAGACAGGTATGTGTGAATATTTGTGTGAAATATATTTTAGAGTATGGGACAGTATTGGCCACATCTCACTCGAAGTGTGTCCAAAGAGTCCTGGGCTTGCACTACACCCCTTCCTCCACTAGATGTCCTTCTTGCCTGCGTCACAGCTGAGGTCTCCCCCTCGGGATGCACTTTTCTGTCTGGTATTTTAAACTCAACCGACGTGAATGAAGACAGACTGCCGTTTTTACTCGCCCAGGTTTTGGTTGTGTCGACTGTAGGTGACACCCTGAAGCCTCTCCCTTTCACACTGCTTGTGTCTTTTTTCCCACTTTTGTAACTACAATCATCCAAAAAGGGGTCTGAATCGCTTCCGTGTGGCATGTTGTAGTAGGTGCACTTTGGAGTTGGAGGCTTTGCCATCTCCTCAAGCTCTGACGAGGATATGGCTGCAAGAGGGTTGTGCTGAGTTTTACAGTGAGACGGGGAATCCTCGCTGGTGTTTTCCTGACTTGTATCCATTGATGTGCTATCTGCATTACCATACATTCCCAGGGAGACTGGAGGAGATTTTCTGATGAGGTGATTCTCCTTGAGTAGCCATCTACCTTGGTCGATCAATACCCCATCGGTTGAGTCTTTTTCTGAGTGGGAAGAAATGCGCTGTGCGGCCTCTGTGGCAGGTTCGGCGTCAGCCTTTTGGGAGCTTGCAGCACTGAAATAAGACAGATCCTCCCTTGAGGCTTTAGTGCCTGAGCAAAAAGAAGAGAAACTCTCTACACTTTTTAATCTGGAATTTTGCAAGGCTTCTGAATTACTTGCAGCGGACAGTCCGGAGTTAGCTCGCTCCACATTTGTCCCTCCTTTAGGGATATTGGTGTTGTGTCTGCAGACCAGAAAAGGTTTCTCTGAGGCATCATCTCCACTGTCTGTTACAATATCCACAGAGTCCTGAGTTTTATATCCACCACTCTCTGATGTTTCTGGCCTGTAATCAGACAAATCGGAGGTGCTCGGGCTTGGGAGCTGCTTTAGGCCATATGAACTATCCTCTCCACGTTTGGGAATAACAGTTTGTTTAGTCTGTACAACTCGAGCGTTATCTGGCTCTATCCTGATGTGCCCCTGAGAGTCATATGTGAATATAAGTGAAGAGGACTGCAGGGCAGAGTTAACAAAATCAAGTAATTCCTGCGATATTTCCACTGGATGTGATAGACTGTTCCTTCTTTCCTCGTGTCGCCCTCCTCCCTCGTCTGTTTCAGTTTCTGTCGCGTTTCCTTTGTCGTCCTCGCACTGTCCCTCAGAGGAATATTTGGTTGGTAATTCAGTGTTCTGTTCTCCTGCTTTAGTGTCTACATTTGCTTCATCCTCACAGCTACTGTGCTGCTGCAGATATGAGGCCTCCCCCAGCAGGGTTTTACAGTCCATATCACCGGCAATACTGCCTGCACCATCGGAAACATTTTCCTCCTCTAACTCATCCTTTGATTCTTGTTCTTCCTGCTGGTCTAACCCATCATTTAACGAATCACTTTCGTTTTCTTCGTCATCATCCTCCCTCTCATCTCTGTCTGCCGTTTGCTCTGCTTTCATGTTTTCTTCAATTTCAGTCTCCTCCACAACTTCTTTCTCTTCCATGGATTCTTCCTCGAGACTATTTTCTGTTTTCTCCTGATCTTCCCAGCTTTCATCCCCCTCATCACACTTTTCCCCCTGTTCTATGTTCATGTCAGCTTCTAGCTCCTCCTCTTCCTCATCCGTAATCACCCTTTCTTCTACATTTTTGATTTCAACATCCTCAACACCCTCCACCTCCTCTTCTTCTCTCTCTTCTTCCTCTTCGTTGTTTTCCTCACTAACCACCATGTCTTCTTCCTCATTCTGTTCTTCATCATCTTCCTCATCGCCCTCTTCAATAACCTCCTCCATTTCCTCTTCCTCATCCTCCTCCTCAATAACCTTGTCCTTTACATCTTTCTCACTAACCAAAATTGTATCTTCCTCTTTCTCCTCCTCCTCCCCCTCCTCCTCAATTATACTTTTGGCCTCCTCTTTCTCCTCAATTATGTCCATCATTTCCTCTTCCTCTTTCTCCACAATGCCTTCATCTGCATCCTCAGTAAAAGCATCTGCTTCTCCTACCTCCTCCTCAACCTCTTCCTCCTTCTCCTCCTTCTCCACTCCTTTAATGATATTATCAACCTCCTTTCCTTCATGGGTCTCCTCAGTAACTTCATCTTCTTCTTCTTCTTCTTCTTCTTCTTCTTCTTCTTCTTCTTCAACCTCTCCCCCTTTCTTCACATCAGTTCCTTCTTCCTCCTCAATTTCTTCCTCATCTCCCTCCTCATCAGCCTCATCCTCTCCCTTTTCTTCCTCCTCTGTCTCTTCATCACCCTCTCTCTCATCTGTCTCTTCAACACTGTCATCCTCTCCTGCTCCTTGATCTTCTTCCATCATTGATCCCTTTTCTGTCTCCTCAACCAATTCTTTCTCTCCCACTACTAATTCCTCCCCCTCTTCTTCCTCATCCACTGTCATCTCTTCCTCTACTCTCTCAGTAGTTTCCTCCTCCTCTTCACTTGCTTTTTCCGCTTTCCATTCCTCCTGTCCATTGTCATCCACCCTTTCTTCTGTCACTGCCCCGTCTTCTTCCTCTTCCTCCCTCACTGTTTCTCCCATTTCAGTCTCTTCACCATCAACATCATCTTCATTCATCTCTTTTGTATCTCCATCCTCTTTGTCATTCACCTGCTCCCTACCCTCCTCTACTTCCTCTTCCTCCACTACTTGTACCTCTTCTTCATTTTCATTTTCCTTGTCTTTTAATGGGTCATCTCTTTCTGCCTGTAATATTTCTGATTTTTTTAAATCAGTGCCTGTTTCCTGAACTTTATCAGGTTCTTGGTCTGACTCAGTCATCACCAAGATATGTTCATTGTCATCATCATCTTCTTGTTTTGTCTGAGTATCCTCCACTATGGTGGCATCAGGCTCCAATGACTGTCTGGTTTCACCATCACATTCTTCAACAAATTTTTCCACATCTTCCTCTGAGTCAGACTGGTTTCTCTCAGTTTCTACAAAAGTGCTCTCCTCTGCAGGGTAAAAACTTCTAACTTGCTGGATTGTTGAAGAAATTTCCGATCTGAGATCTTGTGGCACATTCAGTTCCTCCATCAACTCTTCAATAACCAAATGCTGATCATCAAATAAATCACCACCTTCTGAGACAACATCCAGAGCAAATTCTGTTTCTGAAACTTTGGGTGACAGTGGCTCACTTTCAAGCCTTTCCCTCAGAATCTGGAAATCCATCCAGCGTTCTCTGAATGCAGAAGACGCTCTGCTTTGCAGATCTGTCAGACTTGCCCTTTGCTCTTCCTCGTCCTCAATGGCAGAAATTTTCTGCAGGGATTCCATCATCAGCATGGCCTCAGAGGTGCTTCTTGACTGGTTGCCTGTCAGGTTATCTCGCAGACTCATCACTGATAAGAAAGACAGAAAGGCTTTACATGATGAGCCAAATACTGAAGCCACTTGCGTTGGGAAATCAGGAAGGCTGTTGGACTTCTCAAGATTGGATGTTGTGTTTGTGTCAGACACCCTTCTGATGCACTGCATAGATGAACAAAGTTGCTGCAAGACAGGTTTTATCGTTGCTTTTGGACTTAAAACATTTGATGTTGATGAAGATGACTCATTGTCAGCTGGACCGATGGCCTCTGCAGATCTGTGAGCCCTCATTTTGCTATCCTGGTGTATATGATCGACTCTAACACTGGGCATTGAAACACATAAGCCTCTCAAATATTGTTCATTGTGCTGCAGACCTGTAGCTGGTTCTGCATGACAAAGAGGTACTGAGAGACAAGAAGGTGATTTCTTGATAGCTTCATCTGGCATTGGACAATGCTCATCTAAATTACTCTTGTCTTCAATTTTTTCATCGGATTCAGAATCACCACCTATTTGAAACACAACCTTTGTTTGGGGCTCTTCATCTGCGATGGCCTCCTCAGAGTACGGCGCTTGGTCTGGGCTGACTTTCTCCAGCCAGTTTTCAACATATTGGTGGATATCCGAGGGTGAAGGATTTAGGGAAGGCATTGAAAAACTCTCACTCAACTCTGATGGCTTTTTGGGTGATGATATTCTGTTTTCAGCCACAGATCTGGGCTTGCTAATTTTTTTGCCTGACAAAACTGATTTTTTGGGTTGTAAAATGTCTAACATGTTCTTCTTCATTTGAGGTCTTTGGGTTGGAGTGTTTACATTATGGCCATTATCTTTAGCAGCTGCTTTATTCATGTTTTGTCTTTGAGGGGGGGTCTTTTTCACATTTTCAGCACTAGCTAATAACACTTGGTCTTTCTTAGGCATTTTTTCATCCTTACTCACTTTATTAATCTCAGGCTTTTGTGCACCTTTAATCTTTAGAGAACTTTTAGCACTTTCTGATGAACTCACACTCTTTTTTCCAAAACTGGCATTACTGGTGAGTTTGTCTGTGGAAGAATGTTCGCTATGTTTTGAGGGGCTTATTGTTGTTTCCTTTGGCTTTTTATCTGAGCTGCTTGTTGAAGTTGAACTCTTCTTATTCCTGGCAGGGTTAATCATCTTTTTCTTCTTCTCACTTTTTGGAGTTTTGTCTTTTTTTACTGTCCTTTGTACTTGAGAGTCTGTTGGAGTTCTGGCCTCATTCTTAACCACTGAAGACAGATTGTTCGTAGTCTCACATGTTGGAGTTATTGGTTCTGATGACAATGATAACATCTCCTCTTTCTGTCTTTGTAGTGAGTCAGTCGTAGAAAAATCTATATCACAGTCATTGCTGGATGAGCACGGTCCTGAAACAGTCGATGGTTTGCTTTCTGGTCCGGCTGGAATGGAACCATGCAAAGGTACTCCATCTGTGCTATACTCCTCATTTGCAAAATAGTTATCAAAGCAACCTTGACTTTCATAAATATGCATTACTGTCTCTGTAACCTCCATACCATTATTCTGTATCTGAAGGACCTCAGCTTCTCCTGACGACCTGATTGAAGAGTGCGAGTCTTTCTTGCTCACCCCTGCAGACGCAGTTTTCCGAGGTTTTGGGATTGGCCTGCTACTGCTGCTGCTGTGTCTGACAACGCAGTATCCTTCGGTTGTCTCACCATCAGCTGTCCTCTCCATGTAGGAATAATGTCCCAAGGTATTCTCTTGAACCCCTGATTCTGTCACCGTCTTCACGCTCTCGACAGACGCCTTCTTACTGACATGCCGAGGACCTGGCGTAGGAACACGTTTGGGACCTGTTTTTGCTTTTCCTAAAGCTGTGGAACTGTAGCCCTCATATACTCGCTCATCAGTAAAGCCAACACCCTTTCCAGCTCCAGCGGGATGATTCTCCTCTTTAGTTTCATCTTCACTGATGGTAGAGGAGTCTTTGGCAAAAGCGTTGTTTGAGTCGGGTGAGCTGTTGCCTGACTCAGAAATTGAGGCACAAACCGTCCTCTTGCTAAGGCTGGAGCGGCTAAGTGTGGTTGTCCAGTGGAGCAACTCCTCCTCTTTAATGGTTAGATGAACTTTCATTTCCACAGTCATGCTGCCATCTTGATTCACACAGAAAGACTTTTCAATGTCATCTTCGTGAGGTACAATGAAAGTATGCTGCTCATTGCTTACCCTCCCACTTCCACATGTCTCTGCAGATGTGTATCGCTGCTTGACCTCTGTTTCAAACGATCCGTTGTGGACATGCAGCTGGTCATTCATGCTTCCATTTCGAGACTTGTTTACTTGATCGACAATATATCTCTCTGACGATAAGGAAAAATTTCTTGAGCCTCTTCCACTGGAAAAAGATTTGCTGTTCTCTTTGGTTGGTGTGAAAGAGAAGAAGAAGAGAGGGACAAAGAGAAAAAGTATTTAAGGACATTATAAAAGTACACTGGAGTTTTTAAAGCAATAGTTTGTCATGTGTTGTATGTTAAAAATGAAGCTGCAACCAGTGCTTGGTTGGCTTAGCATAGCATAAAGACAGGAAGCAGAGGAAACAGCTAGCCTGGCTTTGTTAAAAACTAAAAAGTAAAATCTTACCGCCAGCACACAGCTAACTCAACAACAAACAATGGAAATTGTTGCTCTTGGCCTTAAAAATCAAGCATTTTGTTAAGTGCAATATGTTTTACACCTTTTTGTACTGATAAAACAAGATATAAGATGATGAATAGCAAGGTTTAGAGACCCAAGCAGACAGATTTTTTTACCTTTGGACACAGACAGGTCAACTGTTTCCACTTGTTTTCAGTCGTCAGTAAGCTAACTGTTTCATGGCTCTTGCTACATCTTTAGTGTACAGAAATAAAAATGCAATCAATCTTCTTATCTGACTCTTGGCAAGAAAACAAATAAGCATATTTTTCAGAATGCTCAGCTATTGCTTTAAGGGGTTTGGGGTAAAAGCAGAAAGCAAACATGTTACTGTCACTGGGATTGTACTTTTCATACTTTATGTCACACTGATCAGTTGTGTAAAAAATAAAGATAAAAGTTTCTGTGAAAATGCCAGTGGGACTAGTATATGCATATGTCTGCAGACAAAATGTGCACATAGTGAAAATGTCTGTCAAGTTTTTGTCAGGTTCTTTCTGGTGTTCTTTTATTTTTGTAATTACTGATTATGTAATCCCAAATAATGGAATGACCACATGGATGCTTACATTTACAGAGCAATTTACAGTGGTGCTGATGATCACTTACGAGCTCTGGGCTGCAACATAGATGGTTCCACAGTGTCCATGTACATTGCTTGAGCCATCTCAGTTCCGTGAAAACCATAGTTTCCTAATCTGAATGGCTCGTTTCCTGCCGCCACAACAACTCCAGAGCACAGAATAAGTGCTGCAAGACCATCAACCTGAAGGAGCAGCAGATTTTCATTGGTCACTTTCAGATGTTTGTATACATGCACTCATTTTATGCATTGTGTTCCTGGATGTAAACTGAAAAGGAACTTTCATTTTGCAGTATTAAAAACTTTATGTACACTTTTCTCTGTGCCACATATTGTCAGAAAACTGACCAGAGATCACAGATGGTAAGATAGTCTGAGAAGTGCATTCAGAGGTTCTCAACACTCATGCCCTTTAACAGCAAGCCTGTTGCGGTTAAAGGGCATGTGGAAAGAGGGATTACAGAGTAATACATCAGCAGGGGGTAGAGATTTTGATAGCACCTTACATCTTAGTACTTCTCAGAATACTTATGTGTTAAGTAACTGGGTAAAAACCTTAGTTTTAATTCCTGTAATACACGTTACAGTGAAAATTAAGCCTATAACTGTTGATTATTTTATTTGTTCAGGTTTGTGTGCATGAATATAGCATCTCCCAAACCAAGAGTTTAAAAAACAAATCTACAAATCGTCGTCATGGTCAGCAATCCTCCATAAATCTTTGTGAACTCTGTTTATTCAATTTGTTATTACTTTCTTCCAAAGGGTGTTTTGCTTCAAAGCTGAGATTAAGTCAAAATCCAAAATCCAATTTAGTTCCAACATGATAACAAATCATTGTCAAGTGTTTCCAAATCCAGCCCTGGAACAAGTGATGTGGATTAGTTTGTCAACTGCTGTTTCCAAGATCAAGAAGGAACGGTCAAAATCCAAAAAGTGAAGAAATTGTGTACAGCCACTACTCTTGGTACCAAAAGCCATTACTTTTTCTCTTCCTTTAAGATCTCAAAATATTTTTGAGGACTCACTTTCTAAATGTGGTTTGGAGTGCCTATCCACACTGGTCACATGAAACCACACCTGAATGTATGCTTCACCTGGCTAGAATGTACGTATGTATGATATGTCACATTGCTGAAGCTACAGTTTCACTGTGACTTCTAGGAAATACATATTTGGAATAACTCTTATTTGTGTTTTTATGAGAGTTTAGATGAGAACATCAATACCACTCCAATATGTCTTCATTTAACATGAAGCTTGAGCCAGTAAGCAGTTTGCCCAGCTTAGCATACAGACTGGAAATGAGAAGAAAAAGCTAGCTTGGCTCCAAAGGTAACAAAATTCACCCATCATTTGTTTAATCTGTACAAAAAGTGGGTGGTGTGCATGAGTATTAGCTAGACACAGTGACTTGAGTAGCCACTGGTTTCCCATTTTGATGTTTTATGCTAAACTAGGCTAACTGACTGCTAGCTCCAGCTTAAAGTTAAACTAAGAGTTATGAGAACCACCAGTCTTTTCTCTTAACCCTTGACTAGAAGCCAATAACCAAATTTTCTAAAATTTAACTAAAAACGTATTTCTAAGGCACGTTTACCAGAAAATCTCTCAGAATAAGCTACATCCATTTTACAAAAGCTGCTCATAGTATTTTCAGGAGTTGCCTTAAATTTTTTAGTTTGCCAAATACTTACTCTTCTGCCATCTGTTGAGAAAAGTTTCAGTACTGGGAACTGCAGGATCTGGGAAAGGTAATCCAGTAAAGCATCAAATGTTGGTGCTGTTCTTCTGTGCAACACAATTGTGCGTTTAACAGTGGGATCCCTATTCTTGATCACCAGAAGTTTCTTTGGTGTCCGTACTGCCACCCTCTCAGTGACTTTTGCTGGCCTGTTGGTGACTTCATTCCTTCTGCCAAACTGGAATCCTTGACGCTTTCGTCGCCCTGCGCTGAAGGGCCTGGTGGTATTCCACGGTACCTGTCGTCGGTTCACTTCATCCAGGTTTAACGGCTTCACCCGTTTCTGATCAGAACACACATATGACCCTCCATCATGTAAGTCATCCAAAGCTCTAACCAGGTGGGTCCCACGAGGTGTGGTGATGGTCCTCACTCCAAATGGCAGAGGCACTTTCTTGGACAGAGCATCCAGTAGAGCATCAAATGTCTTGAAGGTGCGGGCATTGATGACCATGCGATGCCCACTGAATGTATAGTCACCGCTTTTGTAGAAACATACTCTTTTAGAAGCTGACGGATCAGACACTGGCTGTAAGGGACGGGAAGGTAAAGTTTGCCCACTGCCAGAGGACAGTTCGTGGGCAGGTGGCTCCTGGACAGGTGTGTTGCTCATCTTGTGAGGAGGTTTCTGGTGAGAAATCAGAGAGAAGGAGAGAGCTGATCATTTGTTATTGCAGTTAGATGTTCCAGCTATGTTCAGAGTTTGCCTCACGCAGAGAGGCTGAGGTTATCTTAAAGGTGGAGACCAACGATGCCAAGTGCTTCATGTGGAAACAACATATTTAAGTTAAGATAAGATGGATCCCACAGCGGGGAAATTCACTTGTCGTGGCAGCTCACAAGAACAGAGTGCAAAAAGAGAAAAGTATGCAGAACAGCTCAAAAATATATAAAGAGTTAATAAATTAACAGTTTTCAAGTAATTAGAAACTTATATAAAAAATATTAAAACTGTTCTAAAGAAACTTTTGCAAACCAGTCCTGCAGTACAAACCACAATCTGCTGTCCATCTCTGTACTCTGCATGTTCCTGATACTCTGATTTGACATAATATGGCTAAAGATGCCTCCACATCACATTACCTCTTTATGCTTAGCTCTAATGTTTAGCCAAAAGTAGCTTGTTGGCAAATTTTCACTGTTGGAATCAACTGTAACTGACTGATTTTTCAGTGGCCACCACAAAACAACAACATCAGCTGTCTCCAGAATACATTTAGCATGTCGCTGACTGTAGAAATGAAATGGACTAGAAACATGTGCGAGGCAGCTGCACAACATTCCGTTTTTACTGAAGAAATGCTGTCTCAAATGTCTGTCAGTGTAAATTACATGTATATATTGTAAGTATGTTGTAATTTAAATGATTAAATACATGGTAATATTCTTAAACTGTTGTCCATATATGCATGTGTTGTAATGTGTTGTGTAGCTTTATATTAATGCAATAATAGATAATATGGGTGCAGCGGACATTATAGTTGCATAATATCAGTAGACCTAAAAACAGCACAGAGCCTCTGTTGTGTTGGTTGTTACAGAGGTTTCATGTGTTTTATAACAGTCTGCAATAGCTTGTAAGTATGAGGAACAATATTTCAAAGTAGATTCATAACAACTGCTAAAATAATAACCCACATCGTCACTGTGAACGACACAGCAAGGCTAACTATATAGACTTACACAAAAGCTATACAAACCTTAAGCATATCAACTAATTAGACGAATGACATCCTGTGGATACTTAAGAAAATAACTGTCTGGTAAACAAACATGTCAACAGAAACATAATGAACACGACTTACCTTATGTCTCACATTTCACCTTAATTATAAAGGCTAAAACATCAGAAAGTGTGCATCCGTCATTCTTCCCAGTACTGGTCAAAGCCTCTCAGTGGCGTTCAAGGGCTATTTTGGGACATGCAACATCATGGCCAATTTGCTTAATCTTTGCTCACACTTAATCAGCATTTCAGGGTAAAGTAACAAATAAAAAAAACACAGAGGAACTGGACAGCAGCTGACTGAAAGCTTGTGCTCCAAAAAAGCAAGGAAACGTTCCAGACGTCCTCTCTTTCTCATGGGTTGTCCACTTCTGTCCTGCCATTTGAGTTAAAAAACAAAGTGAGCGAGTAACTGGGTGAACAGGTAGACTCAAAGGCTTAGCAAGCACCTGAATGACATAGAAAACGATGAAGGAGCTGGTGAAATTTCATGAAGGTATGTGAACTCTCCAGGTCAGATGATTTTAGTAAATGTTCACTGCTCCAAACAGATACCACAGGTGGCTAGGACTTTTTCTAATTTGCAAGCAGCCCACATAATCTGATTTGAGAGGCCTAATAGGGATTAGGTTAAAGATTTTGCGCCCTTGCTGACAGCATGAGGCAGAATAAGGTCTTAAGAGAACACTTTTACCTCACAGCAGGTATTGAAAATCCACCATCAGATTTCAGAACACACAATGTGTTGTGGTGAATGTAATAAACAGTAAAAATTGTGACCATTATTTTGGGAATACTGCAGCTTTATATTCACACTTAAGTGGTGCAAAATACCCAAAAGTTTGTACAAGGGTTGTTTGTATTGAGACTTGAATTTTGTTCAGTAACAATCTAACTGCATCATGGGGAAAGAGCTGTGTCACTATACTGCAGACAGCAGACAGTGTGCCAATTACCAACTGCGTCTGACTGAGTAAAAGCTGCTAATACCACCCACTAGCACGTGCAGTGTCCAGGAAGGTGGAGACTGATCGGTTAGGGGGACTTAAGGAAGGGCCAGTGTAGGTCAAACAAAGTCCAATATAAGGAAATGATTCATCGTATTGTGTGTTCAAATTGTGGATAAGCACAGAATAAAAGCTTTGTTAATAGTGTTGCCAGTGTGTGTGTGTGTGTGTGTGTGTTTCCCTCAGAGGGCTATTTGACACTTTTGTACAAAATACTCTATAATTTATGCCCTTTAATTAGGAGCACATCACATCTTTTTTGCTTAAATCATTTGCAATGATTGCCTAACCTTCAATCACTAGGTGGCATGTCACATGCTGATCTGTTTGGATTAGTAAGATCCAAATTAGCGAGTCAATCAATGCAGTATACGACCAGCAGAGTTCCATCATCTTGGCTTGGATCCTGTTACACAAAGGTCACAGGTTTGATCTACACAACAGCTCTGCCTTCATCAGAAGCCCTGAGTCCTACCATGAGCCCTTTAGCAAGACAGATAAAGCTCCTTTGCAGCCAGTTAACTACAGTGAATAATAATTGTCATTTAATATACATGTGAAGTCTTTCCTTTTGTTTTGTAAAGGTTTGAGAACGTGGATTCATTAACAAGGGAAAAGGGAGCTGATAACCATCTAAATGCATACTGTGTGTCGAAATAAGGTACATGTTTATTTCTGACTCTGGGCAGAAATGTATTTGTGAACGTAAAAGTTCTCCAACGAGGATCCGTTGCTGGCACATGCAGAGACGCATGCAGCACTTTGGCGCTATCTAATGATCGTTAGTGATATTGCCAAAATGGGAGCTTTGTTTTGGTAACAGGCGGACAGATGTTCGAACAAACCTGCAGAAAACCCAGACGTATACGGAGGCATCCGTATTAAATGTGTCCCTTTGTCTGACTGCATGATAATTACTTTCTACTATCACAGCTCCCAAATGAATCTTCCGTCCTGTTGTGTCTCGATTGATTAACTCTCCCTGAACTCATCATGCAGCAACTAGTCAGGTCTGGTACACAGCGGAGGGTCAGTGTGCGGTCCCGGTCTGTAGACGCCGTCGCGTTCGTTTCAGTGGCGTGGTCTTTGTCGCCAAATTTCTTTCCCCTTTACTCTTTATTTTTCTTTAATTCCATCAAGTCGGTCAACATGGGCAAAAAGGAGGAAGAGGAGATCATCAGAATTGCGAAGAAGATGGATAAAATGGCGCAGAAGAAAAACGGGGTGAGATGCCTGAGAGGAATGAATGCTTAGCGCTACCTGCGTGCCGCTTAGCCGATCGGTCTGGTGTGAATGTTTGGCTAACGTCGGCGCTAATGGACTGTGATGGGGTTAGCTACTGACTGTCTCGCTAATTGAGCCTCTAGCCAGTTCGGTCAGTGTCAACACAAAGTTGCACCGTTGTGTCATTTCACCAGAGTGTTTTTTCCAACCGGTAACTACACCGTTACCCTCTGTAATGCCCCATGGCGAGTATATGTTACCTGTTGAGACCCTGGATAGTGACTAACTGGCTAGCGGCACATAGCTAGCTTGTGAGCCTGTTAATGTCATCGGCAGTTCTATGGGTTGCTAGCTGTTAGCTACTTAGCAGCACAGTAGTTCCTGCTAGCATTGCGCCTTGCACCACAATAACATGTTGGATGTGGTCGATATAAGATAACACTAAACAAAATTAGATAAATAAATACATTTTTACTCCGTCCTGCCTTAGATCCCCTAGTTGTATTTTGGGTTTTGGTTAGCGGCTAAGCAACTAGCGCTAAAGCTAATTGTTTTGGATGCTTAACTGATAGCCGCGTAGAAACTGCACTGCACACAATCCAACTTACTAAACTACAACGAACAATTGGCTTGATTATCGATTAATGTGCTGATTATTTTCTAGTTGTCATTTAGTCTGTAAATGAAAGAAAAAAACCTGTCACGATTTTATAGAGCCCAAAATGATAACGCTGTATTTTAATGGCTTATTTCTGTCCAACATAGATAGTAAAATTAATGTAATTTAAGACAAGCTCAAGCAGGAAATCATCACACTTGTGAAGTTATTGCAAGCTGTGGTTTGTCGCTTTTGTTTGGGAATGCACTTAAACCATGAATCTAATATCAAAACATTAGCTGTTGATTCATTTTCTGTCAACTTTAACGTTTAACTTGTATCCAAAATAAATGCCTTCCTTTGTGCAAAGTATAATCGATAACAGTTCCTTGAAGTAATCAGTTTTGTCCCATTTATGTCTGAAATATCACTTTTAATAAAAATAGCTTAATCCCACAGAGCCTTACAGTATGCCTTAAGAATCATAAGAGATCAGAATTTGTGTGGAATCAGACCATGCTGATGCCACCAAGTTGATGTTCACCTGATATGGGACATATTAATCAGCATACAGCCAAGAGGAGGTTCAGTGTGAGATGGGCTAAAAGTGTATCTGAACACCCCTTCATCCCTCCTCTCCTCGGTAGGCTGGGGCTTTGGACCTGTTGAAGGAGCTGCGCAGCATCCCGATGACTCTCGAGCTGCTTCAGGTATCTTTGCCCATTGTCAGTACAGGTAGTGCTCAAACTTTGAAACGCACTGACATGATGTCTTTCCGTAGTCTACCAGAATCGGGATGTCCGTTAACGCCATTCGTAAGCAGAGCACAGATGAGGAGGTGACATCCTTAGCCAAGTCTTTGATCAAGTCGTGGAAAAAGCTTTTGGGTAATTACTACTTTTCAGTTGTGCCTATACCTAAATCTGTGTCAGTTTGTTTTGTCAAATGTGATTTCCTGGAGTGATCCCAAGCTACTGTGCATGATGTATCTGAGCCAATCAAAGCATTATTATTTTGCAAATGATTGATAACACATTTATAAAGTCCAAGCCAGTTTTAGTCCTTTGCTCACTGTAAACACATCACACTCTTTGTGGACCAGCTGTCAAAAATATCCTGTTTGGGGTTTCTCAAAATCACATGCGCTTCTTCTCAACCCATAATGTTGTGAGTAAGTGAGGTGTTCAACAGCACAAACAAATGAATAGCAGCCAACAGTTGCAGACATCCACGCTGATAGCAAGTGTAAGCCAGGGAATATTTAGCTGAACAAAAAGGTAATGAGTTACTGTGTAATAAAGGCATAATATTGTATCATGATATTACATCAAAGTGTAACATATGGATGTAATGGTGTTTGATTGTCACTGCTAAAGTTACAGTTTGAAGATGAGCTCATGTTTTCTGTTATGTCATGCCTGAGAATTCATTCACGTATCATGGTTCTGAAAACTAATGTTGTTGTTATTATTATTGTTTTTAAACCGGCCTTTTTGTGTAATTTTACGACTGATCAGTCAAACATATTGGTGGAGATGATATTTAAATAAAGGCAACAGAAAGCAAATTCACTGCCTTACATCAGAGTACATTCCAAGCCGTTAAAGTCAGTTTGCTTCTACTGCTGTGATATTTTGCTGTTAAACTGGTGATTCTGTGAAAGTTTGTGTTTATGCTGGTGCTGCAAAGAGATTTCCAGTTTTAGACCAACAATCTCTGCACTGAAGGTCGTTAAGATGCATACCATATTATCACAAAGTAGCTGGTTTAATTTCTACCAGGGTCCATTGTTGCATGTCTTTCTCCTCCGATCTGTCTGCTGTAAATATAAGCCGACATGCCTGAATATCTGACACTCCTCTTCACACATTTATTATTAAGAAACACAACAAAGTATTACAGGAAAACTGTGAAGCTGGCTGTTTTTTCCTTAACCCAGAGTTATTGCGCTCTAAGGCATATGAATATTTTAACTTTATAGATTTAATGTTGGCCTTCTCTTGTGTCACTCTGTTTTTTTCGTACTTCTGTAATCTGTGTTACTTGTACTCCAGATGAGCCTGGTGGTGGAGATAAACCTTCAGATGAAAAGAGGAAAGAACAAACAACGCCTGTTGTTTCTCCATCACAGGGAAGCCCAGAGGCAAAAGAAGAAAGGTAACACAAAGGAGAAGGATATATTTTTGATATTTCAAGTGCCACTAAAGGTCAACACCATTTGGTTTACCATTTGGAGGCATATATTTTCTCTACTTTTACATATATTTTTTGCTTCAGTAGCTGATTCCAGTTCTCTTCTTTGATTGCTCCCACAGCAGCTCCAGCAGTAACTCCAGCAGCAAGAGCGAATCTGCTGAAGTTACACCCAACACATTAATCAGCACCTTTCCTCGTGCCCCCAGCACCTCTGACTCTATCAGGCTCAAGTGCAGAGAGATGATAGCAACTGCTCTGCAGACTGGAGGTAATCCTATTGTTGTTCTAATATTAACTCGGTATGCACAGTATAGATTTTTTTTCAGCTGATACAGATAACCGATAACTACCTTCTTCCAAATTTTAATCTCAAATTTTTTAAAAGGAGGTTCCCACAGACTCAGTGTCTGTCCATTTGTCAGGCCTTTTCATCAGCCCAGTGTTTCTCATGCATCCTTAACATTAACACATTTCCAGTGTAACATCTGTTATTGTGGTTGGTTACGATTGGTGTCCTTTACAGTATTTTTCAAACATTTCTGCCCACTCACACTGAGTTTTTTTCCCCAGATGATTATATTGCTATTGGTGCCGATTGTGATGAACTTGGAGCACAGGTCGAGGAATATATCCTTTACTTATGGAAATGCAACTGTGCTTGAAGCATGTGTTTGTGTTAATACAGGATGTCATGAGTCTTTGTATGCTACTCTGTTTAAACATTATCATCATCACTGCCATTCTAATGAATTTTTCTATTATTTATTATTATTCTAATTTTTATTTGTTTTGTTTTGGGTTTTTGTAGATTCATTTCATATTCTATAATATGTTAAAAACTGGTGAAATGCAGTCGCTGTTTTTCTTGGCCAGATAAGATCTTTCGTCTTTAAATTGCTTTTTTGTAGAAAACCATACAAACCTTGCATTTAAGGCGCTGAAAGTAGTGAAGTTTGAGCTCTTTTTTTCCCCTCGATAAATAACTTTTCAACCATTTATCAAAACTTTTAGCAGGTAATGTTTTCATTGCTAAAACACAGTCAGCAGTATAGTTTTAGACTCTTCTGTTTACAATGATGTATAGAAATACATTACCAAAGTTGAACTCCTTGACGTCTTATCACGCATCTTCCAAGAGTTTAAGAACACAGACATGAAATACAAGAACCGCGTGCGAAGCCGAATCTCAAATCTGAAGGATATGAAGAACCCTAATTTAAGGAGGACTGTGCTGTGTGGGAGTGTGACCCCTGAACGGATAGCTAAGATGACCGCAGAGGTGTGTTGGATGTTCATGGCTTCATCCTAACGGTTCTGCCTTTGGAACAGAGTCAGTAGTAGAGTTACTTCAACACTGTTCTGAGTTGTGTTTTTCTTCCTTTGATTTTTACCTCCATGTTGGTAGGACTTGATCAGATAGTGTGTGTTTATCTCTTGTTACGCATTAACGGATTCACATTACTTTACTTGAAGGCATCATTTTTCTTCTGTAGGAAATGGCCAGTGATGAGCTGAAGGAAATGAGAAAGAATTTGACCAAAGAGGCTGTCAGGGACCACCAGATGGCCACCACTGGAGGCACTCAGACTGATCTATTCACCTGTGGCAAGTGCAAGGGGAAGAGCTGCACCTACACACAGGTACACACTTCCGTTTATGCTTCATTTTAACTATAAGCTGGAAAAAGATGCTGTGGTCTGTAGTATGGAGTGTTGGAGTATCAGAATGACTGTATGCTCATCAGGTAACCTTTTGGGTTTTCAATGGTTCAAAATCAGTATTTGGTTTCACACTGTATTAAATGGTCCGTGTATGTTTCTGTCATTGACAGGTTCAAACTCGCAGTGCTGATGAGCCAATGACCACGTTTGTCTTCTGCAATGAATGTGGGAATAGATGGAAGGTATGTGGGCTTTGTCGACTGTTTTAAATCCAAAAGAAATTTAAGCCAATTTGGCCCTTGTCCATTTCACATGCAGTTTATTTACCTGCACACCTGTATTTAAAGTCCAGCCTGTGCTCAGTTCATCGGTGCTCATCAACTCTTAAACAGAAACCAGCTGTGGGAAGTTGTGATGGGCCCTTTTTCATTATTTCTTTTGCTCTTTCTAGACTAAATAATTGATCAATTATTTAAACAATAATTTATTTATTAAATGACAATTAAATCAAATGTTACTTGCAGATCATCTACACAGAGCTGACATATTTGCCTTCATCGCAATAAATCCAAATATGTTAATTGACGATGTTTATAGCAGTTGACAGAATGCGTCTATCGAGGGTAAATAATGTGTTTTGTGTCACATTTGTACCATATTATTTAAACAGCGCTATTTTATTAGAAACCATTAGTGATATTTGGGAAAATAAAGGTCTGTCTAGCAATCTGAGAGTCACCCCTTTTTAATAAAAAGTTATTTTCCAGCTATTGGTTTATGGCTCCATCATCACTGTTTAATGTAAATATTCCTGAATGTGGGTATTAATTTGTGTTCTTTGTGTCCCAGTTCTGCTGAGTCTGCAGGCATTTCCACGGCACTTGAACAAGTAGCAACATTTCCTGGACCAGGTTCTGTCTCTCTGCAACAGATCGGAGCTTTGCATTCTGTGGTACATGGTGCACAACATGCCACACGAAGATGCCACTGCGGTTACCGTTTGAATAAATATCCTGTTCATAGATTGAGCTCGTTGTCAGTTTCCCGGCACCCTCCCCAAAAATCTTTTACTATTGTTATTAGCTGTTTCTCACTGTCAGATATATGCGATCAGTCTTGTCTCATTATCTTTTATCTGCATTTTTTTATATGTAGTTTTAACACTTTGGACAATGTTGTTTTGCTTTCCCCTCACAACATTGCATTGTTTTATTTAATTTCCCAATAAAGTGTAATCCATTTGATTAAAAAGAAGTGCTTTTCATTAGTCTTCAGTCTCATGTGGGTCTTGATCATTATACTAATGCAATTAAGGATCTGAGAGGATAAAACAGTGTGTGTGTGTTGGGGGGGAGGTTTACATTTGTTATTGGTGGAATATTCATCATATCAAAGTGAATGCTGATGTATGCATATTAATCTGTCTACGGTCGGGATATTGTCATTGGCTGAACCAGAGAAGACACTCAATTGTTTCCTTTCCCTCAAGGGTTTTTTTTTTCTCCCAAATTGCCAGGTGCAACCACTCCTCTGTTGACTAGCAGTTTGTGCTGCCTTATTGTCACACAAACTGAACCCAGACTAGTCACACAGATCTGGTTAATCATTGAGTAAGACTGCATGGCTAAAGTGTCATCTAATAATATCTAATTTAATATGATGGTAAGCAAAATGTTACATACAGTGAAAAATTCTAATGTATGGTAAGGGTTTGTTACACTCTAATACTCACTATTAGCACTCACTATTACACTGTAGTGCTTAGTATCGAATGAGGATCAGCATCTCGTTCATCTCATTCATTTGTATAAAACTTAATCTCATTAACCCATCTTAAAAGGAAAAAATTGTGTTTTTCTTTATCTAGATTCATCTGTACAGTCTGTCTGGTGGAGAAGCCCTCAATATTTTTAGGGAAACATTAATTAATCTGCTGATAAACCAAAATATTTTAATTCCCACCAGCAGGCAGAGTCACATGACTTGAGTGAAAGTCCTAAAAATAGTGTTAAAAATCGTATCAAACAATGATTTACAGCTAAAAGATGTCACGCTTAATTTAATGTAGTGAACTGAAACATCATCAGTTTAAAATCATATTTCTAAACAATGCTCAGAAAAAAAGGAAGATCAATGAACTAACAGGATGATAAAATCATGTATATGCGTTTTGATCATTTTAAGAGGGTCTCAGGGTCACCAGGACTCCAAACACTTGATAATGATAATCATTTTTGTACATGTTTACTGTCATTTCACAGTATTTTTGAAGTATTTCACAGTATTTTGACTAATAGAAAGTTCCTTAACTTCCATGCATCAATCTGTAATTACAAACTGAACTAATCAATGAAAGTCTCATCTTGAGTAAGTCCCAGTGGCCAAATGTCATTTGGTGACAACTATAGTAAAATGAAAAGCGTTCTGGGATGATCTCACTGTAGTTCCTTTGTGTTTTTTAATAGTGACCCTGGGATTTATACTAATTTGTAGCTCTTTAATGCATATTTATTTCCACTGAGCTATTTTATGAACAAATTCATGATGTTCTTTATGTGGTTTCACGTAACCAGTTTGTTTGACGGAGAAAGTAACTGATATTTTGGGAAAACATTATCTTTTGCTGAAGACACTTAGACTTGCATGACAGAATTATTTTGCTTGTGTTTACCCTGATACCAACATTATATTTATCTGCTGATACATTCAAGTACTTTGACAGAACAATATTAGTAACAATACACTTTCTCCCAGGAAAGTGTGAGAACTTGATGGTTTGTATGTTGTTTTTTTGTGATCAAATCATCGCAGAGTCAGTAAAATTATTGTGCTTTATTTTATCTCAATCAAAATGCCCACAAATCATTATTTTCTTGGAGAGTAGCAGAAAAAAACTAAACCATATACTGTAAACATTCACATTATTTGTTTTTTTTAAAAATGTATTCTTCAGTAAACTCAGCGCAAAATAACACATTTCATATAGTAAACAGAAGAAGAAACAACATTTATAGGCATCACTCCAAACCATTGGCTTAGATTGTGTTTTGAGGTTGATCTGCACGGTGTATCCATCAGCTCAAATTGCACATAGTAAGTTAGAGTTAACTCTAAGACAAGTAGAAGTGCCACTGTGAAGCACACAGATTGGCAAAGAAGTTCAGATCAACCAGCCCTATCCAGTGATCTTTGTTTGTCCTCAGCAAATAAAGACATGTGTTGTCATCACCCTCCGCCATATTGTTTGGTATCCCCACCGAAATGAACCAATGTAGTCACGACTTAGGAATCACGACAAAACACATGCAATAATTTGGCTAAAGAGAGGGACAATTTCTAGTAAACTGGTCTAATGCTGCAGTAACCACCCTTATGGCAAGAGTCTGAAAACAGCTGTTGCCCATGAGAAAGATGTCATAAAATTGAATGTCAAGGCACTTCCCCATGTGAGGATCTTGTCTTTGAGTGACATGTTTGTGAGGCAACAAAGTAATTTAAGTAAAACTATCAGAATACATAAAAGTATTTAACACTTGGCAACTCCAATTTTAGTCAATGGAAATGCTCTCCATAAGCGTATGAACACAGTTTATGTGGTAGCTTTGGTGTTGCTGCTATCCTGGCCTGACCCCCAGTGTCAATTTCAGTCAAAAGTCAATTTGATATTGCAATTGGGCTTTAAAAGCAGCAAAATTTTGCAGGATGACAAATGAATGGTTCCGCTTGCTGTCAAAAAATGTCAATCTCACATATTTTGGTGAAGCTTCACTTTACCCATCTGCAATGTCCTGCTAGTTTCCAATAGGTTTCCTGAAAAGAACTGTATTTAAGGACAAATCATCGGTGAAATAATCATTTTCAATTAATTGGTGCCAAATACTTGTCAGCTAAATATGAAATTTCTCTCCAGGGAAATGTGTAAGTTAACATTAATGGATAGTAACATACACTTATTTGCTTTTGTTAGATGAGTAGCTTCTACTCTCATTTCTGTATGGTAACTATGGAGCTACAAAGAGCAGCTAGTTAGCTTAGCTTAGAATAAAGACTGAGAAAGGAGGGAAACAGCTACTGTAGTTCTGTGCAACCGTAACAAAATCCTCCTACCAGCATCTCTAAAGCTTATTAACACCATATGTCTTGTTTATTTAGGCAATACAAAGTGTAAATCCAAAAATAAGCTGTTTTATGAGGTGTTTACATGGCTAACTATCTCTTATCTGGGAGCAGTACCTCCTGGTTTTCTGTTTTACACTTCATTTTTTATATGGATTAAACACATGAGATATCACAGGTTAATTATACCACTTTAGATGTGGTGATAGGTAGATTTTGTAGCAGTTCCTCCCTGTTTCCAGTCTTTGTGCAAAGCTAAGTTAAGCTAACTGGCCTGTGGCATAATGTCTTCCTATCTAACTCTGCTAGCCATCAAATACGCATATTTCACAAAACTGTGCTATTCCTTTAACTGTTTCCAGTCATACATGCATAATAAATTAATATTTACTTTAAATCAAGCAGTTTTGTCAAGGAAATTCTTATTTTCGCCCAAAGTTAGAAGCAAATGTACCAGTTCTTTTACGGAAGGGAACCCGTAAATTGAAGTGTTACGCAAATTTATCTACCTAACCTAAAAGGATAGGTTACTCCACCATAATATTTACACAATTTGTAGTTTCTTTACAGCATTGGCAATAGATATCAATAAATAAAAAATACTTTATCTGGTAAATTACTTCTGTCACACTATTACAACTATATCAAACCTACAAGGTGTGCATTGAGCAATACTTGAATTAAAAAATAGGCAATCATCTGTGGTTAAGATTGAGTAAAAAAAGTTATAGTACCCTTCCATGATTGATTTAAGTTTCTTAAGGAAACACACTGTGAAAAGAGCCATTGTCACTTTCTGTTACTTCACTGATAACCACATTTATAGCTGTTTCAATCACACACAGTTTCTGCATGAACTGGAGTTGCCAAGTCACTGTCACAGGTACTAAAGTGTGAGGTTAGGTAACAAAACAGGGTGAAACCAATAACGTAAAGTCATACAGTACCCCACAAAGCTGCCTGCAAGTTGAGCTAACATGTAGCCTTTGACTTGAGCTTTGATTTTCATACGCAGTAAATAGAACCAGGCGTTTTCTACATAAAATACCCACAATTCCATTTTTACTATGTACAAACTCATAAATATATAGTCTACAGTAGGAATCATTTCCCCCTAAACAATCATACAAAAAACAACAGACCATAAAAAACTCTGAACACAAATAAAATAGATTATTTCTATCAAAAGAAAGAAAACGGAAACAAAATGTATTCATATTCCTTTGGAGTGTGTTGCTATGTTGATCTGTAGCAGTACTTGTGATGTCGAGCCCTCGGGAGATTTTGAGACCTGAGTGTCTTCGGTCAGGTGCAGATCACAATAGCGCTGAGATCCCTGGGAGGGGCCAGGCCCGAGGCCCGGTTCATGTAATCCTACACTGAAAATACGAAACAAAAATTTAAAAAAGGGCTTAAGGATGAGGGGTGGGGGTGTGAGGGGTGTGGGAGGGGGGATAAAGACAGTTAAAAGATCACAGGTCATCACCACCCTAAGATTCGGGGGACTGCTCTGACAGAGTGTTGAGCAGGTTTTTGTAGGCTGGGGAGTTCATGTAGCGGGGATACGAGTCTCTTTGCATTAATGTGTAGATCTGCAGCTGGGCATCATCAAACGTGTGCAAGGTGGGCTCCTGCATGTTCCTGTTGATCGTTTCACGCACACGAGAGTCGAGGCTCACCTGGGAAACGAGAGTGGGGAAAATGAGGAAAAACAGCAAGTGTGCCCTCTCAGTGAAACTATTCCTTAAACCAACAGTCTGACATTTTGAGAAATACACCTTTTCTATCTTTCTTACTTTGCCAGTTCAATGCCAAAATTGATTGGTATAGTAAAGATGAAGCTACGACCAAGAGTTGGTTAGCTTTGCTTATTCCACAGACTGGAAACACAGGGAAACAGCTGACTTTGTCTACAGAAAACACATTCTGCCGCTCAGAATTTCCGAAGCTCTTGAAGCTTTAACAAGCACTGTGTAAAGATGTCAGTTCGGCATTTTATGGTGCTTGTGTGCAACAATTTTATGTCTGGCACAAGTAAGTTACCCAACTGGTCATAGCTGAGAAATAGTCAAATACAACCCTGTGAAACTGCAAATGATCAGTTTTAAGTTTGTGTATGGACTAAACAAACCAGATGTGACATGTTTAAAGGTGCTAGGGGGCCAATTTTGTTACCTTTCAAGAGAGCCAAACTACTTGTTTCCCTCCATTTCCAGTGTTTATAAGAAGCTAAGCAAACTATCTGTTGTCGCTTCATATTTGCCGTAGTGGTATCATTTGTGTCATCTTATGCTGTGAAAGCAAGCTGATAAGGGCATTTTCCAAAAGATATTATGAAGTTTCACTCTTGAAATCAACACAGTATTCATAACAGTGAAATCAAGAGACCTCTTTAGGTGAGAGGATGGAGATGTAGTCCTCGTAGATGACCCGAGCCTTCTCCTCTATCACACTCTTATTGGTCTCTTTCCTGAACTCATCACAGGCTAGCCAAAACAGCATGTTCTCCTCGCTGAACTCAGTGCGAAGAAACTGTCGGAAGGAGTTTCTCCCCGCCGGACAGCACATCAGCTTGTCAAATGACTGCCCCCAGGAGCGCACCTCCTCCAGTGTGGGCTTAGGACTGCAGAGAGCATGAACAACATTTATTTTCCACAAACACGCGCAGTAAATTTGTCATTTTTGTGCAATGAATTTGTCATTTTTGTGCAATGAAATCCACTAACCAGTCTTCACAGTCTGCGGGCCCCTCCTTGATGTCATAAGAAGCCTTTCGGCTCCTCTCATCCCGATCTTCGTTCCTAGTGATGAAATGGAAAAAGCACGCAACAGCAGAACATGTTGATGAGCCACATATCATCATTTTTCTGAATATATCTCTTCACTGTTATACACAGGTTTGTGCATACTCTCAATATATGCACATAAAGCCAAGTCTGTAAATAGAGAAACTTATTTTTTCTGAATAAATATTTGATAATCAGTTAAATGTTCTCACTCATTTTAAAGCTCAAATGCCTAAATTTCACTGGTTGCACACTCTCTAATGCAAATATTTACTACCTTCTGTGATAGTAAACTGAAAAGTTTTACGTTTTATACTGTTGATCTGACAAAAGCTAACTGAGGATTTTACCTTTTGACATTTTTTACATTTTACTGCCTAAATGGTTAAAAAATGTTTATTCAAGAAAATAATCTCCAGGTTATTGCTGCTAGATAACGCTGAGTCAGGGCTGGGCATTTTTGAGGACGAGAAAGAGGAAGATGAAGATGAGGAGACAAATCAGAAATACAGGAGGATCCATCTGCAGTTCTGTCTGGACTAAAATTCTTGTTCTCAATTGAAAATTGTGTCTGTAATGTACACAGCAGGATGTCTGTGATAAGATATTCATCCAGGATTAGCAAAGCCTGATCTTGGAACCTCAGACACCACTGATCTCGTCGAGCTTCCTGCCAAGTGAGAAACGAAAGACGGTTTCACTCGTTGACTTGCACGATCACCAGGGTTTCATGTAAAATGTAGATTTCAAACCAGTGTCAAAAACACAGCTATTAAGACAAAATTCCAAGAACTCGTGTACTTCATCTAGACAACATGTGTGTGAGAGAGATGTGTGTAATTTATTTTTACGAGGGTTGATCGTTCATTTAAGTGACAAAACTCTTGACTGTGACAGTTTACATGAGGATAGAAGTCAAAATACTGTCAAAAATCCTGCTACCATGACATACATTTCTGTTATTTTTTTTACATGGACATTGGAGATTTATTTAGCGAGAATTTCCAGTGTGTGTTTACAGCTCTCTTCACAGTCACACATTTTGATGCACTGTGAGATCAGATTTTGATAATTCAAAAATCTGGCTAGATCGTTAGGGGGAGAACAGTCTGAAGATGCAAGTCTGGTATCAGTTGAGCATAAAAATGTGGGAGGAGATAGGTTCAAAGAGTTTTACAGTGTTTGAGAAAAAACACTGGGTGTAATTCAGCATGTAAAACAGAGTGATAATTCCTGCCAGCTCAAAGCATCTGCTCAGATTTCTGCTCAGTGGGCCAACATTTTGGTTAAAGTTGCAAAGTGGTAGCACATACAGCTGATTTGTTATTAAATTTCAAAGACAAATACGAGGAGCCAGTCTCTAATAATTTGATCATGAAAATGCTCATTGCTAGCTAGATATTATAGATACTACTGTCCAGCTCTTGCCTGTATGTAATAGCTATGTGCTGAAGATTGCTCTTATTTCTTTTGCATGTCATCTTTGTTTAGCTGCTTTATAGCTTTGTAAGTGTAGTGTGTAGAAATATAATGAGCATTGCTGGTAACTGGCATCAAATGCAGTCACACTTCTCACACTGGCAGCAGATACCAAGCATTGTCGTGAGGCTGCTGCAGAACAACAGTCCACGGACCACATGCAAAAATGTCAAGAACACAAGATTCAAGCTGGAACCTGCTGCTGAGACACAGCAGCTCAGACTGTGCCGTCCTGTGTGCGGTAATGTCGGCCATGCTGGGCCACAGCGAGCCAGTTCTCGGCTGGGGGAAGACTTACCAGGAACAGCTACAGCAGCAGCACCAGCAGAAGCAACATGCATTTGAGCCCCGTGGGTTGGCCTGGCCCGGCTGGCCCTGCTGGGCCGGTGCAGTTCCCCCCGCTGCCGACTCCTGCTGCACCGACATCTGCCTCTTTCGCATCTCCATCCGCTCTGATCCCATGGGCTACAGACAGAGGAGAGGCACTGAGTTTAATGTTTCGATGTCAGGAAATGCATTTGACTGAGATATTATCTCGTGGCAAGAAGAGAAGGAGAACACTGGGTGTACCGTAACGAGACCAAAGAGCAGAGATCCAAAGAGCAAAGAGTGTGAGATCCTGGTGGTGATCCTTTGTTTTTTGTTTTTATTTACCAGCACTTTGATCACTTCCACCATGGTAACGATTAATTAGATTTACTGAATTTATTTACGACCACTTGACGCCTTTGTGAGGCTATTTGTCACCTGTGCTGCTGCTGACTCTGACTCTGACTGTAGCATGTGTTGGCATGCCCGGAGGTCACACTGCAAAGGAATGTTGTTTGCTCTTTTCAGGGGCAAAAGTATGGAAGAATAATTTGCTGATTTTGTTTTTCCTGCTGCCAAATATGCCCCTGCCAAGCACATTTCAGGCCTTCTAATCTCTAGCTGGCTGTGTGTTCCCTTATACTCTTGAACTGCATGTGTAACAGGGATGGATAGTTGAACATAAGCTCAATGTCCGTAATCCAAAATATGAAATATCCCATTTGTGAAAGCGTGTGTAAGAGCAGTGCATTAAAGGATTTGCGATGCTCACTGGGCCCAAAACAAGCTATAAATTAAATACACATGAAAATAATGCAAATATTAGTCTCTTTTTTTAATTTGGATTTTCACCTGTCAAGTGTCACTTTCACTGTAGTCTACATTTATTATGTTCATGGGATATTAATGTGTTATAATTAAGACTATAGCTCTATAGCCTATTCAACAGAATTCCCATTAAGGTTTGTAGGCCTATAGACTAAAGACGGGCTATGCTCACAGAATGACTGAATGTGTCATCACCAGGTCAGGCACTGCCAAATCCCGTCAGATCATTTATGTAACAAAGCAGTCGCTTCCACCACACGGCAACATCCGGCCGCTACCTGACACAAGAAACGATGCTTTTAAAACAAATGTCAGGAGATTTGGCACGGAGAGGGGGCGGGGGGGGGGCGAAGGCGCAGCTTGCAAATCTATAACCGCAGCATCTCTCTCTATCACAGCCTTTGAGGGAACAAAAAACCATTTGGTCATTTTTAAAATGGATCCGCGCTCGATTTCGCTCCGATTCGGCGCTGCCTTCTGCTGCAGATTTCGTGCGTCTTGCCAAATGGCATATTTTACGCGCTAAGGTGTCGGGCACTTCAAAGCTCACATAATTGCAGTACGCGATGGCTTGACTCAACAGCTACAGACGGTGAAATGGGGGGTGGGGGTGGTCGTGTATCCATTCAAAGAATTAATCATGATAACACCAAATGAAAGCCAATCCCTCTTCAATCGCACTGTGAACGACACTATAACGGCTCCTGAACGCTTTAGCAGGGGAAACCACAACAATAGCGACTCGCGCATCACATCAATGGAAAGTGCCACCATGAAGAACCGTAGAGCTTCATCGCCCCGGACAACCACCGAAAAGACACTACCTAGATCTGTTAAAAGCCCGCTGTACAGCAAGATAGTGACATGCCATTTAAAACGCCGGGAAACGACCTCAAACGCACCGCTCGCGAAATGTCCGTGCAATGATACATCGGTTTGCTACCAGTACTTACAATTTCACCATGTATGCACAGCGAGAAGAGGTAATTCTTTGCCTTGATTACATCCGATGGCACATAAGGCTTTTTTTTCCCCCGACCGGCTGCTCCAAGTCAGTACGCATGCGTCTTCTCTCCAACTCGTAGTAGCCCAGCGCAGAGCATGAACCCCGACAGTACTGCACAGGTTTTACAGTGCAGGTCCTTTACCCTGCCTAGTAGACACGACAGGTAAAGGAGGGGATGAAGCTTGAAATAAAGAAGAGCAAGAGGGGAAAGTATAAGAACGAACCCACTGAGCAAAAAAACTAACAAAAAAAAGAAAATCTCCAAAACAGATAAGCATCCACAAACTTCACTGGAGCTCTTTGAAACCATTTGAGCAAAACATTTCAAATCATAATAAGAAATATCAACAGTTTGACCATCTGAAATATCGAGACTTTTTCCGTCGGCACAGGCGCCGGAGAGCCTCTGCTCTGCCTGAAGTCGCTGTCTGTGGTGCTGAAACGACCGGCCGCCGATGGAGAGCAGCACTTGTTTTCAGCACGACTTTGACAGCCTGACAGAGTTAAATATTTCCAGCTAAATACTGAACCACCGGTTTAGTTGCTTTAAATAGGAATTTAACAGTCTACTCCGGGATAGCAGCTGTTATGCAGTTATTTCATGTTTCCTCTTGCACTGTTTCTGTCTGTGCAACGACATGTACTGTCCCTGTTAGACAACCTTTATATCAAATCACCGTTTGCCATTTCTCCCAGGCAAGTTACGTACAGTAACAGATACAGTTACAGATAATTGCCTGCCTCCAGTGTGCCTTGTAATTTACGCTTCAGGCCTGCAGCTAGTAAAGATGCAGACGACAACACTGCCATCTGAAGGCAGTTCCAACTACAGCACTAACATGATGTCCACCACATGACAGTGAAGCACTCACAGACTTAGAGAGCTCCAATTTACTGGCCATGATACATGACACGTGACCTCTTTAACATGATCCCAAATATTTTACGTGCTTGTATGAGTAAATGCTGTTTGATGCAGAATCAAGCTAGAGAGAGCGGGATGTACATTTAGACACATATCATTCAATGCAGTCTACAATATGCCTTTATAAATGCTTTGTTTCTGTCATGTCTTGCTTTGTACAAACACCAGATGGCACTCTGCCTATTCTCCAAAAGTAGAGCACAACTCCTTTTTGTGTGTGTGTGTGTGTGTTATTATCTACTTAATTTCCACCAACACATTTGCCCATCTGTGCCAGATTGCCAGTCAAGATGTTCTTTGATGCCATGGAAATGAATGTCACCAGCCCCATGTTGTAATGAGAAGTGCTGCAAAATGTGAGCGCCTGTAATGCAAACTGAGTGCAGCACCGCTCTTACAGTGTCTGCACAGATCTGCTACTGTTCTGTTATGCTGCCCATTGAACCACTGATGGATTAGGTTTTCATCTCTTCTGTTATCATGCCAAAAAAAAAGGAAAAAGAAATACATTTCTTTTCCAGTCCAGATGAATTACTTTCTGACTGTGTCGAATGTGACTTTCTCCACAACACTTCATTTAAGACCTTCTCCTGTGTTTATGTTATACAACACAAACCCACAAATAGCCTGCTGGGATTGATATATGTGCAAGCAAAGCAACGAATGATACTTTATGCTGTTGAGATTCGACAAACGCCAAGACTTTTCCCTTTGAGGGCACAATGCCAAGTGGAGGAGGGAGTCTGAACAGACAAGGTCACACGGAGGAGTATCAGCGTGATGACAGGATGAATGAAGTCTTTTCAATATGTGATGAAGGGGATTCGAAGCATTGTGAAGCTTTGACGAGGACAGAATTAACTGTAGATTCAATCACTGGAGCTCAACGTGTAGAGTAGCGGTGTGTTACGAGTTTACCACCTCGAGAGGCTCATATGTGGCACCCACGAGCATTTTGAAGGTGAAGATGAATTGTTCAATTGCCGCAACAAAGATGACAACTGAATTTAATTTATTTTCTCTCCATTCACCCCCCCAACCACACACACACACAGACATGTTGATTAAATTACTATTTCTACTGTAAATGTCAGGCTTAATTTAATAAAACACAATCAGTGTCCTGATCCTTGTAACCAAATTATGCAGCCATCTTTTCTTTTGTTTTTTGCTTCAGCATCACATTATCAACATAACTGATTGTTTAAATCAGCAGTATCAGTTAGGGGTAAACACAGTCCTATTGGGCTCATTTTAAATGCCGTGCAGGAGAAATATTTCTGTAGCTTTGCTGTACTGCTCATACAACATGTGTGTAATAAAGAGTAATAATTAGGATAACATTAAAAGCAAGAGAAGAGAAAATATCCATCCATCCATTTTCTATACCGCTTATCCGTCAGGGTCGCGGGGGCCCTCTTGCTATGAGGCGACAGTGCTAACCACTGCACCACCATGAAGATAAAAAAAAAAAATCAAGGACAAAAGAATGCAAATATATGTAATATAGCTGCTATATAAAGATGTCACATTTGTAGGGTAAACCGTAAGAGTTCATGCATGCTTGGATGCGTTACACAACTGGACGGGGCAATAAAAAGGATTCACAGGGGACAATGAGCTTGACAAAGCTGAGAACAAACAGAGGTCAGATGAAAAAACACAGGAATAAATAATGTGTCTTTTAAGCGTCCCACTAACCAACACCAGGACCCTGAAACCAGCTGAGATATGTAAAGCAGCCATCACTGAGGTTATTAATTACATCTGTTACAAAAGTCTGTTGTGGAAAAGGTCTGTTGTAGTGCCTCCATATTGAGCCTGGCTGAGAATTTTCTGTCCCCACTCCTGTCTGCACTATGTAATAAGCTCTAAAATACTTAAATAAAATAAAATGGGTAATAAAAATACAGATGGGTGCATATGGATGTCTCCACAAGTGGCTTCCAAAGCAGCTGGTGCTATCACATTCATCCAGTTTCTGATCTTTAGTCCTCTAAATATGAGGCGTACCAATAAATCTTTTTCACAGCAGATGTTTTGAGATAGCAGGAAAAGCACAGGTGAAATAATTAACATTAATGACATTTGAGGACCAGTTCCTGGTACCGTGGCCACGAAGTGGAGCAGCTCAAAGGGACACAGAACAGAACTGGGCATAATTGGTGTTATTAGTTACACCTGTGCTTTTTCTGTTACGACAAGTCACAATGTCTGCTGTGAAAAATGTCTATTTGAGTTTGAACATCGAAATAATTAATTAAAATAAGGAAAATATGACAAAGATGTTTGAATCTGAAGTCTGAATCTACAGTCTTGATGTTAACATCCACATATCCGCCCAGTTACAGAGGAACTCCAATAAGTTTACACGTCAGAGTCTGTTTGGTGGTGTCTAATGCTATGCATACAAGAAAAAAGTTGCATTAAGTCTTTTTGTGTTTTGTACGCTTTGCGGACATCGATGAATTACTTCAAGAATTACAACTGAATGACCTCAGTTGTTTTTGAACACCACAAGTCTGAAAAAAAAAAAACCCAAAAAACTGTGAGACAGCGAGGCTGTCAGACCTTTGTGGCCCGCAGCTCAACTCTGCTTGAGGCTAGCAGTTCGAGGCTAATTCAGCCACTAGTACCATAACACACCAGAATCTCTGCTTGAGTTGCTGCATTGTGGGTAATGTAGGCGCTTTATATAAAACATAGAACAATAATGATAAATCAGCACTGAGTTCTCTGTCACAGTCATTTCATCCATGTATGGTTGTGTTCCATATACTTTTATCTCTATTTAGTTACAAAGGTTACAAAGCAAACTATTTCGACTGAGACTCATCGGGCTCCGGTTCTGCTCTCAGACACCCGTCCAAGCAACAGATGTTTGTAATGTATATGCTAATGACCTGAACTGACTCGTCTGCCCTCCAGCTCAGCTCGGGGAGCAGCTCCTGTGTCCTCATGGCTCCCTTACAATCCCTTCCCCTCTGCGAATAGCAACGCAGTTCTCCTAACAGAGACATATCGGAAATCTTTATTTGTCCACTTAGTTGGAATGATTCTGCCGCCAAACTCAGAGCAAATACATGTTTCCAGACTGTTTTTACAAACAACTTAAAGTATTCTTATCTGACTCACTTGTTTCTCTTTAAATATTGTACTGGGATGTCTGTACCAGCTGCCATGTATTTTGACTGTCTGGGTGACTGACTTCCCAACATTGTTTAGATTTCTAATGACTCGTATCACACTATTTTAAGACACACCATCTTCTTCTTTTAATCTTCTTAAGTCTCATTCAGACAGGAGGTGTTTCCCTAAATAGGAGTTTGGCAGGGGGCAAAAAAAGAGCTGCTGACGCCCAGACAGGAAGAATCTAGTTGCAACAACAACAACAAACAACAGTATAAAAGATGTTTCATTTGGAAATATGGAAATATATAAAGTTACTCTGAATCTCAAGTTAAATGTCTTTTAACATCAGACTCATATTGGGCTGCTCATGAGTGCAGCAACAAACAAGCAGCAAAGTGATTACTATGCTGTGATTCAAAAAGATTCTGATATGTGTACACTGAGAAGAACAAACTATGGTTCAGTTTTAGTTTTACTTGACTGATTGGTGTAATAATTAGTTCTATGTATGTGTACTTATGACAATGAAGTTATTATCCAAAAAACATTGTGCTATTGGTGGGGTGGGAGATGGGAGGCAGGTGGACTATATCATGCCCATACCTCAAGGCACACCATCTCCTGTTCCTCTTGGATCGGGTCATTGTAGCTCACTGGGTATCCCACACCATGCCGGCAGGACCGGGCCAGTCCCCGTATCCGCTGCCACATCAGGGCCCTGTTGTGTCTGATCCCCCGCAGAACAGACGTGGGCCTGATCTCCCACTGCCTCAGCGCTCTAGCACATGGCATGTTCCGGCCATGAGGCCTCACCCACCACGTGAGGCTCAAGTCTTTTTTGAGATCATAAGATATCCACACTCCTTTCCTTTACGTTTTCCCGGTGTCTCTTCTGAAGCACATTGTGACAGAGAGAGAGAGAGAGAGAGAGAGAGAAAGAAAGAGAGAATGGGGGGGGAGGAAGCATCAGCGACCCTGACGAAATGTAGAGTGTTTACAAAGGAGAGGGCAGAAGGAGATTAGGACGATGTTCCCACTGGATGCAATCCTGATTCCTCTGTGCTTTACTGCGTCTCACCAGCTTAGGGCAGATTAAGCCAGGAGGTCTTAGTGTCTGAGTGAGACGGACAGAGAGGAAGACTAGTGACAGACGTGAATTCATTTGTGATCGTATATGCTCCTTGATGAATTCCTATGTAATACAATGGATTAAAAAACATGGCTAAATGGATTTTGTAGAAGAAACATATGGTTGCTGTCGACATGCAGCACCACTGATACGGCAATACATTCGACTGCCAACTGTGGTGCCCGCCTGCTTTAATGAGGAGTTTCTAACGTGTTGCACTCAGTCATGTCGCTCAGTCCAGACTCACAAGGATAAACAATGATCAAAGCTCTTTGGTGTGAGCAATCAACTGACTTCAGCCCTCTGTCAACCTCACAAAGCCTCAAAGTTAACACACACAGTTAACTGATAACACAGCTGATTGGATTGACTGGCTGTGGTCTCATTTTCTGGCCCACCATGATGTTTAAAATGGATCTGAAAGACAGAAATTTACAGTGTAATTACTTTGTTTGCCCTCCTGCTTCTCTTTTCAAAGTTTGTTTGCCTTGTAGAGACTATTTGCAGTCTCGTCATGCTTTGGTAGGCACAGACAGCTGCTTTGGTTGTACCAATTTCATATGTCACTGCAGCAACTCTCACTTTCTGGGGTATTTTGGCAAGGACTGGTTACTTACTAATATGATAACAAAAGGGTAGAGCTTCTGAATCATTGATGCAGACAGATATGGAACTTCCAAGTTATAATTTGAACCTAACACACAAATAATCTTTTTAAAGTCACTGACTTGTAATTCTAGAAATTCAAGGAACATATACAGAATTTTACCAAGCCTTTTACCCTGTGTTTTTGTTTATGTTATCTAAACCCTTTATATAATATTATATTTTTTTTCTATCATGTCTCTATCTTGTGATTTCAATGTGTTGCTTCTCTCAGAAAAGTGCTACATAAATAAAGTTTATTGCAATGAAGTGGTAATTGGTCACTTAATGGCGTTAGTTACTGTAATTTCTATTGTCCTGCAGGACTCAAACGCATTTTAAGCCAAGGACATTGACAAGGACAAATAAATTGGTGACTTCAATTTATTCTAAAAGCCTGTGAACTAACCATAACATCTCTATATTATTCACATACCTCTATTATATATGACGTGTAGAGTATTAAAGCTACTATATTATTGATAGCCTATCTATTTCATCATTAAAAACAGGTCTATGACATTTAAAGTAGTCGCTATCTATCTATCTATCTATCTATCTGTCTGTCTGTCTGTCTGTTTGTCTATCTTGCCTTGATGTCTATGCTAATGGACTGGAGGAACGATGGTTATAATTTAAGTTTCGTGGGCCATTCAGTGGGAACTTATTTATTAATCTTCTCTAACTTCTGCTCGGCTGAGTGCCGAGACCAGACTGAGGTTCATGTGACTGACTGTCACATGATGAGCGTGACGCCGTGTTGTAGTCTGTCAGCTGTTCGCACAGGACTGTAGCTGGGTAAGGAATTCAAGTTTTTAGACATTGTTCTTCGTCAGATAGATTGAAACATCTGAATTTTGTCATTTGTTTAATTCCGTGATCCTGAGTGTTATCACCTGTGTAGCTGTTGTCACTTTGACACGGCGACAGAACGTTTGCGAAGCTATGTTAGCAGCTATCTTAGGTTAGCATCATCAGCTTATTTTGCTAGTTGCTAGCTAACGCTTAGCTAACTTTGTTACCTGCGTCGCCTTTTACGTTATAATTTCACACTATATGCGTCGTATAAGCCCACAGCCTTAATACAATTTAATGCCGTAGGCTATACACTGGTTGACCTTATCTTAGTTTCAGAAAGACCTAACACTGACCAGTCGTGACATTGGTTTAAGCTAGCTATCTAGCATGACCTGCTGCTAGCGGTTTGAGCCCCAGATGCTGGTCTGTTTGTTACCTGTTTGTTAGCAACAAACAGGTAACAGTTAAACTTCTAAGGTGAAATGTAAGGTGGTTATTTCTGCCACTCGTCAAAGCATTCATGATGTCGATGGTAAATTATTTGACGCTCAAACGTTCGTATATAGCTAATGTTTATAGCTTTCCTTAGCTAACCAACATAAGTTAACCGTTATGCCATTTTTAACTGATCATCATTATCTGGCGTTGTGTTGCTGGCTTTAATTGGTTAATGTGCACAGTCTTGCGGCATGTATTAAACACACAGAGCCAGAGTGCCTCTGATGTTGATGCACTGTGCTGATGTTAACTGTTGTTTCCATTTAGGTGGAGTTGGATTTTTATCGGTAGTACCTAGATATATTACAGGATGGATATCCGCGGGGCTGTGGACGCTGCAGTCCCCACAAACATCATTGCTGCAAAGGCAGCTGAGGTGCGGGCCAATCTGGTCAACTGGCAGTCCTACCTGCAGTAAGTACACATGACAGTGGTACCCCAGTGTAATATGGAGACTTTATTTGGTACACTTGTGCAATACATTTCAGTACAGCAGCTCTGCCATGAATTTTCACAATTAAATAGTTAAAATTCCAGTTTTTGTGTTTATTGAGGTTGTACTGGTAGTGATGAGTGGCAGTCTAAAAGCAGCTCTGTGCTTGTTCCTGTATTGTGATTCACTGTCTTGAGTGATACTTCCTGTTTTAGCCTGTAGATTTTAATACAAAGGATTTGACTTGTGACTCATCTCTAAAAATCATCAGATTAATTGATTCCTTGTTTTAACTCATTATTAATATACTACAAGCATATTTTTACTGTAACTGCCTACCTTCAAGGACCATCCATGATGTGTTTTGCTCTAACTCAACCATGTGGTATTTTCAGGTTAATTGCCATTATAGTTCAAGCTGCCCTTGCAATTAGAGGCAAGATGCTACTGGTAAATCAGAGGCCACTCCTTAAGTGAGAGGATCAGTGGTATATTTGTATGCTCAGTGTCTTGCTTCAGTGGCAACGGAGATGCCTCAAGAATAATCAGTAGAAACCATCATTCTTTATTAGCCTACCCCCTACTGTTCTTGCTGTTTTTCAAAGTAAAAAGGTGTATGCAATGAATGGCTTCAAATTGGTGATATTGCAGTGGCATTGTGCTAATGTGGAACTGTGTTAATGAATTTTCTTCTAGGAGTCAGATGATCTCTGCAGAGGACTGTGAATTCATCAAGAAATTTGAAGTGGCCAACTCTGAGGAGAAACAGGTCATTCTGACCAATGAAGGACATCAGGTATCAAGCTCTTTATATTATCTGTCTGTTTTTTCTGTTAGTTAGTGTTCTCTTCCAACACATGCTTTAGAAACTCTTTAGATTTCTTCACAGTTGTTTTCAACCTGATCTTTGGTTCAAATAAGTAGGCACAGAGTCTTTTGCACTTTCAGATAAATAATGGCATGGTAGCAAGAAACACAACATTCTGGTTGGTTCCTGCATTTACAAATGCACGTACTAAGTGGAATACTTAGGAGCTTATTCTTTGCGTAATTGTCCTCATGTCTAGTTTACCATGTACAAGTTGTATAGTTCAACTTCAAAAGACTTTAAACCACCTGCTGCAATGCCATTTTGTGTCTGAAAGCCCCCTTATGCTGTCACATCACCAGTCAGAGTGATATTTCACTCCTGTAAAGCTCACTTCAGATATGACCTTTGCATTTTGCTGCCCTGAGTTTGCATAGTGACTGTTTTTAGAGATGCCTGGCAGAAAAATAATAGTTGTTCAATTTGCCAGTGGGTACATGGGTGCTGTGCCTTTGTGCTGTGTCTCAGTGTATATATTTTCTTTTTGCTCAGTGTGCAAAGACCTTTCTGAACCTGATGGCCCATATCTCCAAGGAGCAGACAGTCCAGTACATCCTGACCCTGATTGATGACACTCTGCAGGTAAACATACAGACCTGCCGACCGTGAGCAAACAGGACATGCATGTACACACACATACATGTACCTGATATCTTCAAGATTTCATCATTTCAACTCTGCCAAAAAAAGAGTTTTGATTAAGGTTTGGTGTGCACTCAAATTCTTTTGTCATGTCATGATTTTTTTAAAAAGGTTGAGGAAATAGGATCAATTAAATGTTGGGTTTCTTTTGTAATTAAAATTCATTTTTGTCCTTTAAAACAGGACATTGAATTTTAACACAAGTGAATGAAATTCGTTTTTGTATTCCACAACATAAGCAAATGAATAAAATCAGCACAACTGGTACACATTTAATCAATTATGAATTATTGACAAATGCAGAAATTGAGTAGGTTTAATTCATGCAGCTGAAACAAACAGTGGTTTCAGCTTTTACTGTATCTGTTAAACCTATAATGGTAACTGTGCATCAGTTTAAAGCCAGTTTTTCAATAAAAAGCTTGTAAGATGGATTGCATTGATCTGACATTTTAATCCAACTGTGACTCAGGAGAATCATCAACGTGTGAACATCTTTTTTGACTACGCCAAAAAGACGAAGAACACCGCCTGGTCCTACTTTCTTCCGATGCTGAATCGTCAGGACCCTTTTACCGTCCACATGGTGAGCTAAGAGATAATGATACAAAGTGATTTACAGAATATGGAATTGCAAATTCCAGACAGATCATACCTCAGATTGTTCCAGCTGGACGAGTTGGTGCATGTCAAACCAAGGACAATCCCACAGCCCAGGTAATCTTTTACTGTGGAGAGATTTTATTGTCTATCATGAGGAATATCGTCAGTCGGTAGTCTAAACAAGCTCAACATATGTGCACACTGGGCTGTGAAGTAGGTGTGAAAACACCTAGTCCATGCTTATTAATTAAGCGAAGTGTGATGTATTTATAGTAGCTGACAATATCTAATTAAGTATAATCTGCCAAACATCATGGTGTTCTGAATCAGATCAGGTATCGGGGACCTTATTTTCACAGATAAGATCTGTCTTGAATTTTTCACAGGCATGAATTTTTCACAGATGCCACTCTGCTTCTAATCATAGCAAGGCATCAATAATTCCTCACAAAGCAACCTTGCCCCTTTCCACAAAAACAGGCAATTAATATAACGATTTCTCCCTGTTACCCTTTTCAAATAAAGAATGACCAAACAAAGACAACCTGAGTGGTGTGATTGCACACCCACAGCTTGATTTAAAATTACCAGCTAGATGGTGCCCATCAGGTGGATGTGATGTGACCCCATGTCTGTGAGACAGCACTTTATCTCAATCCCACTGTAATTCCCATTCTTGCTTTTAAATTACAGTTTTGATATTTGTACACAAGCCCCCTTGACAGAAAGGAAATTGAATTGAAACATAATTTGTTCCTGTCTCATCACAGGACTCAGAAGGCACTTTACAGCCAGAAATGATTTATATAAAACCTTAGTAATTTTTGCCCTTAGGGTTGTAGATTATGTTTTGTTCAGTATTTTTGCCAGGGTTTCAGGACAAGGTATTTTTAAATCAAGTCGATGTTTTCTCATATAGCCCAGAAACAGAATTCACATTACCTCAGTGGGCTTAGCAATATGTATGGTGTACGACACCCTCTGTCCTTACATCTTGGATTCAGGTGAGGAAAAACTCATGCAAACTCATGCATGCTTTTAACGGGGGAATAAAATGGAACAAACATCAGGAAGAGCCACAAAGGACAGATCCCTTTCCCAGGACTGACAGGCATGCAATAGAAGTCGCATGTACAGAACAGACCATCAGAATCACAGAATCAAAGTGGCCCTGGAACCGTACGGCCTCCTCTCCACCATGGTGACCTTGAAGATGACAGGCCATACAAAGAAGATTAACAAAAAGATTCAGAATATATACAAATTTTGATTATGATGTAGACTGAGAACTTGAATGAGCGATTATTCATAAGAGGGCAGTGATCCAGATCCAAATCTGTAATAGACAGTGACAGCCAGGAGAAAAAGTGTTCCTGTGCAGCTAGTGGTCCAGCAGAGAGAAGTCTGTATGAAAAGAGATAAGGAGGAGAATACTAAGGAGAGAAGAAGATAGAAAAGGAGCGAGATGTGCATACCTTGCAGCTCAAGGGAGACAGAAACAAGACCTTAGACAACAGAAGTTACATAAGATTGTATTATTACACTAGTGCTTGTGTGTGACATTGAGTTTGCTTCTCTGAGCTTCAGGGCTAATGATCAATGTTTAATTTTTGTCCTTACCGAGCGGGAGAAAATTCTCTCCCATCCATACATACAATATATAAAATACATTTTGAAAGGCATCTCATGGCAATGTATAGCTGTGTGTCATCAGCATAGCGATGGAAATTTATGCTGGTCCTCCTGATGACATTTCCAAAATTTTCCTCTCCCTTTATTAGGCGGCAAGGATCATCGCCAAGCTGGCTGCCTGGGGCCGTGATCTGATGGAAGGAAGTGATCTGAACTACTACTTCAACTGGATCAAAAGCCAGCTCAGTTCACAGGTATGTAAATCAGAATTTGTTTGCTGAAGTATCTTTGTCACTTGTAAAAGTCTGTTTATCTAAATATCTGTTTTGACTTTTGAAATAAATAAACTTTGTGTCTTTGGAATTTGTCATGTCATGAATTATTATTTTATTAGCTAGGAGGACATCATCTTCCCCTTTCTCATATGGAGTTAAATTTATTTCTTTAATTTCAGAATCCAATCATGTTGAATATCAAACTAATTTATACTTTCTGTCTCTGTTCATTTTCATTTAATTCTCAAGTTGAGGCTGACAGTAAAACCCTTGTCTGAATGAATGTAATTTATTTATTCTTGCTGAGTTTGAGCAGGCTTGTCAGACTTCGAGATGGTCTGATGAAATCAACATTGAAGGTGCTGGCTTTGCCTTGGCAGATTTATGCGCTAAAGAGTGGGCTGATGAAACAGCTGAATATTGATTTCCAGTTTATTTTGTGTCTCTGCGTGGCACGCCAGTGTTCTTAAAATATCCAGAGGAACAGGTGTAGCCAGCTTTTCCAAAAGCACAAGTTTGTCAGTCTCTCTTTGTGTTAAACATTCTGCGTCTTTACAAAATATGCAACTGAACTATAACTGCTTCTTAAAGTTACTTTTGATATTAATTTCTCTCCTCAACAGCCAGTCAGTGAATCAGTGATCAGCTACTTTCACTGAATTGTGGTCAAGCTTGTAGCACACACTTTGTAGTCCAGTGCCACAGTGATTTAGCTTGACCCGAAGGATTGTGAACAATTGTGCACCTGTTTCTTTTGTGTATCTCTCATTAGAACCTACATGGTACAGGTCCAGAAACAGGCTCAGGAGCAGGAACAATTTCCCCCAGTGAAGTGAGTATGAGTGAAGTGCATCTTCAGTCACCCTGGAGCTTCCAAGAAAAAAAAAAAAAAAAAGATAATAATAATAATTGGCAGGGTTTGTGCGAGCTGGCGTCTGTCAGCTGTCAGTGAACTTTCACATCTTTTTTTTCCCCTTTTTATCTCTCCCACCATGTTTTTGCACTTCAGTGTTCCAGTAATAATTGCAGATTGTAGGAGAACGCGCGCCTGCTAGAGCAACTTTAGAGCAATTCTCCATTTCGACAGCATGGTGTTTTCAACTGTACATGTGGAAATTGCATGCTGTAAGCCACGTCTCTTTAATGCTGAGAGCGCATGACAAACACTTCTTACTGCTTCTCCTGTACATTAGGGTAACAAGGTAAAATTGGAATAGCATTTGTGCGGCAGCGGTATCCCACCATTTTACATCCTATTCTTTATCAAGTATAGTGTGATTATTCTGAGAGGTGTGCTCAGAATTCTATTGACATGAGCGCTGTCTAATAACTGAACATCATCTTCTCCTCTGCATTTTCAACCAGGCAGCCTTCACTCCTTCTGTCTTCTGTCATCACTGCTGCCTGTTCTTTTTGCTGGATTCTTCTGCTTTTCTTCAACCTTAATTAACAGATTAATGTGATCTATTTTCTCCTCGCAGCTTCCTCTACTCTCTAATCTCAAATTTACATTATTCTGCTTAGGTGTGATTGGACACTTTTCCCTGCTATTGCTGTATATAGTACTGTTGGGTCTGTGATCTGGCATGTGTTTATGTATAATACTGCAGACTGCATGTGCAATGCCTCAGGATTGATCAGTGACAGTAATGCAAGTTGTGGACTGGCCGTCTTCCACGTGCTGTATCTGCTTGTCAACTGCTCCATGTTTAGTACGGCACTAACTGTCACTGACCCTTTAACATTTTGTATTGTTGTTTTGTTTCCTGATCACACAGCTAAGGCTAACGCTTCTGTTTGAGTAAGTTTGTGCCTTTGTCCTTTGCAGAGCTCTCAGTACGTCCAGTGTGTGGCTGGATGCCTTCAGCTGATGCTGAGGGTCAATGAGTACAGGTTTGCTTGGGTGGAGGCTGATGGAGTCAACTGGTGAGTAGTAACTCCTTGTAAACAGGGTTGCTGCAGTTTTTCAAAGTCTAGAAGACTTGAAAAAATGAGTACTTAATCAGAGGTGTCATGGCTTTAGTCAAAAGAGGGGTCCTCATGCTCATTTATAGTTGGGTATATTGATCAGTATGTTAAATGTAAGCATGATACTTCATAGACAACATGTATACAGTATATTTCAAACATACAAGATAGCAGTATCTTAGTATCTTGAATAAATAGGGTGCATCTTGGCTTACAGACAGATGATTCTACAATTTAGAATCCAGTACACAAACAACATTAGGTCAGAACAATAGTAAATACACAGAAAGTACTCAGGTTAATGCCAGCACAACTTTTTTGTCATCATTAGTCCTCACCGAAACCATCGAGACATTAAACAGTCTCCCTGTCAGAGACACGGCTGGTAACAAGACAAATTACATTTTCTTTAAAAAGCCAATTACTGATGGAATAAAAGACTTCTGGTTCTTGTTAGTGCCATCTCTAGAGGTGAACTCTCCATGCTGCTGGAAGCAAATTAACCTCACTTTGTAAAGGCTGCTGGGAGTCCAGTAAGATGACTTGAGCTCTCTTGTGGCTCTTGACGTGACACATATTGACTCTTTTTGTGATGCTTGAAAGCTTTGCAAGTTGTATTAAATCTTCAATTAATTTCAGCCATAATTTCAGTGGCATTTTAATTTTCTCCGTGTGTCACATTCTTAATGAAATCTACCCTCTAATAAAAAAAATTTCACTACACCCCATCTGAAAACAAACCTAAACAAAGATAGTGCTGATGATCCAAAAGATTCCCCCGTGAATCAGTGAACCATTGTCTTTACAATTGTTGGTTTTACAATTCAGATGGTCGCATAAAGTCTAAGATGTTAATTGACAGGTTCATACCGCATACATTTAGTCAGTGATGTCAGTGCATTATGTTCTACAGCCACGTTTCTTATGAGAAATGGAAGCCAAAACAGTGTGAGTGACAAATAACAGTGCAAAAAATTCCAGTGGAAGGCTCAGTATTCCTGATTTTGCATATCAAAATGGGTTGTTTTTGTTGAATTTTTAATGATTCCCATGATACTTCACTCGTAAAACTAGCCTACCTGCTCAAGTTGTATCAGGAAGTTTTTGTGCATCCATGAGCTCCACACCTCTGTACTTAACAGCAGTTTCTGCAAATGTACACATTGTTCAGCTGTAGTCATTTGTACTGTGTATTTTGAGCAACTTTTTTGTTATGTGAAGACTGTCTGAACATTTCCATCTCAGCTGTGAGCAAAGATAATGGATGAGC
This sequence comes from Scatophagus argus, assembly GCF_020382885.2. Lineage (NCBI taxonomy): Eukaryota > Metazoa > Chordata > Actinopteri > Scatophagidae > Scatophagus > Scatophagus argus. The sequence goes on along the minus strand of NC_058505.1, from coordinate 7,490,765 downwards.
ATCATGTAGGCACACAGCTGCGAAAGCTCCTTTATCAATACACAGACGGCAGATATAAGTGCTGCCTCTTTTTCCTTTTTTTTTCTGTTAAAGTATCACAGCGGTGCTGAGCAACAAGTGTGGCTTCCAGCTCCAGTACCAGATGATCTTCTGTGTTTGGCTGCTGGCCTTCAGTCCTCAGCTCTGTGAGCAGTTGAGACGCTACAATGTAGTGCCTGCGCTGTCCGACATCCTCCAGGAGTCTGTCAAGGAGAAGGTCACTCGAATCATTCTGGCTGCCTTCAGGGTATGTGGAAATTTCTCACTCAATCTGAGTGCCTCTAAAATGCCAGTTTCTACAGAAAACATTTTTACCACACTGAATGAACTGCTGTCCCTTCCTGTCCTCGGAAATAGCCAAGGGGGTCTGCAAGATTTGTAGTTAACATTTTGCCACATAAAAAATGACATAACATTTACATTAGCTACATTTTATGTTGGATTTTGTGGTATCAAAAAATAATCAGTGAATATCATTGAGATCAGTGTATTAACCCTATTAAATATGCATAGTTACATAGCACATTTTCCTTGTAAATGTTGGTCAAATGTTGGTGAGGAAGTGGTGTGAATAAGTACTTGGTGTGATGGGTTGTCACGGTTTGATAAAGTCTAATAAGCCTTTGTTTTCAACAAAACGTGGAGGTATAAGATAGTTTTATAATTGCATGCAGAAGTTTGCAGGTCGTAATTTCATGCTGGCACTGATACAGAACAATCTGTGTGCTATTTTCCTGAATCTTGCACAGCAGTTTGAACATTTGCATTTAATTAGGCTGTATACGTTATGACAACAAGAGCAAACCAGAGCGACAGCTTTTAAACAACAGATGAGACAGTTTATAAAATAACCAAGCCCATAAAAGGTACATAAATTCGATTTACGATCATGCTACCCTTTCAGCCCCCTGCTGTGACTGCTCAAAACATTTACTGAATATTTAATATAGTCCTAAGAGCTACATCCAGGACTTGCTCTGTTGTTTTGTGTTTATGCCAGGTAATGAATTCTCCATACTATGCCCTGACAAAATTAAATTAATGGCAGAGGCCCCATTTATCTTTCCATGCTGTGGTGCTCTGCTACTAGAGGAACTTAGTGAGTCTGACAGGGCACCAACACATAACTGGAACATCTCAGAAATACATAATAAATCAATGTGATAACTTCCATATCCTTAGTCTGATTATGGCACGATTTCAGAGGAGTATAGAAATGATTGCTTGGCTCCCAATGTCAGGAAAAGCATTTTAAGCAGATAAACACACTTCTCTTTCAGTTAACATGTGGCGTATTGATATTTTTTGCTAACAGTAATAATCCTCTGCTATAACACCAAGCAATTGTCTAGTCAACAGCCTGCAGTACCTGGCCACCCTCAGCACACATTATATTCAATGCCAAACAAAATATTCTAATTATGGCCTCAAGGAAATATAGATTTTTAAAGGAAAAGCTTCAGTGATATTCTGCCTTTGTCCAACCCAGTAACACCAGACAGCCAGACAGCATATCGCTCAGAGCACAATGGTGTGGAAAAATGGCATTGATTACATGACTGAAACATGAGCTCATACACCAACGAGGTGAAAGTTAGCTGATTTTCAGGCCCAACTTAAAGTGAGGTGTTTAAGGTTGCTTGTACTTCTCTGTCAGACAGTTTCCATCAGCATTTCAAAGCAAAAAGTACATAACCTCCGCAAATACACCTCTACGCTCCTGAAGGACTACATTTCTCTTGTCTTCATTTTACTTGAATCCGTTCAAGATCACGTTTTACAGAAAATGTTGTAGTGTGTTGCATATGCCTCAATGGACTGCATCTACTTCTGCTTTGAATGTCCCCCAAAGCTCATTCATCACACCTCTCCTGCCAGCAGAGCTGTCACATCAAGCATTTGTTAATGCACCCATTAAAGAAAGAGGCTCCCTTTTTAATTGGTCAGAGACGTTTGTAGTTAAGTTTGAGTTATATACAGCGGCTAATTAAAAGCAATGGTGTGCAATGAAGGGAGACCCTGAAGCATTTTGACGTTGAGTTGGTGTTCCCCAGAGCCATTCAGCTTACCTTACAGTGACTGTGTTTGATGTAGAGCAAGGAGAGCCTGCAAAAAACATTGTTCCTCACCAAAAAATTAAGAATTGTTTTGTTGAGAACAAAGGGCTCCCTGTGGTGTAACCTGCAGATTTTTAGGGAGCTGAGATTATCACATGAAATAGGAATTCCCTTTTTACAAAATTCTTTTACAAAAATCTTCCGCATTGTTCTACATAGTCATATTCTCCCCTATGTCCTAATTATGCAAATGATTTCGCTCACCACATGGGACTAGAAATGTGATTTAAATTGTTCTGACCATCTGGAAGTCCTTGAACACATCCTCAAAGACAGTACTTCTGTGTTTGTGATGTGTTCACCCTCACCCGCCTCTGGTACTAAAAGTTTTTTTTTTTGTTTTTGTTTTTTTGTTTTGTTTTTTTTAACAAACATTCATTTCTTTTAACCATAGACCATCAAAAACAAGCAGGCTCTCAACATGTACTATGACTGGGGTTATTTGCTGTATTTGAGAATCATGTTGTCCTCACATCACAGGCTCTTGCAAGAAAGCATTTGTGAGGTGTAGTTAGCTGTAGCTAGGCCCTCGCTGGAAGCTTTGAGGGTTCAGTCATAGTATGAAGTTGGTCTTCTCCATCTCAGCCACTTGTTGAGTTGAGTCACTCCAAAATGTTGCTGCCACTCTTTTTCTGTAACTTTTGCTACAGAAACAATTTTCACAGTACTTGAACACTGTGTTCTTCTTGCAGCACCTCTGCATTCAACCCCTTCACACCTCACATACGACACCGAGGCCTGCTTCAGGAGGAGTATTTTGAAACACAGTATCTATTTGTATAGTTTATAAAATATGAGAAAATAATTCAAAAAAATCAGTTTTACAATCTCAAGATTCTTGTCAGTTGCCAGTAGTCCAAAACATTCAACAATATTTAGTTTAGTGATTGAAAAGAGGGAAGAAAAACAGCATTTTTTTTTCTACTTCTTTTGCTTAATAAGCAATATTATTTGTATCTCAACTGGTTGTGTTGTCTAATGTTTTCTTTTTCACATTTATTGATTCTTTTGGTATAATTAGATATGTTTTTTCTGTTACTGAATATCTCACTTCTCAAATGAATTGCTTACACGAGCGGCGTTATTAATGTTCCTTGCACGGTTGTTGTCTGTGACAGAATCTTCTGGAGAAGGCAGCCGAGAGGGAGACTCGACAGGAGTACGCTCTCGCCATGATTCAGTGCAAAGTGCTGAAACAGCTGGAGAATCTCGAACAGCAGAAGTACGACGATGAGGACATCACAGAGGACATTAAGTTCCTGCTGGAGAGGCTGGGCGAGAGTGTGCAGGATCTCAGGTACCCGGTGGACCGCATTTCATGAATAACACGCAGTCACTTTACCAAACCATTCATTTTCAGTCATTCTCAACCATAGGCTGTGCCTCTCAAATCACTGCTCTTCACAATAGATAAGCTCAAAGAAAGTAGTCCTTCCTGCCCAGAGATAAATAACAGTACAGACAGATCCTTGGACTATACTCTTTACTTGTCGGGGTAAAAGAATTTTTTTTTTTTTTTTTTTATCAACAGCTCATTTGATGAGTACAGCTCTGAGCTCAAGTCTGGCCGCCTGGAATGGAGTCCTGTGCACAAGTCTGAGAAGTTCTGGCGCGAGAACGCTGTCCGTTTGAATGAGAAGAACTACGAGCTCCTCAAGTAAGATGAAGCATGTACTATAGCAAGTTTGTTTTCTCTAGCTCCCATTTTTCTCATGTTGACATTTATTAAGAGCAATGCTGCTGAAAGGCAAGGCGCCATTCAGACCCAAGGCAGTTCAAAGTGCTTTATAGAGGTATAGTACTGCATTTAAAATAAGACATCAAAATCCTTTTAAAAGATAACAAAACAAAAGCAAGCCAGTCATTACAGATTAAAAACGAGTTATGTATCTAATTTATTACAGGGTTTTAAGACTGGATTTAAATGAGCCCTTAATTTCAATGTGGCAGTTGAAATTAAATAACATGATTCAATTCAGAAAGATTTAAGTGAATTTAATGTGAAGTTTTTCTCTCTATGCTGCTCAAAGGTCCATATGAAAATCAGCCTTTTGAAGGTTTAATGCAGTTTCCAGAATTGAAAGAAAAAGTGTAATGTCAATTTTAAAACTACCTTTGAATAAACTACAAGCGAATGAGGTGAACTGCTGGATGGATTGCAGTGACATTTCATACAGACATTTATGATGCCCAGAGGATGAATTCCACTGACTCTGGTGGTCCTTAATATGTGCAAAACCAATGACGTTCTCATCAACTTCATATGCACTTTGTGCTTATTGCTAATTAGCAAATGCTAACATGCTAAATTAAGTGTGGACTCCTAGTTGATATGAGTTGGATATGAAGATTAAGCTTTGAAAGATTTAATACTGTGTAAGATTTGTATAATGTTAATGGTACAACTTTTTTTTAAACTAAAACTGGAAACTAATGTTGATTTGAAATATTTCATTTTTAAGTAAAAAATACAAATTCGTTCTTAAATTTAGATTCTAACCAGTACTGATTGTCACTTGTCACATGTAGACAAAACACTTCTCATCCATTGAGCTCTCCGGTTGTACACACTCACCAGCATCATGCTAGATGATTGCACAGCCTCTTAACATTGTTTGTCTTTTTGTGTGTGTGTGTGTGTGTGTGTGTGTGTGTGTGTGCGTCTGTGTCTGTGGCCAGACTCAGATCACAGGTGATAAAACATCAATTTGTGTCTGCGTATCCTTTTTATTCCTGTCACACACTCTGCTGGACCTGCTGACATTCAGTAAAAATCCTGATCTGCCCATCTCATTGTCTCATCACTGTCCTCTCTGTGTAATCAGCCCAGGCATCATCTCAGCTTAAATTATCCTCCTGTTTTATTTGTTTTTCATCTATGCATTGTCTCAGTTTGAATCCTGAGGTGTCACATTTTCAGAGGATACCTTATGTCTCACGTCCTTGGATTTAGATTTTAGAGTTTGGGTTTCACCTCAGACTCTTAAACATTGGACTTAGACTTCCAGAGACTAATTTATCAGTTCATTTGATGAAACTTGATTAGTAAAGGATTTGCTGAGAGAAATATTTTATTTTCAGAGTGAACACGGTTTGCTGAAATCTGCCTTTGGATGAGACCTCTCACTTTTGAATGTTTTTCTGTCATAGGATCTTGACAAGGCTGTTGGAGGTGTCTGATGATCCTCAGGTCATAGCAGTGGCAGCTCATGATATTGGAGAGTATGTGCGACATTACCCACGTGGCAAACGGTAAGACATTTCTCAGTAAAAGCTACTTCATATGGAATTTTAAAGCCACCACGTGTACAATTTCTGACTTTGGCAACCCGTTGAGTTCATTTCACTAAACATTAGGATGAAGAGCAATGCAAAAAAATACTTCAACTCAAATAATGGGAATCGATATGAAAAACAAGATGGCAGCGGTACAAAATTGAACAAAAAAATGCGTAGCACAGAGTCTGTGTGGATTGATAGCTTTGAGAAGACATTTTACAACAGAAAAGTGGAACCATATGACTCATGAGACAACACATAAGCGCCTCCTGTTTGAACCTGAACCTGATGTAATGACTCCTCCCAAAAGGAGCAACTTACCCACGTCTCCTCTGGTCTCTCTTCTCAGATAGGAGAAAATACTTCAACTTTAAACTAACCAGTGCCTCCAATGTAACTGTTGTTGGTCATATTTCTTTATTTCTGAACACGCTGACTGGCCTGCACACTTGAAGCTCATCCCTTCTACTCATAATTCTCAGGAAATGAGAGTGATTATTGATCAGACTCTGTCAGATAGTGCTGAAGATCACAGTATCTGTCCACCTCCTCTGAGGCTGCTACTTTTCATCTCGAAGTCTTCTTCATATATTGTTTATGTTTCCCTCAACAGTTGTTATCCTAAACACAATGTGTGACTGACAGAATTTCTCATCTCCTTGATCAATCTTAAACCAATCTAGCTTGTCTCAGTGTTGATATGCCCCATTTCAGTTCTTAGGTTGGTTAAACCAGGATCCGTTTACCCATCAGACTTCCTGTACTTTCGCCTACTTTTCTTTTCTCTGCTTTTCACCATTTACTCTATTACGCGCATTATGCTGGTTTGTTTTCCTCTTCAAAGCATTATATCCTTTTACAAGGCCAGCGACCCTTCATAGGATACATCGAAAATTTCAGGCGGGTTGGATTAGATTACCTGCTGCTGGAACATTGAATGACCTAAAACATGAAAATAGTAGCTGTTTTCTGTGTAGATAAAGGCTTTCTCCCATTATTCCTTTTATTCCTTCCCTTTCAGGGTGATTGAGCAGCTGGGTGGAAAACAGCTGGTGATGAATCATATGCACCACGAGGACCAACTAGTCCGTTACAACGCCCTTTTGGCTGTGCAGAAGCTCATGGTCCACAACTGGTATGATCACATTTGTAGCTTTATGCTGTTACATGTTCTGTTTGATATGAAGCACTTATCATTCAGACACTGTCACGAGGAAAACCGGCCCTTAAAGTTTCAGTTGAACCTAGCCAGAGGTGCAACAAAGGCAACTGGAGATTCACAGAGATGTCACTCAGGCTTAGTGTGTACACGCACGCGTGGTCCTTAAAAAAAGGTCTAATGGGGCAAATGAAGTGAAATCACCTGTGTGGGTCGGCCATTGCAGAGCCTTAACAAATGAGACGCTTTAATGTCATTATATTGGTACTCAAAATCTTTGTAACCTCTTTTAGTGAGTGTCAACAGGTCACAACTTGCCAACCAGCTGCTTTAACTGTTAACTGACTGGATGATTCATGTTATCGTGGAGAATCAAAGAGGAAACCATAGAAAATCAAGTCCATTGAGGATTGTGCTCTGAACAGTTTTTGTTCTATGACAATTTATCTTTCTCAGTCACGTTCTTCCCACAGTAAAGCAGACCAGTGGGTCCGTTGGTATTCAGTGCCTGCTAATCACTTGCTTTCAGGGTCATCTTCAAGGATATGTGTGCAGAGCTTTATCACGAATGTAGTTTAAGAATTGCCTCACTGTGTGCAACAGGTAGCTAACTAGGCTGAGTGAGGACTGGTGGTCTTGGAGGAATAGTTAAACCAAACAGCTTAAAAATAAAGTATCTACCAAACAGCTCCTGTAAAGCTGGCATTAGTATAAGTGTTCTCTTCTAACTGTTGGAAAGACAACAAATAAATACATTTCCCAGAATATAGTCACAATGTCTAAGATTAACTTATGTGCAATTTAAGTTTAAATATGGACAATCTACGATTACCACAAAAGGGAATGAAACATAAAAGTCTGCACAGTGTGTCTTCACAAATTTGTTGTGCTGCTAAGTCACATTATTAATAGAGTAAAGTATTGTGGTTAATTCTTCATCACTCACATTACAGTCTTAGAAAATGTCATTTTAAATGCTTTCATTAGCAAAAAGCCCAGATTGTCATTCAGCTATAGATGCTTAGCTTCCTTTTTCTGGCCAGCATGTTGGTGTCAGAGTAAGTGCCAGCTCAGTAAGTAGTGTCTTTATCAGTATATGCTTTAGAAATTATCTATGCAGACCTTTTACCAGCACCACCACAAACTCTACATTTGTCATTTCACTGATAGGCTGCTCAGTAGCTCGACCTCAGTCTGAAGCTACCTCAGAATATCTGTGCTTTCCAACAGTCAACCTGCCCATCGTCTTTGTGTGTTTTTCTGTCCGCTGGATTGCTTGAAAAGAAACAAACAAAACAAACAACAAGTGAAAATGTGTTTGTTCTGTCGCTGCTATCTAGAACACACTCTGCTCCCTGAGCAACTGTGGATGGTGGTATTGTGTTCAATATCGTAGTGTTGTTCTGTTTTCCCATCTAAGTGACCCTAATGTTCCATGTAAACTGTATGTTCACTGACGTGCAAAAGGTAGAAGTTTATAAAGTCACTGTGGCACAAAAGGTTTTCGCTCTTGCTTCAATAACTGCGAAGAAAGAGATTATTGTTATCAGACCTACAGTAGAAAACAAGATGCTTGAATGCTGTAGCTGTCAGTGTAAGATGTTTAAAATACATGCAGTATTTGACCATACTTTTTTGAATCTCAGAACTTGGCTCTCATGTCATTGCTTTATTTTCTGTGATGAATGAAGATAAGCAAAACGGGAGTTGAGTTATTGAACGGAGGTGATAAATTAACATGAAGGGACACTAAATGGAAGAAATATAAAGTCCTAAAAATGAAATGCGCAAGTAAGATAAAACTGAGTGCTGCATACAAATATCTCTCTGCAAAAATGGAAAAGGAGCCATTAAGCTTGCACAAGTTATAGTCTGAGTTGAAAGCAGATGCCAAATTCAGCACATGCCTTTCATACTCAAAGTCTGATTACTTATTACTCAAGTAATGACTTCTGTTCTGTACCTCAGCTTATCATACATGGATAGAAGGAAACAGTGAAAATACATGAGCGTGGTCATGTCAGGATTCTCTGTGGTGTTGTAGCTGCTTTTCTGCTAGTTCGTTTTCTCCGACAGAACTTATTACGTGAGGAGGAGGAAAATTATGTCTCAAGGTTGTCTTCATCACAGTGAATTATGTGTTCTGCCTATTCTCTTTGTCTTCATGAAAACAGAAACGTATGAATGCCGCTGTAAAGTCAGGTAGCTTGATGCCGTTATTTTGTTTTAATTTATCTTATTTATTTAAAAAAATAACACAAAAACCTGACATCTTATTTACCCACGAGCTGAAGTCATCACAAAGCAGCTCACCACACCCACCTTGTCACCTTGAGTGGGTTGCCTTGCCATTGTTGAGAGAGGATCTTTTCATCCCCACTTACTGTAGGGCCCCTGCTGTCATGACAACAGCACAGATGAAGTGTGTGAACTAATAAACTGCTGTTATTTATCCTTGTGGTCTGCTTTGAAAAAGTCATTTTCTTTAATAAATTTTTGCTGTGTTGATGGTTTGCTGGCCACTGGCTGTTGACAGTCACTCTGTGCTTGTGCTGAACTGCACCTCGTGATGTATTATTGGACTGCATTTCATACAGTAGCCTGGTTATTAAACTCCCCAGAGTACGCAAATGTCTGTTCAAGATCAGTGTACGCTCCTTTTTTAACAAGTCGCTTGTCACTGGTTTGATCCTCTGCTCCGGCTGCATGTTCAAGTGTTCTTGGGGAAGACACTGGACCTCAAATGGTTGCCGATGGCTGTTTTCATCGGTGTGTGAGTGTACGTGTGAATGCTTTGGAGAGCAGTCGCTGTATCGCTCCTGATGAGCAGGTCGGCAGCCTGCATGGCAGCCTCTGCCATCAGTGTATGAATGTGCCTGTGAATTGCTTTGAGGAGTCTGTTGGGTGCAAAAGCGCAATATAAATTCAAGTCCATTCACTGATTTTTTTCTCTTTCACAACCTAATTTAAACTCTTTGTGAAGGTCGTTTTACATAAAGCGCATCGTGACAGCATAACCGCGTGAAAATACAAAACATTTGCCGGCATAACTGTTGAATAGTATTATCTGATGTGCACCTAATGCACAGGTGTGCAGGAAAATGAAGTCATGTGGAGAAAATAAAAAGGTTGAAGATCTGCACACTGTCAGCACTGAGTTTATTAGAGAAGCACCATTTTGCTTATAGACCTTCATCAGGCATCAAATTTACAGGCTGATGCCACCGCTGTAACAACCTGTCACAAAAGGGAACCAAATCTCAAACACTTGAAAATAATCACATCAGTGGTTGATTAAAATACGTACATGTGAAATAGGACTGAGGACAGACCCACCATCAGAAACCCACAGCTGTTTGAGGTTTTTAATCATAAACAGTTACTGTAAACTACGTGTTGTTGAGAGTGTAGGCTGCATGCACAGCCGTTCACCTTCATGAGCACATAAGCATTTATATGTAAAAGCTAAGAACTCTAATCTTTACTGATAAATGGGATGGAAGTCTGTAAGTGCAAGTGAAGTGGTCTTTATCAAAGAGCGCGAGCTGCTGCCAGACAAACAATGAGGTGATCTGCCATTGTTGTTGCTTTGTCACTCAGCAGCAGCGACAATAAGTGTATTCAAACTCATTCCTTCGAGTTTGAATACACTTATTTGATTACTTATTGTCTGCCAAATAAATGGAAAATAATGTTGTGTTTTCACGGGCAAAAACACAGGAAAATAGACCCTGAATAGCACATTGAAATTAAATTACACCTGCTCCTTTTTATTCATCGTGCATTTATCTTGTGATTATAATATGTATTGTAACATGGTCAATGTATTTCCTTCAGTGTAGCCATCAACCCCCATGAGTCACCTTGCTGTGTAGGTCTTAATTCAACCACCAGCTGTAGATGCATCCATCAGAAAGTACTCTGGCTGCAGAACACCGACTTTATAACTCTGGCTCATCCTTCCAATTATTGCCATCTGCCTTTATTAAGTCCCTGGCAGCGCTTTGAATCAACATATAGTTTCTATTTGCAGAGCAGCTAAAGGTTATAAGTAAAACTACTTCATGGAGATCAGGATCTTTTTCTTTTTCCCTTTTTAAAAGTTGAAACTCTCCGTGACACTGTGAGTAATTGGGGATAATGATATAAAGACGAAAAGCCTACAACCTGTTGCGTTTGATAGGTTTTTAATTCATTCAGAGCAGGTGTGAGAAGTCAAGCTCGTTAGGAGAGTTTTTTTTCCTTTATACCAGAAACAAAAATAATTTCTCCAACTTAAATTAACTGCATTGTAATAAGTGAAATCTCCATATGCAAATGCAGACATTTGGCTCTCAAAGCACTGCATGCACCTGCTTGGTTTGTTAATAAAATACTCCACGCTTACTTTGGCTAAGTAGCCAACAGTGAAATCAAACATTAAACAAGCGCAGACATGGATGGATGTTTTGATGGAGATGAGTAATGTTTGGTGTTTTAAGGGATCCAAGACAAAAACGGAAAAACGTGCAGAAAACTACTTAAAAGTTTTATGAATCAGACATGCTGCTTTGCTGCTTTCTTTGGCTTCTGCACATTGTGTTCACAGCTTTGAATCATGCTTTAATTACTGTAAAAATAGAAGTAGGAAAGGGCTTCATACACAAACACTAACAGCTTTGGGGAAAAAAATAGATGATGTTTTGTCAGCACTCACATACCCGAGTTTTCATTTTTAAAGAGAACAGGAGTTCTACTGTCAGAAATTATTTGCCAAGCTTGTCCATTTTTAGGTTTGTGAGAGGCGTTTGATATTTCTGGTAGCAGTAAGGTGAGTGTCATGAGTATTATATCTGAAAATGTCACTGCCAAGCAGAAACCTGAAGGATAAGTGTGACCTTTCAAAATAATATTATTTTATTTCATCACTTAGACTAACATCATGTCTGGGTCAGAGTAACTGGGGGAAATTCATATTGTGAAAATGAGAAAGCCTGTTAAAACTACCACTTGCTCTGAAATTAAAGGCCCTTCTTCCGCCCCAGTAATCAACTCGACTGAGCCTGAAAAAATGTAATTAAAGGAATAGTTTGACATATTTGGGAATGCACTCATGTCCTTTTTTGCTGAGAGTTAGATGAGAAGATTGATAGCATTCTCATGTCTGTCTGTTCAACTTGAAGCTGAGATTTGGGAGACTAAAGCTTAGTTATGGATAAAAACTGGAAACGGTGAAACATGTTCCCTGGCTCAAGATCAGCACCCCTAAAGCTCAGTGATTAGTTACTCATTTCTTTTATATGACAAGAAAGAATCTGCCACTGAGCTGAAACAGTTAGTCAGCTGTGGCAACTGTTTTAATAACTGATTAAATTACTTTTTTTTTTAAGACAAACAGTTGTGATAAAAAATACCAGATATTTTCTGGTCTCAGACTCTCAGATGGGATGATTTGCTGCCTTTCACTTTTCAAACTGAATTTCTTTTGGTTTTGAACTGTTAGACAAAACAGGCACATTGTGACACACCTGAAAAAAAAATCCATTAATTAAGCAATAAAATCATCTTCAGATAAATCGATGATGAAAATAATTTTTAGGCGCACTCGTACTGGCCTGAAACTGCCAGAAAAAAAAACACACACCTGATGTTTTTACACTTCAGCCAGTGATTAAACTCCTCAAAATGTCAGATTATTCCTTTACGAGATATTAAAGGCATATTAAAGAGCTATTAGATAGAGATATTAAGGCTGTTTGCTGGGAGTGTTGAGGTGTAATTTGTTGTAATCTGTCTTTCACAGGGAGTACCTGGGAAGACAACTTCAGTCCACTGATCAGCAGCAAGCCCCAGCCGTGGCAGCTCGAAGCTGAAAAGTTCCTGTGCACGTGTGTTTGCGTATTACAGCTTGGATGAGTGTGTACCGTATGTACATTGGTCTTTGATTTTGTGTAATAACTAACTTGAAAATCAAAACGTCTGGTTTCCTCCTTCCACCTGAGCCCCGAACGATCCTCGATGTGACTTGATTTGACTGTCGTGCTTTGTGTTGTGCCCTCCCAGCTAAGTGATGTGTGGTGACTGAAGTCGCACTTTATGTCTGTGATATACAAACTGCAAGCTATTTAAGTCTTAACCTGTAAAACATTGTACGTGTCCCAATAAAGATCCTTATCTATGGTGTTCCTGTGTTGTGTCTGCATTTCCTGTCCAGAATTCATTTGTTATTGGTGTTACAACTGCTGAATGACAAAGAGAGTTACAGCGATGGACTTGATAAGGTTATTGAGTTTTCTTATCAGACCACAGTCAGTGACAGCAGCACAAGACTGAGGCTGTATGACAAGTGTTTTTGTTGTGTTTACTCTCCTCTGCCTTCAGGCTCAGGTTGAATTTGACCTTCACTTCAGTCAAAATCTGTTCTTCCTTCCAACTGTGCCTGTTGTAGGCAGTCATAAATAGCTTGCAAAGGGTTTATTCTTTCTTTTATTTTGAAAGGTAAATCATAAAAAATATAACAGTCTATTTCCAAACAGAAGGTCTCCACTTTCTCATTCGATGTACAAAAGCCATAACTCCAACGTGGCAATCACATCAGTTTCATGTCGTAAATGAAATAATCACAGTATTGGAAAACAACCTCCAAATATAATCCGGTCCAGTCACAGCACCATCGCTAACTACGAACTCACTGCTAAACCATGATTAAATCAACACTGAACATCAGTTTCAATTTGTTTATTGCCAGAAAGTTAACATCTTTGGGTTTGGAACTGTTGAATACATCACAGTGGGGTTTTCTGGCATTGTATAGACCCAACAGTTCATCAGTCAGTTGAGAAAACAGCTGTTCCACTTTCCTTTGCAGGAGCTTGTGACGTTAACAACAGAGCAGTGGATGTTTGTTCAAAACTGACAAATGCGCCAAGATTTTGTACTGTTAAGAAGACAGTTTTTAGAAAGACCTTTAAGGATGACTCTGAACCAATTTCAAAGATAAAACAACAAGGTCCATCTCAAAGGAAGAAGTTCTGTCTCAGTTCTCAAACCGTGACGCTAAAACACTTTAGTCCTTGAAACAACATTTGTTGCTTCTATCTGCATCTCCGCCAGAAATTACAATAACCCCTTTGTTCCGGACGAGTCCGATGGCTCTCACGGAGAACAGTGTTGTGCTTCAGGTTTCTAATGCAGGCGTGAATTGTCGTCTCCCAGCAGAATTTAAATAGAATCTGAGGTGTCTGAACCCTTTTCATCTGACCTTGACTGCGCACATGCTTTTCCAGAGCTCATCCTTTAGCATTAGCTTATTCAGCACACCCAGTGGTGACGGTCACTCGTAAAGTTTGCATAGGATTACTTCATTATTTCTCAATTCTGTCTCTTTTTACGTTCAGTATTTTATGAGCAGCCGATCCTGACATTGATCCAATTTGTGCTCAATAGAAATTTAACTAAGACCAGTAGTGTTTACAACAGCCAGTGTTTGCTGAACTCAGTGCTGCTAGACAGAAGGCCGCGCTGACAGCAGCATCCTCCTGAGTAATTTGCTTCCAGATGCTTTTGGTGCACAAGCTAAACTCCATGAGGAGAATAAACGTGTTTGAATCCTCTGTGTGAATCATACTATCCTGCTCGTTCACACTGAGAATGTCCAAACTGAACTGAACTGCCACCTTTCAGTGTCAGCTTAAACTTTCTGCCGGGCATCTCAGCATCCTTTTGAACAACAGCTCTTAACCTTGCCAAACAAACAGAGCATTCAACAGCCCATTCAACAGTAACGCCCGCCGTTTCTTGAACATGTAACCACCCGTCGTTCTTGTCAGCAAGCATTCAAATCAGGTTTCAGCAAAGCTCTGATGCACTCATCTCTCATGCTTTGATGTCTGAAAGGTGTGGAGAGCTGGGATGTACACAGAGTCAATATTTATGTAGAGGCTCAGTGCGTCCGACAGCATTTGCCTGGCCCTGCTTTGCTCTCTGAGCGCTGTTTGCAGTGCCTGGCACTCTGCAGTCCCTCTGCATGCTCACCTGCAGCAACTGATTGAACTCTGGACCCTGAAACAGATGGTTTTTCTTCCCCCCACCGCCTTTTTAATATGCTACCCACATTTGTTGTTGAGGGTCAATGCAGAGGGTGAAGCTGGCTGTTTGTGTGCACCGTCAGTCTCGGGGGGGTTAAAGATGAAGCTGCCCCTCAGGCAATGACTTTCCTCTTCTCGCTGCTGTGTCCCCCCACCACCCAGAAAGGTGTTATATGTCAAGGCTTTTCATGAATTTTGAGGTAATAAAACAGAGACTAGTTTCTGGATCAGGCATCTGGATTGTTTATGTTTGACATCTTCATCTGCCCAGACTGTTAAATTAGCTCACTGAGAGAAGAGGATTTTGTTTTGTTTTTTTTTGTCTTGCCTTGCTTCATCGATCAAATCCCTTTTGCTCTTGTAACCATGGGTCAGGGACTATCTGTTCCCATAGTGACAATGAAAACAAGACTCAGCCGAGCGGCGTGAAGTTCGATTTGAGGCTGCATCTAAGCAGAATCACAAATACCAGAGTATTTACAGCTCGCCCCGAAGCCCGAAAATATTACCCCCGTCTGTAACACTAAGCTGCAGATACTTGTTATCTTGGGCTGTGAAATCAACTGTGCCCCATGGATACTAGAATTATACAATTCCCAAGGCTTTCAGAGCTGAACTTCATATCATTCATGACTGAGTGCAGGTGTATAGTAATCAGTTTCCTGCCGGGTTGTGTGCAGTCACACAAGGTTGGACTTTCAGGCTTCTCTTTAAACAGCAGGTTGTTCTTACGTGAGCTGCCTGTTTTAACACAATCAGTAAGATACGGTTTAAAGTTGGTCCTGAAGTGTTACTGAATCATTTGTTGGTTATTTTTGGACACTAAGTCAAACCCCATGGGGTTGTGCGGCATGGAGGAAGTTAGATAGTCATCAATTTGCTTAATGCAGCTGCTGAGGAGCATTAAGTGGCTGAAGAGGAGCTAGTTGAGAGTGAAAATGGGACTTATGTAAGACCAAGTGAATGTTGTTCCATGTTTTCTGGATGTGTAAAAGGGCAGTAGTTTGCTACTGCTTTGAACATGTCAGCCATACCAACTTTATAAGGTTGTATTATGTTAACTGGTTGTGGATTTCTGTGCCCAGGTGACCAATAAAAGCTGTAACTCAGAAATTGAATAATCATATGTATATAATATACATGTATATATTGTATATGTTGTGTTTTTGCAATCTTTTGAAGGTTACAAGATCATTGAAAAGGCTTCTTCTGACGGGAAATAAAGATAAAATCTAGACTATGCTCTTCAGATGCAAAATATTTGTGAAAGTTGGACGACAAAGGGGAAAGTTTGAGACCATCGTTGGTACAACTCTCAGACCTTTATGTAGTTCTAGAGACTCGAACATCTTTTGTAGAGTCTGAATGAACATACTGTATGCACACTGTGTCCTGCTCTGTCGGACTTTGACAAGAGTTGAATTGTCCTCAGTCCCTGCTGCTGCAGACTGCCTAAAGAAAATAACATTTTGTCACATTTCTGGGGGCCAAACTGCAGTTAAATTTTCCAAAGGGAAAATGCAACGCATGACAATCACACTTTCACAAACCGAGTCTTTTCCCTTTAGAGCGGATACAGGCCCTCCTGAAGTGGCCACACCATCTGGATTCCTGTACACGGAGGTGATCATCTTTTGCAGGCAGAACAGTGACTGAATACAAAGCTGCATTCAAACACGGGAACCTCAAATATGAAGGGTGTAATGAAGCTGCTAGTGTGTGTGTGTGTGTGACAGAGAAATTCATGCAGTGGTCTCCACATCCAGATATAACAGGATGTTGGTCACATGTAAGAAAACTAAATCTTCTGGGTCCTTTACCTGAGAGTACTGAGGTCCAAGATTCTTACCTGAACCAGTAAACTGCAGGACCGTCTTATGAGTCTTTTTCCTGCTTCATGAACAGTAGATGTTTTAAAGGTATGTGGTATTCACTGGGCAGCAGCAAACAAAAGCCATGTGATTATTATTTTTATTTTTTTTTTCCACACACAGAAGATTTTGAACAAAGTGCTGTGATGAATATAAATGTTGGTGTAATGAGACATTATTATGAGCTCTTCTGTGATTGCAAAAGGATCCTGATGAGCGTAATCTGTAGTCACAGAACTCAAGAAATTGCACCATATCTCATCAACAGGAAAACCCAACGAACAGAAGGAAGCAGACTGGACGTGAAAATGAGGGATATAATCGACAAAACTAACCGTGTAACTATAAAATATCATATATCACATTTAGTCTTATGATGAAATCACTGTGATGGGTCTTCAAGGGGCTGCATGACACCCCATTTAGCCTAAAAGGACAGAATTACTGAATTCTCACAGGAAAATTAAAATCATTGCTGTTGCTTTGAATGCTATTGATTGGGCCCAGAATCAATTGTTCATTGAATCTGCTTTACTTGCTAAGTATGTTTACACATGCAAGGAATTTGATTTTAAGTTCACGTGTGAAGTCCAGATGGATTCAGCCTTTTAAACATTTCAGTCCTAAATTCTCATTTCTTTAACACAGAAGTTATCATTTTATTATTACATATTTAAACTTCTGTAATTCCATGACAACCGAGCAAACCACGTTCTAGCTGAATATCTGTTTTCAAGACCATTTGGCGAAGTGATCCTGAATTGTCAGTTTAAAGCTGCAGCTTCAGTGTTGTTAATATCAGCATGTGGCCCACAGCGAATTATCACCCAACTTCATTGTTTTTGATTTTACAAGCCTCAGCCTTTAATGTTTTGGGTCGCTCTTCATCAACCTCATGTGCTGATAAGGTCTGATCACCAAACATTGTGTGCTTATGGACAATGGACCACACAGCTGTTCCACTGGCAGAGTTTGTCACGCCAAGTTTTCTGCTGTTAATTCTGTCTCTCACTGAGGAGACGGTTGGCTAACTTCTCCTGTTTCAAGAAATGTCCCAAACGAAACCATGACTGAGAGACATTAAATCAGGGGCACATGTGCACCCCTGTCAAGATCTCAATTTACCAGTCAATCTACATTCCTACCCTCACCTATGGTCATGAACTTTGGGTCATGACCAAAAGAACGAGATCTCGGATACAAGCGGCTGAAATTAGCTTTCTTCGCAGGGTGGCGGGGCGCTCCCTTTGGGATAGGGTGAGGAGCTCTGTCACCCGGGAGGAGCTCGGAGTAGAGCCGCTGTTCCTCCACATCGAAAGGAGCCAGTTGAGGTGGCTCGGGCATTTGTTTCGGATGCCCCCTGGACGCCTTCCCGGGGAGGTGTTCCGGGCATGCCCCACCAGGAGGAGGCCCAGAGGAAGACCCGGGACACGCTGGAGGGACTATGTCACTCGGCTGGCCTTGGGGTCTGCCCGGAAGAGCTGGAGAAAGTGTCTGGGGAGAGGGAAGTCTGGGCCTCCCTGCTCAAGCTGCTGTCCCCGCGACCCGGTCCCAGATGAAGCGGAAGAAGATGGATGGATGGATGGATGTGAGAAACTTTTTTTTTTTTTTTTTGTCCTGGTGAAACAGGACTGGCTTAGCGTGGGAGGGGAAGCTGATATTTTGAAGGTTAATCAATAAGGTGGTAGTGGGATCAAATGAGCATTGCACTGCAGATGGGAAAGGTTTCACATTTTGCTACCGTGGGAGAGAAAGCCGCTTTTATCTCGAAGAGCTGCTCGGAAATTGAGGCGGCTCTTTGCTCTTTCTCTTATTGATTCAATACGGCAATGAATGTTCAGGGGACTCCACAGGAACCAAACAATGTATGTGGAGGGCCATGACAAATGTCACATCGAGAAGGATAAATGGAGCTCGCACAGTAATCACTTGGCGAAGCACATTTGAAAACACCCAGGCTTTTTGTATCATCTGGGATAACTCCAAACTAAAAGCCCATCTCCCCTATCCACCCAAACCCACATTTCTCCTTCAAAATTCTGCTGTGATGAAGCTCTAACTTCATCAGGCAGCTCTTCATCTGCATTTTACTGAGGAGGCAGCACCCCAGGCTGTCATGCAAAGGGCAGTGAAATGCAAAAGGGAATTTCTTCTCAAACTCACCTACTGTAGGTTACATAACAAACATTTCCGCTCCTCTTCTGGAACTCAAATAAAACGTCCTGGTTCAAAGTGCCAGAGGAAGAGTAACAGATTGTATCTGTGGGCAAACAGACCTTTGCTGCTGCATTATGAGGGCTGAGGGTAAACACTGTAACTGTCTTTTCCCCTCCACTGCAGCTCTCATATGAGGAAAAGATGTGATTCACACTTTTATTGCTGCTAGCAGTTCAGTGTTGAAGTAGGACCTCAGCGAAGTTGCATAAAGCGTTTGTAGTCCAGCCCTTGACAATAGCAACGCACCTACAAAAAGATTCAAGCAACACCTGGCCGTGATGGGTCTCCAAGCAACAAGTGTTAGAGCGTGAAAGGCGGGAAAGGAAACAGAGCCCGCTTAATTACGTGCACTGGTTGAAATCTGTCTCCTATAAAACAGGGAGCCTGGTTAGAGAGGAAGTCTGTGATTTCTGTGTACTTGGAACCAAATTTTCATGCCATTTTGAGCTCTCAGTGCTGCTGCATTTTTATTTATTTATTTATTTATTTTTGCACAGACAATCAGTACATTCATCTTTTCAGGAAAAATGCACGGGTGTGAGTTATGAGCCCAGAGAGCTGAAAGGAAAATGAACAAAATGGAGTTAAATCGAGCTGGTGATATAACAAGCAGATTATTATTATTATTTATTCAAAGCCCTCTCTATAAAAGTATTCATCTCAGCCCTCATGTTATCTTCCACATTGCTTATAACGTGGTGCTGCTGCCAAATTTGGATCCAATTATTTGAAGGCAGCAGTTCAGTGGCCCGCGTACTTCACGTCCTGTCGATCTGATGGGACTCTGCATGTTTGCATTGCAGTGGCAGTTCTCACAGGAGTCACGAGGGAAACGTGTAAGACCCACTTAAACACTTTAAGAAAGGTGTGCACATGATGTTGCAGAATACTTTTCCCACAGAGGAAATGGGAGGAGGAGGAGGGCGGATTTCAGATGTCAAATCAGGTTAATAATGGCTGAATAGGCAAGCAGATGTTTTAAATGTCCCGGGTCTTTGGTGCATTTAGTGCATCTGTGCAAATAATAATAATAATAATAATAAAAATCATAAACCAAATCCAAATAAAGCGTTGAATGTATTTTCAGCTGGCCGTGGTGCACATGGTTAGAGCCTGTGCGCTGGCTGGGGACTGTCAGTATGTGTTGGCTCAGCCTCTGATGTCACTGAGTGAGCAGTGCGGGCTTCCAGAGCGCACCTCCGGGGACGCAGCCAGCCGATATTCTGTTCGTCTACACCTGCCCAGCAAGCTTTTGTTTGTGCCCCTTTTTCTGTTTGTTTTTCTCCTGTTTCCCGGATTTTAATGTCTGGCTGAGCTTCCTCTTGTTTTTTCCGAGCGAACTTTTTGGACGCAGGAAAAGAAATAAAAGGTAAGCTGGTGTTACACTTGTGTATTGATGTCCTTGAGCGCTCCTTTTTGATTTTTTTCCCACCCACCACTGGATCCTGTGCTCACAGAGAAAATATGCTGTGTGTATGTGTGTGTGTGTGTGTGTGTGTGTGTGTGTGTGTGTGTGTGTGGCAGTCATCAGCTGTCTTGACCATTATCTGTTTAAGTTGAGCGGTCAGTTTACGCCCAGCAGCGGCAGCAGCAGCAGCAGCAGCCCGGCCGGTGCAGGCAGCGTTCAGCACCATGGAGAACAGCGTGGTGCACATCTACAAAGAGGACAGGTGTCCCTCGGGACAGCCGGAGGAGTGCATCCCAAACTTCACCTGGCAACCCGGCTTATCGGACGCCTTCAACTACACGCCCAACGGCACCTGGGACGCAGAACCCGAGCCCATGTCCCCCATCATCCCCATCATAGTCGCGGTGTATTCGGTGGTGTTTGTGGTGGGCTTGGCGGGGAATTGTTTGGTCATGTATGTCATCATTAGGTGAGTGTTTTCAGCTTTGGAATATGTCAGCTGTTCACATGGCAAAAGCAAATGGTGTGCGCGCCTGCATGCATATGGCTCATAAAGCAATTTGAAATTCAGTGTTTATTTATTTCTGAACCACGTAAGTTAATTTCATCAAAAATAAAACGAAAAATTAAATAAAAATATATGCGCGGCTGTTTGTTCAGCTGCTGTCAATTCGTTTATTTCTTGGGGTTTCATTGCTTGTGCATCAACATGATGTTTCCCGTGCATGTTTTATTTATTTATTTATTCATTTAAACTGACTCCTGGATCCAACATCCTGAGCTAATTTTTCTTCAGCAGTGACGACAGTGCGATAGAGATTGTAATGAGGTTTGCAGTGATTGTAATGTCGGTGTTTCCTCTTCATGCTCATCTCTTCCGTTTCATGTCAGGTTCTGTTTAAAGCCTCCTAAAGGTCTTTTTGTTTTAGATGTCTGATGTTGATGGGTTGCATTTTAAAGGTTTTAGGCAGCAAGAGTTGACGGAAGTGGAAAAAGTAAGGAGTTATTTCCCTCCCTTTGGTTTGCTTTGTGTGTACAGTATTTTGCCTGCTGTGGGTTACTCTGTTTATAATCTGTTTATTCGAAAAGATTATCACCTTAGTAACTAATCCCAATCTCAAAAAAGTGATTTCATTAGCCTTGTTTCTATGGCAAAGACGAGACAGGTGACCTTTTCATGTATCCTTCTCCTCCCCTCCACCTAACAATAGATACACTAAAATGAAAACAGCCACCAACATCTACATCTTCAACCTGGCCGTGGCCGATGCTCTGGTCACCACCACCATGCCCTTCCAGAGCACTGACTACCTGCTCAGCTCCTGGCCCTTTGGCGAGGTGGCGTGCAAAGTGTTTATCTCCATCGATTACTACAACATGTTCACCAGCATCTTCACGTTGACCATGATGAGCGTGGATCGCTACGTGGCCGTGTGCCACCCCATTAAGGCCCTGGATTTCCGCACACCCGTCAAGGCCAAGATCATCAATGTGATCATCTGGGTGCTGTCGTCTGCTGCTGGGATCCCTGCCATGATACTTGGCAGCACCAAGACCAATAACGGTACCTCGACCTTGCATACATTCCCACTATCGTGCACTGGTATGACTGAACCTTTTGATGTTCAGTAGGGGTTGCAAGTCCAAGTCTTTCTGCTCATATATGTCTGGTGTTTTTCTCATCTCTATCTGCTATAGAGGCAAAAGATCTTCTATCAGCTGCAAATGGACTCTTGCAGGCAATTTCAAAGTTGAAGCTCCACTGCAGTTTAACAACCTTGCCTTGAAATATCTCAATTGGCTGCAGGAAGCATCCTTGAAATTCCATGAAGAGGTTGTTCTGTCGCTTGCATGAGAGCGTACAGCTACTTGACGCGATGAAGCTATGGAGGGCATAATGGATCTTCCTATGTTGAGAATAAAGCCTGAAAGATTCATTTTTCCTTTCATCAACTGTCTAATAGATGGTTCATGTTCACACTGAGTCTCCAGTATATTAATACACAGTGCACTTTAACTAGAGCTATAGCCAATGAATCTGATTTACCTCGCTGCATCACAGGATCTGACATTCTTTTTTTAGCTGTGCTAGCATGTCGCTCTTTCTGTCATTTTAGTGCATTATAAACCATGAAAGTAAATCAGCATTTAATGTTTATATACTGCCTATAAAAGCTAAATAAAATAGCTTTTTGTGTAATACTCTACCTTGTGTCTTGTTCTAAGAACAAAATGCTAGCATGCAAACACATTAAACTACGATGGTGAACCTGTTAAATATCCCCACATTATCATTGTCTTTGCAAGCAGATTAGCAATTAGCATGTAGCTTACATCAGGATTTAGCATTTAGCTCAAAGCACCCAAGTACAGCCTCACAGAGCTGCTAGCAAGACTCTAAGTCTTGTTTCACTGTGTCTCTGTGTTTTACTGGTCTGCTGACTCTGTTTAAACAGGGACTACAGAGTGCGCCCTACAGTTCCCTGAACCCTACATCTACTGGGACACCCTGATGAAGATCTGTGTCTTCATCTTTGCCTTTGTGGCACCTGTCATCATCATCACTGTCTGCTACACGTTGATGGTCTTGCGGCTGAAGAGCGTGCGCCTGCTGTCGGGCTCACGTGAGAAGGACCGCAACCTCCGCCGGATCACTCGTCTGGTGCTGGTGGTGGTTGCCGTCTTTGTGGTGTGCTGGACGCCCATCCACATCTTCATCCTAGTCAAGGCGCTTTCCAGCAACGTACCCGAGACCACTGCCATCATGGCCGCCTACTTCTTCTGTGTGGCTCTGGGCTACACCAACAGCAGCCTCAACCCCATCCTCTACGCTTTCCTGGACGAGAACTTCAAGAGATGCTTCAGGGACTTCTGCTGCCCCGGCGCCCAAGGACACGCAGACTGTCAAGGTGTGAGCCGGGTGAGGAGCACCTTGCGGGACCACTCATGTCCCACAGAAGCACGGGGAGATATGAGGCAGGCCAGGCCCGTATGACTAGCCATGGACATGTCCTCTTTGCCTTATCAGGGCTGGGAGGACTCCAATGACCTGGGATTGACTCAAATCACCACTGCCATCTGAGGGAAAGTCTAAACAGAGGAATAATTGTGATTTATTCGTCCAATAGGTTGGTCAGAGAATCCAAAAGCTTAAAGGATAATCTGGTGATATTTTTATTGGGAGATGGACTTACAAGTTGTTTTTAGTCTTTGTGGCATTTGTTCACATTAAGAAAATATAACACCAAGTTTATCCTTTAAAATTAAGTTTAGAATAAAAGCCTCTGAGACGGTGATTGTCCACATGCGAAGATGACAGTACTGCTAGATACTAGTATTTCATAGTACATGAAATCCCTTCTGAAGAAAATGAACCTCGATGTATTAAAATTTATCATTTTTCACAGCGCTGATATCAAAAGATGATGAAACACGAGACAAACCAAAAGTATAAAGTATTTTTTATGTAGCTTAATCACATTTTGTTTAAATTGTCCTGTAGGCTTTCACGAGGAAGAGACTGAAATCGTTCTCAGACGCATGGAAATGATCAACCAGTATTCTGTGCACACGATGAAAACAAGTCATTGTCCCTGGTTATTCTGGGGAACAAACTGCATTATGAGCGTCATCTTAAACTGATCGTGTTTAATATGAATCGTAGCTTGGTGCTTTGCTGTACTGTAAATTTGTGAATAGGCTGTATCTCTGAAGAGTCTCACATTACCAGTAGACCCATGTAGAATAACGACCTCTCAGGGACTTCTCTGTAAATTAAGAAGATGAAGAACTGAAGTATTTTGTCCTTACTGAGATGGCTGACTTTTGGCATAGACATTCTTATTATTATCTGACACTGGCATACCCCTTGAAACATTTTCAGCTGTCATCCTACGTCTCATCGAGGAGATGTTGAATGTTGTACATATTGTTGTCAACCTGGCATGTTCTCACCTTGTCTGGAATACTGGTACATGTGACCGTTTGGCAGAAGTCTCCAAGGCAACAACTGACATGACAGTAACATACTGTATCTACAAAACAGGGCTTTTTAATGTCTATACCATAAACCTCTGTTCAATACATTATCTTCTCAGCTTTTTGACTATGCATTTTTCAGTTTATCCTCATGAAAATACTTCTTTCTTTTTTTTTTCCTCAGCAAAAACAAAAATCATGTGAGTGATTTTGTGGTTTCCTTGTTGTAGCTTTTACACGAGTCATCAGATCAACCAGAATTAACAAAATCAAAAGCTTGTGAGGGCTTTCTTAATGTAGAGCTAATCTTTAATATATTTATCTGTCTCAATCTGATGATGATACAGTAGTTATAGCAGAAAATGTGTTTTTGTGCCTTGTTTTGTGTGCCTTATCTGAATCTGTTTTGCTTGCTCTAGAAGTTCAGCAATGAGCCGCATCAAGTTTTGCAATGAATCGTTTAAGAGTATGAACGTATATTGTGGTATAGGTTTACTTCTTGTAGTTATTGTAGCATTATCTCAAAGAAAATTAAAGTCTTACTCAGCACATGCCACTGTTGGCTTGGTTACAGTAAGTGTTTCTTAGTTATTCCTCTAATAATCACTTAGATGTGATTGTACTCATTAACAACTGATTAGACAAGTTCGGCCCAGGTCTGAGTGTCATATGTGTATACTGTGCCGCTGCCGCATTGTGTCACTGTATCTGTTGATATTTTGCCGTACCTTCAAGCTTTGAATGTCAAAACATGCTACATACATGCATAACCAAGTCACAATAAAGCTGTAACATGTGAGATTGCTTCATTTAAAGAAAACACTCGACAAAAACGGATTCATTTCTGTTCTTAATGATATCCAGGTGGGTTTTGTGAAGATAAAATATGGAGTCACAAAATGACATTACGGTCCACCTCCACATTGATTCAGGTTGTTTTCATCCTGTGTTAATGCTACTGAACTCAGACACAAAGTTAGAGTTTCCATGGTGAGTGCACCCACTGAAAAGCAAAAGTCCAAGGTTTGTTGTATTTATTATGAGGCGTATTGTGTTTTTTTTTTTTTTTTAAGAAGAAGAATCAACTTTATTGACAGTATATATATTTTTACATACACATACTGAATTTGTCTTCTGCATTTGACCCATCCTTAGTTGAACACACATGCAACACCCAGCAAATTACATGCAGACACAGGAGCAGTGTTCTGCATTAATCACTCCACCACACAATTTTTCCTGCCCGTCTGGTGGGGGAATTGAACCAGTGACCCTCCAATCACAAGCCGCTTCTCCAACCTCAAGGCCACGGCTGCCTAGAGTGGCCTTGCAGTGGAATTTTGTAATGACTGCAAATTCAGTCACTGTATCTTGCTGCTGTTGTGCCTGTCTAGTTATGGATTTATCATTTTTTATTAATCAGTTGTAAACAGGTGTGTCTCTGCAACATTTTGAAGATGGAGCACAGGTT
This sequence comes from Scatophagus argus, assembly GCF_020382885.2. Taxonomy (NCBI): domain Eukaryota; kingdom Metazoa; phylum Chordata; class Actinopteri; family Scatophagidae; genus Scatophagus; species Scatophagus argus. Next base: position 7,465,160 of record NC_058505.1, on the reverse strand, counting down.
GTTGTAGTAGAGGGTCGGTGCCACCTTTGTTGAGAAGTTCTGCATGCAGCTTAATATTTAATAAAATTACTTTCATCCACACTGAAACACTGAGGTGAAATACTTCTGTGCAAGACATCATAACAAACCAGACTGTTCTCACAAAATAATAACATTTATCATTTGTTAAAATAATTAAGACAGCTTATTTTTACATTGACCTGACTAATACTGCAGTAGTGTAACATGTCTTAGCGTAACACAAACTCCTTGGATTAAGGTTCAACAGGGCATCACAGTTTGCACCCCATCTCCTACCAACAGTCAACGTAGTGTAGACTCTAACTACAAGGCTGGCTTATGAACTGGTTTTTGGGCCCTATAAGTGGACTAATCTGTCCCTGATGGCCATAAACAGAACTCCTGCTGAATGATAATGTCTCTAGATGTGTAAATAAGCATCTGTTTGCTAAAATGTTTGCTGTATCAGTTTGAAAGGTGATGATGTGTCAGTCGTGTGTTCGCAAATTATATCAGATTTTGAAGACACACGACAAACCGTTTTGGATTTAGAAGATGCTAGCGCAGTCACATGATTACAGATGTAATCCTTCACAACGTTCAGAAAATGCAGCCAAAGGAGAATTGAGCCCAGTTGTCAGTACCTCAGGTGGTGGACAGTTATTTTATTTTAATTTCATTTTTAATTACAGAGATTGAATGTTTTTTCTCCCTATCGATGAAGATGCTGCGGTCTTTAGAGCAGCTGACACACGTAATAGTGCACAGGGATGCTTTGTCTGCATTCATGCAGCTGTCAGCCATAATGACCAGAATTACAGCATTTTTTTCTGCTCTCTCTGTCTCTTCCTCTCAACCTAGTGTGCATTAGTAAGCCATTACAGCTTCAGGATAAGGCTAGTGTTCCTAATAAGGCTGTAATAGGCTTCATTGTTCAAATGGAAAAACTGTCACTCATTACTTGCTGTATGAAGCACATGCGAGAGGTAACAGTGGTGGGGAAAAACTGATTATTAAAAATATTAAGATATTTATTAGCTTTATCTGCGGTTGTTATATCAATATAGACTGACGATTAATATGAACAGATTTTAGTAAGAAACCCATTTGTGAATGGCAATTAATGGTATTATTCCTGGTTGAAAAAAGTCTTAATAAGTCATGCTTTTTAGATCTGTTAGAAGACATTAATGAGAAGGTTGCCAAGTTGTGAAAAGCATAACGTGTATCAGAATTAACTGTCAAAACCCACTATGTTTTGACCTTAATGTCACAGATCGCCCTCCTTCTAACTGTAAAGCATTAGTGACCGGATCCTGGATAAAACCATGAATTACAAGGTGCCTCATTATAAAGTAGCACCAGTTTCCAACCTTTTTGCCTTGTGACCATTAGCAAAAAAACAGAGCTTTACCTGGGGCCTTCAACTCAGTAAAAAAGTTTCATAACATAAATCTAAATTTTGTAGCAAAACTGTCATTCTTCCAACACAATTAATCATCCCCACGTTTTAACTTTGTGAACCTCTGTAAGGCCCAATCCTGGGAACCCCGGCTACATGATTTATATACCTCTGGTATATAAAGCAGGTAAAAGCAGGTCCACCTTAACTAGATACAACAGTGAAATGGTGCTTACACATTTAAGTATCAGGACCTTTTTAATAGAGTATTTTCACATTGTTGCATTGGTACTTTACCAAATACTCCTTGCACAACTGATAACTGTAGGTAAAGCATTAGCAAGTAATTCATTCATCTTCAATAAAGACGTTAATTGCAACTTATAGACCCTCTACAAAGGATGCGTTGCTATTATTAATGTGTCCATCCATAAATATTAATAAGCATGTAGATTGTCTTGTAAAATCAAAAAAGCCATTTTTAATGCCACCGTGTCTGTAGAGAGGAGGTGTAACAACAAAGACTGACTGATTTATTCGCTGTCTGTGGGGACAATAGGTTTGCACTGAGGCTGCTCTCCACGCGGGGGCAGCCGCGTGCTAAATCTCTCATTGGTCTCAACTGTTTACGCCAACCAATAGCAACCCTCTGCGTCGGAACCGTTACTTCCGGGTGTCTCCAATGAGAAAATCCTTTTAGTTTTGATGCTTTTTCTGTATTCAAAGGAAAGCTAAAGGCTAGGGGCCGGGAAAAGTTCAGAAGATGAACAGAATATTCGGACGCGGAAAACCGAAAGCGCCTCCGCCGAATTTGTCGGACTGTATCGGGAATGTGAGTGCTGTCAGGCTGGGCTGTATTGTTGTTTATGTCTGTATTATGTGACCTAACGGTGCCGTTACCAAGCTAGCATGGTCACAAAAGAGAAGCCAAACCAGCAAACCGCACTAGCTAGCTATCAAGCTACAGCTAATTGACATTTTCCACTACACCATCACTGATATTAGTGACATCTAATGTTATTTCTTTTTCCTTTTGACTTAGACTGCGAAGGCGAGAGGCATTTGTTAACCACAACCGTCAATTATTTTATTGGCTTACAGCCCTGCGGCTATCCAGCAATCTGTTTTCCTCAAACACACAGTACACACACAGGCAGGGCATTTTAACACGTTGTTAAATATGCATGGATGCAGGAAGTCATTACGCCTCAAACTGATCTCCTCCTCACTCAGGTGGATGCCAGAGCAGAGTCCATAGAGAAGAAGATTAGCAGACTAGACGCTGAACTCATGAAGTACAAGGATCAGATGAAAAAGATGAGAGATGGGCCCTCGAAGGTAACACACGACGTGTCAACATTAGGTTACATTTTGAAGATCACACGATTGTTAAAACGGCAAACTGAAGTTTTATTTATTCCCTTGTGAATACAGAACATGGTGAAACAGAAGGCGATGAGAGTCCTGAAGCAGAAGAGAATGTGAGTCCTACTCTGTATAACTATGACACTTTGATATGTCAGGCATATGAGAACTGAAGGCTGGCTGGTCTGTTTGCATGGATGATGCTATTGACACATTTCATCACAGGTACACAGGTGCATACAAGTCCTGCATCCAGATATTTCTACACAAAAATGCTCTATACGTTAAGCATATGGTATGTTTATCTGTGTCACCCCTACAATCAGAGAGAAATTAGTTTTCAATCGTCAAATGTCTCATTTATTTCATGTCTTGGTCATGATTCTTGAACAATCAAATTTAGGGAATTATTATCAAAAACATTTGCTTATGTCACAAATATCAGTTAATATATTGTGATTCTTAAAAACAAATCAAATGTAGGTTGGTAGGATTCTGATAAGGGCTGATATTTTAAAAAGACTGCACAATACAAACTGCATTTGGTTTTACACAGGTATGAAGGCCAAAGAGAGCAGCTGGCTCAGCAGTCTTTTAACATGGAGCAAGCAAACTACACCATCCAGACGTTAAAGGACACCAAAACAACAGTAAGAGACACTCAACCTGATAGAAACACTAAGCTTTTTGGGTCAGTTGTAGGTTTTCGAGCTCTCAAAACTGCAGTCTTAAGTTATAATAAACATAACTTCTTGTCTTCTTGTCATGCAGTCTTTTTTTGGCATATAATCATCAATAGTTCCTAGAAGTGGCTGAGAGCATGGCATGCGTACCTGGAAATATAGTGACAGATTATTTTACCAGTGCTGACCTTGTGCCTTGTGTGATGTATTTTCTGCTCCCAGGTGGAGGCCATGAAGATTGGTGCAAAGGAAATGAAAAAGGCTTACAAGGACGTCAAACTTGATCAGATTGATGTATGTTTGTTATATACCACACCACTCTTTCTTTTGATATGTGATTTTTTGTTGCTAGGACTTCATACCATTTGAGGCCATAAGTTTAAAAATCAACATTTTAATAAGGTGTAATCGACATTAAAATGATCACTTGTATTTGAACTTTCAGGATTTACAGGATCAACTGGAGGACATGATGGAGGACGCCAACGAGGTACAGGAGGCCCTGAGCCGGAGCTACGGCACTCCAGACATAGATGAGGACGATCTTGAAGCAGGTATACTAGACTGTTTCTGAGGTGCTTACTATTCATTCACCTTCTGTGCACCTTCATTTGTTAAGGAAAAGAAAATGAATGCAATCTTCATTCTTCATCTCAGCTTTTTTTTTGGTAAGTGTCCACGGCGTTGCAGTGAAAGTGTAACTGTGGTTTCAGAGCTGGACGCACTGGGCGATGAGCTGCTGCTGGATGATGACAGCTCCTACCTGGACGAGGCCTCAGCTGCCCCGTCTATTCCCGAGGGGATCCCCAGTGATGGCAAGACAAACAAGGTAACGGTCTTCAGAGCACTGTGGAGCCGTCATCATCAGTGTAGCTGACATTATTATACCTGAGGCTCAGATTGGAGTATTACACTACTTAAAATACGTAGAAGTGAAATCAGAAATAATCATTCTAGCATTTTTGCATGCTTCACATTTACAGCATGAAGTCTACACATTTTTCAGACAATACCATAAATACCATACCATACCATAAAATACCATAAATCTTTCAGGTTTTCCCCACCTTTCCCCACTTGTTCCAATGCGTTTCGGTATCAGAGTAAACTGAACAATCCAACAGCAGTAACATTTATCATCAGTTATCACATTTTCATCCACATTAGTGTTATTATTATTATTAACATTGTTATTGCTAAACGTATCCCAAAAGCACACTGTGCATTCATGCAGTGTTGGGAACGCATTCATGTTATCCCTTTCATGTGGTCTGTGGATGCTTTTCTCAAGGCACAGATGTCAGTCTAGAGTCTAGACTGACAGACTGTCTAGAAGTGGAAACATGTTGTTGACTGCGATTGATTACCAGTGTGAAACGTGCTTATTTATCAGTGTTTTTTGCAATAAATGGGCTAGAATGTGTGAAACTGTGGGTCTTTGAAGCTGTACACAGGCAGCTCTGGTACCATTCTACTTAACATGAACCAGCTGACAGAATAATCACAATCGAACTGCAAGTTTGTGTGTGTTTAAGAGCTCTGCTTGCTTGCAAATGGAGTAATTTAAGAGTTTTCTTCTTGTGTTTTCAGGATGGTGTTTTGGTGGATGAGTTCGGCCTGCCGCAGATCCCCGCCTCATAAACAGAGGATGGATTAAAGCAACTGCACTTCAACTGAAAACACTTTTATATGTAGAGTAACATTTATACATGCAAACCGTTCGACCTGAGAACACTACGACTTTGAGGCTGTGTTGGGTTGCGTAATTGTTACCACTACCGTGCTAGCATGTGGCCTTGTAACATAATTGAACCTTTTTTAAAAAAACGTTATTCCCCTTTTGTCCCTTCTGTCCCCCTAACATTCATCAGTTCCGTTCATCGCCAGTGTTACTGAGTAATAATTTATTTTTATTTGTTTTGTTTTCATTCTAGTTTTGTGTGTTGTTTGGTCATTACCATTTTGTTTGGGTTCTCAAAAGTGGAGATGATTCCCACTGAGCTTGCTCCATTGTGTGCAGGTTGTTGGAAACATGCAAAATAAATAATGTTTTAATTTAATCTTACCGAATCCTGTCAGTGTTTCATTCTGCTTTTTTGTGGGTTTTTTAAAAACTTCTTCACATTAGTTTTGTTTATTTGTTTCCTTTCTTTCTTTGGTACATTTGAGACCTTGAATTTTACACTGCTGGCCAAGAGAATGCAGAATAATGCTCCTTTATTAGGAGGTGAACAACCATTAATGTGTTGTGGTTAATCATTATTTGTATAGGATCAATTTAACCTGCATTTTGACCCTTGTGTGCTCTTATTTAGCTGCACACACCCAAACATTTCCCCAGTAAATTTTGCCCAGAGTCAAAAACTATTCCAACACTGTAAAATGTACTAAATGGCTTTTAGATCCTGAGTTAAAAACAGATATGAAGTGTTCCACTAAATATTGTAACCTAACTACAGTCAGACTATGAAAGGATCAGGAGTGGCACATGTACATCCCTGTAAAACATCCAAAAGTAGCAGTGAATAATATCCTCAGTGCTAATCTGTATCTATGTCCCTGGATACATTGATGACATTGAAGACAAAAAATCTTCAGAGCGCACTCTTGTTATAATCACAGTCCATATTCACAATGACATCATTTGAAACGCAGAGTACACAACATGTTGAGTAAAGTTTTGATCGAGGGAAGTCAACAAATTCTCTTTTATTTTTTAAAAGTCCGACTCTGGTGGGACTCGAACCCACAACCTTTGAATCACTTCTCAAGTGCTTGACTAGAAGTCCAATGCGCTATCCATTGCGCCACAGAGCCAGGTGATTTAGTTGCACAGTCCATCAAAGGGACTTTCATATTATTCAATGAAGACAGTGAAGACTTTTGTTCATGTTTGCCGATAGCAACAGGGCACCAGACATTGGTGTTGAAAGCAAGAATGCGTAGAAAACTCACAATAGGTTTGTGCTTTTTTATGTACGTTTGTTCTTAAATACTTACGGGTGATTTTACTGATATGTTCAGTTTTGTGTGTACTTTTTTTCGATTGTGTGCAATGTCCAAATAACAAGCAACACACAAGCAGCGGTAAAGTAAATAAATAGATAAACAAATAAACAAACCGTTAGAAAAACCGTTTCCTGTCTGTCCCGGAAGTAGTTAGCATTCAGCCACAGTTAGCAGTGGGATTCATGCTGTGATTAAAAGACGCGAGAAAAGCATAATGTCAGCGCAAACGCTAACAGTGACAGTTGCATACGGTAACAAAATTTTGCATGATATTACACTGTTATTATCAGATGATGTATAGACATAACATTTAGTAACAATCGACATCAATCGAGTAGCTAGGAAATACTTAGCTAATGTAATCTTACTGTTTGCCGGTAACTCATTTCTATTGCTACGCTAACTTATTTCAGTTCAATATACTTTATAAATAAATAAATATTGAATAAAACATTGACATAGATTGAGTTTATTACAATCAAATTTCGTTCAAATCAAGTTTTTTTTAACTTAAAAGTTATTGGAAATTACTGCAAAGCAGCATTTCTGTGATATCCAGAGCATGCTCAAAGACGTCGTAACGTCATAGCCTTAAGGCTAACATATACTAATTTATGATTCAGTTCAACTAGGTTTCGTTTTTAAGGTTTAAAGTACGTTTAGAGCTTGACATAATACACCTGAGAGGGAAAAAAAACATCTCTCAGTGATGCCCACACAGGGATGTGCTTATGCAGCTATAATTTCTTTCTCCCACTTTAGGATCTACTAAACACAGCATCACATTAACTGGCCAGGATGATAGCAAGGGCCCCACTGTCAAAGATCTATCAGATGCTCTCACTCAAGCTACTGGAGTTCCACAATCCTCACAGAAAATCATCTTTAAAGGTAGAGTCCAGCTCTCCCTTTTCTCTCACAGCTGAGTGAGTTTGAACATATAACCAGCTCAAACTCTGCCCTGTCCATTCTGGCATTTCAGGAAAATCACTAAAGGACATGGAGGATAGTCTGTCCAACTATGGACTCAAAGAAGGCTGCAAACTCATGATGATTGGAAAGCGGGTAAGGTCTCTTCATGTGTGACGTCTATGACTTGTGACTGTATATTTAACCAAATACTGACAGTAATCTACAAACAGAACAGTCCCGAGGAAGAAGCTGAACTGAAGAAGCTGAAAGACATTGAGAAATCTGTGGAACAAACCGCAAAAAAGCTGGAGAAGGTGGACGGGGAGTTGACTGGACTCAAGAATGTAAGCAATCAGTTGTGGTTTTTAAGGGGGAAAATGTTCCTGTATTGGTCGATGTCTTTAAAAACAAATCTTGGATTGTCACCCATTTGGTCCACAGGGCTTCCTGGCCAAAGACCTCCAAGCGGAGGCGTTGGGTAAACTAGACCACAGAGTGAAAATAGCAGCTGAGCAGTTCATGAAGATCCTGGAGCAGATTGATGCTATGGTAATTCATTTAGGTTCAGGTGTCTGTTTTTATTTTTTTCATATGTTATATGTTACAAACTGCTTCTTTTAACAGACTCTCCCGGAAAATTTCAGTGACTGCAGAATGAAGAAAAAGGGACTTGTAAAGACAGTGCAGGTAAACCCTTTTTCGGTGTCATCAAGATGTTTTCATTGAAAATCACAGAGAAAACTGACTAATATACTTGAGTGTGATTATTTTCTGTCAATAGGATTTCCTGGCCCAGTGTGACAAGATCGAAGCTTGTATATCAGACCACTTATCAAAGATCCAGTCGAAAAATCTTGCCCTGGCAGAATAGAGGTACAAAGTCTGAGATATCGTGCTCTATGCGTTGCTCTGTGAGCAACTGCAAAGTGTACAAAAAATTTCAAATGTGGGGCTTATCTATTTATTGTTGATGTGATGTGTGTGAGTGAGCTCTGCTCACAGAGAACAGAAGGACGCTGGTTTTCTGCACTGGTGCTGGGAACAGCTTGGATTCATTCTCTGGGTCAAAGACAGAAATTATCTGCTCCTCAAGATACTGTAACCTTTCACACTGCGAAAGGATCAGAGGTGCTTTGATTTGTGGCACAGTATGTAGATCCCCTTAAAGCATCCACAAGTAGTGCTAAATAGAGCTGCAAGAGCCAAATGTCTATCCAATGTCAGAAAATTTACTGAGACCCAGGAGCAAGTTGTCCTCTTCCTCTCATTGTTATGTACCGGCTATTCAGTATTCCATATGGCATTTAGGACACACATGGCCAAAAGCATGTGAACACTCAAACATTATAAAGCACTCATCCACTGCCTACTAAGTGTGGAAGGCATTTCACTGGATTTTGGAGCCTGGCTGCAGGATCATCAGTGAGATCAGACCCTGATGTTGGGATGTAAGGCTCACAGTTTCAGTGTGTTGGATGGGGTTGAGTTCATGGTTAATTACCCAATGGAGAAAAACATTTCTTCACAGACCTCGATTTGTGCATATGGACATTGTCATCTTGTAACCGGAAAGTGTATTTGTAACCCTAGCCAGTGCCAGTAAAACAGCACAAGGAATAAAATGCTGTCCACATACATTTGGCCATGTGATGTATTTACTCCACACTGACGGTCAGCACTAAGCCAGCATCTTTTTTTCTTATTTTTTTTAAATTCAGTGCCTGATCCTGTGTAATCATGTATCATTTAATTTAGTGTGAACCATGGAAAAGGTATTGCTTTAAACATCACCAAGACCAACATAATCCATTTCGCTTTGTTTGAAAATAAAACCTTTTTTGAAAAATTAAGCACATCAGTGGTTCAGAACACAGTTTAATGTCGAAACTTTTAATTTCCCTACAAAATGCAAATGATTCACCAAAACCAAACCATTCACAATAAGAGACTCCTTGTTCAGTTTATTTCCAGCTTAATCCACGAGGGTCTTTTCATACATGTTCACTATCTTACACAGACCTCATAGTGGCGATTTCACACATGTGCAAATGAGCTTAGAGAGTGGGGTTGAGGAGTTGGAGGGGGGGGGGGGAGTCCAGAGGTACGGGCCAACAAGCAGCTTTAATAAATGACCTTCAGTGAGTTGTACCACAGAGAAGCTTGTCATGAGTCAGGTAACAGGATATAGCTGGTCTAACCCATTAAAGATACACACGACATAGAGAATAAACCTCATCCAAAGCTGCTTCTGCCACTAATCGTCTTTGTCCTTAGCGCCGTGCTTTAATATGCGTGTGAATGCGACATAGTTGAAGTTGCCTTTCTTGTCAATGGGTGCCTCTCGGAAGAGCTCGTCCACTTCTTCATCTGTAAACCTGTCACCCATCGTAGTGAGCAGCTCCCGCAGGTACTCCTCCTGGATTACACCTGTGAGAGATGACATTTTACATTCCAATATACAGTAAGGGGGGGGTAAACAACTTCGAACTTTATGCAAGCCAGGCTGCTGCTATCACCAACAAAACAAGTATACCAAATTAAATTGGTTGATTAACAGAAAAAAAAAACCCCAATCAACCTTTTAGTCGTGTAGAATAAAAAATGTCAGTTTTCTGATTATGAATTGGGAGGTTTAATGATTAGCCAACTTTCTGTTTTAGATATTGTAATTGATGCCCATTTTGGACCATTTTCTTTTTCTTAAAATGGATGCTTATATCAAAATTTTAAAGACAAATATTCCTTAAAATATTATCAAGGACCAGCTTTTGAACACAATTATCCCTCTAACCCCAACCACTTGTTTATAAGTCCAACTAAATAAGTAACAAATAAAAACTGTTTCTTTCCCTGAGAACATGTATAGAATATGGTGTATAGAAAAGTTAAACTCACCTGTGCCTTCCTCATCAAAGCAGGCAAAAGCGTTACGGATCACATCCTCAGGATCAGTGCCGTTCAGCTTTTCTCCAAACATGGTCAGAAACATGGTAAAGTTGATTGGGCCTGGGGCTTCATTCATCATTGCCTCCAGGTACTCATCCGTGGGGTTCTTACCTGTGAAATACAATAATGAGGCCTCACTGCCAATATATTTTTCTCCCAAGGTTTAATTTCTTCATCTCAAATATTAGTTAAATTACAAATGCATTTAGCACTATTTTGAAAGCAGGACATTTACGTCTACAAATATTTTATGTTCAAATGGGTGTAAATATACTGTTAGATTTACCTAAAGAGGCCAGCATGTCATGAAGGTCTTCTTTGTCAATAAAACCATCCCTGTTTTGGTCGATCATGTTGAAGGCCTCCTTGAACTCCTGAATTTGAGACTGGTCAAACATAGCAAACACATTGGAGGTGGCACGCTGGGGGCGCTTCTTGGTGTTCTTTCCTTTTGCCCTTTTGCTCGACATGTTGGCAGCTGGTAAGTCCCCCTCTCCTGTGATACAAGCGATATGTAGGCTGTCAACTACAACCTGACCATACGATTTGAAATCTATATCACAGTTGTCAAATTTATCTCGATAACTATTAGTAGGATAGGCATACATGTATTTATTCTTGATTATGGGGCAGTCTGGACTGATCACAGTTACATTATTACCATGCTTCAATCAATCTTCAAATATGATTCAAGTATTCAAATATGATGATTATGTTAGCAAAACAATCCTGTTAATTCCTGATCAGCTCATGTAGTCATTTAAACGCAGTTATGGAATTGATCTGTTAACTTGAGATTAAGGTGCCTTCAAAAGCAAGTTTTTAGTTTTGAAATAAAAAGGACAACAGGAGTAGCGAGAAGAAACACTCAAATCAACACATTTTAGTTCAGTAATTCTACTGCCATTTGCTCTCAGTTTTAAAAAGTGAGCTAAATTAAACTTAAGTGATTGTTTCAGTGATGTGTACAATGTCAGGACTCCCCATTCAAATGTCACACTTTGTTTCTATGACAATAACTTAAAGTATGGACGCTCACCTTGAAAGGTGTCATCATCATCATCATCCTGCATCTAACTGTGAATAAGGCTGCACTTCTCCAGGTTTGACCATGTGAAGCCAGCTCCTTAAACCAGTTTGGACAAAAATCCAGGTTTGTGTCAACTCAAGCCAACTCAGTTAGCCATGTATGAGGTACATGGACCACTGGACCGTCCTTTCGGGTGACTGGCTGGTTGAATGTTAACTGGTAAAGCCGTTCTCGATTTAGTGATATGCAATTCTGGCAATTCACATGCTGAAATCTGCAGCTGTTGGCTAAACTGTCCAGCATCAGTCATAAGGTTTGCACAACAAATGATGACACCATGAGCCTGCCACACATTAGCTGACAACAAGAAAATAAACAAACGCAAATAAAATTGTGAAAATAATAGCCGTTTTGAGAGTTTGGGGTTGAATCCCACAAAGCGTTAACTAAATATCACATTTATTAGCTAGCATTACTGAGCTAACGTTAGCCCAGCGTTGACCTAAATAACTGACTGAGCAGACTAGCCTGAGCAGGCTAACCGTGACCAGTTCACAGGAAAAAATATCTTTAAGTGCTCTAATTGTCATTCAAAGGCAAAGACAATTCAGCAAGTTAAAATCACCCACCTAAGAGAATACAGGCGTTATTGCCAAACGGATGTGCACTCAGCTACCAGAGCATCCACAGGATGATGAAGAGGACGCAGGAACCATCGATGTTCTATTTCCTCTTTCCCAAACTGACCAATCACAGCCGATCTGGAAGGAGCCAACAGCCTGGAATATTCCATGGCGTCTCTGGTTCTACTCGCTTATTTGTATTTATACTGGACAAGACGAGTAAGTCAAATAATGATGAGTGGGCATGACGAAAAATATTCGTGGGAATTTTACACTCTCACAGCTACATAAGCACAGCTTTTATTTTTAAAACGTCTTTACATATTCATCCAAACGACAAATGCTGTAGCTGACATTCTCCACCAGCAGGTGGCAGCAACACACTAACACACTTGTGTAAATTGTCCAAAGCGTTACTGCAAGGCCTTTCTTTTGCGATTCTCTATCTCCATATTCATAACTTGTGCCGCATATTGGTCACAAACAAGTCAGCCGAGAAGCTGGGCTGTGAGTTTAGAGAAAATGATCATGTTAAAGTCACATTTTTGTGAAGCCATGCCATAAGAGTGGGTCGGCTCGGTCCAGGCTGTTCACCGTCGTCTAAACGATGGGAGTTTGTGACTAATGCCATCCCATTCAACAGGCAGCACACACAGAAATGCTGCAGCTCTTCTATCAACTTTAACCGAGAGCTACGATTACACCAGAGAGCGGTGAAGTACCCAGCGGAGGGCCAGGCCCGGCAGAGGCTCCTCAGCTCGCCTGGCCCTTCTCATGGTCTCATGGTCTATATTTAAAGCTGTCCCAGCCTTAAAAGGTCCTGACGGTGTCTTGTGCATTCTGCCGAGTGGCAGCATTATTTTTGTTCTGTGGACTGCCGTCCTGTCCACTGCCCCTCACCCTGCTGCTTTTCCTGGATGTGGACTTGCTTTAGCTTCTTTTGGAATAGCACACATTTTCTCTTATTCTGAACTATTGTGGACTGGTGGATTCTTGGTTGTGGTGAGTGACTTACATAAAATATTTTTCATTATTAATGAGTCTGCCTCTAATGCTGATGAGCTGTCATTCTGGCCCATGTCATTTGGTTCACTTAAAATCTTGACTCAGTAAGGTCTGAGGCCTTCCTTCTAACTGCTTAATTGTTTTATTTATTTATTTGGTTTAATGATCTGTTTTAATTCAGATATTTTTGTTGTGCCTCATGCTAACAAGGTTTTTGTTTTTTTGTTTTTTTGGCTACTGTGTCCTTGTAGATTAGACTGCATGTGTCATTGTAGTGAACTTTCATCCTAAAAGAGGAGCTAATTTATTCATTTAACATCTGCTTTGCCTCAAAACAGCTTTTGATGACTCATGTCTTCTCTTAATGCACTCTGTGTCCCCAAGGCTTACAGTCTTTTTAGTTTAACTGGCAGAGAGCTACATAGTACACTGCTGGAGGTGCTGCTCAAGGATATAACCGTCAGAAAAGAAACTTGTAAAACTGCAGATCCTTATCCTTATTGATCTGAAGAGCTGAAATGATTTGTCAGTTGGCTGATTGGTGAAACGATAGAAAAATACTCTGATTTCTGCGCCCAAAAAACATCACTTGTTCCAGCTTCTCAGTTGTGAGTGTTTGCTTATTTTCAATGACAGCTGAATGAGTTTGAGCCTTCGACTTGCAGTCGCACAAAATGATTCTGAAGGGAATTTTTCACTATTAGTGAACCGAAACCTTTTCTCAAACAATCAACTTGATAATCGACAACTGTTATTTTTATGTATATATCTATACTATTATTGACCAAAGCCTAAAAGACATTCCTTAGTCACTGGATTACATCACAATGCATTTTGTTTTCCAGGTCTTCACTTAAAAGTAAAGCAGGTTGTCATTTAAATTCATTTTTGAAGACACAAAACTGAGATGTAGTGGAGACATCAGTGCTGCCAGAGTTGCTGCTTCTTCATGTAACACAGTACAAGTAGATTTTAACCAGAGCAAACGCTTTAACCGCTCACAGCGCAAAAATCATGACGCCATCCTAACAACTTTTTGCCTAAACCGCCTAATCACCATCTCATGCTTCAGACTAACCTCAGATTCAGAAATCAATCTGTAATAATAACGATGAGATTGATTTGCAGAGCTGGTAAGGTAAAGACAAGTCCGATATTGTAAGTTGGCGGAGTGGCCCTCAGGATGTCAGGATCATTACAAGTGATGCAGAAGCAGCAGCAGCAGCAGCAGCATCATCATCATCATCAACAACATCAGGAACAGCAGCAGCATCACTATGAGAGCAGCTGTTACCTGAGCTCCAAGTCGTCTGTTAGCCAGAAGTCATTTTCCACTTTCAAGACCACCAGCCATCGGTAAGAGGGTGGGAGCGACGCAGACGCAAAGTCCAAACTACATGAGACAGTTGATGTTTGAAAACTGTAAAAATGAGTTTCTCTTAATGCAGCCTGTCACTTCTGTGCCCTCGGAAGTGATGGATGCATTCAAGCAGACCTTTTTCCTATATTCAGCGCAGGTAAAAGACATGCAGCTCAAAGTGTGTTTCCATCTAAAGTGGATCATCACCTGCCCAGGTGATGGACATATAATTTTCGTCATTGCATAACAGCCTGATTTTTAAAATTTTTTTTTTTTTAAAAGCCTTTTAGGCCAGGTTCAAGGCCCTCGTGGAAATTACAAATCTCAAATCTCTCAGCTCTCTGAATGCTGACCAGCTTTTACTTTCAAAGCTGTGTTAAAAATAAAACTTAAAGCGAGTCAATTCAATGCAAATAATCTTAACTGTATATTCAAGCTCTGAGGCAATTCAAGGCCTGTGTGGAGTTATTTATTTTTTTGTTGTTGTTGATGCAGGATTTTACTTTAGCAACAGTATTGTGTTTTTGTATCTTAGAGTCTGGAGCCAAATAGGATCTCCAGCTTCTAGCACTGAAATCAAGTATCATGAGTCCCATTAAATACAGGATCACAAAAACAATTACAAAGTAAGACAGAGCTGAAACAATGAGTCACTTAATTTTCATTTCATTAACTTTCTGATTTGAACCTTTTTATCCGTAAAATATTTTTGACTTTTGGACTGTTGATTGTCAACTTGCAAGTTTCACCGTGACAGTTAATTGATTACTGATGACTAAATAACTGTCAGATTAATCAGTAATGAAAAGAGCTGTTTACTGTTCAATAGCAGTATTAAACCTGTCGTTTTTAATTGTAGATGGATCATGCTGGTTAAATTTTCATCTAATTTCACTTGCACGTGAAATTCTGTGTTGGAGGTTTAGAATGAAATGAGGCTTGATCAAAGTATACTGAAGGTGTTGTGTGTGTGTGTGTGTGTGAAAGCCGTACTGTCCAGTCTGTATGCAGCATGTTGGGTCCCTGGTGTCCCTAATCCTTGTCAACATGTAATATGGTCTCGGTTCCTTTGTCCTTCAAGCTGCAGGGCTCAGTGTACATGCTGGAACCGTGATAGCTTTCTAAACGGGGTCAGGGAAGGAATTTCAGCTGTAGTGAAGGGCTGCCAGATATATTCACGGACAGCCAAGCTATTTCTGCATGCAGGATATGAGATGTTGCCATTAGGCCTACTGTAAAGACACTGTATGGAAGTCATGAAACTGTAAACAGTTGTATACTGGCTTCCATGGACGATTAATAGTTAATAACCCTTGAGGCGTAGTCACACTGATTGTCGGTGTTATTCTCTTGTTTCTGTTACAAATTATTCTGTAAAAAGTTTCCAGTTGGTACTTTTTTAAATCGGAATATTAAGACTGACACACACTGAAGTCTCTCAGGCAGGAATTGAATGTTTTTATTATCAGCACTAAAACTTTTTCACCTTTGACTTTCTCACACACTAAACCTGTGGCTTCCTTTCAACACACCTGGTGAGTCAGCAGGAGGAAAAAAACAAAAACGTCTCAGCTCTGCAGAAATCTTTAGAGATTCTCTCCATCCGTCTGTCTCTGTGCTGTGCGTTCAGCTTCTTCCATCGACTTGATCCCACCTCGCCTTGTGGAATAGAGTTTATCAAAGCCACGTTGTGCCGTTGCTCCCCGAGGCCAAACGGATAGACGAGGGCAGGCTTGACACAGATTACAAGTGAAAGCAGGGCTTTAAAATGAACCTTTCCCTTATGGTGCATATCCACCAGTTCCAGCTCCATTTATAAACCCTTCTGACAATAGGCAGGCCTGAGGAACTGACAGGTAAAAATGAGTCAGAGTGTAATATGGGTCAGAGTCCTGGAGGGTGGACAGAAATACACCTTCCATTTGTGAGTGACCGGACTGTAGCATATTCTGAATGTGTCTTTATGTAACTTGCACACTTGTTTAAAGTTTTATAAATGCACAGAGGCAGTATGGGCCATGCTGAGAATGTTGTCGTTATTTTTAGCGTTCGCGTCTCGTTTGTCTCATTTTTTTTTTGTTGTTGTCACACAAGCTAAAGTGGTGCATACCGTGAAAGCAGGACATTTAAATTACTTGGCCACATGCAGATGTGTGATCGCGCATGTCCTCGTTTTACAGGTTTATTTTTAGTGCATTTGTTTCACCTGCTTGCACTGCCAGAGTTCAATCAATAAATACATTAAAATCAAAGATTTCGATACAAGTAGCTATAGGATCATCTAATCAACAGATCAAAGTGGCAGTTTTCTTCCTTAGGTTCAACAAAAATTGCACAACTGAAGACCTAAATGTTTTAAAATGGGGCACAAATATGTTTTATTTTTAAAGAGGCTCAGTAATTGCCTAAATCAGTGGAGCACTGTGTTTTTGCAGGTTAATGTGTGTTAGTATTTATTGCAGCAGAACCACAGTGCACATATTAATGAAAATGATGTAACACCACTGAGTGCAACAGTGCAGCTTATTTATGTGTTTTTAATGGTTGCAGTGGAATAAGCCACGTCTGAATGGGGCTTCACAGATAACACAGCCAGTAGGAATAACTCATCAGCGAACAGAATATTGTCAACCTTGTCCTTCAAGGTGCATTCTGGCTGTACACCATAAAAACTATTTATGGTGCGAGTGTTGTGATTGTTGTCTCCTACCTTGAAGCCTGAAGACCTCTGTGAAGACGGAGAAGGGGCAGGAGGTGTTAAAACTGAGCCCGCTACCCAAGAGAGCCAAACGCACCTACCTGGCAATGGACAAGGACAAAGAAGTTATCGGCTATGTCATTCCCGTATTTCGAGCCAAGTGAGTGAGTGGCGCAAAATAATCCATTTTTATTATGCTAAAAGGCACTACATGTGATATTAAACTGCTGTCATGTCTCCAGTCATGATGTTGTTCGCGGCCTGATGGAGGCCCAGGAGGAGGAGACCACAGAGGAGGGGATTAATTATGTGGCCATGAGGAACCTGTTTGTGAGGGAGGCCAAGGAGGCCATGCATGTTAAAGTGGAGAAGAGAACCCGAACAACTCTCGTCAGGGAATCCGCTGAACGCCTGGAACTGAGCAGGACGGTGAATCCCTTTCATTCTGTTACGCAGAATATTTGTTCAAATAATCGAATCTCTCTCACATGAAGCCTCTGCCATGCTCATGTGCTTTGTGTGACCGTCTGGCTTCCCTCTCTTGCTATAGATGGAGGAGTGGGCGGAGTTCCGTAAGAAAATGAACCCAGACAGCCTGACACACACTCCAGAGTTTATCGTCAAACCCCGTGGACAGACTGTCTGGGAGGGCAAGACTCTCAAGCTGCACTGCACTGTGGCTGGATGGCCTAAACCCAGGATTGCCTGGTGAGAAATCCTCCCAGCTCACCAGCCCCAACCGTCTCTGAGTCACGAGAAAAGAGAGGCTGATGAGAGCGATCCGTGTGTCAGAGAGAAGTTTCCATCCAAAGTTCTTGTCATCGGCCAATTCTAGTTTCCACAGCCAGAACACACACACACACACACACACACACACCCCTCTGCGATCACACACTCTGTAGACGGCGGTATAAATAAACCAGCTGTCGTTCTGCTCTCTTCAAGGTATAAAAACAATGTGCTCATTGATGCCAAGGCCCACCCTGAGAAGTACACAGCAGAGAGCAATTACAACATGCACTCCCTGGAGATCAAGAAGTAGGTAATCATGAAGCTCACACTGTGTCGCCTCAGTTTGAATTAATGAGACGTACCCAAAATACACATTGTTTTATGATGAAAATATTCTGTAAAAGAGATGCTGGTAATTCACAGTGTGTGCACATTTTATTTTCAGCTGTGATTTCATCGACACTGCTCAGTATCGCGTCTCTGCCCTCAATGTGAAAGGGGAAGCTTCTTATGTGGCTACCGTTGTTGTCAAAAGTAGGTAACTGTTTCCTCTGGCAGGTTGTCGCTGCAGCAGCTCCTCCTGTTTCAGTTTGAAGTTAAGGGTTAAAGTAAAGGTTTAAATTATCACCACTTCAAACTCAGCGTGATCCTACAGTTGTGTTTGATTTTCAGGATCTGGTTATAGTAGGAAAACCCCTTAAGCTGAGGCTCAAATGAAAAAATGATTAATCGTACCCACGATGTATCATATTTTATTACTGGTGAATCTGTATCACAGAAGTCGCTTGTGACTGATACAACAGGATTGCTGAATTTTATATTTTTCCGCAGGGTTCCAGGAGGGCGAGGAAGCAGGCCCACTAGATCCCAAACCACGTGAGTCCCTTAAAATAATTTTCTTTAGTTTTTAAGGCATGAGACATAAAACAACACAAGTAAAAATAAAAGCTGCACTCATCAAACAGGTTATATAAATGATGGAAAAAAGCCTCAGCCTCCCTCAGCTCTGCAGAGTGTTTCAGCTTCTTTTCAGCTAATGTTTTTTGCTTTCATCCACCCTATTACCACCCATAGCAGGCTGCTCTATTCGGCAAAAACCACTAAAAACCCACTAGAAACTACCTGCTCAACTTCAAACAACAGATAAAGTCAGCGACTCGCGGGTGAAGACAGCAGTATTTGTCTAAAGAGTGAATTTTGGACTTGCATTCATCCGGTGGACTAAAACGCAACCACACATAAATGATTATGATTCTGCCTGTTGGATCGTAGTGTTTTTAATTGGTTTTTTTTTTTCCTATTGTGCAGATGGTTTCTGTCCTGAGCATGGTGTTACCTTTGAAACGACCATCATCGACAAATTCGAAGTGGCCTTGGGCACTGAAGGCGAGACACTGAGTCTGGGCTGCACCGTGATCGTTTATCCAACTGTGAAAAACTACCAGCCTGAGGTGGTTTGGTACAGAAACTGTAAGAGGAAGAATAAACCAGAAACAGAGCAGTCTCTTTCTTTATAACCACTGGATATTGCATCTCTAATTAATCCACTGTATGTATCCAATCTTTTGTTTTTTAGCTGTCCCCCTGAAGCCCTCCAAATGGGTCCACACCCACTGGTCTGGGGAACGTGCCTCACTCACCCTCATTCACCTCAACAAGGAAGATGAGGGCATGTACACCCTGCGTGTCAACACCAAATCTGGCTTTGACACCTACTCTGCCTATGTGTTTGTCAGAGGTACGGCGCCACACGGATATTTCAGATGAGTTCATTGCAAAAAGAGGGACTCGCATTTGGACATTCAGCTTTTTGAGTTTTGTGTTACATTAGAAATTTAATTAATCTGTGAAGCGCCTTCAAGTCCACACTGAATATTATAGGTTTGATAAAGATCACCACACGCACGGACATGTTAGGGAACCATTCAATTCTGCTGTGTCTTTAAAGGACACAAGGCTATCTATGAGGTGTTTGGTTTCCTCTGTGGAATGTTGCTTCTATATCTGTCTCTCTCTGTGAGTGTGTTCTGAAGTACAAATCAGCAGGTTTATGCATAAGAACGAATCTTCAGAATCCCCTTTAATCTTAGCGAGATACAAACTGATCTGTCTATGTGAGCGACAGCTGCTCTTCTGTAAAGGCATAAGTAGGTCAGAAAATGCAAGCTGAGTATGTGATGCACTTCAGCCTTATTTAGAAACAGCACTACTCACAAGGGTGTGTGTCTGTGTGTCTCTCTGTGCCAGATGCCGATGTGGAGGTGGAGGGGGTTCCCGTGGCCCCCCTAGATGTGCGCTGTCATGATGCCAACAAGGACTATGTGGTGGTAACCTGGAAGCAGCCAGCGGTGGAGGGCAGCAGCTCCATCCTGGGATACTACATTGACAGGTTAGCTAGAGAAATAAGGACCCAGTTTTATCTGATCGCTTTGGCTGTGATATAGTCCTACTTATAGGATATATAGAGCAAAACTAGTCTTCTGTATGCTGTTTCTGTATAGAGTAACAAATGTTGCAGGCACATGGCACCAGCTGAATTTCCTCCAAGGGTCACAAGATTGCAGTGGAAAGATTTTTTTTTCTGATAGTTAAATGACATATTTGCTTGTGGTGTTTACAAATCTAATTCATGCGTGTTTCCATGGCAGGTGTGAGGTGGGCACTCACCACTGGGCACAGTGTAACGACATCCCAGTGAAGTATGCCCGCTTCCCGGTCACAGGTCTGGTGGAGGGGCGTTCCTACATCTTTAGGGTACGGGCCTTGAACAAGGCAGGAGTCAGCCGTCCATCCCGTGTCTCCGAGGCCGTGGTTGCCATGGATCCCTCCGACAGAGCCCGTCTGCGAGGTGAGAGACGCAGCAGAGTCCCGCTTACGTGTTACAGTAGAGCCTATAACTCCCCCTTTTTCAATGATTTTTTTAATTTGTCCCAACAGCAGGCCCTTCAGCTCCTTGGACTGGGATGATCAAGTTCACAGAGGAGGATCCTACCGGTATGACACCCTCGAACTGTAATTTATCAGCAGCTAATAGCAGCACGACATTTTATACTGACTTATGTCCTTTTCTGTACTGTCTGAAAAGTGTTGTATCATGTAAAAACTGTTAGCATCAAATATCTGCTCAGTCTAGTTTACCGACTCTTCTTCTGATTCTTGAATGAATGTCCTCCTGTAAGTAACATGAGCTTCCTCTTGCTCTCTCAGTGGGCGTTGTCCCTGGAGAACCCACTGATGTTGCGGTGACAGAGGCAACCAAGAGCTACGTGGTGCTCGCCTGGAAGCCCCCCGTCCAGAGGGGTCACGAAGGAGTCATGTATTACATTGAGAAGGTGAGGAGAACAGTTGTTTGTTTATTTGTTTATTTATTCCGATTATTCACAAGATCCAGCTTCTTAGATGTGACTTTAACCATCATTGGGTTTTGGAATGAATGGACATGTCAACACATGATATCCCTGACTGCTGTCTTGTTATCTACTGCCTTACTGATGCGTCACTGGTTCTCTGTGCACCACAGTGTATTTCAGGGACAGACACCTGGCAGAGGGTCAACACTGGTATGCCAGTCAAGTCTCCCCGCTTTGCCCTGTTTGACCTGGCTGAGGGTAAATCCTACAGCTTCCGTGTGCGCTGCTGCAACTCTGCCGGTGTGGGAGAGCCTTCTGTAGACACAGGAGAGATCACAGTCGGAGATAAACTGGGTGAGATGTGCATTTAAATTATTTCTGACAGATTATCAGAACAGGCTGGCAGAGCTCTGGACAGTAGGATCTAAACTCTACAGAATATAAAATTATCAGTTTATTATGGATCCCACCTGTTTGTTCCATCCTGTCTGAATTTGCTGTGATTAGCTTTACTTACTTCTTTTCTTTCTTACTTCTCAACAGACCTGCCATCAGCTCCAGGCAATCCAGTGGCCACCAGGAACACCAGCACCTCAGTGGTGGTCTCCTGGGGGGCCTCTAAGGATGTCAGACACCTGGTGGGCTACTATATTGAATGCACTGTGGTGGGCACAGACATCTGGATGCCTTGCAACAACAAACCTGTCAAGCAGACCAGGTGGGTACAATTAAAGATGATTCTGGGTTTATGAAGTCACAATTCACAATGAATCGATTGCACAGTTGCAGAGTTCACGTCCACAGTTTACTTATGGTTGTGAGCAAATCAGAACGTTTCTTGTTTCTGCTTGAGATTATAGTTTTTTGGTTTTCAAACAGAATAACCCAAAACTGGAAGTACAAAGATGGAGTAATGGTTGAAAAGTAAACGTCACTTCTTTTTCATTTGATTAACTGTCACTGTAGATGTTTAGGAAGCTAACCAGTTTACCTGCAGTGGGTGCACCAATGCTTGTATGGGATGTACGAGGATTTTAAGTGGTCAACTTTCGCTGACCACTGTAACACCAAGAGTCAATGGAAGCATAATGTGAAGTAGTAAAATCAATGGTAATAGGAGCACAAGAAGATAAGAGTCTGAAAGTCCATGCCTGTAGTCAGCTGAGTCAGAGTCAACAGTTTATACCCAAATGTTGCTAAAATTAGCATATTATTGTTACTTATGAATTAATCATTTCATTTCTAATGGGGAGATTGTGTCATTTCATTTTTAAAAACATACAAAGTCTCAGGTGGAAATGCAAGATTGGTAAGCCAAACTAGCTACTTCTGGCTATCAGTAGTCAGAGGAAAAGCGAAGGCGCTAATGCCTCGTAGAATTACAATAGTTACTTGTTTTCTTAAAGCCCTTCTCATTCCCGCCGCTAATAAAATCCATGTAATGATAATATGAAACCTTTCATACCTTTTTCTGTACTGTTTTCAGGTTTGTGTGCCATGGTCTGACTACCGGGACAAACTATGTGTTTAGAGTCAAGGCAGTCAACGCTGCTGGATACAGCCAGAGCTCCCCTGATTCTGAGCCTGTGGTTGTGCAAGCTGCCATATGTGAGTGTCCTCATCACTCATCTCCATTATTCACTTTGCTTGTAGCATTCGAGCCATGCTCTCTCCCTCTGCTCCATCCGCCCTGATGTTTTTAAATATTTATTTAAAAATGAAAGCTGAGAACCCACATATTATATTTTTTTTTCTAGAAATGCCTGCTCTTAACTCGGACAGTTTAGCACACTCACGCACGACCTTCAGCCCTCTGCCCTGTGCCTCTGGGCCTCTTTAACTCATCTTTGTTCATGAACTACATTAACTTTCATTGCATGTTTTCCTTTTCCTGGCCAAGAAATCTCAAATCACTATACTCAGTTACTTTTTATTTATTCTCAACAAGATTTTTATTTATTTATTTATTCTCAACAAGATTTTTTTTTTTCTGACACAGTTGGATACCAAATACCTCCTGTTTTGTAGCTAAATTGCTATATATGTTGAGTTTCGTGACTGTTGGTTGACATATTTTGCATGCACCTGCCTGGCATTGCTAACACTACAAAATAACAAAATAGTGCCAAGCAAAAGTTCGATCATGTTTTACAATGCATTTACTGTGTGAAGGTATCGATTTCTGTGTAAATGTGATTTTGCTTGAGTTCTTTTTTTGCTATTTGGTAACTCTTTAGGGGTGCCCTTGGTGCATGGCCAAGATAAAGGCTAAAACATTGTGTTCTAAAGAGCATGAACCTAATGAGAGTCTCCTCTGGCTTTTGGAGATTCTCATAGCGTGAAAGTTACCCTGCTCCTGGCCTTGAGTGTAAGTACTTTATCCATTACAATGACCTTTAAAAATGTATGTCGCTTATGCGTCCAAAGCATGCAGCATGTTCAGCTGGACCCCTAAGGTAGTCGCTGTGATAGCGTAATGACGACTAAGACCTGTGCAAAATTTCTCCAATGCCAGGCCATGTTTGAGATCATAAGTTTTTCATGAAAGGAAAGCCGAACAAATAGGGTCTGATTTTCTGAAAGTTATCCTTATTCTTCTCCTTTTCTCTTACAAGTAACTTTGACCAGTTTATTTATTTTCTTCACAGCCATCCCTGGAAAGCCCACCGGTGTGACCCTGCTGGAGGCTGTGAAGGACTACATGGTGCTGGGCTGGACCGCACCTGCTAACGATGGAGGAGCTGATATTAGGGGATATTTTGTGGACTACAGGACTGTGAAGGGAGACATTGTTGGGAAATGGCATGAAATGAACCATCAGGCAGTGACTACTACCTCCTATAAAGTAAGTGCTTGTACTTCAAGCACTCATGGACCACATTTCCAGTGAAAACGTTCTGGCCTTGAACTTAGGAGTGATTACCAGTTACAGTGTACAGTGACAAAATTCCTGTCATGTTGTTGACAAATGATTACCCTCAAATGAGTTTTAATCGTTTCTGTTCTCTGCTGCACTGGTTTCTTTCAGGCAGAGAACCTGAAGGAGAACGTCTTCTACCAGTTCCAGGTGCGTGCTATGAACATGGCTGGTGTGAGTAAAGCATCTCTGGCCAGTGCAGCCCTGGAGTGCAAGGAGTGGACCATTACTGTGCCAGGTATGAGAGAGAATATGCCTGGGTAGGCAGATATTAGAGAGCAATCAGTCAGGCGATTCATTTAACAGCTGATTTGTTCACAATTATTCATGATCAATTAATGATTTAAGCTATTTCTAAAGCAAGCATACAGAACATTATCTAGTTCTTTAATTGTGAGAAGGTTATTCTTTCCCTTTTTTTTCTTTTTTTCTGTCTTATGTGATCTTATATTGAACATTTTAGTCTTTGGACTGTGGGTTGGACAAAACAGGTGATTTGAAGACATCACCTTTAGAAATTTTTGACAGGAAATTTTATCCTCTCATTTTATAAACCAAACGCAAAATGATCCTCCTGTTAGTCATTAACCACTAATGAAAGTAACTGTTAGTTGCAGTGATATAAGAATAACAGAGAATGGACCAAAAAATTGCAGAGACAATAGTGTGTTAAATCACACTCCAATGGCCACAGTACATTTCGGAATACATTTAAAAATGTTTAGCAAAATATATACCTTAGAAAAGACTGTAACCTGCAGTCCATTTCATTAAATACATTTTACATTTGTTTTGAAAGTACATGTGTAGCATTGTTACAGAATTTGTATTTCTTTTTTGAAATGCTCACTGTTTTGTGAATCTTTGTGACATCATTTTCTTTCTGTATTGTCCAGTTACAGTGTGTTTGACAACCCAAAATTATCCCCACGTAATTCAAACTGTGTGATTTGTCCTCTGAGGCGCTCCTGTTGGTCTTCATGTGCTGGAGGTTCGCGACACCTCCGTCGTGGTCCTGTGGGAGCCACCCGCATTTGATGGCCGCACTCCTGTCAGCGGCTACTATTTGGACGTCAAAGAGGCCTCGGCTGGAGAGGAAGGATGGAAGGCTGTTCATGAGAAGGTCAACAAGATGAAATACATCAAGGTGAGGAAGATGAAGAGACAGCTGGAATTTGGACAACATGCATGTATCCTGCATGTATCTTCACGTGATATTAAATGATGAGGAAAGCGTTCTTTGAACGCTCTCTCTCTCTCTCTCTTTGACCTCCGTTCATCGTGTTCTGATTCAGGTGACGGGGCTGAAGGCGGGTGCATCCTACGTCTTCCGCGCACGAGCTCAAAATCTTGCTGGAGTTGGAAAGCCCTCAGCAGTCTTAGGTCCAATCCTGGCCCAGACTCGCCCTGGTGAGTGTGATTGTTATGTAACTCACACATCTAGTGTTCCTACGCAGGTCTGGAAAGTCTGGAAAAGTAGGGAAAATCACTTTTTATATCAACTCTAATCAGATGTCTTATATTTTATTGTCCACCATTGTAATCTGTAATGCTTGTGACCATTCACTCTCCCTCCCTCAGGCACCAAAGAGATTTATGTGGATGTGGACGACGATGGTGTGATCTCTATGGTCTTTGAGTGCTCTGAGATGAGTGAGGGCTCCGAGTTTATTTGGTCCAAGAATTACCAGACTATCACAGACACTTCACGCTTGACTGTTGTCAATGAAGGGGGCAAGTGAGTATCCTTTACATGGCCAGTTTCTCATGCAACATCTGAATGCATGCAAATGCAACATTTCTATCCAGTGCAAAACATTTCCACGATCTTCCTTGTTTGAATTAGTCCATCCTCTTTCCTCATACCTTGTCGCACCCATGTGTCCTGATCTCCAGGTCAAGAGCTATCTTCAACAGTCCCTCCCTGGAGGATCTGGGCATCTTCTCCTGTGTGGTGACCAACACTGATGGCATCTCCTCCAGTTACACACTAACTGAGGAAGGTGAGTCAGCCTGATATCCCTTCTCCTGTGTGGCTGAAGCTTAATTTACTTGGTATTTGTTTGAGTGGCAGTCTGTTAGCGCTGTTATCAGCAGTTGCACACACACTCTGCGGTCTGTTTTTCTTGACCAAATTATTTAGTGCTGGATGTCTGTCAGAGCTGAGGAGTATTTCTAACAGCATTAATATTGTGCTTTTGTCAAAGACAAATAGGTTAAACCATGTAAACATGTGAAACAACAGTAAAACATTGAGTAGAAGAGTTGATGCTGAAGGTTTTTGCAGAGACTTTAACCTGTTTTGCTGCTGTTTTTACTTGACAGGTCTCATGCGTCTCCTGGACATCAGCCATGATCACAAGTTCCCTGGTGAATGTCCCACCCCATCACACATACTGCTAATACCACATTTTTTTCACACTTTCTTTGCTTATCTTGAGTTTAGTTATCAAGTGCAGATACCGTTTTAGATAGACTTTGGGAATAAGAATATCAGTATCGTCATCATCACTTTACTCAGTAAATACTCTCTAGAGTGTTGGAATTACTTACCAAGCTGTGGTTACTTGGAGCGCTATGGGTGCTGTAAGAGCTTTCAAAAATGTGTTTCTCCAGTCATTCCCTTTAAGAATGAAATGGCCATGGAGTTGCTTGAGAAGGGTCGTGTGCGATTCTGGACTCAGGTGGAGAAATGCACTTCTGCCTGCCAAGTGGAGTATGTTTTTAATGACGTCATTGTGGCTGAGGGAAAGGTAGGAACCTTCCTCAAAAAAATCGAATGCGTCTCTTGTTCTCACGTTGTCTTTTATGTCCACTTCTCACAGCTGATGGTTATGGATTGGGGTTTCTTGTTCCCAGAAATACACGATGAGCTTTGACCGGTCCACCGGCATAATCGAGATGTTCATGGATTCTCTGGAGGTGACCGATGAGGGAACATTCACCTTTAACCTGGTGGATGGCAAAGCTAAGGGTACAACCAGTCTGGTGCTCATTGGAGATGGTAAGACCTCAAATACGACTTTTACTTCCTTAGTGATGTTGTGCATAGAGATTTGTCAGTAGATTAAATGTCACAGAATAGAACAAAACAGAAGAGTATTTTAATGGCATGCAGTTGGTGCAGTAAATGTGTTTGACCACAGAGGGGCAGCAGATGACAATCTTTTCTTTAGGGTCTGCTTCATTCTTGTTGTAGTTGACTCTCTGGTGCACTGCCTGTTTCATTGTTGGAAAAATAGTGATTTTATTGAAAGCATTCTTGGTTTTTAATGATTCATTTTCTTTGTCCAGAATTCAGGGAGCTTCAGAAGAGATCAGAATTTGAGAGGGCAGAATGGGTCAGGAAACAAGGTAACCAATCTGACTTTTCCATCCCATAACTTTATCACTATTATCACAAGTAGGTCTCGATAATTACTTTTTGTTCCATGCACAGGTCCTCACTTTGTGGAGTACCTCGACTTCACTGTTACTGCAGAATGTGATGTGCTGTTGAAATGCAAGGTAAGAATAACAACCATAAGTCCTTATACTGCTTTTAATCTTCCTTTTTTTATTTTTTAAAAGATGGGGCACAACAAATGGTTTCCTTCTCTCCACAGATAGGAAATGTCAAACCAGAGACTGAGATCATATGGTCTAAGGACAGCATTGAGATTGCTGAGGATGACGAAGACGCCAAGAAAATCAAGAGGGAGGACGGCGAGCTGATCTTCAATATCGGAAAGGTCAGGCCGTTAGACCGAGGCTCTACTTTGTGAGGAATCCGTAAGCTTATGAGCAAAGAGCTAAAAGCCATGCTTCTCATGCAGCTATGCTTCCATTGTAGCCCCAGACTAGATGCTATGCTGCCAACCGTCCCTCTCTGACACACAGAACCATAAATGATGAAACGCTTTTAAAAATATTCACGTTCCTGAGTTCCTGCTGTAGTGCTGCTGGAGTCAGCATGTCAGCATGTCATACAGGAATCAGACATATAACTGGCTCTCTATTTTAGGGCTTTCAGTTTTTATGGTATTTTCCTTATTTTGAGCTCGATCTTTAGGCTGTTTATTCACGCAGATATAGTGCGAAAGCAGTTTATGGTTT
Organism: Scatophagus argus; assembly: GCF_020382885.2. NCBI lineage: Eukaryota > Metazoa > Chordata > Actinopteri > Scatophagidae > Scatophagus > Scatophagus argus. The sequence goes on along the minus strand of NC_058505.1, from coordinate 7,437,033 downwards.
TTTCTGTGTGCTTAATTCATACATTTCATTTCTAACATTGTATAACACTTTAACTCCTCTGGCCACCTCATTCAAACATTTTGAATCTCCAGAGCTGTCCTTCTGTCGAGGTCATCAGTCTGGTCTGTCAGTCACTGATGGCACCAGTGAAGTTATACTAACATTTCAAGCTAATTATACATCGAAACTGTGTTAAACATCATTCACAAAGAGAGGGCTGGTGTCATTGCATGAGCTCAGGGGAGGCGGCTTGTTCACTGCCACTCCTGTCCACCGCATTTGCATTAACTAGCTTATCTGTCTAATTCACAGTGGGTTATTAAGCAAGAGAAAAAGAAAGAAAAAGAAGGGAAAAAGCGACCTGCAGAGGATGTTCCCCCGCCGCCAAGACCCAAAGTCTGGACATAATCTTTGCTGCCATAAGTTGACACCTATAATGTCTCCATGTGTCCTCCTCGTCTTACCTTTTCCATGTTTTCCCTTTAACGCCTGCAGCATCCCGGGCAGGAGAAAAGCTTGTCTTTTCGGTGTAGTTGGTCTCTGTCTGGCTGTTCTACTGTCTATTATCTGTCGCAAGAATTATACTGTATTCCCCTCTGTTTAAGGTAGAAGGGAATTCTTTGCTGTCCTACGCTCACTAAAGTTGCTTTTTCTTCAAACTCTAGATCTGCAAAAACGATATGGGCATTTACGAGGTGTTCCTGAGGGACGACAGAGGCAAAGATAAGAGCACCTTCAACCTGACAGACGCAGGTAAAGTCTCTCTTATTAAATTTTCGAGTTAAAATTAAAAAAAAATCAAGTGGAAATTAGTGCTGTGATACCAGTGAATGAGACATTAATAGCTGTTCTCATCCTTTTTCCCAGGATACCAGGCTGTAATGAATGAGCTGTTCAGAGTTATTGGTGAGTCATTCAGCTTCACGCTAAACATGCAGAAATGAAGCAACACACACTGAAGGAAATCACAGAAAGAATCCAAATGTGCACATTTACAGTATTTTTCCACTGCATACAGTATGAGCAGCTAGAGACTGAAATTTTTCGTACAGCATTATATACCCATAATCCCTGGGGTTTCCCTGAGATGTAGATAAACACCTGTGTTTTATTCTGTTCCCTCCAGCCAACTCATCCTCTGCAGTCCAAGTCCTCAGTACTGAACATGGCATCATCCTCTACTCCAATGTCACGTATTATCACGAGGACCTGCGTGTTGGTTGGCTCCACAAGTATGTGAAATCAGTCTTAATCACCTACATACATATTTGACATCCATCTCCTGTCTCCTAATCCGTCAGGTTTCTATGCGATGGATATTCAAATATGTCAGTGTCTGACTTACTTTGTTCATTCATCTATTTATTGTATGATGTCAATGCATCTTCTCATGTAGCCAAAGGGGTCATTTTAGGTTCCTGGGTAGACTGATTTTATCATTCACAAATCAAGCAAAGAGATATAAAACAAGCAGACAAAACAACACACAGCACATATACAGCAGAAGGATACAGTGTCACTGATAAGAAAGCCTGGTAAATAGGCAAGCCCAGACAACAGATGTCAGAGCCTGATAACTACAGACACGACTAAACATTTTTTGTATTTATTTATATGTGTGTATATTATAGTTTTTTATATCTGTTTTATACCTTTTCTGTTCTTTTTGCACTGTCTTGTCCTGCTGGCTGCTGTAACGACCAAATTTCCCCTCTGGGATCAATAACGTCTCATCTTATCTTATCTTCTTACAAAGGATTAAAAACCATTTTCTTACAAGCAAATACTAAGGATGCATAAAGCGCACACACACACACACACACACACATCAGCCGATATTAGGGAAAGTGACGGGCAGAGCAGGATGAAAAGGTATCAAATCTCATGCCTGCATTTTGTTTTGAGTCGTTTCCCCAGCAACCATTTTTTTCACCTTAGTAATGTTGATTGTTAAGTCTGTGTCGCATCTCATATCAGTTGCCATGTAGTACTCACCTATTTGTACTTTTCTTCCAAAAATGCATGATGCAAGACTGTTTTAAAAATGAGTATGGTGTCTACATATTTCACCAGATTAGCTCAGCTTTGAGGTTGATGTTATGCTAAAATGTCACAAAGATGGCGACGATTTAGCTTTTTTCAAAGCTTTGCATGTATACATTCTCAGTAGGCTTTAGGCTTGTTTTACATGACTAAAACCAATTACTCAAACTAATGAAATTACCGTGCATTGCTATTTGTATCTTGCTCATATCACTGCATATTTCCACTAAACACTCAAGCATCAATTGATCTCTGTGTTCCAAATGACTCTATTAGAGATGCCAAGATTGCTGCCTCAGAGAGAGTTAAGTCTGGAGTCACAGGAGAGCAGCTTTGGCTTAAGATCAATGAGCCCACTGAGAAGGACAAGGGCAAATACACCATGGACATCTTTGATGGCAAGGACGGTGTAAAGAGAGTCTTTGATCTGAGTGGCCAAGGTGAGTGAAACCTTTAAAGCCAAAAGGAGAGGACACTTCAACTTTGGCTATTTTCGAATTTATGTAACTATTTAATAATAATGTTTTTATTTTTTTTCTCTGGTGCAGCATGGGAAGAGGCATTTGAAGAATTCCAAAGGCTCAAGTAAGTAAACAAACTCATCTGACTGGGTCCTTCTGTTGTGTAATTCTGTGTTCCTGCCTGAAGAGGATGTTTACTGAAATAAATAGTAACAGTCATCACAAACCAAAAATAAACTCTGTGTACTATGTGAGCCCTTTTAGAAGGACTCAAAATACATTTCCTGACATTGTATAAGAAAAAAAAGGTTCTGCCTGAGATGCCTTCTCACTGTCTGTAAACTTCCTTCCTTCTGTAGGGCAGCAGCAATTGCAGAGAGAAGTAAGTGGCTGTTTATTATTTGGTTTCTCCCAACAGACGTATGTCAAGGGCTTTTTTTCTCCATACGGAGGCCATTTCAGTTTTAATAGAAATTATTTAAACTTGGGTTGAAGACACATGAGTCTGTTGGTCATCATTATATCAAGATCTCATTCATGGGAAATGGTTTTCCAGGAGATGAAATTGCTATATTTTGGAAATGTTCGGCTAAAACTAAAATTTAAAATATCATTCATGCACACGGCAGAGCTGAAACCACTGTAGGCTGTTTTTATGAAGGTTTGTTCACTTGCCAGTTTGAAAAGTCAGTGTCTGTGAGTATTATGTTGTCAACAGAGCAATACTCCACTGTGACATTTGCTTCCTGGCTCACTCTTGTATTTCTTGTTTAGACCGTGCTCGTGTTGTTGGAGGCTTGCCAGACGTGGTTGCAATCCAAGAAGGCAAGGTACGTAAATTAGATGATTAGTGTAAATATACTGTATTAAGCTTTTTGTCTCACCTCTTCCTCCTTCTTTCTCATTATCTCATTCCTCGGAGTCTCTTTTCTCCGAACTCTGTGGTTTTGTACATGCAAATCGACCTTCCTGCAATCCTCTTTTTCCTCTTTAGTCCCTGAACCTTACTGGCAATGTCTGGGGTGATCCCGTACCTGAGGTGAGCTGGACGAAGAACGACACGGAGCTGGTGTCTGACGACCATTACAAACTCAAGTTTGAGCATGGGAAGTTTGCCAGCATCACAATCGCCGCCGTCAGCACAGCGGACTCTGGTAAATACGCCCTCTTGGTCAAGAACAAGTACGGCACGGAGGCTGGCGAGTTCACCGTCAGCGTCTATAACCCAGACGAGGAGGAGAGCAAGGAGGAGAAGAAAGGCTAAAGGATGAGGCAGTGTTATGAAATAAAGCAGAGAAGATGAACGACTGGGCTGTCTCCAAAGCATTTTACCCCGGTACTTGCCGGTGCTCCAAAGCAGTTTAAATAAATGATGAATACAGCTGCTTCCTCCTGCCTCTTTCGTGTGCTGAGCTAAAGAGCTTTGGGCATTACTTGTCAAGGAAGCAAACAATGATTGTGATGCAGAGAGGATAATTGTGTGCTTGTAGTTGCTTGACAACGTCTTCTGTCACCTCTGGCCACTGTCATCAATAAATGGAATGTATAGTTATGGGAGATGGTGGAGATGGTTCACCTTTCAACTGTATTAAGGCCACAAAAGCGAAATGTGTTTTTCTTATAGTATTACAGTACTTTATTCAGAACACCTTTAACCTAATAAACCAAGTCATGCCTGAGGTTTATGAATAAAATAAAGGGAAAAATGATGTATTGAATTTCCTCCCAACTTAAAAAAAAAAATGTGTCAGCAGATACTTCACTTGATCCACCAATTAGAGCTCTTTGTGTCTGTTTATAAAAGGCTACGCTATATGTACTGTGTATGCATGTTAAATACCTTTGGTTTGTTTGCAAGCTACAAGTGTCGGTCGTGTTACAACAGTTTGTTGTGGAGGTGAAACAGGAAATCCCTGATGACACACGAGTTGTTTGATTATGGCAATCCCCACATGGCAGTTGAAACAGGTCCATTCAAGGAGTCCCACTGGAACAAAACTGTGTGAAAGTAACACAGGCATAATTTGACATACTTTCTGCAGAAAAAGTCATATGAGCGCCGGATGCAGGCAGATAAACGTGTTGAAAGATGGGGGTGGGGGATGTTGTATTTCAGGTACGACGGAAGATTCATACAGATAAACTTCCTAGCAGCTTTTGACCCGAGGCTGAGTCTCTAATGAACAAGTCAAACAAACTCTGTTTTCTCTTCAAGGCACTCTTGTAATAAAAGTGCACCTGCCTCAGAGAGGTTTCCCCTTGTCTTTACATAAGAACCCATGAAGAGTTCATTCATCGAGAGAAACGCATTGCCTTCATTAAAGTTAAATAATTTGATTTGCATAAAGCTCAAGGGTTTGTGGGACTGAAGGTGGCCAGCTGCTATAATGGTGGCATCTGATTTCTGCCTGCCTTCATTCAAGTCGCCATTCATCACAGCTTCCCAAAATGCGGTGCTGGGCCCGCAAAGGGTCGTTTGAGAGGTGCCAAGAGTCCAACCCGTTAAAATAACATTTTACCTCTCAGCCATGTATGTAATGCTTTATGTGTAATATGTGTCAATAAATATCCTGTAAGGTGAGCTGCTCAGGAGAAAGACTTACTCAGCTGTGTAATGAGTAACTTCAAGTCAACCCTGAAAAATGCGTCACACCAGCCGTGTGAGTGCGCTGCCACTGTGCGGCTCCCTGTCCCATCAAGCAAAGCACCCTGTTTCCAGCCGCACCAGTCAGCCACGGTGGTCCAGGCACGGACACGTCAAGAGGCTTTCCGGGAGTTTCACGGACAAAGATATGGGGACTCGCTGAAGACACCATCAGGTCCTTCGCTGGCAGCATCCCGCTGAAGTAACCGAGAGGTAAATAGCTAGCAATAGGTTGATTTCACCCCGTTTTGTCGCCGCTCGCCGCTGTGATAATGTACATTTCTGATTGGACCGTCAGCTAACGTTAGCTAGCCTGTGAGCTGGCTAAATGATGTAGGTACGATGTATTAATTTAACCCAGAGACGTAGCTAAAGGGATGGAAATGCATTCACCACTTATCAAATTAACGTGAGCACTTTACGTTAAAACCAGCGGACCAGCGTTAGCAGTGACTCTCGCCTGTTACCGTTTCACTGTTTGCTCTTTGCTAACGGTAACGTTGAAGCTAGCCGAGGGTTAACCGATTGGTAACCGGCTAGCTGAGCCCCGTCTTCATTCATTGATTTTTTCCTCTATGCTATTTTCTGCTCCACATTTTATGACTTAAATCTCCACAAATGACAGGCTTTAAAGTAAACACAGTAAACAGAATTCCATTTTTTTAATTTTTGCTTTCTGTTTGTTTATTTCCGCAATATCCGTTCATGTAGCGTTAGAGCGCTGGTGTTTTCACGTTACTGGTGGCATTTCGATATGTCAGCTTTAGTTAATCTCCGAAATTAGCTTCTTTTTTTTGCTTTGGCCCGATCATTGTGCGATATGCTTGTATGTTGTGTTATTTCACTTTTTGTTGTTAGTTCACTGTCACAGACGTCTTTCTTGACTTGTGGGCAGCGTTGCCACCTCATCAAACAAACGAGTGCTTGGTGCTTGGAAACACTGCAACTAACGCCCCAAGATAACTTATTTTGCAGGCATTTTATGTAAATGTGTAATGTGAGGTGCTGTCACTGATACCGACAATTAATCATTGACACCGAAGACCCAGTGTTGAAACAGCTGTGTTATGACACCTCATGGAGCAGTAGAATTAAAGTTAATCATCAAATTAAAGTTAATGGAGTCTAATACAACAACAACTTTGCGTTTAATTCTGTTTCCATAACTGTTCAGTTCTTGGTGAATCTGCTCTCTAAAGATAGGTTGAATTAATTAATTAATTAATTAATTTTATAAACTCGTGGTCATTTTAGAGGTTGTAATTTGTGGAAGTGTTACACCATATTGTGTTATGCAGACTAAGTATTTGGAAAACACTCACACATAAAGTAAACCATAAAATCATTGTAGCATTGAAGCAACGCCTTCAAACAGATTTATTGCAGGATTGTTGGAATGCGTCCATTAGCTGGGTCTATCTAGTAACCTGGTATATGTTGTTCAAACTGGAGTGACTTGCTCTTGGTTTTGGTTTTGACTTGAGGTGTTACACAATGAGTTGGAATGAAATCTCAGAGAAGAAGGCTGTAGTTTATACAACATGAAAAGTATTTGTCCAGATTTTCCTTTTCTACCCTTACAGCAGCTGAGGAAGATTAGGTAAATAATCGATTTGTTGTATCTTCATTTTTGAGTCTTATTTCTCACAGGGTGCAGCCTCAATTCTTCATGGCTGATTTGTGTTCGCCTTGGGCCGTTTCTGTTTATATATCACCAAATTTAGCCAGAAATCTCAGCTCAAGACTAAAGCCATTAATTTGTCAATCCAAAGAAAATTAGTTGTCAGTTGTTTGTATGTGATTAATATTGATTCCAGCTTATTATAAGTAAAGATTTGCTGCTTTTCTTTACATTTGTGATAAACATCTTGGGTTTTGGACTGTTGGCTGGGTGAAAGCAGCAAACTGAAGATGTTGCTTTGGAAAATTGTGATGTGACTTTTTTCCATAATTTTCTGACAGTTTAAATTAATCATGAAAATACTCAGTAGATTAATCAGCAATGGAAATAATCATTAGTAGTAGTCCTAATCATGACCTTAAAATCTGTTGATTTAACCTCAGTGCTCCTATGAAAAAGGCTGTGTTCTTGGACTATAGAATGTGTTAAGATGGAAGCCAACCCTGGTCTGTCTGAGGTTGTGGTTTTCATGGTTTATGTTACACACATAATGCGTAGGCTCGCTTTGGTACGTTTTGTTGTAACCTAAAACTAGCAAGAATGTAACATGAGCCTTTTGTGGTCTGGTTGGCCAGCTGTGTCACAGGACTGATTCTTTTGTCTCCGTCAAAACAAATATGCCTTGGTTCTTTCCAGACGAGGACTATGAACTAGGATCATACTACTCAGATGCCTGGTCTTGTAATTTGAGTACAGTATGTTTTTTATTAAAGGCAAGGGCCTTCCACATTGATTCTTGTATAGGTCATTCAGTTACTGTTGGGTTATTTGTGACTCGGGAGACAGCACAAATCCTCAAGTAATTTTTATACTCATAATGTTTCATTTCTGAAAGTAAAGTATTAATCTATTTATGTGTGACATAAAATATTCACAGAACAAACAGAATCGAACCGAGAACAGGGTGAGGATGACCCAACAGTCTTGCACTCACTGGGCCCCTGTGTTGTTTGATAGTGTTTACAAAATCCTTAGCAGATGGGACAGTTGGAATGAGGCCCTCTTGGAAGAGCCATTGTCTGTTCAGTTAGGAATTAAACCAGGCAAGAGAATGCTGGAAGTCACAACCTCCTAATGTACCCACTCCATCTGTGCTGAAGGTAGATATGATTTAAAATTAGTGCAAGTCTAGTCTAGTCTCTCCTCCTTTGTCTAATCTTAGCAATTCCTGCAAAGGTTAAGCTGTAGGTGTTATTGAACGTTCACCCTGTTCTTTTGTGATCACATGTCAAGTTGAAGTTTAACCAGCAACAAAAGATCAACAAGCTACAGTCCTGTGTACTGAGTATTCTATTGGTTGAATCCTGCAACCAGTCAATGTCATTAACCTCCCTTTTTGATTACTCATGCACAATAACAAGCACACGCCGTAACGGCTGGTCTGTACATGTGACTGCGTAATGAACGTCACACGTTGGAGTACTGCTCGGTTTTTTTCCCTGAGCTTGAACTCTTATCAGGGAAAAAACACTGCCCTTCAGAGGAATTAGCTGTCCCTTATCAGCCTCACACTGCTACCTGAAAGACGCCATCCCATTGGCCGAACCCGTTGTGTCCTGTCAGCTGACTGGATGAACCCAGTGCACATCCTGCAAAGAATAGCCTCCAGAAGAAGGATGACAAAGTTTATGACAGCGTTGCACAATCGCCACTGGCGTCTGATAGCAGTGTACCGTACTAGTATTTACCGCTGGGAGGGTTACACCAGTGTGATTAGGTGGGTCATATCTGAGATTGGATTCAGGATGGCAGGGTGGCAATATTATCATAATCTGAGGGAGGAGAAAAATGGTCCCATTGGAGTATCATGAAGCTGGTAGTGGTGCTCCACTAACGGCAATGAAAAGACAGAGTTCCTGGGGGGGCAGGGAGCTCCTGGGAAGCCACACAGAGGACATCACAGACTACAGTGAACAGGATGAGTCCTCATCTCTGAGGTCGTCTTGGTCCCTGGTGAGTCAGCAATGGCAGGTAGTCACAGCTTGGGCCTGATGCTGGAGGATCTGCTTCACTCTTGGTCATCCCATGTTTGAATTGGCAGGTTGTTTGGATTATTGTTTTTTTTGGGTTTTTTTTTATTGCAGCCCAGCCTCATGGCTTAATAGTTGACCACAATTATTTGTCACACGTGGCTGTAATGTAGATGACTGAATGTGGATGCCTTTCCACATAGTCATCGAGTAAGGTAGGGCCATAACTAACAATTGTTTTCATTACTGATTAATCAGCCAGTTATTTTCACAGTTAATCATTAAGTCTATAAAATGCCAAAAAAATGTGAAAAATCATCACAATGTCCTACTGTCCAAAGTGATGTTTTGTAATTGCTGCTTTTGTTCAAACAACAGTCCAACAATTGTGATGCAGCAGTACTGGTATCAGTCTCAGGTATTGTACTTGTACTTGGTCAGAAATGAAGTAGTACTGGTGCATCCCAAAGACTCTTCATTTGCTATTATAAACAAATCAGCTTTACTTTAAAAAGGTGGAATCAGCAAATGTTTGACATTTTTACTTGAAAAATAATTGATGGATCATGGGAATAGCTGGCAGTTAAGTGTCTCACAATCCACTAATTAATCATCTGATTGTTGCAGCTTTAGTGGTAGGGCAGTGTTGGTCCTTAATGTTAAACATTCTCTATATTAGGACCTTTATAGGTGTCTGGAGCCTTGTTGTTATCTCTGCGTATGGCGGTGGCACTGTGTTAATGTAGGGGACTGGAGTGTTGCGCTTTCTGCCCCTACAAGCTGACATTCTGTGGTTTCAAAATAAAAATGAAAGTTAATTACATAATGCTTCAAATTTTTACCATATTTTATTTGCTTGACAGTTATTGGAATCCAGAGCTACAAAAATACAGGTAAATGTGCAAACATTTGTGAAATTCATCAACAGAATTCCATGTGGACAATTTACCTCTGATTCTGGCGCAGTAGGTGTGATTTTATTTGTTTATTTGTTTTCCTTTTTACACTCTATAGCATGTATGGGTTCACTTTTCCATCTGAGATGAAGGATTTAACCTAGCAACTTTTTTCATTTTGATTCTACTGGTTACTTTCCTTCAGATTATAGTTTCCCATCATCCTTCAGACGAGTGCCTTTTAGGTGCATGTCAGCCAAAGGCCTTAACTTGAATTTTTCCATTCTCTTTGTCCACAAATATCACTGAGAGATTCCTGTTGTTGACAGAAGGCCTCGCATCAAGTCATCTCAACCCCTTGACAACCCCTGATTTCGACTTTGATTTGTTGCTGGTTTCCTGTTTGTTTGAGAATTACCCTGCATATATTAATATTTTTCCCATTAGCTTACTCTCTAGCAAAACATATCATGCCAGTTTCCCATATGCCACATTACCACCCTTGCACAAATGCCCCTATTCTCTGCCCTACCCGCCCTTACCCCCTCACTGCTCTCATGGCTAGAAACTGAACAAAAGGTCAGTGTGACATAGAAGCATTTCAGTTTACATAAACCCAATGAAGTCAGCAAGGGAATGTGTTTATAAGCTCCACTGAACTAGACCCTGACCCCAACAAACCAAAATCATATTTAGACACTCTCTGTCACAGTGAGCGAATGGCTGCAAATTCATTAGAGAAGGCACAGAAGGGCTGTAGTGTTTGTGTGATTATGCACCATTACCCCAGACCTGCTTGTATAATTTCTTTCTCTGATTTAGTGGCTCTAACAGACTACTTGTAAATTAATTTATAGCCTCACAAGCTGCTTCTTCCAAGTAACAAAAAATGCTTTGAGAAAAATTGGGACGTTCAGCCTAAGCCCGTGTAATTGTAGCCACAGCACGATGTTTGTTTTGTATTGTATGCGATATATTCATATGTACAGGGAGTTATGAATGTAAACAGGAAATCAGCTTTTTCCATTCTATCAGGGCAGTGGGAACTCTGTGTGGTTGCCCCAGCTCATTGTTTCATCCCAGCCGTCAGCCCCCCTTCGCTGATGTTGCTCATGTGGGACAGCAGCCAGTGAGAGGGAGACAGTGGCACCCTGGCAGTCTGTATGCGGGTCAGGAGATGACAGACATTGCAGGCAGGCAGAGTTGGAGCTGAGAGGGGAAACAAGACAGTGCATCTCTTCAGAAGAAGATACTTAAAAGAAGAGACAACAGTTGATAGACTGAGAGTGTGCACGGGAAATCCAAGTGCGAAAACTGTCGGAGTCAGTGCCTTTTGCAGGCCAAAACGGTCTCCGTCTCTGGACTTTTGATGAACAACACATCCTCATCCTGTCTTTCCCTTGACTCAGCTAACATTTTGTTTGCTTTCCCTCCCTCCAGGCGGACACCATGAACTACGTGGGCCAGCTGGCAGGTCAGGTGCTGGTCACCGTCAAAGAACTGTATAAGGGCATTAATCAGGCCACGCTGTCAGGCTGCATCGATGTTGTGGTTGTCCGCCAGAGAGATGGCACCTACCAGTGCTCACCATTCCATGTACGATTTGGCAAGCTGGGTGTACTGCGCTCCAAAGAGAAAGTGGTAAGTTTAAGAAGTGTGTGAGTTGTGTCCAAGTAACAAAAATACAGAAGTTGTGGTTTTGTATTTCCACTTATTTGCCTGTTTAGTCCAGTTAGTCAGTGTTTGTGTTTATAAAATGTGCTTTATTGACATCCTAAAGTCTATAGCCACTTTAGCCTTCCTCTCAATGAAATCAGGATGTGGATGACCGATATTGAACGAAGTCTGTGAAAGTGACACTGCGGTTTTTCATCTCATAGTGTAATGTTGCACTAAACAGGGTGATGATGCTCTCATCATTTTTATTGATATGTTGAGGTTGATGACCTAACATTATGGAATATCTTCACCCCACAGTTAATTGTCACATCAACATAAGGCTGTTAATATTTAATCATGTTTACAGAGGTTTTGTTTTCCTTTTGAAGAAGCTATATCACTTTACTTTCACATTCATAAGTTGCAGTAAACCATGTTTAAATGGAAAACATCTTTCACTTGGCTTGTCTGTGTGCCTCACTGATAATAAGTTATCCCACTTAGCAGTCAGTTTACCAAATGTGATATCTTGCTCTTCAGCCAAAATTAATAGCTTCAGTGGCACACTTTTGAATCGTTCAGAAAGCTGTTAAGTTCTGTTTCAGGAGCATGCATGGTATGTTCTAGGCTTTTCTTCCTCATTGTTATTAGCTGCTACTATATAGTCTTTCCTGGAGAGGAGGTTCAGTTAATCGTGGTTCAGGAACAAAGGTGCTATTTTTAGGAATCACTTCCCTCTTGAGAAAATTGCATTTCTGTAGCACCTTTGCATTGACCTAATTAATGGGTAGGGAGAGCAAGTTAAGCCTGTTTTGTAGTAGTTAATGTAGAACTAAATCAATTTTTTTGTTTCTAAATCAGCAGATGTACCTGAAGGATTTAATAGAGATCTGCTCTAGCATGAGATAACGTGACCTACCTCATGTGTGAAATTGATTTTACTTGTGTTTATTAGCTTATATAAAGATTCAGAAAATACTCTTTGGTGTGTTCAGTTATTGATTAGTAAAGGCTAAAATTAGATGGATGATAATGTCATATAAGGCTTTCCCACCTCTTTGCTATCAATGGCGAACTTGTCCTTGTTGTCTATTCTTAGAACACTGATGGTGTGCTCTGACTTGAAGAAAGCTTATATTTGCATGCTTGTGAAGCAGAATGGGTGATGATTTGTGGGGGACTGACACTGTCTAACCACCTACCCAGAATGCTGATGGGCTTGAAGGGAGGACTGAATGAGTGGTTCCTATGGCAACTGCAGCACAACTTGAATGTGTGGGAGGGGGAGGAAACGTGAAGAAGAAGGCCTCAACAACAAGGGCTGTTGTGTAACAGTTATGCATGTGTCCCTGAGTTCACTTACCAGGTCCTCAAGGGGTGCTGTTAAATATAGGGTTTTTTTTTGAAGTTACTGGACCAAATAATTTATGTGATATTTGTTCCTTACATGAATATGTGCTTTTTTCAAATTCTGAGTGGGATTGAAAGGGTAGTTGCCAGCCAAATACTAATTAAGTTTTGGCAGTGGATAGTGTGTCTGTACCCATACACCAGTCACTTTTGCTGGCAACTAGAAATGTGTTTTAAGTACTGCTTGATTCAAAAAGAATTTGGGGTAATTACTAAGCTCAACGCTGCATGAATAGTTCTACTTCTTTTCTTTCTTTTTTTGATGAGAACTGAACAGCTGCACTGGCTTTTACTGTCTGAGAGAAGCAACCCAATATTATGCCTTAATTTTGGGCATCTGCAGGCACTCATTGCCTCCTATAATTCTAGTAATCCAACATGATGTTGGCAAATCTACCAGTGAAGTGACCTGTTACCCACTGTGAAAGAGGACCCTTATTTATTCTGATTCATTATTAATTGGGCATTGAAATTCCCAGCCGTCACTCACCGTACATAAATTCCCTTTAGTAACCCAGGGGGGCACTAAATCTTAAGGCTGCCAACAAACCACACCATCTGTGCAGGGCATCAGCAAAAGATCCAACATAACAGATCACAAAAAAACACAAGATGATGTTAGTGGCCACCAGTTGACAATTAATACTGATGGTTTGGTTGCAAGCTGTCAGACTGGGCAGAGCACTTGTGAGTCAAAGTGTGCCTCCTCCTTTGCCATACGTGACCTGTTTTTTTTTTTTTTTTTTGCTTTTGTGATGTCAAGTTTCTAAATTGCCTCAGGTACGCTTAGGGTTTGCTTGGCAAACATAATTGGTTCTGTTCTACTGGCAGGCTTCACAGAATGCATGCCCAGAGGACCCATATGCTTGTTAGGGTTTTGTGAAGCCCCAGAAGAAAAATGGGGCTGTAAGTAGCTGCAGGCATTCTGTATGGCCTGACAATATGTAAGCGGTATAATAAAACAAGACCCAACTTGATTTCAAATCAATGAAAAAGGTCCATTCAGGCTAACAAATCCATATATATGGTACATTTCGGTGATGTTTGATTTACTAATAAAAAGTACTTGACACTCCTGTACATTGCTTGTATTTTCTGCCATATTCTTGCAGATCGACATTGAGGTGAATGGAGAGCCAGTAGACCTGCACATGAAGCTTGGCGACAATGGAGAGGCCTTTTTCGTACAGGAAGCTGAGCAGCAGAATGTAAACACCCAATTAACTACACAAATTAATCAAGACCACAATTTTTTCAGAAAAATGTTGAGGGTTATTAACATAAAGTTAGCGTAAAGTTAGTTAACATAAAGTTATCTAACCCTAACATAAAGTTTTGTCTAGATTTTGTAGAGATTTAGATTTTAGATTAAATTTGATCAGATACTGAATGGAAGTATTTTTCTTTCAACATCTTTCCAGATTTCTAATTTGTTATGTATGTATGTTATGTTTGTTATGTATCAAAATCTTTTAGAATGAGATTGTTTTGTGTTTCAGTGTAGCACCTGATGTTACCATCTCTTGATGTATTTGTCATTCAGTGGCATTTAAAGATGCCAAACAGTTTTAACAGATTCAGTATTCATGACAGCAGAAAGACAATATTTAACACAATATTTGTACGAAGAGATTGTTCCAGTGTGGTTGTTAAATTTTATAAGTGACCTATTGCTTAAACTTTGTGAAGTCTTGTTGTGACAGCTCAGCAACGACAGCCCTGTTCTACTGGGCTTGAGTCATTGGCTTAAGCAAGGGATCATTACTGATGCTTTTGTTTGCACATGTTTAAACATATCTCAAGTTCCTACCCTCTCACTTGATTTTTTTTTTTTTAGCAGATTGTCCCTGCTCACCTAGCCACCTCTCCAATCCCCACCGAGAGCCACTTGTTCTGGATCTCAGAGGTTGAGCACAGGGCAGCAAAAGATCTGGAGGATGACCCCGCTGACCCAGAGGACCCGCCTGAGCCTCCCGCACCAAGCACCGTGGCCACAAAAAAGAAGAAGAGACGGAGGAAGAAGCACAAAGGAGATCCCCGAAGAGAAGAGCTGACCCCGCCCATGTCACTCACTACTGGTAATGCTATTGCTGCTACTGCATCTGCTGCTACGACTGCTGCTACGGCTGCTGCTATGTCCAGCACTGGGCAGAATGATGAGATTTTTGAGATGGACCTCAGCTCGGATGAGGAAGCTGCAGCCCGTGTCTCAAGGTACATTCAGAGTTGATGCTCTCTGCTGTACACAGGATCTGTTTAGATGAAAACTGCTTGATTTGTCTCATTACTTAATCTGTTTTCACCCTGTATTTAGGTCACCCTCAGTGACCACAATGCGAGACATTGACCCCAAATTACCCGCAGCCAGACATAACCTTGAAGGTTATCCACTGTCTGATGGAGACTGGCCAGCAGACGACAGGTGCGTATTAACATGAACATAGAATCATCAACAAGACCGGAGCAAAGACAAGTAGACAAATAGACTCTGTCTTGATTGATTGATTTATTTGCATTTGATTATCTTTTCCCCTTAGTCATGGCTTGTCGCAGGCCTTTTCTCCAAAGAGTGACTCTGAACTGGTGGTCAGGCCCTCGGAGAGTCTGCTTAGAGCTGAGTCACACATGCAGTGGACTTGGGGAGAGTTTCCAGAAACAGCCAGGGTAGGCACTTCTCTCCACTATCATTCTAAAGTTCATAGTTTTCAGGTTATCCTCGTCTTAGTCTTAGCAACTGTTTTACCCCCCTGATATCCATTATACAGGTCACCAAAAAGGAGAAATCAGAACCACTAAAAACAGTGACCATCACCCCATCGGAGAACACTCACTTCCGCGTCATCCTCAGCTCTGAGGCCATGGAGAACGAGACTGATGTTGGAAAGGAAGATGGTGCCTCCTCCTCCTCAGTGTGTACCATAGTCAAGCCGGAGCCCCGCACTCCTATCACCACTGTAACACCAGTGAATCCTCTCGCATCAGTCAGCACTCTAACCTCTGTGAGTCCCATAACATCCACAGAGCCTCTGGATGTGCTGCCAACCAGTGTGGCAACCTCCACCCCTTCCAACAGCCAACAGAGTGATTCACCCTCGAAGAAGAAAGGTTTGTGCATTTGGTTCTTTTGTTCCGTGTTCTCATTTGCACTAAGTACGACTGTATGTTAACCAGTGGATAATTCTGTTGTTGAATAAAGGTGTTCCAAAGAGGAGCCAGCATCAAGGTCCTGAGGATATCTACCTAGATGACCTGAATGTACTTGAACCTGATGTTGCTGCACGATATTTTCCCAAGAGGTTAGATCATAAAACGAGGCAACTAATTAATGTGACTACTTGACCTATTTTAATTGAAAATGGAAAGCTATATGTGGTCTATTTTAAAAACGAAACATAGCAAAGAATAAAGAGTGGTATCATGACATATTGTTCTCTTTTGTTGCTCTAGTGAGTCTGAGGCAGTGACTAAACACTGGATGGACTCAGGGATGCACTCTGGTTCACAGTCTCCACAGTCAGTGGGCAGTGCAGCAGCTGACAGCGGGACTGAGTGTCTCTCTGACTCAGCTAGTGACCTCCCTGACGTCACTCTTTCTCTGTGTGGAGGCCTCACAGAAAGTGCTGAAATATCCAAAGGTACACCAAAATGGCGTTCATAAAAAATGCAATTGAAAGCACACTTAGTACTTTTATGCAAGATGGAAAGTTAACCTCAGCCAGTAGAGGCATACTAAATTTATTGTGTAACTACAAAGTATATTCTCTATGTTAGAAGGCACTCTTTTGGCTGATGTGGCTGATGGAAGAAAAAGTTTCCTGACCTTTCTGTGTGGCTTTAAGTAAGATTTTATGGCTCACCACCACTGACCTTTTCATCTGCTGTCTTTAATTAATGTTCCTCTCCCTTCTGTGTTTGCAGAAAGGTTCATGGAGCATATCATCACCTATCATGAATTTGCTGAAAACCCAGCAATTATAGATAACCCCAACCTGGTAGTAAAGATAGGAAATAGGTAAGTAAGCATTTTTTGATTTCAAATGTAAAATGTACTAGAAAGATGTGGTCAGTGTTGTCTCTAAATTAATGTCTGTGTTCTCAGATATTACAATTGGACACTAGCTGCACCCTTGATTCTAAGTCTGCAAGCATTTCAGAAGAATTTACCAAAGGTAACTATGATCCTGTTTTTCTGTTCTGTGTATTGTCAGTACTTCTGGATTGTTGTAAACTGGCAAATAGCTCATCATTAACCGCATTTGTCTCTTTTTTTTTTTTGTAGGCTACAGAGGAGGCCTGGGTGAAGGAGAAAATGCCAAAGAAGTCAGGTCGCTGGTGGTTCTGGAGAAAAAGGGCGGATAGTACAATCAAGCAGGTGTGCACATTTTATCATAAGACTCACACCTATGTGATCACATGTACAGTTTTTTCCTTTCATATCTTTGTTTATATGTTGGGGTATTTTCCCTATTTATTCTTCCAGTCGGAGGCCAAGCTTGAAACTAAGGAGGAGTCTCATCTGGAGGAAGAAGGACCCTCCATAACTCAGGAGAAACTGCCCCTGCCGTAAGTGGTGCCAAGGGTTTTTGATGCTCACGACACAAGGCAGTTCATGTGAATTTAGTGATTTTGAAATGGCAAAAAATATCTATAGCTTCATGATTCTGTTTTATTATTACAACTTGCAAAATCACATTTTATTGTGAGAAATTGAAGCCGACAGACAGAGGTGACCCATTATGTTAATCAGTTTCAGATGTTGAACAGTTTAGAAGTTGCACGAAATAATTAAATCCGATCAGAAAATGGCAATTTCATTTTCCCGTAGGCCTAAAACAGGAGACTCCTCCAGTGATGAAGAAGCCAAGGAGGTGAGCGCTGCATCCTGTCAGGAGAGACTGCAGCCAGGAGATGGTCAGCACCACTCCAGCCCGCACGCTTACAGGAAGTCACTACGCCTCTCATCTGATCAGATAGTAAGTGTTTTCCTTCCTCTAAATCATCCAGCCTGCTTCTTTAAAAGAATAGCATGTCCGGTAACCTGCAGAATGTTTTTAAGTTGTACTTTTATCACACAGTTTAATCCTTTTAGTTTAAAAATTTCAGAGTAGATAATTGATCAGATTACAAACAGTGTGGGGCACGCTATCTGTGTTTTAAAGGGTTCATTTTGTAGTGTAGAGCTCCCTCTGCTGGCTACATCTGAACTTCATAGCGTGATTTCACTTAAATCCTGTAGGGGGCTCTGAAGACCTGCCTCTGTTCTTTGCAGCCTAGCAAAGCCAATCATATATAAACACGTTAGTGAAGGAAATTGCCTGTGCCTACACACGCCTTCACTGTTTTCTCTGTGTTACCAGGCCAGTCTGAAACTGAAGGAGGGACCCAATGATGTGACGTTCAGCATCACCACCCAGTACCAGGGCACATGCCGCTGCGAGGGCACCATTTACCTGTGGAACTGGGACGACAAAGTCATCATCTCCGATATTGATGGCACCATCACTAAGTACGTGCTGTCAAGTCACTCTTGTCAGTTTCAGAACCCCTCTAAACAGAGTAATTATGCTGCACTTATGTGGGTTATTGTTCTACTTTCATGTTACAACATAGCACATGAATGTACACATGAATGCTGAACAAGAATCTCTTCTAACACCTTCAGCTACATCAAATGTGGTTATTTTTTTAGTCAGCTTTTATATAATATCATCCTGTGCATACCTATAATGTATTCTTAATAAAAACCAAATATTGATAAGACATGAAGAATGATTTTGTTACTCTTAGGACTCAAAACCTCTTTTACATTTTATAAAATACAGTGGTTTTCTCTTTTTTTCTTTTCAAGAAATAAAGTCATTTGTGCATTAACAAGGCAGCATCTGTAGAAGTGCTGTTACATGAGCTTTTCATTGCTGCCGATTGCCCTCACTATGTGAAACAGTGCAGCTCATTGGAGGCTTAATGTAATCACCACAGATGGTGGTGGACGGTGACCTCGGAGAACACTTGATAGGTTGGATGATGTAGAGTGAAATAAAATGATGAATTAGTTTGACAAACCATTTCCCTTCTGATACATCTTTTTTTTCTGGACAATTTCATGTCCTTGTCAAACAGCAGATATTAAGTCCATAATCTGATATTATTTAAGATTTTTAATTGTCTTAAATCTAACTTCGTCTCTTTTGACTCAATCCTAATGTCTTCGGCCTTTCTGACACCCGCTCTTAGGTTCATAGGTGGTCAACATCAAACAAGTCTGGACTGACTGGAGCTTATTATCTCTGTGACCCTTTAGGCCAACCTGTGACATGCGCTTTCTTTGAGTAACAGGGTTAAGAGCACAGGGACTATAATGAGCCCATTTACATTTCACTCTTTACACACAGCCATAAGCTGAGGTTGAGACAGCGCCTCCCCTATGGGTCAGTAATTCCTCATTAGTGGGGAAGAGACCATAATGTTCTTTTTATGATGAAAAGTGGTTATGGTGCTTTATGTGACCTCTTTTGAACGGCTGCTACTACCGATCTGCTTCACTTTCTTTCACGCATGTTTTGTCTGACTCTTTCTCTACATCTGCTACAAGTTTTTGAAGCCAGATTTGCAGGGGTGTCCCCGACAGATGGGGATATCTCTGTCCTTATTTCACTAACGTTTGTATGTGTTTCTTTAATGTTGTAGGTCAGATGTGTTTGGACAAATCCTACCACAGTTGGGGAAAGACTGGACCCACCAGGGCATTGCCAAACTCTACCACTCAGTAGCTGAGTAAGTGCACTACAGCACTGATTAATCACATAGGAAGGTTGGATGCTTTTGTTTAGTGGTTAGAACTGTCTGGGTTTGATTCCCAGCCGTCTTTCTTTGGAGGTGATATTTTCTCCCAGGGTTTGCGTGGGGGTGCTTTGAGGTGCATGACTCAAGGAGGTTTAACTATAATCAAGACATCGTGAGCCTCCTTCGCTCCTTTAGTCATGCAGAGAATAAAAAATACAATGCACATAGCAGGAAATGGGCTGTAGTGACCATTAGCAGTAATAGTAAATAGAGTCTTTTCTCTGTAAAATGTTCTTTGAATTGGTTTGACTTCTGCACATTATGAAAGCATCCAATGCAGCTGATCTAATTAAATGCTATTCTTGGTAGGTTGATAATGATGGTCATGATATTTAACTGTATTGGAACAACCGTTAATGAGCAATAACCTTCCCACTGGCAGGAACGGCTACAAGTTCTTGTACTGTTCAGCGCGGGCTATTGGCATGGCGGACATGACAAGAGGTTACCTGCAGTGGGTCAATGATGGGGGCACCATCCTACCCCGTGGACCTCTCATGCTGTCTCCCAGCAGCCTCTTCTCTGCCTTCCACAGGTACAAGAATATACTTTAGAAATGATTACCAGTTTCAGTGTCATAAAGGCTAATATTTCTCATTCCCTAAATCATCACATATGTTAAATCCTCTTTATTACCGAACCAACTGATTTCATACCCCCTCGTATTTGTCTCCCTTCAAGCTATAATCCTTTCTTTGTCTGCAAACTTAATTTCAGATTAAATTTCAGCAAGTTTTTTCCAGCTGAAAATCCTCTCCAAAGCCTCATTCATTATAATTAGCCGTTCATATTCTGATGTTGTTAAGGCTACGGAACATTCAAACTCATGAATCTCTAACTAAGTGAATGCTAACTGTGTTGGTTGCCTTGCTGCCAGCTTCTAGAAATACACTCATGTTCAGCATTTTCTTGCGGTTTCTTAACGTCTTCGTTTTTATTTCCTGGGTTACGCAGTCGCTTCTGAACACACTTGAATTCTTTCTTCAGAGATGGCGAAAGCCTTGAAGTCGTCACCCTTAATGTGTGATTGACATGTTTTTTTTTCTGAAAGAGCTTAAGAGACTGTCATTTGTGTTCATTTTTCAGCAAAAAGAATGTCAAATTGAATATGCTCCATGATACTGAAAAGGTATTTTTGTATTCATTGCACAATTTAGGTGTATTTAGTTGCAAATTTCTTGGTCTTGGTAAACAAGACTTAGTACATGTGACCAATCTGTCGTTAGTAGTCAATGGAGCTCGGCAACAGTTAATATCTGCATATTTTGATGTTAATTAACACTAACACTACACGTATTGTGACTGCTGTAGCTTCCCGTGGATGTAAATGTCAGTGGCTCGTTGGGATCACTAAATTCTTGCGCCCGTCTTCCACCCTCTGGCTTAATTAAGTGCTGAATGCACACACCACACAAATGGTAAAATACAGGCCTTGTTATGCCATAGGCCCATTATCAATTTCACGCACGTAACATGGCCAAAACCAGTATTTTTTTATTTATATATTTCTTTTAATTTGCACCCATACTCTCTGCTCAAAGGTCAGCACAAGTAGACAAACATTCTGTTTTGTTGTTTTGCAGAGACACTGCTCTGCTGTATTTCTGTTTAAATCATACGTCATGGCCGTGAGATTTTTCTGTGACCTTTTAAATTTTATATCGTGTAAATGTGTCACCAGAACAACCTCCAGCATGTGGATTTTTGTGAGAATGTTTTCAGGTCTCACATATTTGCATTATTTACATGGCCCTCTTGCTTACCTTCACGCGTAACTTAAACATCCCTGCCATCCCCACGTTTGGTCTAAACTTTTCCTCCTTATGCTTCACACAGTATGTTGCATGCATACCTACTGCTTGTGCAGGAAAAAAAAAGCATAATTTAATCTAATGAGAAACAGAAAATTGAGAGAGAGGCTAAACGTGTATTTGGCCAACGTATCTAATTCAGACTCAACCCACGGTGAGGACATGTACATGTGTGTTTAATCAGATTGTCTGCTTGTTTCAGGGAGGTGATTGAGAAGAAACCAGAGATCTTCAAGATTGAATGCCTTACAGACATCAAGAACCTGTTCCAGCATAACAAGCAGCCATTCTACGCTGCCTTTGGGAATAGAACTAATGTGAGTTAATGGATGTTTGAAGATGTCAGACTCCCAGACATTAGAGCGCTTGCTTTTTACATGTCAGAGAGCTGTGTTTTCCAGAAGTCGATGCAGTCATGATGTATTGTGAGATCAACATGACAATTTGGCGATCAATTAGCAGACACAAACGTATGAAATCAGTGCTGGGCTGAACCTGAGCTGAGGTCACTGGCTGGAGTATTGGTCCCATGTGACAGGGTCTGTGAATCGGAGCTCCAGCTGGGCACAGCGTCTCGTCTTCAGCTGCATAAACACCAACACCCAGATGAAGCACTGGGTCGGCCATCAAAACTCTGTCTGTCTGGAACTCTGGCCAAAGAATAGAAGACCAAAAAAATAACACACACAAACACACACACAGTCTCCCACTTGCCCACCAAAACATTCAGTGTAGAAATATTGCCATTACGTGCATTAGGTGGAACACAAACAGGAAATCTGTGGTTAATGTTATTAATGTACTTATGTCAGTTTGTACCAGCGTCTATTATGTATGAGAACAACTTTCTGAAAGTGACATGACAAAATGTGTTCTCAGATGGATTTTAAAGGTCCAGTCACTAATTTCTAACCATATGAATGACAGATTTATTCAAAATTTGCACTTTGTGTGTGTGTGTGTGTTTTTAACTAATCTCATACTTGCCTTTGTTTTCAAAGAGTTAGGAATGCAGTTTATTGCAGTTGCATTGGTTTTGCTTACATTTGGATCACAGGTCGACTTTCATTCCATGTTGTCTCTACGCAGGACGTTTTTGCCTATAAGGAGGTGGGAGTTCCAGTGTGTAGGATCTTCACAGTGAACCCAAAAGGAGAACTGATCCAGGAGCAGACCAAGGGAAACAAGTCCTCGTAAGTATATTAACTGACCGCTTTGGTGCGTCTCACCATAAAGATTGCCAGCAGTAAAGATCAGACTTTTGTAAAAGGCTTTTTAGCATCTTTCAGGTTTGTGTTGTAGTTGCACGGCCCCCAGCTTCTGTTTTGGTTTATTTTCACCGCTCTCATCAACCTCGTTTCCAGAAGCAGAAGTTCTGCTTAGTTGACTGCCCACTTCCTGTCTAGCTCCAGTCAAAAGAAAGAAAAAGTTAGCAAGTCAGCTGCTAAGTGCTTCACTGTTTTCATCAGCCAAAGTGCAGGATGTTTCCTCAGGAGTTGGTGGAGAACAAAATGGAGCGTAAATGTTAAGGCTTAAATTTGTTTCCTGGACCAAAACACGATTTCAGATTTGTGCTAATTTTACTCTGTGTTCATTTGTTTTTGCTTGATTGCCAACTAGCTGGAAGTAATCATTTCAGCTTTCAGGATTTAACTTTCTTCCCTCGTCTCGTTCCCCACAGTTACAGCAGGCTCAGTGAGCTGGTGGAGCATGTGTTCCCTCTGTTGAGTAAAGAGCAGAACGAGGCCTTTGTCATGCCGGAGTACAGCTCTTTCTGCTACTGGAGGCAGCCCATACCATTAATCAACCCTGATGAGCTGCTCTGATCCAGCGCATATGGATACTCAGGTATTCATATAGATGCAGTTGGGCTGTGCACTTGGATGCATCTCCAGTAAACAAATGGACTGAACCCCAGACTTTCCTTGTGTAGAGTACTCAGACCTGCGCACAAACATCTCTACAGTGAGCGTCACACAGTAACAGGGCTATGGCCATAAACACAAAGAAGTTAGTAAACTGTAATTAGCCATTGAAGTGATTTAGAAGCTGCAGAAGAAGAACCAGAACAGTAAATCCTGGTGAATCATCCCTAAAAATTTTCTTCCCTGAGAGAGTAAAGACTTACCGCCAGCTAAACTATCATCTTTCCTCATGCCTGCGGAGGATGATCTGCATTTGCCATCAGGGAAGGGACTGAAACCCCACACGAGGCATCAGCCCATCAGCAACAGAGTCTGAGCTGTGCAGACGGAGAAGACATTGTTTTCTCGATGCACTTTAGTCAGATTTTCTGAAAGCCCCGAAGGAGCAAAATAAAATGTTCAAAGTGAAAAAGTACATACTGTTAATTAATACGGCGCAGGCAGTGTACACTGTCCAATAGTCGTGGGCTGGTATTTTGCTGTGGCTGCTGTTTACCTACACGCAGGTATCCAGCCTTTATTTTGTGGCTTTCTTCTGTTCTAAAACATCAAATGAAACAGTGAGAGTTGCTGGCAAATAACTACTGTGCCACATACAAACCGTACACAGTAGTTGATTTCCAGAAAGCTACTGTATGTGTTGAGTTTTCTTCCCGACTCTCTTGATCTTGGACTGACTGTAGTCATTAGTTTATGGTTGGTGGAACTGATTTCAGATTGTTCTTCCCTGGAGAGCTTAAAATGTTTGCGCTGAATGAGTCATGTTTGGTATTGCTATTATTCAAGGGCACAACAGGGACATACATTTGCCAACAAGTATGTGAAGATACACAGTCACATGTGACTTAAAAACAAAATGAAGCAGCTTCATGGCATTTTGTCTTGGTGTTATTTTATTATGTTTATTCTGTTATAGGAGCTCCTGCGAGCCAAGTGGGTTCTGTTAACAATGCAGTTATTATTTATGGTAATTGATCCGTTATCCGTTAAGTTATTGATTTCTATCGTGATGCCTTTGCTTGTCTGGAAAAAGTAATTTGTCACCAATGCAATGTTGAAGTACTTCAAACTTTTTTTGTATAGTTGTTCGCAGGTTAAAATGCACTAAACACTAACTACTAGGCCTTGTACGATCTTTTCTTTTCTTTAAGTTGTGTACCCTGTTTTCAGACCGATGTGTATTCCTTGTTTTACAGTGAAACCTTCGACACACATGTTCCTTAGTGAACCTCAGAATCTGCAGCTTTAGTATTGAACTATGTGTGTAAATGGAAAAGATGACGCTTGAGTTGAAACGGAGGAAATAAGCAGATCTGGAGAAGGAGCTTAAAGTGAAGGATTTCCTTTTGCGACGTCTTCTGTAGGATGACTTTGGGGTGATGTGTGTGTGTGCGCACACCTAATCACTGAGTGCTGCTGCTGTTGTGGGTGACAGGATCATTCACCCTTTGCTCGTGTTCCCTCAGTGGCTTTACTGAGACTCATCCAACGCACTTTGTCTAAGCTGCACCCAGAGACGCAACTCACCTCCCCGCCCACGTGCACTTCCCCGAAGGTCTTCATAGACAAAAGACAAGAGTTTGCAATTATTGCAGGATAAAGAGTTTTAGTTTTACTTCTTTGTTCTGCGAGTGACCTTCTGACACCACAGACGTATCGTATACCCTGATAAATGTCAGTTAAAGTAATTGTTGAAAGGAGACTTGTGTTTGTAGGTTGCAAGGAAAAATTTGATGATTCAGAAACAAAATAAATATGTGTGTGTGTGTGTGTGTGTGTGTGTGTGTGAGTGTGAGAGAGAGAAAGACAGAGCGGGATCCAGAAAAAAGACTGATCCCCTCTCTGTGTTGACCAGAGGAAGAGCCACTGGTTTTGTTTGGAGATAAACAGGAAATACTTGACAGTGAGCAGGAAGCTCTTTGAAGCGCTTCACTGGCATTACGTGCGTGCGCGTTGTAGGAAAAAGCTTGTGGGCAGACGTGCCACTCCGAAGACGTGGATCATACCTCCTGCACAAGCGTGACAGTAACGTGCTAATATGTGCTAGCGTGGGGTAAAAATCAGAAATGAGCAGCAGTGAGACCTGACAGACAGAACCATTTAATAATGAAGAAAAGCACAACTGGCGTTAATGGGCACATCCGCTATTAGTCGACATCATTTGCCCGAAGTGTTTCCGCGTTCACTCTGTAGCTCAGATGTTTTTGTGACGTGTTCTGCCTTGTTTTTTCTTCTTTTTTTTTTCTTGTTTTGCGTGAAGTTTGGTGAAGTCAAATAGATTTATCTTATTATTAACAAAATGAATTCCATTCTTTCTATGAAAGTAAAGTATCTTGTGTGGAAGAATCACACTTCATCCTCTATGATCCTGGGATACGTGGTATATAATATTGTAATATTGTTCGCTCTCACTCTACTGCTGTGGAAAATGATCCAGTGTATGTGCTGATCATCACATTCTCCTGTCTCTGATGCCTTTTGTTTTATTGTTTCTTATAAAGTGTACGATCTTTTGTGGGATGACGTTTGTTTCATTCTGCTTGCTCTCTGATTTGCGTCTGACCAACAGAAATACCTTAATTGTATGCTGTGTTTGATTTGTATAGAAATGTGGTTTAAAGTATGTTTAATGAACAAAAATACATTGTAAGAAGGAAAAAAAAATATACAGGCCTAATGAAGCTAACAAAGTGTAGCTTGTGGACATATTTGTATTCAATAAAGTTTCTAACTGAATACTTTTGTGTGTGCTCCACTGTTCTTGTCTAGTTCAACAGTATCTACAAGGTAGTGGACTAACCTCTACTCTGATGCTTATTTTTTTTAAGCAAGAATATGTGAAGGAAGTTATTTCGGATCCCTCAAGTAACTCCGGACGTCAGTTTGTTGTATTGAACCTGAGATCTTAAAAAAATGTATGAAAACAGTGATTTGGCGGACTGTAATGGCGTTTTTCCTCTTTATTTGGAAAGGTCCGCAGAGGCTGAACTTAAGTCTAAACACACTCCTCCTGCTTCTGAGAGTTTGCTGTTGGAATATTTTCTAAATCTCAGGAGTGAAGAGAGGGGAAATTTATTTTACACCCACACCCACTCTACGTAATGACCCAAATGGGGTTTCTAACCTTGTCTTTCTCAGTGCGGTTTCTGAGGTCGGCCAAGTGTGTAACATTAATCAAAACGTGTTGTCTTGCTTAAACTTTTCATGTATGTTTATTCATCATTCTCTCCTACCGTGTGGATTTTACACAGAAAAATGGAGTTAGCTCACACATGCTTTGTTGCCCCATCAACAATATTCTGTAAATCGAGTCTGAGGTGGTTTTGTTAAAATAATAACTTCATTTTATGCGTTTTAATGTTAATTTATAAACACTAATATACACAAGACATTCACAATAGATACAAAAAAGGCAACTTGATAGTCAAATATATTAGAAACAAATCCTGCTTCTTGTATACAGGTATATTTGGAAAATGGCTTACAAACTGCAAGGTAATAACAGCTTAACTGAATTTATAACTGAGGGACTTCACGCAGTGGTATTGCGTGGTAGAATAGCTACATCAGAGCAAATCGGTAAAAAGAAAACTAATTTCTTCAACATGTCCTTCAGTCCAATGATCTGGGAACAAACCAGTCCTTAGTGTTCCTGCCCAGCTGAGCTCCAGCTATCTTTTGGCCTGTGGTGCGTACAGGAAGATGGCGCTGAAGGTGGAGAGGATCTCCCTGGCCTCGGTGGTGGCCAGCTGGCCTTCGGTCCTCACCAGGCCCACGCAGTCTCCTTTCCTGAGGGGCAGGATCAGGCTGAAGGACACCGAGCCTCCGCAGCCACAGTGACCACCGGCTGATCCCCCGTGCTGAGCAGCCAGAGGCCCGGCTGAGCTCTGCAGCCTCTGGACGCTGCGGTTAGACACGGACAGGACAGCCTGCACTCGGTCACCTAGCCGTGCAGTCAGCAGACCTGAAATCAGGTATCGGCCATCCAGAGGGACGGTGAAGATCCCTGCAGAGATGAGACAGGGGAGGGTGTGGGCAAGATCAATAATGAGTTTGTGAAACAGAGTCAGACTGTCCTGTTCTTCACGGCGCACATCCCTTTGCTAAAGCCACAGTCAGGTGCCCTTATGAACACTGAAACAGGTTTTGCTTTGTGTAATCACAGACCATGAGACAACTTCCTCATTCGTTCATAAACGTATTCAAAGGATAATCTGTGGCTTCAGTTGTCCAAATTAGTCGAATTAAGTGGGTATCTGCAATTACAGTCTTTTTGCTGCTAAATCTTGTTACTGTGCTTCCACTGCATCTCAACGGGGGAACCCAAAGAGGGAAGTATTTCACAGCTGACTTAAAATTCAACAAGCTGTTGTCAGGGAAACTGGTCCCTGAGCTTCAGTACATAACAATGCAGGATCGTCCACAGTTACGGTGTACAGTTCATGAGTCAAATTTAAGTGAATCCTCACACATGCATTCATTTTCAGATGTGAATTACACATTTCATTACACGCACCGGTTTGGTAATGTATATCTGCATACTGTGTAATTGTGTACATCTTCAATTATTTTATCTGCTAAATGCTCCACTATGTTCACCAGCTGGTCACTAACACTGTCTGATGTTTGCTGTTGGGCAGGCCTGTCTTATTGCGTTGCTGTCCTTTTGTGTCTTTGCAGTCCTGGTCCTTTGGTCCCTTGTTCTCACCTGTTGTCTTCACCCAGAATATCTTTGTATCTCCTCATATTTGCATCGCTTTTCCAGCCTTCTTCCTCACGTCTGCTCTGCTGGTTTGTGCTTGGGATTGATTGACGACCTTGGATCGCCTCATGGCTGAACTCTACGCTGCCTCCTTTGTTTCTCTGCATCTGAGCGTCAGTTATTTTTGAATTTCCCCTGTGGAGATGAACAACCTATCTATCCATCTATCTATCTATCTGCAAACGTTACAGCAGGACCTGAGAGCAGGATCTGCCACATGTTTCTGCTGGTTCATAAGTCATGACTGAGAAGGAACGTGTTTGTTAATACATTGTCTTTTTTAAAGACAAAAAGCAATAAAATCGGTTCTCTATGTAATTTGAATATGGATTCTGTAGGACTGATGTGAAATGATCATATCCGACGAGCTGATGGACAGTATCAGTAACATGTTGTTGTTGTTCTGTACCTGTGTGGGGGTTGTAGTGTCCACCGTCATTGACTAGGACTCTGTTGAAGCGGATGAAACCAAAGTCTCCAGAGATGGCCTGCTGTGTGAGGCCGGCAGAGAAGGAGAAGGGATCTGCAAAGGCGCCATCGACGACTGAAGCTGGAATGAAAAACACACAAGTGAGTCCGTCAGTAAATCACAGTTCCAACTTCATATACAGTAAGTACAAGAAAGCAGCGCTCTTTATATATGAACTGCTGATTTGTGTGCTTTTTTTTTTCTTTATTGAAGCAAACACTGAGATAGAGGATGACTTCAAGACTGGATTTTACCAGGCGACTGAAGCGGACGTTGATGCATCGGGTTCCACGGCATCTTTTCTGCTACAGGAACTACAAGGTACAAATAAGTAAAGTGTTGTTACATTAAGTATCTTTGTGTACCTTTTTTGCGGTTGGTAAATAGAAATAGATTTTTGAATATAGCAATATAGCTATTATCTACTGAAGTAATTTTCATAATCATCACCAAACGTGACGGGGTAAAATTGTTTCTTGTCCTTGCAGACGAGCTAAAGTCTTTCCACAGTCCGCCCACACCTCCCTAAACTAAACACATCCAGTTCCCACTCCCTCGCACTCTCAGGCTACAAATTATTCACAGCTTCTCCACTTTTTTTTTTTTTTTTTTTGCACTGATGTAGTGGAATGGCAGAGCCTGTAGATGCGTGCAGTGT
The DNA here is from genome assembly GCF_020382885.2 of Scatophagus argus. Classification (NCBI taxonomy): domain Eukaryota; kingdom Metazoa; phylum Chordata; class Actinopteri; family Scatophagidae; genus Scatophagus; species Scatophagus argus. The sequence goes on along the minus strand of NC_058505.1, from coordinate 7,407,801 downwards.
AACCTGATAATGAACTGCTACAATACCTTGGCGGCGGGTTGAGTGAGGCTTGAAAGACGCAGGCTGCAGGGGAGGATAGCCTGCAAAAGAAATAGATGACATACACATCATGTTTTATCATCATCTCTGGACAAGGTTTAGTGAAGCCTCTTGCCCGAGGTTTGGTTTTTCCATCTGAACATTATGGCAAAACGCTGCGGGACAGTTTCCCATAGATGGTATAAATTAAAATAAAACAGGTTGTAATCCAGACTGCATAATTTTGGTTTTACAAGTGGCTATTTGAATTGAGTTTGTTCTTTCAGGACAATGGGACCCATAAGCACAGTCAGGTGTTTACAGTGCCTTGAATGGATTTAGGCCTTCAGATATTTGTGCTGTGTGAGTTCCAAATAAAACAGACAAACAAAAAACAGATCCCACATGTGCCTGGTTTTGGACTTGGAGCTGAAACTCGCTCCCGTAGAGGCAAAGCTTATGGGGTCATTGCATTTTTCTTAGTTGACTGCCAGATGTCTCATTCTTTTCTATCTTTACAAGATGGATTAGAGACGCTGTGTTTTCTGAAGCTTGAGAAAATCAGATATGAACTTAAAGGCTCCTTTCAAAACCTAAGGGGGATTTAGACCTCCTTTTTAGAGCATTTAGATCATTGTGAAATAAATTTGTTACCGCTGAGCTTCTCCCCTTGTAAGCATCAATAGATAACTCCTGTGCAGTATGTATTTCACTGGTATTTGCAGGCTATCATTTAAAGTTAAAAATGACCAAATCGAGTATTTTTGTGTCATAAATGCATGTGTCCTTGAGTGCGGCCCGTTCAGATGTTCGGTGTTTGCGCAGATCAGACAGTAGCAGCAGATCTATAGCTCTTCTCAGCTGTAGGCCATCGTGGTCATCAGCGCTACTCACCTGGTGCTCCAGCAAATCCTTTGACAGGCATGCTGGAAGAGTCCTCAGACCCTCTCCGCACGGTCACCCTGCGGGTGTAACCTGGAGGTCCCGCCTCGCCCGTCTCTACCACTGGCCTTATGGGAACCAGGGGGACAGTGGGGTGTCCTGGTTGCTGGGGGCTGGACGGCTGCCTTGGCGAACTGATCTTGATCGTGTGTGTGCTGGACTGCCCCGGTTGGCTCGGACTGTATGGCTGCCTGGGGCTGGACGGCGGCGGTGGGATGATGAGAGGGATGTGGATTTGTTGGATTCTGGTTCTGGGCGGAGTCGAATCTGGCACAGGAGCAGGCCTCTCCGGTCTCAGGGTCATTCCTTAGAAAGCAAAAAGAAAAAGACAAACAGTGCAAAGATTGTAAATACAGCAATTTATGGTTTACTTTGTAACCATAGGCGTTACCATCGCGCATAAAAAGTTTCTGGTCACAACAACTCTTATAATCCAAAGTTATGGAAAATGTTGTAACTGCAATTGCACAAGCCTCCATTTTACTTAATTATTTACTTCCTCACTCACTCTCAGACCACATCCCTTCTTTCTCTTGTGAATTCTCATTATACGACTTATATTCTGATGACAGGCCAAATTAGATGTGGTTTTCACTGTACCTCCAAGCTTCTTTTTTGTTGTTGTTTTTTTTTTTCAACCGGTAACTTTATTACCCTTCATAAAAGCAAAGCGGGTGGTCAGTGTGAGTTTTAGGTAACGAGAACCATCTGAACGGAAACCAGCTGGCTGCCTGCCAGACCCCCTGAGGGCACAGACATCATCTGGGCCTGAGTGTGGAGATGCTGTGAGAGTGTCCTGCGGACAAATAACAAAAATAATTACAGTGCCTGCTTTGTGTCAGACCCTTCTAACAACCAGGTGTCAGACATTTTGTGTCATGCCAAATTTGATTTTCTGTGAAGGGGTCTCAGTGTTGTCTTGTTGAAACCTTGTGGGCGAGGTTGGGCACAAATGGAGCACATATAACTGAATTACAGTAATGTCATTCAGACAAAGACACTTACATCAAGGAAATGGCCACTTATTCTAAGTGTTTATACAGTTAGATTTGGCTGAAAAAGCTCTGATCTTCAAGAAAGCTCTAAAAGAATAGAAAAGACGAAAAACCTGAAGGAAGAATAAATTGTGATTTCTTATCTCCAGATTTTACAGATAACATAGATGTTAAAGCTGTAAATCTGCAAGAAGTGCAGATATGGAAGTGTAGGCGGTGTGACATGAGAAGACAATAGGCCATAGATGCTGAAGCATGAACTCGACAGCTGACTGCCGATCAGCTGATGGCAACCGCCTTTTTAGAGTTTTGCCTGAACCAACAAAATCCTGGTTTTACAACAAGACTCAGAGTGTGCAGCCATGCCAGTAGCTCCGCACTGAGACACGGCCGTGCTTCAGCATGGCACCACGCTCGCTGTGAAAACACACCCATGTTTAAATGTGCACCACGTTCATCATTATAGTTTAGTAAGCTAACTAGCGCTAAAAAAACAAATTAGCACAGAGGTGTACTTCTGACAGACGGGTGTCCGTTTTTGCACAAACGAAAGCACATTCCTGCTGACGGTGTAGGAAGGAAGAAGAATACTGCTAGTGGCCAAATGTTAGTCTGAGCAATACAGATTTTCAAAATAGACAAAAAAAAATTGCCTTGCATTTTCTCACGAGGAGGGAAATGCATTTAAAACCTTTGTTAGCAAACGAGAACTGTATTCCCAGGAAACTCCACAGGGTACGAATTAATCTTAAAGGAAGCTCAGGCTGCTAGCTTTGTCTGGAGTCCCGTCTCACTGTCTTTAGGAGATGGAGTCTGTTGTGACTCCATCTGCTGATGATGACCACACAATGCAGTTTGGAAGCTGTGGAGAAAAGCTGGTCAGTGGACCTCAAGTTAAGTTTGTCAAAGTACTATTTCCTACAGTAAGAATGAACTTTTGTCCTCACGTACGCAGAAAGCCATCCGAAGTATAATCACTGTGAGTTCTGCCAACAATATTCCAATAAATCAAATGTTAACTCAATAGTACATTCAGTCTGGCATTGAGGCAAAGTGATGAATCCAAAAGTACCTGAAAGCAATCGTATCACATTAGTGTGCCTGTTACTCTGGATTATGAAAGTAATCAAGCACTCTGTTCTTATCAAATAAAACACCATAACCCAAATTCCTCCTCCTTACTGCAAGAGATACCACAAGAAACCACATGTATAATTAAAAACAAATTAAACCCAGCAATCATGTTGTACTGAGACAATCAGAAATCTCTTCTTCATATCCTCCCTATGCCTCCTTCAGGACGCCTTTTGCCTGAGTGCATATTTCCCATGAGCTCTCACAAAGGGGGCAACCGCAAAGTCGGAAAAAAAAAAAAAGAGAGAGAGAGAGAGAGAGAGAGAGAGAGAGACAAAGACGCACATGAGTGCTGGTGCAACCATGAGCATCACCAAAACCAGATGTTATTGCTAACAAGCGCATTGAGACACTGCAGGGGGAGGGAGGCCGTAGTCCCTGATTCGGGTGGCATTGCGTGAGTGTTTAAAAGCGTGTGAAAACCTCGAGGAATATTGCAACAGACAAGCTGATCCTGCGATGGAAAATGGTGTCAAGGGGCACCGAGCAGGGTGTGCTGAATACACACACATGCAGTATAACGCCTCACTCACACTCCTTTTTCTTGCTATGCACATGGACACAATTTGGTCCTCCACCCCATTTTGCTCCAGTGATAGAAATGAAAGTGGGGGTGGGGGGGTCCAAGCTGCATGGAAGCTGCATGGAAGAGCCGGGACTCCCATTGTGTCTGTATCTGGGTCCATTCTCCTCTGAAGACTTCCAGATGGGCTCCCCCGGTCAGAGATGGAGACACCTCACCTTGCAGCTTGAGAAATTTCTCTGGGAAAGCTGTTGCAGTGAAAAGCGCCCCCTCAAACTGTGGTGCTGACTAAATATATACAGTGTGTGTCAGCGGCAGCGTCGAGTACAATTTTCCTTTCTTTCCCAATAGGCACCCTTTGACTTCAAAAAGCCTTTGATATCTTGTTTCTCTTGTATTCCCTCATCACGGCAGACAGTTAATCTTCCTGCCCGTCTCTTCGATACAAAGTCAGAATGATCAATTGCAAAGCATTGATCCGTGAAATCAAAGCCTTTATTTTATCTCAGCTCTAAACCAACAACTTTTATTCTTTTAAATTTATTTTCTGAAGGCCCTGTGTGTCGATAGATACTAAGAGGATAGAGTGGTGTGAGAGAGAGAGAGAGAGAGAGAGGAGAAAAAAAAGTCCTCTGGCATTTTTGGAAGGACAAATTAGAAGAAAAAGGCTTGACAGAAGGAGAGAGCAACAAGGGAGTACAGTGAGAGAAATTCAGAGATAAGGGACAGAGAAATAAAAAGACAGGGAAGTGATTGAGTCAGACTGGGATCACCTCCAAAAAAACAGGAGGAGTAGAAAAAAAAAAAAAACAGCTTGAGAATCGAATGAGAAAATTCAGCACAAGACGGCTGATTAGTCACCGTCTGAATGATGAACAGCATGCTCGAGCTCTGTGAAAATACAAGCATTTCGACAACATTTCCTAAACAGTTTGCACCCCTCAAATCTCTCGTCTAATTTCACAGTGACTTTGACACATGATCGTTACAGTTTTAAATGATGCACCAGAGCCGCTGCCGCTAAGCCACAACTCCCTGACGGAGAGGAAACAGCCGGAAACAAACACATGCAAGCTGCAGTGGCAGACCTCCGCTCCACCAGCTGTTTTGCGGGGCGATGCAGCGCCAACATCTTGCAACTGAAGTCACACAATTCCATCGGGCAGTCACATTGAGTAAGGGCAGAGCTATTCCAGTTAATCTTTCAGTTATGTTATTACAACACCTCGTCTGTTTACAGCGTCCTCGGGGTTTTCATGTGACTGAGTGGAGAATATGAGCTCAAACACAGAGGAAACATTTCAGTAGTCTCTCAACCACCTCCTCCTCCACCACCACCACCAAGATGCAGCAGCAGCACACCCATAGAGCCGGGATTTTTTTCATGGATATTTGTATCTCTGTTTAGACTTATTTCTCTTTCCCAAACTTAAAAAAAAAACATTAAATCTTCCTGCTTTCTGACAGCCACAGGGTTCAACCCTCTCTCTTGTGGGCTTTGGGACTGTGAGCACCAAGTGAGAAAATATGATAATATTTTCCCTTTAAGGAACAGATTGACATATAAGGAAACGCTTAATGCCAAGAGTTTGATTGTGCTTGTAGCTTGAAACCGCAAGCTACTAACGGCAGCTCGTTAACTTAGCTTTAGCACATGGAAACAGCTAGCCTGGCTCCACCACAGTATTACAACTACCAGTGGTGAGGGGTTAAGGGACAAAAGCCTGTCTCACAAGCAGCAAGACAGCAAATATTTCCCGAAATGTCGAATATATCTTTTAAAATATGCTCACTCATCTAAATAAAAGCTAGAAACTGTTTTGGGGTTTCTTATGACAATATATAAATAGAAGATAGTCATAAAATAAGACCCCCGACAAACTGCTACACAATCCTACTGCAGGACGCGCAGTTCTGTCTGATTTAATGCTGGGCAGAGGTGCAGTATAAGGTTACATGTGCGGTGATGAAATCAAATATCACAGTTTGGAGGTAAAAGGCCATATCTGGCCAAGACTGTAATGGAATACAAAATGCCTTCGTGCTCTTTGTCTCTCCACACCACAACCATTAATCTAAGAAAGGGAGGCACCAATGTTGGGGCCCCAGTCATGACATCACAGCTGAGGGTAGTCGAAGCATCTGGTCCTGGGTGTGGAGCCCTGCTTCTCCCCTCTCTATCAAGACTGGCTCCAGGAGTGAGTCAGGGCCCTTAATGAGGACCAGACTCCACACATCAGGCTGAGGTCACCCTATGGGAATCTCTGGAGGCTGGTATGTGTACATGTGCAAGGAGGAGGAAAAGGACATGGAGGGAGGTGTGTACAGCAAGACCAGGACCTGAGGTTCAGGTCTGCAGTTCTGTGGTATGAGTATTCAAAAAAAGAAAAAATAAGCTATGTCATGGTGCAATAAAGTCAGCATGCTCATAAAGACAGTGGGAAAGATGCAACAGCCCGCTGGTGTTCTGACATTGAGAAAATTACATGAGAGTAAATCATCTGAGTAGTTGGGAGGGGCTGAGCTCGGCATTTAAAAATGTACCTATCCAGTTCCCTAAATGAAAACTGGGGAATTCTTGGGATAACATGAATCTAAGTCACAGGAAGTTTCCAGTGTGGGCCTCTGAACTGGTGCTGGGACATATTGAATGACATACTCAAAGCGAGCACAGGAGGCCCAGTGAACTCGTGTCCCCCGTCTCCGGGAAATACCCTGTGGCCATTCGTGGGATATAATCCTTCCCTCCAAACCTCCTTGTAAACCAAGCAAGCAGAATAGCATTATATGGAGGATTATCTTCAGGAAAAGTTTATGTTTACACAGATGTTAATCTCATTTGATAAACTCATATGTTGGATGTTAGAGAGGAAGTTGCAAAGGAGTGTTTTGTCAGTATTTTTTTTTTTTTGGTCCAACCTCTTTTGGCTCATTTCAGTATCTGACTGCACTAATGTGGAAATCAATTTATTTTTAAGTGGTAAAATTGTGCCATAACCTGTGTTTAATTCCTGTCATGCAGGATATCTTGTTGACATTTTGAGAAATATGCTTATTTACTGAGATTGTGAATATGAAGCTGTAGCCAGCACCCAATTAGTTTAGCTTAGTATGAAGACTGTTAATGAGGGGAAACAGCTAACCTAGCTTTGTCCAAAGGTTTCTAAAAATGTCTTGCACATAACCCCCTAAAAACAACTTGATGCATTTACACTTTTTTCTTTTAGAGATTAAACAAAAACATAGATAAGACCTACCAATTAAGATATAACATGTTAATTAGTAGCATGCTGGTAGGCAGGTTTTGTTATTTTTGGACATGGGCACACTAGCCGTTTTCCAGTTCTTCCGGTCTTTATACTAAGCTAAACTAGCTGGCTGCTGGCTGTAGCTTTGTATTGAATTCCCAGATTGCTTCTCATCCAACTTTCAACAAGACAGCCAATAAGCCTGTTTGCCAAAATGCTGAATTATTCATTTAAATTCGCTAATGATGCAAAGCCTGCTAAATAGTTCAGACAGCCAGTCCCTTGTTTTGCTCTCCCACCATGCTCTTTCCATGGCGGTGTACATAAGCAGTGCTCTGCTCACTCTCTGCTTTGCTGCTGTGGCTGTGTGTTCCGTTTATATCAACTCTGTTCTGCTTTGCTGCTAAACATGGCAGTCATCCGAAAGCCAGCTGTCCTTCCTTGTGTTTCATAAGCCCAGCCTCCACCCCAGCATCCACCTGCATGCTCTGAGTCTGCATTCCTTTAGGTTAGAAGTCAGTATGGTCACCTCCCAGCCCCTGCTGTATTGAGGCTGCTGTGACAAAGTCAGAGCCTAAAACCAAATACCAATGCTGTAGATATTCAACATAATAATTCATAACTTCTGCAGGGAAGTCCTTTGAATATTTTACCCAAATTCAGGGATCTTCTGATTAAATAAATATTCATTAATATGAGCTCATAATGAATTGGTTTGTGTGACTGAAAGCCAAAGAGGCCCTTTCGTGAACCCTTGAAAGATATTACCAGAGATATTATCAAAAAAGGCCAACTCACCCGGCTCTTTGGCAGAAACGTCTTTCAAAACATGTCTGGCCATTGCAGACAGCTGTCCCTGGAACCTCTGCAGAGAATTCCGCAGAGTGGCGATGTCTGCTCCATGATTTCCACAGGTGACGTTCATCCTGTAGACACAGTCCCGCAGACCACCGACGTGTCTCTCCAGTCCGTCTTTCAGCCCTTTGATATTGGCAGAAACTCCATCTAACCTTATGCACACCTTTTCAAGTCTGCTCACACGTTCACCCACAGCAGAAATGCCATCAGAAACACCCTGTGTGTTCTGTTTGCATTGACTCAGTTCAGATGACACCTTTTGACTGAGTGTATCAAGCCTGCTCTTCAGCTCCTCCACCTGACGTCTGGTGTCATCTGCCTGATTAATGGGTACTGCTACGACTGATGCCCAGTTGTCCCGTTCTGGACTCCCAGTGCCACTCTGTGATGGATGGCAGCATGTCGAGTTTACTCTATCCATGTCCTGATTGTATTTGCTTAATAAATCGCTAAATGCAGTAACAGAACTAGCCAGACCAAGCACATTATCTTGGAGATTAATCAGTCCTTTCTGGAAGTCCTCCATCGTCTTTGCCCGCTGCTCGTTTGTCACTGACTGCCTTTCGACAAGATCCTCCAGTTGCCTGAGCTTGTCCGTGTTTGCACTGACATTTGTGTGAAGAACATCCAAATCATTCCTGTACCGACTCAGGTCCTTCAAAATGTTTTCTAGACTTTTAGGTGTGGCTGAGGAACTCACTGTGCCTACAGTGCCTGAGCCTGAACATCCTGCAGAGCACAGCTCTCCAACAGCATTGACCTTGTCATCCAGACCTTGGAGAAGGAACTTATTATTGTTGACTTCTGACTGGATAGCATCAAAGGATTCACCAAACATGCCAGGGAAGGAGCTGTTGCTCATTTCCACCAGCATGTTTGTGAACTGGTCCTCCATGCTGTTCAGACGCTCGTCCAGAAGCTGCCGCAGTGCTGCCACCTCGTCAGCAATCGTACGGGTCAACTTCTGTTCAATATAGAAACAGTGGGTCTCTGCATTTTGCTCTGTGATATTAACACGTGCCTCAAGCTCTTCAATCAGTAGGCTGAAATCATTGTCCTCCTGAGGTGCAGAAAGGTGGGCCAACTCGTTGTCAATGCGGACATTCAGGATACGGTGAGCCTCTGCAATACGATTAATCTCACGCCACAGGTCTTTGTGGTCACTATGATCCTCTTCTGCTTTGGATGGATCCGTCTGCCTTTGAGTTCGTATAGGTCCGTCTGCAGCGACCATGTCCAGGCGTAGTTCCCTCATCTCCTTTCTCAGATCAGCCTCCTTGGTATCAACCAGCTTGGTCAGGCGGACCAAACCTTGGTCGCGGCTGTCCTCACAGGTCTTCTGCAAGGTGTCAATCTTGTCAGTGCATGAGCTTTGTAGTTTGGTCATCTGTTCCTCCAAATTCTGGTCTATCTCCTTCCTCAGTTTTTCAAATTTCCCATCAATGTAGGTCTGGATAACATCAAACTCCACAATTCCTGGAGTCTGAGACTGAGAAGCATCCATCAGGACACGGATCTGCCCCTCATGACTTGTCATGGTTCCTCGTAGGTCTTCCAAAGCTTCATCCTTGCTTTTCAATGCCGTGCTGATATCATCCAACCGGGTCATTATTTTTTCCATAGCCTTGTCTCCAGCAATGCCACCTCTAGTTGCCTGATGACCGTCCAGCATGGCCGGGTTCTCTTCCGTGTCTGCAGATGTAGCACTGTCTGGTGGACGCATGTTGTTGAGAAGTGTCACCAGCATCTTCTTTGTGTCTTCCTGCAGGTCTGTGCGGAGGTTGCCAGTCAACTCTGTCAAAGTTGACTGAAGATCCAGGACTGTCTGAGACAGACGCTGAACTTCACCTTCCAGAAGATGCACCTTATCTGTGCCGCCATGCCTCGTCTCGTGGTGCCCGGTCTCTCTCCGCTCCGGCCCTGTGATCAGAGAATAACTTATTAGAGTTTTTATTAATGAATACAAAATAATGTGTGTCCTTCAAGAAGTTTTATTGTGAAATACCTCAACTCAGTCCTACTTGGTAAAATGTTGTCAATATGTAGATATTTAGCATAAAATGACAAAAACACCCAAGGTAGATCAGAAAACACCGTCTTACTCTGTGTGTGTCTGGTTGTGTGTCCAGGATTTGCTGGGAGGTAAGGCTGTATTCCCTGAACTGTTTGTCTGTCGGGAGGTGGCTTTAAATCTTTACAGTCGGGACCTTGGAAACCAGGACAGCATCTCCACTCTAACTCTGTGACAGTCTTGAAGGCAATTTTGTACGTGGGTCGAAACCGGTTATGGTATCTGTAAAACAAGGCAGAGTAATCATATACGTTTTTCATAATGTCAAACAAATATGAATACAAGCTTTTTTGGGGGGGGGGGTTCCTGTCTTTTTACAAAATTACTCTGCTATTGCAAAAAACGTAAGTATTTAATAATATGTAATTTCACTGGGAGCTGTTGAGTCCTGCAGTCACCAAACTGTCTGTTTTTTTCCGACATTATGCACTGTTTTGAGATTCTCTGCTCTTCCCCATGACGTGAAAATCAGCCAAGGCAAACTGTTTCCAAAGAAACAATAGATGACATCACTTCCCTGAAGGCAGGGGTCATGTTGTGCTGGACATCTGGAAAGTTGATGACTGAAACAATGATCTTTGCACATTTCCACTGTTACCCTCACAGATAACACTGTCCTTGCTTGAAAATAGCCTAAAGGAAACTGAACAGGGACGGTAACGCTTGACATTATGACTGTAAGCAACTATGTGTGCTTAAATCTAATCCCAACATGAGTGAAGCCAGCACTGTATGTCATCGCTTAGAAATGGAAAAAACACGAGGTGTCTTTTCTCACTGCCAGCTCTCTTTTGCAGAAACTTGGAAAGGTGGTCCTGTGACATAAGAATGAGCAGTTTCCAGGGATCTTTTCCACAACACAATGGCTCTTGCGCATGTGTTTGTGTACGCGGATCGCCACAGATACAGGTGGTGCTTCTCCACTAATAACAGCTCACGATGGAAAATATGGAAACTTGCAAATCAACCTCATCGAGAACAGAATTAATCACCAAGGTAACTCCCCAGTTAGATACAGATACAGACTGAGTTGTGTGTCTTTATGGTTTTGTGAACAGACAAATCTGAGTTGGAGACAGGATTTAGCTTATAAAAGCTTCAAATACCCTGCAGAAACACACGTATTTTTAAATATTTGGATGACACATTTATAAAATCATTCTTTTCTGATCCATTTCTCACAGTTGTTTACCTGCACGGTGTGTCAGTCCACATTATTTCTCCATATTCTGTTGCTTTTTGAACGTGCTCATGTTAATGACGGTCCATATTGATTTAAATGTCATATGCTGTATTTACTGCTCATGCAGGTATGCTGCATCCATAGGTAACCGCTGATTACTACTGGCCATGAACACTAGCTTGTCACATGGAAAGTTATTTCACATTAAGTGACCGTTTTTATTGCATTTCAGAGAGAGAAATCCAGTCCTTGGTAGCGCAAAGCTACAGTTCCTGTTTAACCTTTTGTCATTTCAGTGAGCATTTTTAACTATGCTTTGCTTTTGATTCTGCCAGTGAGGTTTCTTTAGCCAGTGTGAACATTTCTGCTTCCAGAGCCAAACATTTTGTATCAGAGCTGCAGTCTGTCTCATACATCTAAACATGATGCACCCTCGACCCCTTCCCGTTGCTCCCCGGATGCTCACGTCACTTGCTGCTGGCAGTCTGGCTGGTAGGCTGGGCAGGGGGCCACTATGGGCTCCTGGAAGCTCTCCACACCTCCCTGCACGGCGCAGCTCACGTTCCTTCGCACCACATACGCACACCAGTTCCTGAGGAGAGAGGCACAAGCAGGAGCTTCAACATATACCTATCTACACACAAAACCTGCAAATGCATTAGAATTAGTTGAGGGTTGATGATTAAAAAACATCACAATTATGTCCTCAGGTTTTACTGAGCTTTTCCATAAACCTGACTTTGTTCCTTTCACTTCTTTTTCCCTGCTTGGCTATTTTAGTTTATCAGGAAAAGCTGCAAATACACTAATGGTCTCTGGTAGATGAGGGATTGGAGTAATCACTGACATTCCAGTGTTTATCTGGATCTTATCGTGTTTGGCAACAGCTGGCAAACTGGAGACTAATTTAGGAACCGGTTGATAAAGGCACAGCGAATGTTAACAGGCTCCATTTGACCATAACAGGCTAAAGACTTCGTCGATCTGAGGTCTTTCCGATCAATGAGAACTCGGGTCGTCGCTGCATTTTTATTCGCAATCGCGCAAATAAAGCGCGACTTCGGGAGAAGTTTGGTGAAAAAGGAACGACTGTTGTAAGGCCTTTCACAAAACCACAACAGAAAAAGATACTTTAAAAGAAACACGTCACTTACCTATTTCTGTGTCTGTGCACCACTCCAGTGTATGCAGACCCCTGGAATAAGTCATACGAAGAGGGGGACCCGTAAGTGAACTGAAAGTTCAAAAACAGCGTGAAAACAGCCCACCGCCAGTCCATTTCTCCATTCCTGTAATTCATGCTTAGCAAACGCCTTAAAATAAATATTCCTGACATAGAGAGAAAGACGGCTGCTCTGTTATTATCATGCGCGCTGCTCCCAAACACCAAAGTCACATTGCCCCAGTGACTGATCCAACTCCAGTAACTCAAGTTTGGGGAAGTCCAGATGCACTGCAGCTCCTTTGGAATGACGTTCAGGGCCCACACCCTCCCCCAGAAAAATCAGAAGTGGGAGAAAAAACTTCCTTCGGACTTATTAACCTTCGTTTTTATTTATTTTTTTAGAAACAGTTTCATAGTTCAAAAGGTGTTTTATTTGCGCCTTTAATTAAGTTCTGCTCACATGGACATCATTAATTACTGCAAGATACTCAGAGGATGATGCCCCCCCTCCCCAAAAAAAAGTATTTGGGATACAAGTTGATTACTTCTTTGTGTGCCAACAGTTCACACCTCACTGATGAACATAACAGGATAATGTCTTTTGAATGCAACCTCCAGGAGTGGCAGCTTTGATGATATTCATGGCCCGGGATAACAGTAGTAATTTACATTCTGTCTGCCCTGTCAGTCAATGGGGATGTATGCGGATACATACTGTGCAGTCTGTTCTCCTCTGCTGCTGAACAAATGCTATTGTTCCGAGGCCAAACCGAGCAGCACCTCAATGTGGACGGAGACAGAAAGTAGCACATTAGTTACACAAGAGCCTCAATTCACAGCACTTGAGGCAGGAATTCATTGTCAGGGCTTTAGCGCCGGCTGAAAGTGTGAGCACGAGGAGAGTTTCCATGCACACACAGTGGTGCTGTGAAAATTATTTTTTTGTGAGATGGCTTTAAGCATTATATCCCCCAGTCTTCCAAGGTGCTGCCAGGGGCCTTTTTTATTTTACTGATCAGACATATGCTGTCAGTTAACATAAAAATGATTATGTTGGGGGGGCATAACCAAGAGAGGTGAGTGTTAACCTCTCAGGACTGAAAGGGCTCTCATTTTGAACTGCGGTAGTCCTTCCCAAAATAAGACTGCGCTATTTCATCAGGCGCTGTGCACAGGGTCAACCGAGTGAGAGACGCTGGAATAGCTTATGTAAGTGCGAGATGTCTGCAGGGATTTGACTTTCAAGTGTTTTATCAACATGAGCACCACGTAAACATGACATGTCATTAATACCCTCAGTAGCTTCACCCACATCATCCTTTAATGAGATTAACGACAATTTCATTTGTTCATTTCCTCTCACTTCCTTATAGTCACCTTTATTAACCCAAAATGTGCCTTCAGGAAAACCCGAACATCTTCTGAAGGCCATTCAGACAGGGAAAAGAAAGCTGTTAATGGGGTTGTCATGAGAGTGTTTGTGGCAGTTTAATGCTGTGACTTTAATCACCAGAAGAGGGCAGCACAGCAGCAGTAAAAGAAGAAGCAAAAAAACTCTTTCTTGTAGTCATGGCAATTCCTGTCCAGAAGTGTGGAAGTGAGAAAAGGACATGTTATCACTGAGGCAGTAAAAGCATCCAAATTTTTCTAGTCACATTTCTCCATCACCTTGCCATGCTATGCTCATGTCAATTATCTGTGTTATGCACCCTGAATTCAACATCCCCTCGTGTATTGCTGTACACTTTAGTGGAATCCTGTCTCTCAGACAAAACCATCATCAACCGTTCTCTATTTCTGCCTTTGATTATCAAAGCTGCACAGCCTGTTTTCACTGCTTTAATTGCAGCTGGATTAAATCCCTTTGTCTGTACTTATTCGCCATGATGACATTATAAAGCAACACACCCCACACCAAGGTGTCCTGCACGAGTTAAAAATAGTCATTAACTTCATATACGCTCTGACATTCGTGCAGAATGGGAAGTAAGATGAGTCATGACTGAGGGAAAACACCCAGCTATACCTTTCAGTCAAAAACAGACGCAAACACTGTGATTTCAGCCATAAATCCAGAGGACATTTCCTCATTTCACCTCTCGCAGATCGATTTCTTATTTTTCGACTTTGCAAAAGTTGGACGACTGATTGGAATGGGAATAGCCGGCATTGAACCGGGGTGGATCCTTTGCGGCGTACAAGGCATTTGTCATTGAGACATGCATTTTGCAAGGCCACCTCTCACCACGACTGCTTTTGAATCCTTTAAATTGTGCTCCCACGGAAGCAGTGACCTTGATCTTTTTATCAAGTTGTAAAAAAAACAAAAAAATGCACAGGTGCACCTGAGGGAACGTTCAAGGCCGCTGCTGAGGCAACACAAAAGCAGGTTTTCTTTGGAAAGGACCACTTTTGTGCTGTTTTGCACAACTATTACACTACCTGAACACCTTGCTTCGTGGCTTTTGTGCAGGTCTTGTGACTCCTCAACAGTAAATCCTGGTTAAAAACAACAACAACAGCGAACAAACAGCTGGCCTTTTGTGTCACCTGGGGAGTGAGCTGCAGATATGGCATGCATTACACCAGGACAGAGCTGCACTTACACTGGGTGACTCAGTGGGAGAGCCGAGCCATGCACACACTGCCTACACTGGTACTCTTCAAAGTGGGGTCAAGGCGGCCTAAGGGTGCCGCGGTGGGATCATTACTTCAGTTTTACTTTTCTCTCCTTTAGCTCTGCAAAGTGAAACTGAGAGTACGTGGCATCGTGTTTTGATCTCATATTCATCCACCTTATTCACTCAGTGAAGTGAATTCAAAAACAGCCTAAATTATAGCACGATGTGAAAACGCTGAGTAAATTTGTCTCTTTTAGATACAAACCACATTATACGAACATGCACATGTTTGATAGCAGAATGAAGCAGCTGAAGACTCTGGGGTCTTACTGCATGCTGTCTCAGAGGCTTTTTGAATATGTGTTAGGTGTAAGAGAAGCAGATACGATGATACCTCAGAGAATGGACTCACTATCACTAGTTCAGATTTATCCCTCCCTGTCCTTCTCATTCATTTTGCTTCCCACAGATACCGACTTGTCACTTTGTAAAAGTCGACTTGGGGGCAGGGAACATTGCATTTGTGGGTGCTTACAGTCAGATTGAACTTTTTTATGTTATTAACTGGCATAACACTGTGACTGACCTCCTCTGGATCAGATTGTAGGTTGTGTTTTCCATGTTCGGCTGAGGGAAAAGCGTAATGGGTGTCATTCACTACATGAACAGAACATAAGATTAAGAGAAAATTCAAACAAACGGCATGGCCTGAGACAGACTTGAAGACAAAGGGAGTGGTGTTGCTGCCTGTTGTCGACGTACACAAATAACACACGCACACACAGAGTCTCCTCCTTCTCACACATGCACATCCACATGTGCATGCAGACACACACGGCAGATTAGGAAAGCTGATTTATTGGTTGTAAAATGTTAATATAGCTATAAGCCGTGCTCATGAATTGTTAATTAAGGCTGTGACAAACTCGTCACCTAAAATGTTAATGAGGTGAGATTGCATTGGGGGCCAAGAGGTCTCTGTGAGCTACTGAGCAAATACAACAGATGAGCTGAATCCACAAGACCCCCCCACCCCCCAACTGCTATAATAAGAAACGCTGAAGGCACCTGAGATGGGTTGTGCCCATTCGGCCATAGAGTAATTAAATTAATGAATGGCAGTGTGTGAATTAACCGTTGTGATAGGGAAAAGGAATGATAGATATGGTCCATTTTTACCCTCACGCAGCCCATAGCTGTACTTCAAACTGACTCATTAGTGGTGGAAAAAATGTTCTGCTATTGCTATCCTCATAAGATAAGATGAAACTAAGAATATGATAACAGCAGGGATGCAGAACGGCACTGGCCATCATACTGGTCGACAAAGGCTTTAAAATGAACTATCGGCTCTATATTTTATGTAATTTCATACTGCATCTACCTGTGGGCCATCATGATAGGAGTGAGCATGTTCACACACTTTATTTTGTTTGTACATTTGTTGTAGGTTTTCTGGAAATATACTAAAATCTGCTGGTGATGTAGAAAGTTGTGTTGTGCTGTGTTGCCTCTTGACTCCCTGTGAGTGATCATGGTTGACTACAGCTGTTGACTTCACTGGGTCCATTTGAATATGGCTCGTTTGAAATGCTCAGTAGACCCAGTCAAAAACATTACGGAGGGAAAGTCTAAGGAGCTCAGCACGGATCTGAAAAAGTGGCTCATTGACTTGAACAACACTTGGAGCCATTTCAAAGCAGCCACAGGTCCCAAGATCAACGGCGCAAATGAAAGGCACCTTAACGCTCAGCTGAAGTTTGTTCTTGGTCAAATGGATAAAGAAGAAGTGTGTGAGAGAAAACTGTGAGAGGTCTAGTTATTTAATAATATTTTGACTACTTTTAATACTGTTGGATAATAATTTATCTGTAAAAATCCATCACGTATTGTAGCAGTCAGCGTTTTGGATTATAAAAACATCTGAAATGTGTTGGACTGCGCCTGAATTAAGGAAATTACTTGAATAAATTTGCTTTATTAATTTTCCACCACTGCCTACAAAAGCAGCATCTACTCTTTTTTTTAATTTTTATTTACAAAAAAAGATACAAGAAATGCAAGTAAACAAAAGTAAGACATCAAAATAAGTAACAGATACTGTCAATTAAACACAAAAGAATAACAAAATGAATTTCCATCTGTAATTGACTGTAATCATTTGCAGCTGTGTAGTAGCCTGCCCGACACATGCCTGATCAAGTGTGCACAATATCCAACGTTTTGAGAATGTGGGATACAACCGGGACAGACAGGCCTTATAAATCCAGCGCACCCTGTCGCAGTGCGGCGGGCTGTTTAAACCTGACGTCTGACCTGGCAGGCTGTTTTATTAGTTAACTTGATGCTACCGCCGCTGTGGCTAACGTAGCGTCTTATAACCGAGTTAGCCTGCAGAAAGTCCCGTCATGGCGGCTTTTTGGAGGAATAAATCTGTGGAATAACATTATAACCGCACTTCTGGAACTTCTTCCGGCCTCTCGTCCCTTAAAGGGCCCGGGCTGAAAGCTTCACCTCACCTGGCTAAGGTAAGCGCCGGCTGCTTATGCTAACATAGACAACATACAGACTGTGAATGATATCTTGGCTCTGCTTAGTCAGTGTTTGTCAGGCTGACAGACGTGAGCTGCTGTCTGTTTTTTCGTGCTTGTGGTTTATGTTTTGTTTTATGTTTTGTTAACTTGTATGTGCAGCATTTGGCACTTGCATTCATGCTGTTCATGTACACGTTGGTGAAAAATAGAGCCAATGTTGGAATTGGGATTATAGAGAGATTTAAATCCAGATGTTCGTAGTTTTGTTTCAATATAAATGTTGTGCGTTGGCATCATGGATGTAACGTTAATACCAAACGTGACTGTTGTTTTTCATTCACTTGTGCTTATGATTTCTGTGTATTAGTACCTTTATTGAAAACTCAACACAGCTTTTGTCTCTCTAAGGATAAATGATGACAATCCTGTTTCACTCCACGCTCAGCCAGGCAGTATTTCCACTGAAAGCCAAGGGGATTATGGGACTCCTGGCCTCTTTGTGTCACAATTACACCTGAACTGCTTCGCTCAGTGGCAGCATTAAGCTTGTGTCATGTGCTGATGGTCAACTGCTGCTCATCAGCGCTGCATTACATTTGCTAAGAGAGGCCATCTGCTCTGAGCTGTGACTTTGTGATTGTGTGATGTGTAAGCGAATTCGCTGCTGCATAGCTGGCCTGCTGCTGTGCATCAGGTGGATCGCTGGGTTTTGATTTGCTGAGGGCAAAAGTCACAGATAAAGACCAGCATGTTGTACTGGTAGATCCCAAAACAATTTGAGTTTATTTCAGTGTGCGTGAAGAGTTTCTAGGGCAGCCGTGGCCTAGAGGTTGGAGGACCAGCTCGTGATTGGAGGGTCACCGGTTCGATTCCCCCACTGGACGGGCAGGAAAAATTTGGGTGTGGTGGAGTGATTAATACGAAAATGCCCCCCCCCCATTAGCCGGCTGATGTGTCCTTGAGCAAGGCACTTAACCCCCCAATATGCTCCTGTGTGTGTTTCACTGCGTGTAATTTGCCAGGTGTTGCATGTGTGTTCAACTAAGGATGAGTCCAAATGCAGAAGACGAATTCAGTGTGTGTATGTAAAAATATATATGCTGCCAATAAAGCTGATTCTTCTTCTTCATAGAAGTTGTAAAGGATAGGTTCAGATCTGAACCAATCTCCTCTTCCAGCTTAAATCACATTTGTCATTTGTGGTATTGAAGAGTAAGGCCCACACATCTACTGGATGGAAGTGATGTTTTGAAAGTATGCTGCTGCAGCTAACCAGCTCATTAGCCATGAAGTCTTCAGGCTGGCCTAAGCAGTTTCCCTGGTGAATGAGGCATGTTAGCATGAAAACTAATGAAGGTTGCTGTCATTTTTTTTTTGTTTTGTTTTAGGAGAAGCACATTTTTAAAAATCTTAAAGATTTCCTGCCTTCTGTAACAGTGAACCAACTGTCTGGTGGGTTTAGAGTGTTGGACAAAGGATGTAATTTAATGATCAGGCCTTAGGCTTTGCAAATATGCAATTTTTTTTGTTTTCATTTTCATTTTATAGACCAAGCAATTAATGGATTAATCGATAATAATGAGAATAATTTTGGACTGATACTGATCATTGATAATCCAGGAGACAGATAACTAATATACATTGCAGTAAAAATATCAATAACCATTTACTCAAGTACTGTACTCAATTTTGAAATTCTTTTGCTGGAGTATTTCAGTTTTCTGCTACTTTATACTTCAACCCCACTACACGTTGGAGCCAAATACTGTACTTTTTACTCCAATACATTTATTCGGTAATGGTTGGTTCATAGTTACTTTGCAGATTCTGATCACTCAGTATTGATAAGCAGTTACTTGTGGTGTATTACCGGTTGGATAGTATTGTGGGCGGGACATTGAGCGAGTAAATGCTGCATCAGAGCCAAAGTATAGCGTTTTTAAAGTAATTCTTTTAAATCGATGTCTGTTTTTTCTGTTGAAAATTAAATGCTGAATATCAGATTGCTAGTCAACTGAGGCACATATGTTCCATATCCCTTTCTTGTAGGAAACCTGACTGTAGATTGGAAATGGACATACAATGAACGACACAGCTATTACTGTGCCAGTCATGATGATGTTTGCGTTAGCAGAGTTTATCGAGTTTGTCTCTTCACACAGACACTTTCACACAGCCGAGAGCTGCCACTTTCGTCTTCTCACAGGAATACTTGTACTTGTACTTTGAGACGTTTCTTCAACTTCTCAAGGAGTTTTCATCAGTAAAAGAAGCATTTCATTAGTTAATCTCAACCCTCTGTGTTTCGTCCTGAAGATTTTCTCCTTTTTCTCTCTCTCTCTCTATTCATTCCTTTGTATGCCTCCTTTCTAACGTAATTTAGTCAAGGGCTACTCTGAATGATGTAACCCTCTTTCAAATTTTGTCCTTTTGTTGTTCAGACTGAACACGCACAACTTTGTCACGTCTGTGCTTTGTGTAAAAAGTGTGAAGAAAGAAGTAACCCTGAGCTGTGCTTGAATGCCACATTTGTTGAAAAGGATAAGTTTTTCCAAAAATCTGACGCACTTTCTCAAGTTTCATGTCACCTCTAACTCGAGTGTGAATTCTTCATTGTCGTTTTAAATATGAAGCTATGAAATACTGAGGTTGACAAAAGGTTAATGTGATTTACAGAAACAATTTGTCAGTCTTCCCACTGACACCAGCAGAGTCTACAGCGTAATGCTGCAGTATGACTCAGAGTGATGTAAATGTTTTTTGCGTCGAACGTAAAGCAGGTGGGGCTGGGGCTGATGATGTCAGCATGATGCCAGAAGGGAGTTAACTGACCCTCTTTGTAAGCCCTCACTCTCTTTACTGTACATACTCCCTCGTTGTCCTTACTCTGCCTCCCACATGCTGCACACCCCCGTTGTGCGCCGCGTTTCGCTCTGTGCCAAAGCACCCAGCAGAGATTCACACAGAAGTAGTCATCCCTCAAACAAAAACTAAGAATTCTCTGTTCTTCAGAGAAGAAGACACAGACTGAAGAGAAAAGAAGAGAAGGGGGGGGGATGCAGATCACCAGTGGTCTCTGATTCATATTGGTGTGAATGTAATTGATTTCCTGCTGTGTGGAATCTGTCTTTCAGAATCGCAGAACAAACTCTGACTGAATAGTTGAAAGGGCAGAGAAGATCTGGGATTCATCTCGCAGCTCTCTCTAAATGCGTTTTATCCAATGTCAAATGCATGGACAAAGTATGGCACCACGCAGCCTTCATATAACCATCACAACTTCATTACAGTTGTCTCTTAGGTGAAGCTTATAAGTTATTGTTTACACCTGAAGAGTGTAGTTTGCAGTGATGTTGAATGGGATTGCATTACATTAAGAGCTTTGTGAAATATTTGGCTCACACCAGTTACAAATGAGAATTTTAGAAACATTTTTCTTTTTTTTTTTTTTTTACATGTAACTCAACCTCTAACCATAGATTAGATTCAACTTTATTGTCGTTACACATCTAACAAGTACAAGGCAACGAAATGCAGTATTATGTGCTATTAATCAGAATAAAAAGATAATGTTTCAAGCTGTTGAATTATCATCCCAGCAAGGGCAAAATTTATATTAGCAGCTATCGGCTGATTATGAAATTATAGCCCATAAATAGGACTGATATGAATACAAATTTTGTATAATGATTTAACAAGCACAGCATCTACATGCTTGGATGCAGTGGGTGTTGGTATGCACCACTGAAGAGCACGTTGTTTAGCTGCTCTGTTGCAGCTTTGTAGGTCCACTCAGTGTAGACTAGAAAGCTAAGCAAGTCATCACTGGCGTATTTTACTGATACACATTGAAAGAAGCCTTTCTTACCAGAGGTGTTGTTAAGATGCAGGTCATGAGCTTCTATTTAGCATACAAAAAGGTAAACTTATCTGTAAACTTCTGACAGGGGCCAAAAGATGAAATACATTTTGACATGGTTTGGTTGGAGGAAAGTTGTTAGTTATCCTACAAGAAGTAGATCCGTATGCAGTGATCAAATAGCTAATCCGGGTGCTACTTTATGTGTTTATTTTAGGAGGTTCACTCCTCTTTCCCTGATATACCATGTTTTGAATCGCCACCTCTCTTGTAGATGCCACAATCATGAGAATATGACCCAGGATGAAAAATACCAGAGTTCAGGATACCTCACCTGTTGTTGTTGTTGTTGTTGTTTTTGTTGTTGCTGCTGCTTCTGGAAAAACAGCATTATCTTTCAGAGTTGTGCCTCAGCACAGACTTTGGCTGCCAGAAACTCCTCGGAGTGCAGGCGCTGCTGGCTCATCTGTAACACTGGAGACAGTGATTAGAGAGAGGGAATCAATAATACATGGTAAGGGACGGCTAATGTACCACAGGGACTGTCAGACAGACAGCGACGTCTCCGATACCCAGCCCGCCATCTCATATCTCCTGGTTTCAACACACAAAGCCAGAGAGAGCAAGTACATGAGGTACGAGAAGCAACAGGGGAAATAAAAGCCGGGGAAGAGAAAGGTTAGACAAATAGAGATAAAAGCACAGGAAAAAGAACATGGGAGTAATGCAAAAAGAAGCTGAAGAGTGAGGACTCAAAATCTAATCCGTGTCTGATTTGAATGAATAATAAAATTAATAAATCAAGAACCCGAAAGAATTGTTTCGACTACAGAGGAAGAAAAGCAAACGGCGGCAGATAAACACAACAAGCTTATTAGAGAACCGTGTTCAAAAAAGAGGGGCCCTTCATCCTCACACTGACATGACGTTTGAAAAATCAATATAGGGCTGTGAAACCGGCCAAAATGAAATAAATGTGCAAGCTATCCGGGAAATAAGATTGGCAGGCAGACAGAAGCATGCCACAAGTCTCGGGGGACGCGTGCTCGCCAAGCGGTCTCTCATCCAGAGAGATTGGGGTTAATGTCTCCTCTGCATTAGCACACCAGCACCACACCAGCCAGCTGACCTCAGCTACAGAAATACTAGATGAACACACACTAACACACACAGGAAGATGAGAACTATGAGAGAGTGATGGTCTAATTAATCAGTGATTGGAACAACTGCATGCTCCCCTCTTTTGGATGCCGCACACACACTATACTCCTGCCTCCACCTTGCTCCCCCTTTTTTCACGCCCCCACCTCTCCGTCTCATTTCCAGGACTGCTCATCATTAGGCCACAAATACAAATACACAAACAAAGTTAACAGATTCAGACAGAAAGCTATTTGTCCGCATGAAGGAGCTGATGTTCTGACACAGCTTCTGCCTGAGTAAAACCTCATTACTGAATTGGCACTCCAGAAGCGGACTCATGCACCACCACGCCACAGGTTGCTCGTTACTGCTTGACTTTCCCTTCGCAGCTTGAACCTCTACAGCGGCAGACCGGGCTCTGTTAGCACTCCCATTCAACGTCACTGCTTGTGACCCGCACTTTATCATGACGGAAACATGGCAAAGTATTAACTAACCAAGCAAACCTGCAGACTTTATGTTTGTTTTGTGTTTTTTTTTGTCTGAAGTGTGTCTGAATACAGCATTTGGCTGTGGCACATTTCTGTTATATCATGGGGGACACAGACAATGGTACTGAGCATGGTTGGGAGCTGTGTACGTTGAGGTAATAGCAAAAGCGTTGCCACAGAAACACAGGTGAAATTACTGAAATGTTTTGACTCTTTACCTCAATTCAGATGCCACTGATGTGAAGCTGAAGAGACATGAAAAACTGATTTTTGTACTCGGGGTCTATTGAGGAAAAAGTGAGAGCACCTCAGTGTTTTGCGTGCTTATTCAATGAGTTCAACCCATTGAAAACATTCAATGCCACCAAGTATGAAGGAAGATTTTAAGAGCAGCTTTTCAGAACGTGTAGTATAGAGAGAGAGAGAGAAAAAGTTAAGCATGAGTGCACAGAAACAGAAAGACGGACCAATAAATTGTTTCGTTTTAGTATGAATTCTGTGAAAAATGCCAGAAGTCCAAGGTGTGACATGTTCAAATTGTTTTCAGTAGTCCAAAATCCCAAAAAAAAAAGTTTTACAAACACAGAAAACACGACATTTTCGCTCAATACTGTTCAGCCTCCCTCTTCTTCCCCCTGGAAAACTCATGCTAGCACACACTTGTATAATGTATAATATATACTGTATATATATTTACAGTGAATTATTCAGGGTTGCAAATTATTGTATCATTAGCAATGACTTTGATTGTCTCTAAAACCACCCATCGTTATTGAGTAGCTTGATTGATTAATACTTTTTTTCTACATAATCCAAAAATAAGAGAGAGAAACCAGACAAAAGCAGCAAATTTGAAAACGTGTAGCCAGGAAATTTTGCTGCATTTGCTTTAAAAGTCAGTTTTCCAAATATCTGAAAACTCGAAAAAACTTGAAATTTTCTGTCACTCAACATATCGATTAATTAAATCTTACAAATATTCAAACCCCAGTCTCTATGTCTTATCGCGCTTTACCCTTCCATAACGTATGTCTGACACACTCTGTACATTTGGAAACTTTTGAATGAACACCAGAATTTAAAGTAAAGCTTTGGGGGTTTTAAAGATGTTTATCAACAACGTACATGTACTGGAGTCAGATGACAAACAGCAGAAATTACTGTACTTGTTTCAGGAGGTTTAAGAAAACCGTCTCCATTACATGACTCTCACAGGGAAATTATGAACTGTGTGTTTAATACACACACATGCACCACATGACGGCAATATTGATGATATGAATGCTAATAAAATTTGAGACGCAAAATCTGAAAAACACCTTGAAGACTTAAATTGAAGTGAGCAAACCAGATTAAAATGTTTTCTGTTATGCCAGTTGATCTATCATAATCAGATCTTTTACACTCTCTAAATATCTATCAGTATTTTCTTCAAATACTTTCCTCAGTATCGGTGGACCAGTATTCGTAATCATCCACCAGTGAGGTTTAAACTGTTCATTTTGTGTTTGGTCCGTGATGTTTTCTAGCATTCATTCATTCTACCACTATGCAAGCCAGGAAGGTTTTTTCAGTCATATGTTGTTTCAGTTTTTCCCCTTGGGTTTATTTTTATTTCCTTTCACTGGAGGTGATTTGTACAGAATTAAGTGTGGCAAGAGAGTGTAACTCTCTGACTTAAAGTGATTATGGCTTGTGAGTAACACCGGGGGAAACATGTAAGGTTGTCACAAACCGCCTGACTGGCACCTCGTCAAACGCTCATTCAGCCTCCCATCACCATGCGCCCTCTGTGCCGGGTTTCTATGATTCATCATCTCTCAGGCGAAGGAGCTTAAACTGTAAAGGGACGTTTGTCTGTGTTGGAGAGGACCCCCACCCGAACTGCCTCTGCTGAGCCTGTGATGACATTTTCATTTGACCCATAGCCAACATCCCTGTAATGAGAAGCCATCAAAAAGCAATCTCCCAAAATAGAAAGGGATTTCAATTTAAGGACGCCGGTATTGATATGCAAAATATGTCAAAGAGAGCCTTTCAGTGAGATCTGTTGGAAACATTAGGAGCCAGTTGAAGCCATGTGATGATGCCTCGGGTTGACTTGATCTGCCTATGACAGAATAAAATTATGCTAATGAGTATGGACTGAGGGAGGACATTTTGAAAAGGAGGAGAAAATATTAATCTGACATTCAGTCTTTATTTTAGATGTGTATGAAATTCATTTCTCCTCAGTGGTGTATCAAACCTAAATCAATTATATATTTTCCATAATCGGTACACATAAAAACCAAAGTGCAGCTTGAATACTAATGCCGATATAAAAACAGACTACGGAGTCTAGATTGGTACAAGACTTGGTGGCTACAGTTTGATGAATTGCGTCTGGATCAGAACCTGATGACGATACTGCATTGGATCTGCTCTGACTAAAGTTTTTTTTCCCTAAACTAGTTGTCATGACTATTATTTACATCATGTTTTCATCTGCTGTTTATTTTCTTGATTAGTCAATTGTTTCATCTCTGAAATGTGGAAAAAAAACATAACCTCTTTCCATCCCAAAGATATTCAGGTCATTATCATCATATCATGACAAGAAAAAGCATGACGGAAAAGCTGACATTAAAATAGATAAATTCATGGAAAAATTATTCTAAAACAGTTGCAGATTAATTTTCTGATGACTGACTAATTAGTTAATCTCAGTCTATTCAATGTACGTTTGGTTGATTCTCAAACATTGTGACAGTGATGTCTTACGGTGGCTCTTCTGGGAGAATTTTTCTGAAAATTTCACGGTTTAACTTCTTCTATTGCGCTGATGTCTTGTCATTATTTCACCTGAGCTCGTCTTTTCTCCCTCTTGGCTCACTGGTAGTATAATGACCTGCCCCTCTGCAGTCAGGATTACTCAGAACAGCGTTTCATTGTGAAGTCTGTTCTTGTCAAGGCGAACTGTACCTTGCTCTGATCTCTGAAACTGTCACAGTGACAAATTCCCAACCTTTGGACACTTCACTCACCTGTGATGAAGCTATTCAAAACAGAAAAGTGCAAGGCTTTGAGGTTTTTGAGAACATGTCATGCAGTAATCACAAATCAGTTGTCATCTGATTTAATGTTTTTAAGTAAAGCTCACGACTTGCTGGATTTGTAAAGGTGATACTGATTTTGATATTGGAGAGTTCAAAGAATGTTTTAAATGCATATACAATGACATTTATCACCCAGTTCTAATTTTTCTCTCTTTAATTTACCAAAATAAATCGGTATTTAAGAATTAACCAACGCACGTATTGAGACTCAAACATGCAGTATATTTGACATTTCTGTACTAATGCAACTAATATTTTTCTCATGCAACTATTTTTATTAAATAGATCTGCTTTTTTATTTCTAGGCAGTCAGTTATCTATTTGCTCTATGAAAGAAATTAATATCAGAAATTGATTAGCTGGTTGGAAGTAAAGTAATCGCCAACTATTTTGATAATTCTCTTTGATAAGTCACTTTTCAAGCAAAAAATGTCAAATATTTGTTCATTACATTTATGATTGGTTTGCAGCATTGGACCAAAGAAACAATATGAGGACCTTTTTTCATGGTCTTTTGAGATTTTACACCCTGCCTGATCAGTCTATTACTTGTTTAATCAGTTAATCATTAAAATAATTGACAGATTAACCTGTGATGAAAATAATAGTTGCAGCCCTGAAGTGACCCCTTCAGATATCTGGTTTTCATCAGCGGACAGTTAAAAATCCAGCTTCAGTTTATGATGAGAAAAATGTTGAGAAAATCCACACAGTTCAGAAACTAGAAATACTGAATGTTTGGCATTTTTACTTGAAAATTTACTGAAACAATTAGCCAATTAATTAACTAATTTCTTCTGCCCTATTCTGAAGAGGTGCCTAGTTCCAGTCATTTTATAAGCTAAGCAATTCATTGATTGATCAAAGCAAAAAATGGAAAAATAATCAGAAAGAATCAGTGGTAGCTTGTCAGATAATCATGCGGGATCACTAATAATCAGTTTGCAGTCTTTTAGAGTCATTTAAAGAGTTGGTTAATTGTGAATCTGAACCTCTTTGATCCTTTTTGCAGTCTTAAGGTTAGGTTTGCAGCCATCATCTTAAAAATGTAGTGTTTCACTGGCCTTTAAAGTTTCCAAAAGGTCAAAGTGATCTGCAGAAATCACTGACGCCTGTGTTAGTTGTTCACTGAGTTATTTCATTGCAATGACTGCAGTGATAATGAGCACAACCTGTGAGACTCTTCTCACATGTCCTGCACAGAGGCAGAGGTTCACATAGTCCTGGGCACAGCAGGTTAGTTGTACTAAGTCTATGACAATGCATCAAGACAGAATATCATCATTCATGTCTTCATTTCATGTTGTGTGAGAAACAATCACTTTCAGCGTGAGTGAAAGGAAGGAAATTCAGCAGGAATTTTCCTTTAATTTTCCTCCATGGGTGGAACCAGATGAAAACATTACATGCTCTACTGTCATCAGAAGCTTTCATTTTATTCTGAGCCCTGGATGAAATCTACGTTATTGCTCCTTCCCTCCTCCTGCACACCCGGCGTAATGAGAGAATATTTCCCCAGAGTATGAAAGCAGATCCAAGCTGTACTTTTAGAAACTTTATTAAACCAACCTAACCAATTATTTTTGTGTTTGCCTTCCGTCTGACGAGTGAGGAGCCATTCAATAAGGCTGGTAAATGTTAATGTAAAATGAATTTTCTGTTGAGTTAGCAATCACTGATGTTTTTTTTTTCGGGTAGCCAACGGTACTGCCAGCAGTAGTTTAATATCTTCCTGTTGGTTAGCTGTATGGGCTGTACTGATGTGAGGTAGCTATTGCAGCAACAATGACAACAATACCTCTGACTCAGAAGAATTGCATTCTAATACCAAAGACTGGCTAGACTCCAGCTGGGGCAAAATCTTTTATTGAATTGCCCAGTTAGCCTGGGATCAAACACTTGGATGAGAGATTGTTTTCCTCTGCTGACATTTATTCATGTTTTCAGAGAAAAGCAAGAAAAAGTATGTAGAAAGGAAATCAGCCAGGCTTTAGTAATGGCTACAGGTTGATGGATGTCTTGTCACATGTTGTTACCAAAAACTTCTTCTTCAGCGTTCAGCCTGATGAGACGCTCAAGATTCCTTCCCAAGTTGATTAGCTGCTGTGCAACATGTGTGTGGTATCACCACAGTGGAGATGCGGGTGATGGAAAGATTGTGGGCCTCTAATAATCACCCATCAGTAAATCGCAAGCTGCTGCGGACTCGTGCGAGAAGCGAAGTAAAATTCTTGTTCAGTTCTGATGAGCCCACAAGAAATTGAGTTTGTTGGCTGGTGTTTGTGCTTCGATTCATCGTGTGGTGGCGTTATTCAAGTGTTTCGTCACTTCATTGTTAATTCTGCGGGACTTCAAGTTTCATTATCACTGAGAGCATTACAGCGCAGATCTATTAGTCTGATGTGTCACTTGTTCCTTTTGAATCCCTACTGTGAGCAATCAAGTGGACATATGATAATTTAATTTTCCTGGAGTTCAAAGCAGCATTTGTAGCCTTTTACCCCCCTAATATGGTGAAGAAATATGTCATAGCAGTCACTTCTCGTGCAAAAGGTAGCTTTCATCTTTATTGGGAAATAAAAAATGGAAATGTTTCAAACTGTGATGATTCACACTTGTTCAAAGGCTCATAAGAGTGAGTTTCTAAGTGGCAGTGGGATCGAAGGATTCACCTGAAGTTCCTTCACTTTTGTAAAAGTTTGCTTTTCGTGCATTTAAATAGCCAGTGTATCCTCCTGAGCTCCTATCCATACGAGAGACACGGAGTAGAGGCAGTAAAGCTGCCTTTGAAAAGTGTACAAAAGAGAAGTTCATTAAAAAAGCTCACTGAAGGCAGCAGGTCCTCTCTGACTAAAGCAAAGATCCAGGATAAATCCACGTTTAATGTTGGTTTAAATGAACTGACATGATGATTCATAGCTTTGGTAGGACAGACAGAAGAAAGGGTTTCTCCAACAGCTATCATTACTATATTATTTTTATTATTACTGCTACAATTTTGGTGCGATTCCCACCTCATCTTTCCTTAACCAAGTGTTTTTGATGCATAACCTTAACCATATTCTAATACAATTTTATTTCCCCTCATCATAAGCTTTCTCTAACCCAATAATGTACAAATATTGTAAATAGAAGGAATTTTTTTTAATCTTTTGCATTGGACAGTATTTAAAAGCTGCTATTGGACCTTTTGTGGGATCGTCAAGTGTGGAAGTTCTTGTCTGGCGATTGGGTTCACAAATTATATTTGTCCTAAGACTCTTGAATGTTGACTGAGTAATGACCCCTTACAGTTACGTGACTTTGCCACTTGCCACTTATAGAATCAAAATCAGACAGACAGATTGAAGGGACATACAGCAAAGGCCTCAAACTGGAGATGTTTCAGTTTCGTGGGGAGTGTCTTAAACCCTGATGCCACCAGTCTAAATGTTAGTCCCGTTTGTTTCATTGGTCCTTTTTAAAGATTTCCAAGATGATATTGATTTTGATAAACCACTGATAAGTCCTTTAGTTACTGAATGCCATTAAGTCTAGTTTGTCATCCAGTATCACACTTGATTACACTGATTACACGTCTGTAAGTGTCATATAACAGAAGTATTTCAGGAACAAGATGGCCATAGGAGTTTAAATAATTGTTTTAATTATTATTTAAAGAAAGGTTTGTTATTTTGAGTTTAATTTTCTGTCTACTTTTCTGCCTTAGAAGTCTGTCGATGGCTATAACATATTAAGTGCTACAAATACAACATCCACAATGAAATAAATAAATAAATAAGCTTATTGGTCTTATTTGTTGTTCTAAATTGGATTTGGATGACGGAGACCCAAAGTGCCCACAACTTTGTCTTGTTCCACAGACGATGACTCTGCACACTGACTTTTCAAAACAAATCTGATTCAGTCGTACAGCGACATCCATCAAACTGTCAGTGTGAGGCTGGTGGAGTACCTCCAGTGGATCCACAAAACATTCAACCGCCGCCGCAAAATACAGCAACAGCCAAAACACGGCACTGAGGTTGCCGTTACCTGACATTTCAGAATGGACTCTCACATGTTTTGGCCGCTTTGAACTGAGACGGAGCTCGACAGTGCAATTGTTTCACATTTGCCACTAAAAATATGTATGTGCGAGCGGCATGTGATTAAAATTACAACCTACTGCTAATCTGCACTAACTGTTTTTGAACAGAGTTTTCTGTAATGATGCAGCTGGTGGCATCAACAACAATAAAAAAAGTATCGGTATGATAGGCTGCAAGTTAACAGATGTTAAGAGCAGCTTACCAGTGCATTGTGTGTGTTGTCAAAAGTCCAAAAATGTTTACTAAAGCAACAGTTTAAAGTGGCTTGAAATTAAGCATGGAAACATCATTATACTGATTCATATGGAGTGTGGCAAGCTGTAACAATGAACAAGGTCTGTGTTCCAACTAGTGTTGCATAGTCAAATGTTTTGAAGCTCACAGTGCTTTAAACTTTCCCCCACAAAAGCCACTTAAATGAGGACAAAAGCAAATTGGATTTTCATCATATAGTAACAAGATTAAATTTCACGAAATTTTAAAACGATGTGGTTAGCTTGGCCATCATCATATCTCAAATTGGACAGCATCCACAGCTGTTCAAAAATGATTGATTTGAGTTGTTTTCAATGATTGAAAAAACTAAAAGTAAGAGTTTCTTTTTTTTGCCTTGCTCCTTGGTGTGCATGATAAACTGGACTGCGAGTTTTAATGGGAATGAAATGGCCTTGGTGCAGAAAGTCTTTGGTAAGAGTGCCACAGTTCATCCTTTTGAAATGCAAATCGGATGGATACTTTAATTTCAAAGATTCATGATGATTTCATTCTAACCATAGGAGAAGGTAACAGAAAGAGAAGTAAATCTAGCAGTGATAACACTTCATACTGTTTCTGCTGCTTTCTATTTACTGAACTTGAATGAATGAATTGCACTGAAAAGCTGAATGTCATCATGCCATAACCAAATGGAATGTGATGTACTTGACACCATGATGGCATGTCAAGGCTCCAGAGACTGAAAGGAAGCCCACCCACACCCCCGCCCCCGGTATCATTTTCTTATTAACAACTGTTGCATTAACAAACTTAATTCGCACCTTCTCTGAACGCCCCAGCACAACCTGCTGTTACCAAGGTAACCGTGGGAGTCATCAGAGTGCGCACCATCAAAGGAGTCTGAACCAAACAGTTTGCCGCAAGTCCTTGAAGTCCATCACAAAACTGATTCAGACATTCAGGCTTGAAACCGCAAAAGCTGCACATGTGAAAAGTTAAGGGGTGAATTGTTCTTAAATGAGGATGAATCTCACTTGAACGAGATTGCCTGCTGTAGAACGGCCATTCAGCTGATGCGATCTTGGGAAATGAATCCCGGGGAACATCAGTGAGGCATTTCCCCGGGGAAATGAGGGCCTGAAATGTATGGAGATAATTATTTCCTCCCATCTTCCGGCCTGCACCCTGCCCTGGTCCTCTGTGTCCCATTTGTGACTGACCTCTGCCTCCCCAGACACGCTGTGTGTGTGTGTGTGTGTGTGTGTGTGTGTGTGTGTGTGTGTGTGTGTGTGTTAAACAGGGGAAGTGCTTGAAAGTTAAAGAGAAAAATCTTCATGGTTGGAGCCAGAGGTCAGGCCGTGGCCCACTGGTTGAGCATGGCTGTTATAGGTTGCAGTCTGACTCTTTTAAAAATCCTTTAAATCATAAATAAACAGAAATATTTTATCATTTTTAATGTGGTATTGAAATATTATCAACATACCAATACTTTGTACAACCTTAGTTGATACTACTGTTTAATTCCCGTTTCATTTTTGATTTTGTTTTTGCAATGACTTCTTTTTTTTTTTTTATAACATATTTATAAGTCAGTAATAATTATGTTTGTCATCAGTCTTCACTATGCTTAGTTTTGCTCACCCATTCCAACATGACAAATCACTCTCTCACTGAATGCCAATGGCTCACGGGCTGGTTAAAACCACGGCAGACGTCAAGACCAGCCTAAACAAGATGTGAAGTCTTGAAGGGCGACCCGCTTGAGGGTGAGGAATGATGATAGGCTTCTTGTGTCACGGCAGCGCTGTGAATATTTCCACCGGAACAGGGTTGAAGGGTCATCCATCTTTCTGTGGAGACAGAAAGACAAATAGGCTGACACTCTCCTGTGAGTGGCTGTCATACATCTATCTCATCATTATTGAGCTGCTGGAGACCGACACCCCATCAGCCTGTGTCACGCCGCCAGCATTTTCACTCAGCCGCGGTCTGCGGGATCAGACACAACGACAAAAGATGAGAGCCTCTTCACAATGTGTTTGGAATCCTCAGAAGAAGTTTGTCTGCAGGTTTGGACTTAAGACGGAAGAACAGAAATGTTTTTACAAGAGTATGTTTTGCTAGTAAATATCACAGGATAGTGAGAAGAGGGGTCATTTAATTATGGAGGGAAATTTAAAAGAAAAAATCTCAACGCGTTTCATTTGCAGCAATAAATGATACCTTTGTCAGTATTGGTGCTCCAGGCTCATCCTCCTGTTGCACCATCCTTTAATTATTATCATTCAGCAATTATTTATCATTCATCAGTGATAAATACTTTATGGTTGCAGCCCCAGTTGTATGCCTTTATGTCTGATATAAAACAGTTTTATTTGTCTTGTGTTATACAGAAAAACATCCTCTGCCTTGTGACTTGGATATGTTTGGGATTTGGGCTGTTGTTTTGACAAGATATTACAAGACGTCAGCCTGAGCTTTGGGAACTTGTTGTGGATGTTTTTTAATAATTGTTCTGACTAGACAATTAATCAATTTTAAATCTGAAGGGTAATCAGAAGTTTATTCAGTTAGAACAAGGGTTAGCGTGTGAACAAAAATCCTCAGGACTTCTCTGGTAGTCTTCCAAAACCATGAGCCTGGAGGAATTGGCAGGCAGGACATGACTAAGAATAGTCTGGAGCTGTGAGGGTCGATCTAACCAATAGGCCCATCAGTGGGCATATCCTGCAGTCCTGATCTGTTTTTGTTTCTGGTTGGCTGCTCGGTGTAATCACCAGGTGCAATGAAATCTCATTATCCCAGGTCCTGATCTCTGCACACCGGACTGAATAGCAACTATGTTCGGCTAGTGTATCAAAACTTTGACCCCGGCATTAATTGGGCATGACTTGTTGGGTACCTGCACTGGAAGAGGGTGAGCAATTCTCGCTGTGAGAGATCCTCCTCCCCCCTCGGCAGCTGGTAGGCAGAGCACAAGGGACTGAGGGTTGAAGGTTCATGAATGCAGTATCTTCTCTTTCACACTTTGGCTACCCAATCTGTGCAACAGGAGTGTAAGTCCCTTGTATTGGAGCAGTAATACTAAAATAGGTATCACTTATTGCTATAAATGAAATGCCTATTTATTTTTCAATAAGATTGACTCGACTGTGAAAGGCCAATAAAATTCATTAAGACAGAGGCAATAACAATGCTTAGCTATTAAGCAGGAGTCTTTTGAGGGAAGAGCCAAATACTGAAATAACTGTACTGTGGGCTCCACGTGTGTGTGTGTGTGTGTGTGTGTGTGTTTTTCTGTGTGGAGGCTTTTATGTATTTTGTGTGTGTGTGTGTGTGCGTCTACAGCAAAGCCTAAGGAGCAGACATGGTCGCCCCTTGAGATTAGAGTGCAATAAAGGAGGATGAACGCATCCGGAAAGCTCCAGAATGCGCTCCAGACACCGCCTTACTGGAAATCAATCCGCTCGGTCAGGCCCCCTGCGTACTGGGTTTATGTGGGAGTGATGGCAGGGGAGAAGGAGGCGGGTAAAGAAACGGAGAGAGATGGAGTGAAGGGGAGGGGTGGTATCCACGAGGGGGAGAGAAGGGAGGAAAATGAGTCGAACAGCTGAGTGAGAGGGCTGATTGAAAGCATTATGGTCAGCTGGATTGGCGGGCTACCTCTCAGCACTCAGGTCTGAGTAGAGGTCACGGTGAGCCAAAGGGACAAGAGGGTGCGGAGGCTGCAGCCTGGTCTTGTTGGGTTTTTTTTAAGCACTCATCAGCTGATGCTGAGATTCATCGAACGGCTTGGCTCAAAACGCCAGTACCTCTGCTAGTTTAATAGCTCACGCACACAGAGGTGAGTCCGCTCTCGACTGGAGCCAAACAAAAAGTGAGGGGG
This sequence comes from Scatophagus argus, assembly GCF_020382885.2. Lineage (NCBI taxonomy): Eukaryota > Metazoa > Chordata > Actinopteri > Scatophagidae > Scatophagus > Scatophagus argus. The sequence goes on along the minus strand of NC_058505.1, from coordinate 7,373,725 downwards.
AAGAAAAACGCTGTTTTATTTTTCGGTTTTGTTTAATCTTCCTGTGAAGCTTCCTTCCACTGTCTTATTTAAGTGCTTCTTGTGGGGTTAAGAGAACCAAAGGTCAACAATCATGTCTGGAGTGCTGCGGGTGTAACCTGGCGAGCGCGAACGTTGACTGGGCTAGTGTCATTTTGCTCATGCCTCAAATAAAAACAAAACCTCCATTGTTCTTTGTTGGGAATGTGTCAGAGGTGTCAGAACTGTGAATTACACACTGATCGTGGCTACGCCTTCACTGTGAAGAGTGAAGTTCGCACACCAAACTCAGAGAGAACACTCTGAAGATGTGGATGCTCATCCGAAGGGAGAAATCTGCTGTGCATATGTCAAACACACATTAGAGTGTACAGTGTCTTCTCATTTATTTTCCTTTATTGATGTGCTTTAATTACCAGGAGGAAAGTGGTGACAGATTTGTCTTGGTGACATTGGTCCAGAGACATATTGATGACTTGAAGAGTTTCCCAGCGCATACTGATCGTCTAAACACCGTACAAGGACAACAGCAAAGGACTTGGGTTTGGATGGCAGGCGCATTAGGATAGAAGCTAATTATTATTTTTAACATTTAATAATCAGTTTTTTAATGAATGAGTCGATTGGTCAAAACATAAGGCGGTCAAGTTTATAGTTAATGCAAAGAATAGCCAGAGTTTTGAGTCTTGCCAGCGATTAACAGACCAGCTGACCAAGGCCAGGACATTTAATCAGCAAGACAAGACAACGACGTTAAGTTTTGACCATTGTTCTGCAAAACAGAAACGTGTATCATCTTCCACATGCACAAACAAAATTATTTCTGCCATGCAATATGTTACCAAAAATGTTCACTTTTTCTTTTTTAATTACTCTCGACAACAAAACAGCTCCTTTTTGTGTTGACTCCGTGTCACCTGCAAAAATTGTGAGCTTCATCCAAGCATAAATAATTGCGGTATTTGTTGTCTTTTTTTAAATTAAATTCTATAAGGCTGCTTCTCCACAATTTTATGGCCCCTAATGGATGATGAAATGTCACTTTTGCCATTTTGACAAATAACAGTAATCAGATAAATCGCCATACAGGAACATGGTAAAATCAATAAAGTCTGAGGTAGAGATAAAGAAATGAAGAGAAGAAGTGAGTTAGTGTGCGTGTTAGAAATAAAGTGATCAAAGATTCTCACATGCACCATACTGGGGTTTATTCATAAGCCAAGCTGTTGCTTGTCATTTGGCCAGAGCCACTTAGAGCTCCTGGGAAAAAAATGCTCCATGTCTCCCATCTGAATAGAGAACCACATGTTGTCAAGTCAATACTTTGCTATTGAATTTGCAGACAAAGACTTCCCTGTAAGGCAAGAAAGCTTGACCTTCAGAAAATTGCAACTCTTTCAGTGTATGGTTAAAGAGCTCCGTCTGTCTGTCTGCTGTCATGTCTGTCGGCCTGAAAGGAAAGAAAATGGAAAATATATTTTAGATATAACCAAGGTCTCCGCTGTAGATTCAAGTATCCTATTTCTCTAGTGAAGCGCGCGTCACTTAGACATTTTTACGACAAACGGATGAACACATTGTACAATTGTACCAAACTCTTTTATAAGAGGAATTATGTAGTAAAAACTAACAGCTATTGCTCTATATAAGAAAGGTGTAATATTTTATTTCATTAGCTGGTATTACTCATGCACATGTTTGTGGTGTGCAGCAAGAGGGCAGCAGATGAGCACTCACTCCATTCTCCAGACAAGAAATATTGGATAGCACATCCTGTCAACATTTACCTTCGCTGTGCCGTGTTTTCGTCCAAACACTCCAGGTGATCGCAGCACATCTCCACACTCTGATCCCTTAAGCACATCCCCTCTCTACCCACAACTGGCTTAATCACATGTTCTAGGTATTTCTAAAGACACACCAGAAGATGATTATCTCTGCAGCCAGCGGCTTGCATCTATTTATCCATCTTTGTGTCTAGTGGTTCTTATTTGAAGCCCCCCTTGGCCTGAGTTTAGCCAGCTCGGGTGATGAGATGATTTGCTTGAGGCGAGAGGTTGGGGAAGAGCCTGGGGCAGGGCTGAGGCATCAAACACCAAAGAAATACTGATGGAGAGAGAAGCACAAGAGCCTGTCATCAATCATAACTCCACCAGGACGCACTGCTGGAATCCAGACTATCACACTTGTTGTCATGACTACTGATTGCCATTGCAGGAAGAGTCTTTGATCAGTGGTCAGATGATGGATATGTCTGTAACCTTCTTCAAATTTTAATCATAATCACAGTCTTTTTAGAATAAAACTCTTTTGGGGAATTTCTTTCTCACAAAAATGCCCAGCAAAGTCCTTGTGTCAAATGTAAATGTATTAACATGGATAGAATTTTTAAAAGGTTGCTTTGAGGATTTAAAACACTTATACAGGAACTTTGAGAACAGGGACCTCAGTTATAAAATGTTCTTAGATTTAAAGTATGCTAAGCATAAAATTTTTGCAGGGTTCATAGATTTACATATATGTGATCAACTTAAATTGATGGTACCTGCCTTGTGATTTATTCAGTATAATGACAGCATAAATGAGGGTATAGTTAGGAATAGAATAGGACTAGGAATAGAAAATAAAACTTTCTGAAAGACCAGATCACAACAGTATTGAAAAAGATTGTAGTCTGTAATGTGTCTAAAAATACTTAGTGTAGGTTTGCTTATTCCTCACACCCATGATTGATAATTCCTATCACTTTGTTCATAAAGCTCATGCAAAATTCTCCACAGACTTGGATGCATATGCTTCTTAAACTGCAATACCCTGACATAATCAGGAGGAAAAGCACTTATGCAAGTCTAGGCTTTGATTAGAGATGAGAAAATAAGGTTTTCTAAAAAGCAAAAAAAAAAAACCCCAAAAAACAAACAAAGAAACTAATAAAACAAAACAAAAACTTATATTGCTTTTATGCTGAAGTCACTTCAAAATTGACCTTAAGTCCATTTTATAAATGAGGCCCCAGAACAAGACTGTGCTTTTGTATTTCGATCAGGCTGAAGCTGGCTAGAAGAAAACCACCACGTCCTGACGCCCTGCCATGGCCTCCTGACAGTCCACCCCCGTGCAGGCAGCCACAAATGAGCTCATTTAAAACAAGACTGTAGCTGCAACAAGGCTAAAAGTCAGACAGCCAACTCTGGCAGGTGTCAGAGTGCCCGGTTGCATCGTCAGCGAGGGCATTGTACTCCAATCCTTTCACCTTCAACAGCAATAAGGTACGTTTTCACAGACGGGTGTTGTGAGTTTTTTTTTAAATTTTTTTATTTTTGCAGCAAAGGCTCTTTTAATAGAGAGATGTTTGCAGTACTCTTGAATTGAAGCAAATACAAATAACTTTATCTTCATTAGTATATTTACAGGTAAAATTCTGTTTTGCGATACTATAACATCTAATTCTTGTGTGCTGACAATTTGTTTTTCACTGGTAAAGTGAAATTGGACTAATGGATTTGAAACGCATGCCGCATAGTTTCTTTACTCTCAAAAATGGGCACAATGATAAGGAGCATTTTATAAAATGTGGGCAGAATTCAAAAGTAGCATATACCCAGCTCGCTATACTGTTTGCTGTAGTTATCTTTGGCTGTAGTGATGATTGACGTTCGCTCGGTTAGCCCTATAGCTAGACCAGATTGTGCCTGAACTGTGACCTTGGGGCACACTGGGAGTCACTGTGGTCTGGTCTTTAACTGGATACAAGAAACCAAACTTTTTCTGTCATTGACAAGAAAGACATGTTGAACCAAATGGGTATGATAATGGATTTGTTAGACTCTAGGACTTCATAAGGTCCTGCTAAGTAAATAATTGTGAAAAATGTGTTCTCTTTGAGATCCATTAAACATATTTTACAGGATAACGGTTCTGTAGTATCATCAAAGTTTTGATGACTAAGTTCATAAAAGCTCAGCTTTTTGGAGCACTTCATCTTCTTAAACCTCCAGCTGTCTCAGTGTGCTGTACCAATGGCATTTACTGTCGTCTACAAGAGGGGAAGCAGCATATAATATATTAAATTCTAAGTAATTTTTGCAAACAAAGAGTTCATTTGGAAAATCAAATTATCAGATTATTCATTTCTCCATGACACCGCCTTGGGTCAGTACTTCAGTGCTCTGTCACGCCGTATGTAACTTGAAGTGGTTTTCTGAAGATACATACAGATGAAGAGCTCATGAAAGATGATGAGAGCCAAGCACAAGTGCAAAATGTGGTTTCCTGTTTACAAGTGCTCTCAGCTGAAGTATGATGCTCATGTTTCTTATTCTTATTGCTTGAAGTCACATTATTCCATATGCCACATAGTTTGTTCTTCGTCATCTATAAGATCATGTGCATCATAATATCTAACAGTTCAGACACAACCGATTCCTTGACAATTCTGTTAACATCTAAACTACAAGTCAGTCTGACATTTTAGTGATATTCGACTTGGCATGTTTCACCTCCGCATCATCCCTTCCTGACATGCGCTGTCAATATAATTAGCAGTGTTTGCTTTACATTGGCAACAAGCCTTTTGATAAGCCCAAACACAGTATGTCCCATCATTAAGTGAAAGTGTGAAAGGAACCTTTTACATTCCCAACTTTTTCATGCCTGTCTGCTTCCTGGAAAACAGCAACCACAAAGCATCAACTCATGAGCCTAATTAGAGCCCCAAAGTGCTAACAATGGCTCCTTTGTGAGATACCAAGAGATGCTTTGGCAGCCATGGCATGATATTTATATTCATTTATTTACCTATTTATTTATTTATCAGTCTTTTTTTTTTCTTGCCTGAAGACGCACATGCAAAGTTTTGACACAGGAAATAACAAATCTCAAATATAGATATCGCTTCCAGTAAATTACCAGCCGGTGCGAGCAAAAGGTGACAAGGTGTATCCAATTAAAAGTAGGGAAATGATCATGATATGCCTGGATGGAAAGTAAACACTAACCACTGAGTATAATAAACACAGGCCTCATCTTTTGGGATTGCCAGCTCAGTATGACAAAAATAATAATGCTGAGTAGCTTCTGCCTCACATGTTGAAGTCTGAGATCCAGCGATTCTTAATTCCTCTTTATTTCTAATTGAGTGCACATAATGGAACAAGTGTTGTTTAAAAAAAGAAAAAAAATTAAAAATGAAATCAAAAAGTGTTGTATTAACTTTGCCATTGATTATTCATGTTGGATTTAGTGTTGGAAGATAGTGGTGAAAATATATCACAAAAATATCTGGTCTAACACTGCACGGAGGAACATTTCTTGAACTTTTTTCTCCATTTTGTGTGTGTGTGTGTGTGTGTGTGTGTGTGTACTCTTTTGCTCCCCTGCTGACAGTGTGTGGGTGATGGATGGCAGTGGTGCATACCGCCTGTTATCTCACACACACACAGACATAACCATGAAGACAATGCTCTCAAATGGAGCATGCTAACGCTGTGTCACACACTCTATATTCCCACTAATCTGGACATATCTGCCTGTAAGCGTGTTGATTTGTTGCTAATGAGACAAGCATATCCCGCTTTGCTATTAAACAAGTGAACATCTCAGCTGTGTATATTAATATAGTTTCTTATCTCTGTGTTTCAGTAATCAGTAATTGCAATTTCAACAAAATAACACATTTTCATCTATTACATACATTTGAAAAATCATTTATGCCTCCTCACTACCCTGTTGCATCTAGCTGGGATTGACAGATGGAGTCTCAGCAGCAGCGGGGACACACAGACTGAAGCTAAAAATGTAGGTTTCTTAATTTGTTGCATATTTTGTGTGGGTCTCTGGGGTTGCATTGAGGCAAAGTAAGGTGAAGCTTAGCCTACGGAGAGAAATTTGCCACAAAGTTGTCACAGGCGTGTATTGACTGATCCTCAAGTTAAAAAAATTAAGACTTAGAAATGTGCAAATGCATATAAATCTAATAAATGTTATTCACTATGAAGGAAATGTACCAAAGTAACAGATAATGTTGTCTGATGTTACCTAAAATATTGTTGCTGTAGCAATCGCTTCTTTATCCACATGTATTACTATACTATTGAATAGTCTAATTTGCAAATGTTTTCTAATCAAGGAGTGATCAGTTATTCTGTGTTTTCAGGAAAATATTTTTCAAACACAGAAATCCACTGAAAGTCCAGATGTCCCAGTTTTACCCCGGCACATAAATGCAGCGTGTATTTGTCAGTTAGTGTAGAGCAGGAGGCTGTGTAGGTCAACCATTCAACATAGTATATAAATGTACATCAGCCGTCTTATGAGCTACTGTGCTGCTGGCCCAACTCACTGCAATTAAGCCAAAACAAATATACCTGCTCTTTTGGATTGGCGCATTTTGGGCTCCACTTGCCACTTAGACTGCCTGAGGTACTTTATACATCACTGTGAGGGAAGTTGGTCAGTGTTTATGGATGAATATCATAATAATATCATGAACAAAGCTTAGGGTTTCACCAGTTGACGGCAGCATTTTATTTTCAGTGGCTATTTTCTTAAGCTAGCTGACTTAGGGAGATTATAACTAGCCACCATAATGATTTACATTGCCTGGCCAATACTTATAGCATACAGTCCTTAGCCTTCATATAAACCAGCTACTATATTAATCTACTGGTGCTTTAAATGCTAGTAGTGTTAACTTTACCTTGTGACTGTTCTGCTCCATATGGACTGAGTGCTTTGTACTGAGATGCTGTAAGCACTGATGTCATTCTACGGTGGCAGGCTAGTATAACTTTATACATTTAATTTCTCATCCAAGATGACTGATTGCATTGACTCTATTGTGGGCCATTTAGAAACCGAGAGATTCACTGAGGTCGCATGCGAGCTGTTGAAGCCACCTGTGAGTCCCGAACAAAACGGATGTCCTTTAGTCTCACAAATGTAGGTGTGAATGGGTGTGAAACGACCTGAGAAGAGGTGTCATAAGTATCATATCCTGTAATATCTTCAATCCTGCAACAAGACCCCAGTGGATAGTTCAATTTTCGCTTCATATAACTGAATCATACCGTTTTCCTTTAAAATAAAATATCCTCTTGATGAAGCATGTTATACATCTAGCATCTCCCCCTTGTACATAAAAATATACAAGGGGGAGATGCTTGTTTCAGCATGTGATGGGAACATTTCCTCATCTACGTGGAATAGTTTGAAAGCAATTTAAACCAGAGCCTATTGTGAATGTGCACCATTTTATTTGTTATATGGCGTATGAGTATGTGAACACTTTTTTTATTTGAGAGTATCTGTGCTTGTGTATGTTCGCACATCTCCATATTTGTATGTTCTGGTCATTTGCGTGCAAGGATTTGTGCACATATGAATGTGCTGGGGTGTCTTTTGATTGAGTGACTGGAAATAGAAGCTGACCTTAAAAATGTGATGGATCACAGTGTTGAATGCAGAATACTAAGTTAAGCGTCCCCTGTTGGTTTATAGCTTAAGGTCACCATGCAGTGACAGAAATGGGAAATGGCTGGGGGGAGATCATCTCACCGTGGGATGAACCTTTGATCCCTCATCACAACTCTGTCTTGGTCTTCTTGTGTTTTTCTGCGGACAGACGTGTCGCAACGAATTAGCCAAACTCACTCACCAGTAATTGGTTTCTGGGGAAAGGTTTTTAGGCTGACATTAGGAAAAGGGTGGCTTCCTTCTCTTGTTAATTGAGTCAGTGGTTAGAGTCAAAGAACACAGCAGAAATGTTCCTGCACAATGAACAATGGCATTAAGAGGATCTGCGCTTATAAAGTTTCTGCTTCACTTTGTCAGGTCATTGAAAACCTGTCAAGCTTGCCACAATTTTCTGTAGGGATTTGTGTATATGATTACTGGAGAAAGATTAAAGGATAATGGGTTGAATAAAAGCTGCTGTACCTTCTGATCTTGCAAGTGATTTATTCAGAATAATGTGAAGCGCTTGTGTCAGGGTGGATTTAATTTTTTGTTTATTTTTTTATTTTAATCCCATGACCCCTCAATGGAGAACCAAGTTGCTGCCAGGGGAAAGTAAAGAGGTTGCTTGTGCTAATGTGTTTGCACGTGTGTGTCTATTATAAATTCATTAAGGGGAGCAAGTTCACCAATATTGACTCACTAAATAGAATTCTAATCATAAAATGAGTTACTGAAGGCAGCTCTCAAATGGCTTCTGTGAGCGTCTGTCCCTGTGCCTGTAAATGTGTAGATGTGGGTGTGCTTTAGCACATCAATACAATGTGTGCCTGTCTGATCTAGAATCACAATGCACTGGTGTGTGTGTGTGTGTGTGTGTGTGTGTAGGTAAGCTACACGCTCGTATTTCTGCAGAACACCTCTGAGCAAACAAGGCTTCTTTATTGATTAGAAATCTTCTCAAAGACTGTAGTGTTGTTGTGGTGGAAACTGTTACAATGAAGAGGGTGCTGCATTTATTTCATAATACACACCTCTTCTTGAGTGTGTAGCTGTGTGTGTGTGTGTGTCAACTCCGTGTGAAGCACACTTTGTACTTTTGAAAAGCACACAGACCTTAACACACGTGACACACATCTTTTCATTTCCTTAAAGGTACAAATACCTTTCATGACAATACAAGGTAATATTAGTGCTAATTAAGTCTGAACAAAAAGCACTGTTACTAAAATATGTTCAAATTTCTCAATGAGTGCTGCACATCTGCACAGAACAGGTGGGATCTGCTCACACACCATCACACACACACCCCAGTTCAGTTCACAGTAATGGTGCCAATGCAGGGCCCTGTTAAAGACAACAAAACCTAATGACATAGTAGGTTTTGGGGTTTTTTTGATAGTGCCTTCCAAAGATTACACACCCAGCTTTAGGAAACAGTTTCTAGCTTTGAGAAAGCACACACAGGGAGGTGCAGTGTGAGTTTTAGCACAGATCCATCTAAATTTAACAAGTTTTACCCTTCAGAAGAATACCATGCTTTCTTTTCCACGTTTGGCTATCTTGCCTTCATCTGAGGGGTTTTTGTGATAAGTTTCATTAAGAGTTCATAAAACAGAGGAGAAAATGGTAGAGTGACAACAAGCCTGGAGAAATATTCCCCAAACACTGAACTACAGAGATCTCCCACCACGCAGTAATACCAGAAATGAAAGTGATCGCAACACTAAGATATTTGACAACTGGAAAAATCTGTCACAACCTTTCATCAGCGGAGTGATCACACAGACATTTAAAGCACTTTCACAGTCCTCCTCTTCCCTCTCGCTTTAGACTGTGACAGATACCAGTGCTTTTCACACTCAGAACTGGTGCGCCCAGCCACGGGGACTGAGGCGGATCTGCTGGGCTCTGTTCTCCTACGCCTGCCTCTTGGATTTTGCTGTAACACTAGGGATGAATTATTTCTCTTAAGATAAGTTATTAAAGTCCCTGCATGGTAAATAAATGTAAGCAATTAAAGATAATAATTATCAGCATGTTAAACGGCTACTGCATGAGTAGGGCTCTCAAACGTTTTCTTTTAAATTATGCCTTACGCTTTATTCATTAAATTAAAAATAGCGTTCATAATTGCCCCATGTCTTAGAATAGAATTTAAACTCTATAATTAGGCCCATGGATTTAACTGTCCATCCATTGAGTGCTTTTCTGTTTTTTTGTTTTTTTGTTTATTTTTTGACCAATCACAGCACATAAAACAGTTTGTCACACCTGTTAACAAGGTCAGCCACACCTCCCAAGTTTCTGTTCCTTCTTTGTTCAGAGATGCTCTGAAGATTATCCTAAATCACTACTTATCTTGGACTATTGGTTAGAAATTTTTAGACTAAATTATGAGCTCTCTGAGAATACGGCCACTGGATTATTGATCATCCAAAACGAGAGATTTGAAGATAATGAAGTGGACCGATCAATTAATTAAGTAATTGAGCAAGACAATAATTGATAGATGAATCTGTGATGAAAACAGTCATGTAGTTGGGGTAGATAAATGAAAGGAAACTCATGCTGACCCAAGCCTATTTGTACATCAAACTGGCCATTGAAAACTCGAAAGTTTGATGAAAAGATGAAATTTGTTCTTCTTGTCTTGTGAAGACAGTTTCCATTTGACAGCATATGTGGATGGGAAGCCAGTAAGGGAAAATGTCCTCCCACTCTGTTAGTTACTCACACTGGTTCATATGTCCACTGAACTGCCTGATGTCCACCACTGTTTGCAGGTTCATACATGTTCCCAGGCCACTTCGGGAACATATATACTTTTGGAGGTATAAACACCATGGAAACAAAAACTGATTTGGGACGCCCTCCAAAAAGTACCATCTTATTTGGACAGTGCTTGTATGTGAGTGTGAATGCATGTGGGTGTGCATTCAGGTGTTACAAATGATACAAAGTGAGTTGCAACTGTAAGTGAGTTTGTGCCTCGTCACACGTGTTCTCTTCATGGACCAGATTATGAAAAGATGAAAAACACAAAGTTTTGCTATTAAAGATCATTTCTCTCTCTTTCTCTTTTTCACTGCCTCTGTATTTGCTATGAGCTCAATTTTCAGACATCACCATTTTCAACATCTGGGAAACAGTAAAGCCAGTCACCCTTGAGCTCATCAGTGCAAAAAAAATAAAAAAAAGGCATCAACCACATTCATCATGACACCATCTCATTTCCTGTCAGTGGAGTGAAGGAAAGTGGTCGGATTTAACACGCCTCCGTGAAGTGAGAGCGTTCTGCGGCCTTAGAGATGCAGCCATAATGCCATTTGATAACCAGACAGAACAGAAGTGAATGTGAGACAGATGAAGGAGTGATGGTCCTGAGAAATCAGAGAATGGCTGGTAAGAAACGGTGCTTGTCAGGAATTAGAGGCTCCCATTTTGTTCAGAGTGGGCTGGTGTGCTGTGAATTGTAATTGCAGGCAGAAATGCGGGCAGCGGGTCTGGTGGTATCAGAATCAGCTGGATGAAACATAAAGTCTTTAGGGCATCATGAAATAAATATGCGCAACAGGAAAAGACTTCACTCGCTGTCAGGCATTTTGGATGTCACTGGATGTGCTCTGGTTTTAAGCATTCATACAACAGGATTTCTTGACACTTCTTAAATGTCCTTTTCCAGACTGACCATGACCTTTTGATAACATTTTTAAATTGGCTTGGTGTGAAAGTCACTAAATGTAAGTATGGTAATGTTGAAAAGCAACAGGACTACCAGCTGCAGGTCATTTTTAGGCCAAAAGTTGAACATATTGTAATCTCGTACTATTAAGACAAAACTGCAACGAAGATCGCATTGAGGAAGACCTGACACCACAGGCTGCACCCAGTTGAGCTGAAGACATGCAAAAGAGGGATGAGGAAGGTTTTTTATTGTAATTACGATTCTCCACAAAACCGTTGGACTTGAGATGGATGATATGAACATTCATCAAACGTTCATTAGTCAAAGTCGTTGAACTGTTTCTCTGCCCATGTTCTGCCATGAAAATATTAGATCCAATGATCTCATGCACTTGTCATATCCTGTTAGTCACTTGGTGCAGACTTCTCCTAGTCAATGTCACAATGAAAGATGTCTCCTGTTCTGCATTTGGCTTTTGTTGCTAGGAGTACTTTATGTTTTTAGCCTCAACCTTTACTTTCTCTTGCCACTGCATCGCATTGGAAAGTTAGCAGACTTGTGTCTTCTGTGTTTTTAATCACCCAGTGTATAAACAATGAAGAAAATATAAATATTTGCAAAATAGAAAATGGCTGGCTTATAAAACCATTACATGAATGCTTTCACGTGGCACACAGGATGTTTAGAAACGTGGATTTAAGATGGGAACCAACAGGATGTGGATGGTTTTTCTCATCTTTATCATCTCACGTGTGTCGGGATTCAGAAAAGAGCAGAAGCATAGACCCGCAACAGGTTTCTAATAAGCAAAGAATTCGTTGTGAGGTGATTATCCACCATCTCAGCAGATTTGCAATTACTGCAGTGTTATTTTCATTTCTCTTCTCTCTACTGTGTTGAATGATCCCTGCGTCTGCCAGCCGGAGCCCATGGTGTTGAGAAAACACATGAACTCAAATGGTGATCTAACAGGCATTTCCCAGAACTGATGTGTGTGTGTGTTTGTATGTGAATGTTTGGTGTGTGGGAGGTTGCAGTGGCAGTTTTAAGTGTGTGCGCGTGCCTTTCTGCGAGCACACATCAATGTGGTTGGCTGTGTTAAACTAAGTGGGATTCGTTTCAGTGTTGACGGTAAAGCTGGGTTTCATGTAGCAACTCTAAATTGCTGCCAGTCCATCCATGAAACTGGTAGCAAACAGTAGACATGGTGTGATGATAAACATGAATAATAAACAGGGTTTTTGCAGAGGCAGTGTCGAGAGACACAGAGGAGCAAGAGAGGAGAGCTGAGCATGCACAGTGATTTGTATGTGGGGAAGGCCCATCCTGTAAAGGTGAACAAGCAGCGGTGTGATAGAATAGCTTTGCTTTTTAATCAAGATGCGTACAGGGTTGTATCAGTGGGAGATTTATTGCTGAATTGCTTTCAGTCCGAGTTACCTGAAGGACAGCTCCAGATTCTCACAGCAGGGAGCCAAAGTTAAGCTGGTGTGCGATGTTTAACAAACAAACCCTTTAATTCTGGTTTGCGACTAATTACAATAAAGTTAGCAATTAGTCAAACATCTGAGCACTTAAATGTAACACCCAAAATGAATGAGGCGGCAGATCTAGTTAAATTGCTTTGATTTAACATCATCTGTATTGCTCCCGAGCCCGTCTTTAAACAAACAGCCAAACGCACAGAATTCACATCATAACTTATGTTGCATTTGAATCCAGAGCCTTCGCCAAGTCAAAGCAGTTAAAGGGCTTTCAGCTGTGACTGTAATATAAGTCAATAGTTTATCTCCCTATCTCTCCTCATTAGTGAAATCTCCAGGCTACCACACTGCAAATTATTGTTTTGTTTCGGAGAATTGTGATCTCCTAAGCACTTCGTGAGAGCCATTAAAGTACCATTTCCTTTACCAGAATCCCTCTTCAAGTCATTTTGAGTGAGTGTTTTCTGCTTACTGGATGTTTTTATGTTTATAGCGAGGGAATGAAGTGTTTGTTTTGGTGTTGAGGAAGGGGGTATTTTTTTCTTTATGCGTGAAATGGTGGTCGTGTTTCTCAACTTCAAGCAACCTAAACACGTCAAGCGGTTATTGAAGGCATAGATCTTGTTTTAGAATTATGGAGCCAAGCTGGGTTTAGTTTACGTAAACATATGTCATAAAACTGATCGTTCTTAATTATGACAATGCCAAAAACACTTTTCTATGAACACTAAGGGACTCAGGTAATATTAGAAGCAAAAGCAAACAGAGTTTCACACTTGTATAGTGCGTTTGACCTGGGAATAGTTGGTGGGAATTGGGAATATACAGCTCAGCACTCGATGGTTGCCATTTTGTGGTTCAGCGTGTTGCCACTAGAGCTCACTCTAAAGCAGAACAACACACTTGGTGAGAGTGATCTTATTCTTCCCGGTCTCTAAAACAGTGCTAACCTGTTTCCTTTACATATCTGCTTACACAGGGGGAAGCATTCATAATTTTGGCAACATGGTGCCTCCCTGCTATATCTGGATCCATTTAATAGCACTCGTTCTACTTAATGTATCTATTAGATTTAGTGCTTTGCAACCCAGTACAGCCTATGTTTGACTGGAGTGTTATTCTCCCCCTAATAAAAAACCTTCAGATTATTTTTTTGTCTGTCATCCTCACAAAGCTAGTCCGATTTGTCTGAGTCACGTCTCTGTAAATGACTTACTAAGCCTCTTAAGTTTGATTCATTGCATTGAAGCACAGACAATCTTTGATTTCTCAATCCAGTCATGCTGATGCAGCTCAAAAACAATGAATAAATTAAAAGTGTCATGACTGTATGCTGTCCTCCAGGAAAACACTGTTGCACTTCGTGTATACAGGTGTACGTTTGTGAATTCAGGTGCAGTCTTTGGAGTTGGACAGGGACACCATGGGAAACAGAACAAAGGCAAGCAATCCTAGACACTCCTGAGCCCGACAGAGTCACTCTGTCATGAAAGTAATATGACAAGTATTCGCTTTTGCTGTCACAAGACCCAGAGAAACGATCCCTTGTTACAAGGCGTTGGCAAGTTCAGGCAACAAAAGACAGGTAAATTGACAGGACAGTCGATGGAGAAGGAGTTGAAAGCGGTTTACAGAGAGTTGGAAAACACCCAAGGGAGAGTGTGGGCAGCGGGTAGAAGGAGAGAAACAGGGTGAGAGGTAGCGTTAGAGAAGAGTAATAATGAAGAATGAGAGCAAGTGGGAGGGAGCTGTCAAAAGAAAAAGAAAGTGATCAAGTAGGTGTGTGGCTTCGAGGGAGGTAGGGGAATGAAGGGACAAGGATGCTGAGAAAACAACGAGGAGCGACTGTTTTAATAACTTCAACTTACCACAGGTCAATTGAGACGAGAGCTCCCCAAACACACAGGTGCCTTAATAAAAGCCTTGCACATCACATTCAATAACTCACCATGAAAACCAATGAAAGCCACTAAGGCTGTGACAGACATATGAACCAACAAACAGATCTACCCACCTCTCTAAGGGCTGGCGCTACAGTCATCAAGGGGAGCAAAAAAAAGGAAATCAATACCAAACAATGGCTAAGCAACTTTATTAGTTCGTATTAGACCGGGTTAATGAATCCCCTTGCTGTTACAGAATGCAGGGAAACGAAGCTGTGCATGGATCCCCCCCACCCTTCAACCTTTCCATCCCTCCACCTGAGTGTTTTTCATCTCATCACTCACGTTGAGTACCGCAGCCGTCACAATTCCCTATTGCCTCCAGGTGAGTGAAGCCCCCCCCCACCCCCATGAACTGCTTACGTACATGGTAACATATCATCCTCACCGCAGGTAGTAAAGGTTCAGAGTCAATCGAGATGTTCTTGCAGGGAACAGTATGTTCATCCAGACTGCTTTTAAGGGGTGGGAACGTTGAACTCACCGTTTACCTGTTGCTCTTGTTGGGGAAAAAAAAAAAATGGTTTTCTCTTGTGAGTTGACACCTTTACTCAGGGGGTGAGACCTGTGTTTAATTTAGCACAAGCTCCCTGTGCTGTTTGGTCTGGTGACTTCTGGGCAATGTAGTACCAGAAGAAAGCAAATCCTGGTTTCAGGGGGGAAAGGGTTGGTGTTCTGGTTCACATCACAGATACTAACCCCCTACCCAGCTCCTACATCATGACTATTTCATCAGTTCATCTTTAATTAAAAGATGAAAAACCTTGACTTCCGCCAGCAAGCAGTGTCACCTTGAAATGTATTCATTGTGGCAGATCGTGATGAGCCCTGCTGGCAGGATCAATTCTCCTGTTTTAAAAAGTTCAGATTCATCTTTCAGAATAACAGTTGGCTAATAACGCGTTATTTATATACAGCAGTAAGTAATAGCTAATTTTCTTGGAAATGAATGCAGCCTGGATGACATTTATGAAAATAAAATTTTTTACTAGAAAATGGTTATATGTTTTGCATTCATCTAAAGTCATCTTATAGAAAAAAAAATACTTGTATGTCACAAAATTACATGCAATAAGACGCAGATTGTATCATTTTTAATTTGTAATACGGTCTTTGCAAACGGTCTCAGACGGAGTCTCAGAATGAGAAAAGAATTAAAAACAAAACCTGTTCCTCGCCTCCCGTCTGCCCTTGACAGCCAGCATGAGGTTCGATAAATGCTTACAGGTTCAAAGTGAAAGATCTTAATTATAATGTCACGACGAAAGTCATTACTTGACGAGGAAAGCAATATTCTAACATATTACTACTTGTGATGAGAAGCTGAAAATGCTGTCTTTCTTAAACTACTACACCTCAAATCCAGAGCTTTCTACATTCACTTATGCAGAGTATGAAATCTGAAGTTGTCACCGTTGGCTCAGGGAAGTCTTAATGGATGTTTAGTAACCAGTTTGACCAAATATTCAATTAAATAATAACAGATATAATCATCAGATCAACCAGCGATGAAGATAGTTGGTTGAAGTCATGCTGTTAAATATGTTAAATAGTTTGTCAGAATGTACACAAAGAAGTCTGTAAGGAAGCACAGTGTGTGCTGTGGCATTCTTAATTAACTCACCAGCATTTATATACTTTGTTTAGCAGATAGCAGCATAAAAGGCATTTCAACCTTTTTAAAGGTTTCCAGACTTATTCAGTGACTCGGTAGCGAATCAGAGGGTCACGTGATTTACCTCACTTGCTACTTTTGAAACATATTGTGTTTATAATGATGCACAGCTAAATAGATTAATGTACTTCCAACCTCACCGAAACTCAAGAAGTAGCCTCGCTTAGATGGTAAAGACTACACATAAAGGTCGCACGTGTTTACACCCGCTACATTTCACCATCCAGCTGGTTCAGCTGAATGGAGCGTGCAGCCCAGGTGATCAGGATGTCAGCAGATTGATTTTACATTTTCGATTATTGACTTTTCTTCATTGAGACATAATCTTTCCTCCTCCTCCTCCTCCTTCTCCTCTGGTTCTCTGGTTATTACATTATGTGCCTCGGTGAGTGTTTAGCTTGGATAGCAGGTATAACACAATGAAAGCAACCTGTAAAGATAAACTGTGCTACTCTGGCTAAGGTGGTTGAATTTTACACGATGTTGATTTGTTCACATTAGTTTTCTGTAATCTTGATCAGAGCTCAGGTCACACAGTATGCCTTAATTAGCACATTCAGCCAACAACCTGTTGTGTTATGTCACTCTCTTCTTACATAAGTGAAACTGTTAATGCTTCGCTTTGTACAGCTCTGACAGAACATCTTTGTTGTACACACACACACACACACACACACCTGTTCCTATATCATCTTCATCATCGTCATCATCATCATCTTGACTGGCTCACGTAAAGTTACCACACCATCATCACACTAAACAACAGTTTGACCTCTCACGTGTTTGTTGTGTATCATGTGGGTGTCAGTCTCTCCCTGCTCAGAAAGCTGATTTCCTGGAGCCTTTAGCAGAGCTGGCGTGGCTGTGTGACTTCAAGCAGATGTGAAATCACTGAGCATGAACCATCCTTGTTAGCAGGCAGCATTGCCACAATCACCATTTTTAAAAGCTACTGCAAGAAAATGATGGAAACGCCAAGGGGGACAAACAACACAACAACACAGCAACAAACTGCCATGAAGACAGATTTAAGCCCTCATACACTCAATAACAGCACACAGCAAACTTCATTTACTTATTTTCTGGCCTGCCATGACTCTGACAGTCGACAATTGAGAACATCCTGGCTATGCTACTACACAATCGACTTACATGAAAGTAATGGCGCTTGCCTTAAGTATTCCACTTAATTAGATATAATAAATAACTAAAGATAATAACATGCATTAACAGAGCATGCTGTCTGTGTAGTCAAATTGATATCAGTCCAGATCAAAGCCCCATTTAGACTGGATTTATTTCTCTTGGAGGTGGGGTGTTTCGACATTCTGGTCAGCACTATTAATCCTGTCTTGAACACATATGTGGGAAAATTTTCAACTGCTGGACCAGTAATAATTTACAGCCGCAATTACCTTTTTCATCGACCTTGCTGGCCCTCCTGTAATTTAATTCACATCCAGAGTGATGCCTTGTATTTTAAAAGTCAGATCAGTGGGGTTTGTTTCTGCAGCTTACCCTGACAGTCTTAATGGATGAGAAAGTTTTGCAGGTATATGTACCAATGTAACACACAAACAGCGCGGTAGTCATGTGTCTGTCTGGGTTCGAGTCCGGGTCTGAGCCCTTCTGTGTGGAGTTTCAGATTCAGATTCCTCCCACCAATTGGCTGCCCTACATTGCCCCTAGATGTGACTGTGTTAGCATGTGTGATTGTCTGTCTTTGTGTGTAGGCCCTGTGACCGACTGGCAACCAGTCCAGGGTGTTCCCCGCCTCCCTCAGCTGGGATAGGCTCCAACCCCCCCGCAGCCCTGCATAGATAAAGTGGGTATAGAAAATGGATGGATGGGATGATATTGAGGTAAATGTAGACCCATGGAGCCAATAAGTAAGTTTGCCCAAAAAAATATATATATTCATATATGTATTCAGCAGATTCTGTGCCAGTACTTTTATTTTTATGCACAGTAGCTTTGTCTGACATATCCACTCTTATATGGACCATATAAGGACCTGTGTGAGTACAATGAACACTATAAGCTCTGTAAGTGTCACTTCGACCTGCACAGTGACTGAAGTGAGACTTTTTCTTTTGTCTGTTGATGTTTTCATAAATGTTCCAAATACACTGAAGTGTGGTGTGTGTCGTCCTTGTGTGTCAACTTGCCTTTGTGCCCTTAAGAATAAAAGTGATTGAAAAGGGCTCGTGAAAAGTTGAGAAGGCATTAGTCATAACTCCTTGTTGTGTTATTGGTCTTTGTAATAGCACGACCACCTACTGTACATTTCGCTGTGTGTTTATCCGTGAGTGGCTGAGCTTGGAGAGAAGAACTGGATGATTCATCGAAAGGACGGCATGGCTGATCAAAGGAGTGTGGAAACCCTGCTGATTTAATGAAACTCTAAAGTGGCTGGCCAAGATGAACCACTCTTGTTATTTTGTTTTTGTTTACTCTTGCTAATATATTATTCAGTATAAAATATAACAGTTTTACAGGACCGCAACTGCAATAACCTAGAAATGCAAAGCAGGTGTTTGCTATTTAGTTTATGTGGGCCTGTTTTTATTTATGCTACCAGTGCAGTGGAGACTTTCATTTGTTTGTTTGATTATTACCTTTTAAATTAATTTAGAATTCAAAATATATTAATGAAACTGTTGGAAAAGTGTTGGAATTCTTCTTCCCATTCTGTACAGTAGTTTCAGTGGATGTCCTAGCTGCTGCAACTGTACCTGGGGCTGACAGATGTGCAGGGTCATTTCACCAGAGGCAGGGTGATATCTCTGCCCTGTGCGCCGGTTCTGTCCGGGCGCAGGTCGTTTTTGCCAGACGTGTGACGGCACCTCTGCCCCGAACGCCAGTTTTTCCAGGTTGACTGACTGTTGGGCCAAAGTCAGGGTGATATGTCTGTGATGCTGTCTAGCGGATGGCGTTTGTGACTGTCTCTCTCTGTGCTGTGTTAGGAAAAGTTGTGAAGTCGCTTAGTTTCTGGTCATCAGTATTATAACGTCCAGCACCAGTGTGTGCTATGTGTTGGGATTCAATTAAATGCTAAACTGAGACATCACACTGAAAGGCACATTTGAGCCCTGCTAGAGGGATGTCATGAAACGGTGATGGACTGGTATCCTGTCTGGGATGAACCTTTTCTCTCACCCAGTGCTGACTCCAACCCCCTCTGACCCTGCTTTAGTGGGCAGAGAGAATAAATTGATGTAACCATATGACCTTTAAAAATGCTATTAATTTTCAATTGTGCCCAGCAAAATAATAATAATAAAAAAAGAAAACATGCATATTTCATTTGAATCCAGAATAGGTCAGAAATGTTTTGTGAAAACAAAACAGCATACAAGTCTCATACATAGACAAACTAAATTAGTTTCTGCTCTGTGTTTGAAAATATCAAGATTGAAAAATGAAGTGTGCTTGAACTTTCTATTAAATGTCAGCTCTAGTTTTAACTTGAAATTAAAAGACCTTGTGTTGTTTGACTGACCTTGCCTAGAACCAGTTCTGTGAACTGTGCTACAGGCTGTGTGGACGCTGTGATAGAATGTATAGTTTGTCTTGTACGCCTCACGGTCCTCATTGTTCACCGAGGTAATACTATCAAACCAAAAGTCACATCTTTACCGCAGCAATTAACCGAATCAAACAAAACAGGACGTGGGTGAGGACTGCGATTCATCCAGGCTTTTCAAAAGGTTTGTAATCATCCTTGGCTGTGATTCTCATTTTAATGTCATTACGGTTTATGAAACGGCTGAATGGCACAATGCGAAGAATGGTGTGGCCTTGGTGTTGCCTGACAACCAGAGCTGTTTTGTCCTAATTGAATTGCTATTCTTTTCAATAGTAAGGACTGCAGCCTTTATGGCTCACTCAGCCAAAGGCATCTAGGCTTGCAGGTCTGACCACAAAAATGTCAACCCATACAACTTTGCTTAGATATCCACTGGTGAATTGTTTCTCTTTAGTAATTTTTAATGCCATATAAGGTACATAAGGAGGAACTTGAGGGCATAATAATGTTAGTCTTGCTAACTTTTGTTTTTGTTAGGAAAGCAGCTACAGTGTTGCCCTTTCAGAAACCCACTAGAATGTGTTGCCCTGGTCCCTGGTCCCTGGTTGGGAAACACTTTTGACATTTTTTCTTTATGAGACAAGCAGGGAGTGCTTTCTTTTCAGATATGAGGGTGTCAGGGTTATGTAAAAAGTACCAAAATCTGCTCACAAAGTCATCAAGTTGACAGCAGTGGCTTCACAGGAATCGTTGCGCTTAACAGCATTGAGAAATTAACAGTGACATCCAGCAGAGAAAAGTATTAAACTATTTGACAAGAGCATTGTCACATTAATTGGAAGTATTAAATAGAACTTTAATGTTTAATTTGTACCTTTTCATAAACATATCAGCTGTTCTATGTCTACAGCTTCTTTCACAGACCCAAGAATACACTCTAATACAACCGAGTATTACTGGGATTCCTAGATATTTGTGAGATGCACTATATAGACAAAAGAATTGGAACACCAATTGAGGTCAGTCAAGTTTTTCCACACCAAACCAACCATGTCTTTATGGACTTTGCTTTGTGCACTGGGGCAGAATCATGCTGGAATAAAAAAAGACTTTCCCCAAACTATTTCCACAAAGTTGCAAGCATAGCATTGTCCAGAACGTCTTGGTATGCTGAAACATTAAGATTTCCCTTCACTGGAAGAAAGGGCCAAGCCCAAACCGTGAAAAACAGCCCCATACAGAGGTGTGCCTGGATACTCTTGACTATTTAGTGTATCTTAAGTAGTGAATGCCGTGGTGAGAGTCTTCATGTACTGTAGAGTGCTGCTATTATCAGCAATCTGACCTCTCCTTTAAACGCCTTTCTATTTTCAGGTTCAGCCCACTCAGTCTTGGCAACGTACTGAAAAAGAGGATCTGAGATATCACATATCACATCACTCCAGTCTGCCATGACTCCAACACACTTCTGCATCATTCAGTTATGCACACAGACTGGACGGGCCAGAATATTCTCATATTGCAGGAGAATCATAGCAGGAGAATTAACCAACAGAATTAGATTAAAATGAAGTGTTAAGATATCCCAACCACACATATATCAAAGTGTTGGACACCAGAGAGTTGAGTCGAGGTGCAGGACTACATAGTTGATGTTTTTATACTGAACTGTTTCAGAGAGGTTATTCCAGGGACTTGGAGGACTGTTGTCGTCACATGGTCACTGTTTTGCACCGAAAAGCAAAATCAGCATGGCTTAGACGTTTTGCAGCACGAGCTGGAGGTGAATAATAACAAGATCTGGTTCGTGACAGTTCATAGTCAGCTCACTTTCATTGGGCATTAGAGATTTCTGCTCTGTATTCCATTGCTGTTCCTTTCACACCGCAAGATTTTAAGTCGTAAAAATGAAACATGTCTAATATTCTATCCGGGAGACTCTGATCCAGTCAGTAACATTATATCTGTAAGCCCCCCACAATACAAGATCAATTTAGCAGTTCTGAGGCCGGGCTTGAAATTGGAACACCCCCGCAATTGTCAGGGCATGGGAAGCAGACCCAAAATATGCCCAATTATCGTCCAGTGTTGGGCCAGCATTACAGAAGTTGTTTGTGGCTTCCTCCTGGTCTTCTGTCCTTCTGGGGCTCGCTCTGTCTGCAGGGATGTGGGATATTTGGTAAATACAGCAGTGACACATTTCAAAAGACTTGCAAATATCATACTTTATCCTGGCAGTGATATTGAAACGGTTTAAACTGAATTTGTATCCTGCTGGTAGGTGTTGCCGAGTGTGGCATCAATGCGCTCTGCATGTCTTTGAATGAACCAGAAAAAAAGGGTATGTGTAGTCGGTGATAAAACGTATTGTATTCTTCTCCAGCTTACCGCTCAGCACGCAGCTCCCAGGAGGAATCTCACCTTGCCTGCTTGCAAACTTCTAAACCCGGCTGGAACCTGCGAGGTGTCACATGGATTTGTTTCCATGGTGTTCGATCGCCCCGTGTGGATATGTTTCCATGGTTTTTGATTTCCCTGTGTGAGTCTGCCCCTGCGGATCTCCACTAATGTTTTTTAACTTGTCTTCACTGTGTTGAGTAGTATCACATTGAATCGTAAGAACTGGAGCATGAATAGTGACCGCAGTAGTGCATGATAGGAAGCAGTTTAGTTCTCAAGTGGGCTAAAATAAGCTTTGACCTGCATGTTTAGGTCTTGTTTTCATAAAATGTTGAATCAAGTGTGATTAATATTCCATCTTTATTGTGTTATAAAAACTTATTTTATTGTAAAATATTCTACCATAAGATGATTTGTTTGTAACTTAAGCAAAACAAAACGTGATAAAACTGAAGACCTCTTCAACTGTACATTGTTAAAAAATAGAAGATACAATATTTAAAGCAAAATAAAATTAAATCTGATGAGCAGACAAGAATAGTGTACAAAACCATTATGTAAATGTGCCCTTGACCGGAAACAGAGAAATGTGCATATTCCAAAAACAATCGTATACGCTTGGATAACAACTACTAACCATCCATCCATTTTCTATACTGCTTATCCATCAGTCACGGGGGGCTGACACACAAAGACAGACAACCACACATGCACACACTCACATCTAGGGGAAATGTAGAGTAGCCAATTAACCTGATGTGCTTGTTTTTGGGATTGTGGGAGGAAGCTGGAGTACCCAGAGGAAATCCACGCAGGCACAGGGAGAACATGCAAAACTCCACACAGAAGGACCCAGGACCAGGATTCAGATAAGATAAGATAAGAAAACCTTTATTTGTCCCACAAAGGGGAAATTGCAGCGTTATAACAGCAGGGTACAAGAACAGCACTGGAATAAGAGTTACAATCAGAAATATTTAAGAAAATACGAATAAAAAAATATAAAGAAATATAAAAATAAACACAAACATAAAATAGCATCTACCTATCTGACAGAACTCAGCTACAAAGCACTGCATAAATAAATGAACAGTAAGTGACTAAAAGCATTGCACACGGTGACTGCAGATGGATGACAGAGCTAACAATGGTCATTGTAGAGCCTGACAGCAGCAGTAAGGAAAGACCTGGGGAATCTCTCCTTCACACAGCGAAGGTGAATCAGTCTGTCACTGAGCTTGCTCTTCAGAGCAGACAGGGTGTCCTGCAGGGGGTGAGACTCATGGTCCAGCATAAATGTTAGTTTAGCCAGGACCCTTTTACTGACAAACACAGAGAACTGTCACCCAACTCTGCGGCTTGGATCCTTTTAGCTTCTTTTGGTTTAACAACTTTGATTGATTCAGTTCACCTTTACTCCTCTCTTCATCATTGTCTCCACAGACAGATGCTGTTATCATCAGACACTATCTGCTCTGCCACAAATGACAGACAGACTAAATTAACAACTAGCTTGGGAACATATTGTAGAATTTATCAGCGATACAGCAGCCACATATTTACGTCAGAAGCTGGTAGAGACCAAATGGAGTTAAAGGTGTTAATAAGCAACTATAAGCTAACAAGTATTCCGTATCAACTGAAAAAGTGTTAATGTGTTAGTGTTTACAGCTGCCTAAGTGGAAACAAGTTAGTGCCAATTTGTTAGTTACAGAAATATTAACTTATTTCCCTTTTATTTCATCATACTAGTGCAGCGATGATCAACAGAAGTTGATTGACCGAGTCAGTCAAGTTTTGTTTGTATGAAGAGGTAGTTTTATGTTCATTTTTTGTGTAGAAATTTTTTTTGTGTGTGTAGAAATTGTTTACACATCTGGTCCTGAACTTTGCTCTCTGAACAACAACAGCATTGCTGTTATAAAGCGTCTTGTCAGAGCAGTGAAGCCTGAGTTGTTGGTAAATATTTTAAGATTCTTGTATAATACAAAAAGGCTTCCAGGCCGATTTGTAATTCAAATTGGACCTTGAGGAGGTGTTTTATCTCCAGCATCCTTTGGTGAGGCTGCAAGGCAAACAACTAAAATTTTAATATCAATTTTGCGACGTTAAGCATTGAAAGTTATACTCCATGTCACCGTGTGTGAGTGTGCAAGCGTGGATGTGTTTGTCTAAGTATGGTAGCTGTTTTTAGTGGTCTGGTTGTGTTGCTGTTCCTTCATTACATAAATGGAGCAGCAGCTTCCGCTTTTACCCCAAACCAATTACTCTGAAGCTTTTTTTGCTGCAGAATATGCTTCAAACCTCTGCCTTTGGGCCTGGGTTAGTTCACTCATGTTTTATTCATACCTTGTTGTTATTTGTTTTGTTTTTTTTCTTGCTGGTTCACCGTGTGTCTGTAGCAAACATGACACACTCACCCCATGCAACAAGCCTCAAACAAAACAATCACTAACGCACACAGAGGACAGATGAGGGAACACTGGACTGGTGAAGCTAGTATCATTCTGTGTTGTTTTTTGCAGTAACACATTGTACTTTTAGCATGACTTGATGAGCCCTTCATATTTTAGAAATGGTGCATGGCATCTGAAGCTGTAGTCCACTGGAGCTGATGAGACATCATATATTTTTTGGCATCATGCATTTTAAAGCTTCAGAGAAGCATTACAGTGTGATCTGGAGGGAGACGTCCTCATAAAATACATTATGTGAGATGAGGTGGTGAGACAATCTGAAGATCATGACGGTGATGCACAGTATTCAGTATGAAAGGAAGATAAAGGTAAACATCAGAGCCAGCAGCTGGTTTTGTTTTCAGAATATGAGGGGACAGCTCCTTGGACAGGTACAGTGAATGACATAAGGTTATAGAGTTTTGAGGAAACGGAAGATGCCTCAAAATTGAATTCACTGGAAAACAGGAAGTAAACTGAATTTATAGAGTGAGAGAAAGAGCAGGAATTCACCTTGCAGAAGGATGAAGAGGACATCTCACACACTGAACTGAAAAGCTTAATTAGTTAATAACACATTTTTCATGTTTTTCCTGGGTCGAAGCTGAACACTTTTCCACCACACTCGTCACAACTCTGCCACCTTTGTCAAAGTTCAGATTGCACTTCAGGCAATACTCACTGCTGGAGAAGGTGACGATGTATGCAGAGTTACAGGTTTCATTCTTGACATTTTGAAATGTTCCTGTACAAGGCACTCTCCTCATTAAACGTGTTACAGAAATAGATATTGGATAAGAGATGTTGTTTTTTTTTTTTAACTGTGAGAAAGAGAAAGTAATTACATGCTGAAGTGTATTTTAAGTATTACTATGATTATCCTTGATCTAATTAAGAAGGTGATAAATCAGACAGCTACAGAAAAGAATCCAACAAATTGTGATGATCAACTAAATATAAAGGTATAATGTAAAGTGTTCACCAGTTTCACCCTCTTAATAAAAAAAAATTAATTTTTAAAGTACAGATACAACAACAGTCACCTTGTTTGGGAAATTATGTTTCTGACATTTTTAAACAATTGACAAATCAGCATTGAAAATAATTCTGAGATGCAGGCCTAATTGATACCTGTTCAAGCATTACTGGCTGTAACTGTAGAAGAGCCATCCTCTTTCATCAGATTGCTTTAATCCTCAACATGTCACCAGATCATTCATTATTATTCACAATTTATGCAGACTTTATGATGGCTCCTTTCACTGAAACCACATTTTATGTGTTTTGATTCAATCTTAGAGGGCAATACATCATCCCACAGGGTCTATTCTGGTGTCTCAGCCAGGGTGTGACAGCAGAGTGACAGAAGAAGCTAATTGGTCCAACTGATGTGTCAGCACGGTGCTGGGCTCAGCCGAGAAGTGGCGAATAGGTAGCAGCTCCTGCCAGCCTCTTACACCTGCACCGCTGGACCGATAATGGGAACCACTATGCCACAAGTCAAACGCAGTTCAGTGAGGCTGAATAAATCTACAGAGCTGTTGTGTTTGAGATTGTCCCATGATCCCCGTATGGACATATTAGTCCAGATAGCTGGGCAGTGGAGGGTTAGGAAATGATATGTTTAGCTGCTGATGGCATATAGAAGTATAAAATGAACCACTGGGGTCTTGAATTCGTAACTTTCTGTTTAGAAAAAGTTTGTGCTTTTCAGAAAAGTCCTGATTCACATTCTGTGTGCATCTTTGTCTGCAGACTTGGGCCAAGGAATAGGAACTATATATATGCCTCAGTAAAAATAAATAACACAATCCACAATGCAAAAATCGGAAAATGTCAGTATACATTGACATTTTTTGACAATGCACACACAGCCAATCACCAACAAAACCAAAGTCGACAAAGTATATGGCAGTTCCTAATAGAGGTACACAAAGGTTAGTTGAGATATGTACGAGGCCCTTAATTAGCACTCAGGCAAAGTGAGCAAGTATGCTGGACCACAGCTCCCCAATGGTTCCAAAAGCTGCCTATTTTATGTGTAATTCCTTTATCAATTAAGTTATGTTGTGCTCACATGATTACCATCTTTTCATATTCCAACAAACTGTCACACAGTGTACCTGAAGCCAAGTGGTGTAATTCCAGGTCTTTGGGTATTTAATGAAGCTGCCCCATATAGTCTGCTCACTCTGATGTGTGTTCTACACTTAATGGGACCATGGAGGCGACAGGGGATATACATATAGGATATAGGATAATCTGGTCATAGTTACCTAAATACACCTGATGTATTGGTATCAGAAGTGATTTTGACTGACAGGACACGGAGACCTTGAACCTTAATAAAGTGAGGAAGTGATAGAAGAGCCTTAAACGTAAAGAAAGGAGTCATTGTGTATCTAAAGTCAAAAGTCTCTGTGATTTATTTTGGTTTGAGTCAAACCAAAGCTCCTATGCGACAAACATTTCTGTGGCACTGCAGGATTTATCAGAAATGTAAATAAAATAGAATAGAAGTTAATATGTAAAATAAGCATTTACTCGATTATATTATGACTGTGTTGACTGACTATTATGACTATGTTGACTGATATTGCAATAGCTCAAATGTGTGCACTCAAGTCATTGCATGACTGCTATTCTGCTATTTCTGCTAGCTCTGATTTTTCCAGCTAATCAACAGATTTTAGCACCAACCACTTCTCTTCTCTGACCTTCACATGTAACCTTTGACCCCTAAACTCTGAAATTATGAATGAAAGACTGTCAGAACAACAAGTTCTGCAAAGTTTAAGTTTACATCTCATGTGTTACCCCCATCATAACGCAATATTTGAACTTTTCTGTCAATTTAGATTAAAGCATACCCGTTTTAAGATGTGTGGTTGAACTTAAATATAGTTGAGAAAAGAACAAATATTTTCTTTTTGCTTGTATTCTGTCCCATATTGTATATACTTTAGCCCTGAAATTTCTGTTTAAAGTATTTGTTGTATTCTCTCAGGAGACATGAATCTGATAGATGCTTTCATCCTTGAAGCCGACCACTGCCGTTTTCCCCCACAATGAAAGGCTCGTCTGAATTAATCAATTCTTTTAGAAAAAAAAAATACATATTAATGGCTTTGCAGGGCCTGAGAATGCAATGCAAATCTTGCAGGAATGTTTCTTTTAAGACAACAAGATATATTTCCTATATTTCATACTTCCTCCTGTTTTACATTTTCTTGGATAAAACATACAAAATAAATGACCCTCTATATTGTTCTTGTTCTTTTCCCCATTGTATCCTCTTAATCTCCTATTCCAGCCACCTCCACCAGACATGTTTATTTATAACGCCGCCTCTTGTGCAAACAAGCTATTGGCGAGTCGAGCAGTGAGTAGCTGAGAAAGCTGAGACATCAGGCCCAGCAAAGCCTTAAAATGCAAAGTTTTCTGGTAGCTCTTTAGATCCCACCAACCACTGCAAGGCTTGGGTAATAAAACGTTGCCCAGCGGAGGCCTCTGGGGATGGGCCGCTGCCTGTGTGACTCATCCTCCGAGGTTGATCCCTTCCTGGTTCTTTCCATTAATAACCATCTGAGCCCATCTGAACTCTTGTTTCTAATAGCTTCACACCCTCTGCTTGGCCCTGGAAAGAAAAGCCTCCATCCCAAATGCTCCAGCCCAGAGGCATGAACATGAAGCCTCCTCCTCCTTACAGTTTTATGTAAATGTCAACACTGTTTAGTATAAATATATCATATATTGCTTGCTAAAGAATGTCTTGCCTTTAGCTTAAGTTTTAAAAAAACAAACATCAATATCAAAGGGATTTTTGCCACTAAAAACATAAAATACTGAGGTAAAATTAGTTTTTGGGACATACATACAGTATTTAAAGCCTGTGTACTGATGTATAGTGTTAGATGCAAATAAAGGTGGCGGACAAGAAGCACAATAGCCTCTATATGCTGTAAATATACAGTACATTCAACGTTCATGCACAAAAAAATGTCCGCAGGTTTTTAACAGGTTTATACCTGTGCAAAAATTCAATTCATAAAATTAAAATGATGAAAATATGATTCATAAAGTACATTTTGTTCTGGAAAACACAACAGAGTGGAGCCCACATGTTTATATGAACGAAGTATAAACAAAAACTCAGCATGGCATGAAATAAGCTGTTTCCTTTTCTTTTCTTTTTTTGGTATGGTGTTTTGCTGCCAATGTGAAACTGGAGGGAGATCAGGAAAGGAGGATTCCCACATTCGGTGATGATGCGCATGGTGTCTATTTATGACTCTGAGTGGGCAATTTTGTTGTTTCCTTGTGTGGGCAAATTTGTTGATGCTTTGATGAAATATATTACCGGTGTTACAGTTTTTAATCCCATTGGACCCACCAATATAATCTCTATATGTTTGATAATACTGAAATGTAAGAAGTACACAAAGAGCAGTTTGGTGTTTTGTTATTAAAACAAATCTGCTCAAGCATGCTCTCTGAGCACAATAACTGCGAATGTTTTTAATTATTATTATTGTTTGCGGCTTCAACTATGGCTATTGTTAAGAAAACCTTCAACTTCATAGCTAATATGTTTACCTTTAAGCTAACAAATGCTGCTGCCACAGAAAAACAATCCATCTTCTTTTTTTTCATATCATGCACAGCTGAGTGAGCTATAGTCACAGTAGTCTCAAAAGCCATTATCAACAACATCTCACAGGAGAAGCTTGTGTGTGAAGCAACAATACAGAAAAGAAAAGAAAAAAGACGGTTCTGTGTCGAGGTGACAGCCATGCAAATCCCTTCAACTAAGTCTGTTGTATGTTCTGCTCTTGGAAGCATGTTCCAGTATTAAGGCCATTTATGTACAAATCCTCTCTTAATGCATGGTGGTTAACATGCACCACAGAAGTGACTGGTGATGCAAGTAAAGAGGAGAGATTGAAAGTTGACATATGGTTCTACCCAACTGAGTCTTCTGTGGTTCAGTTGTCCCTTCAAGGGCTAAAACGATTTGTGAATCACTGTGAATCTTGCATACATCAAGTCTTTCCTATCCATTATTAATCACTAAAATGCATTAGGGATGGGGTCCCTCCCCACCTTTCAGTGGGTCTTCACACTAATGCTGATAAAGGGGAACATGAACAAGATGCGCACATTTAACATTATGCAAAGGCTTAGTGAAAAAACAAAACAAAACAGTGCATCACCAACATCATTATAAGGACCATCAAGGAAAAATGAACTGTGACGATATATGACCATGAAGGACATCAGCCACACCCTGAGGTGGTAAATTCACCTAAACATACAAAAACACACTCTCACACCAAAATGGACTGCAGGCTCAAAGTGTAAGCAACTCACTTTGCTCCTGATGTCCACTGAATATTAACAGTGAAACATTTTTCTCCCAAGCTCTGATTTTCAAAGGAGCTGCCCATGCTGAGCAGGAGGAATAAAAACAGAAAACCACAGCTGCAGCTTATGTTTTTGTGGCAGCCTTGGTTTTAAGCATTCTATCATTAGTAGTTTTCTTTGATTTAAGAGATAAAACAGTCCGTGTCACTGAGACGTTTCCACGTATTAAACTTGCTGCAGTGGGTTGTGACATTGCTGAATAGGAAGCTGAATTTCTGCACATGGAAGTTTGGGTGACAAAACTTGCCAGTTGTCACTGAAATGCTCAGAGCGTAGCTACTTGCATGCAAAAAAGAAAAGTTTTTATTTGTGCATCTTGACATTCTGCTGAATTTTATCCATGAACAAAAAAAAAGGAACAATACAGTGGAAGAGGAGAGGATTTATGCTTTCTTACTGGCGAAAATTGAGGAACCGTCTTGCAAAACCTGTAATTAATCAAAATTGGAAGCTTCATCCCAGGGTGTAAAGCAGCCACCTGTTGTACAAAAATCTTGTGGATTAACTTTGGGCTCCTGTAATGATTTATAACTGACTGTCGGGCTGCCTTTACTGATTAATCTCCTCTTCAGCCATGTGTTCAGTTATATTTCAGTGTTTACCTGCAGTTCCCAGCCCTGCTGAGGTGACTTGTGAGGTGTGTGTTCTGCTGACTTACTAGTTTAAGGCAAATTTGCTGTGCACGACTTTGGAATATGACTGCTTTGTTATAGTGAGAGTAGCTGAGGTTCTCGTTTTTCCTCAGTTTCGTCTACACTGTCAGTCATGTAATCACTGCTTTTGTGTTTTGTACCCATTTGGTTGTCAGAATACACATCAAAATTGAGTTTAACTTAACTGACAAGAGTTTACGCATTTACGCTCTGGAAATCAGTGCCGATGATCGTCTTACTCTGTTCTCTTTTTTTTCCTTTTTAGTGTGTTTGCCGTCCACCCTCTTGCCTCTTGAGTTCTCCCACGCCGCATGAATGTAAACGTTGTGTTGTGCAAAGCGTGTGGCTGGACTCTGGTTTGAGTTGTTTCCAAATGTAATGTATGCAGACATTTTTCTCTCTAACTGTCCCCACAGTCTGCATCCAAACATGTCATGTGTTGCAAAGAGATTCAGTAAAGCAAATCTATAGCTTCTGCTGTCAGACTAACATGCCTCTTAAATTTGGCTGTACCAACCTTGCTGGGTCTTCGGCATGCAGATATGAGCCACGCTTTAGACCCATTGATCAGCCCGATTAATTTTACATGAAACATACAGTTAAATCCTAATTTCAATCGATGAGAGAGTGGAGGAGCTTTGCTTTGCTCAGAATCAGTGCAAGTCAACATATTGGAGCAGCACTCAGCAGTCGGTCAGCAGCTGTTTTTATTTGCCAATACGTTGTCTCGCAGTGTTATGAATAGAGTGGTTTACCTGTTTATTGTTGACCTTGTTGACATCAAAATGTGATCTCCA
Source organism: Scatophagus argus (assembly GCF_020382885.2). Lineage (NCBI taxonomy): Eukaryota > Metazoa > Chordata > Actinopteri > Scatophagidae > Scatophagus > Scatophagus argus. The sequence goes on along the minus strand of NC_058505.1, from coordinate 7,342,206 downwards.
GTGGTGGTTTTTGATGAAGACAAGGTTCTGAGAATCCTGATCTAGTGAGGGTTGTGTTTCTCCCTTTACTGCCGTAATGGTGTGTTTACACTGTCACTCTCCTGCGGTGTTTCTAGTGTTACTTCAGAGGAGGTATGAAAAGATTCTCCAGCTCTCTGTCAGGGAATCCCAGCAGGACGGTGGAGGAGATAAAATCTACTTCCGGCAAAACAGGAGCCTCAGTATCTCAGTGACAATACCAGAGCACGACCCTGATGAGGCTGTGGGCTCGCTGAGAAAACCTTTGCGGGCTATTTTAGTTTCTTCCTCCACTTGGCTGATCTGTTGCCTCAGAGTGACTAATCTTGCTAACAACTTAAGATTTTCTCAAATTCCCAATGGACACAACAAAAAACTCCTCCAGATTAACAGGGAGGTGGACGCAAAAGCAAAGCCTGCTGATATCCCTTAAAGTTCTCTAATATTTCCGTCGATACTGACCGGGTGAGAGATGCGACAATGCCCCTAATTGTTATCGATCCTTCATTGTGTGCAGCCTTGTACAAATTTCTGTGGGCATGTCTAAATTGAAAGTGCTGTCACTGATTAAAGCGACCTCTTATGTGGCTCAGGTCTGGCACCTCCAAGGATGAGCGCCGAGTTCCGTCGGAGTTCATACGCAGCTCGTTTCAACTTTTAATCTAATTTATTACCATTAATTCAAAAGTCAATAAGTTACAAAGGTAGTTGCACATTACTCTCCATTATCTCACCTGGCTGATAGACAGAGGGAAATATAGTGTTTGTCACTCTAATATCGTTCTCATTACCTTGTGGAATCACAATTACGGGGTTGAAGTGTCAGGTGGAATAACAGGGTAGATGTATCAAAGAGACCTGAAAATCAGCATTGGTGAGCAGCACACCATTGGTCTTGCTAATGAATCTCGTTCTCAGCTCAAAGATTAGTTTAATAGACACGTGTGCGAGTGTGTGTTTGTGTGTGTGGATGAATGCGAGAACGTGGGTGGCTGTTTGTCTTGGATGGACTTGCAGCTGTCGTGGTGATTTCTCTTTGATGCGGAATAGTAAATGAGCTGCAGCAGATGATGCTGCCACAAGTCATCACAGCGAGTCGCGAAGAATGTCCAGCGGGGGCCGCGGCCTTGACCTGTACGAGAGAGTTGAGCTGTCTTCATGTGACACTTCAATCAAAGCAAACAGGAAGTGCAGTAACGCTGAAAAACACCGTAGCTTTCTGTTCATAATCACATGTTTATGTACGGGTTAAATTAAAAGCACTAATTTATTCAAAAATTCATCCGGCAGGCCCCCTCATTTGCATCAAGACTACCAAGATGGAGCTTAACATCTCTCTGAGAGGAAGCTTACTTGTTTCTATTTTTAGATGAATGGATAGTATGGAAACAGGGACGCTGGATGTTTTTATATTGGTTCCTCAATGACTGCGTCTGTGTAAAAGACAAGCAGGAATTATTGCAGACGCAAATAGATCTACTAGCACTGATGCTCTCCTCCACTCCCCTGAATCCTCATTATCCAATACATACACATCTGTAGCTCAGGGGATCCAGACTTTCTTGGTTACTCCAGAAGTCGTTTGTACTTGGCAAAGCTCCTATGCAAAAAAGAAAAAAAAAACCCTGCATTTCACATGAAGACGCTTGCATTGCTTGTCACAGATCCAAATGAAAATCTTTGATTTTCACAAGAGATGACTTGCAGATACAGATGGGGGACACCCCCACCACTCCACCACCCCACCTGCCTTGCTGTTGTAAATGACTTTCAAATGATCTACATATACAGCAGTTTGACTGAGGTCTTATGAAATGTATGTATGTATGTATGCATGTATGTATAGGAAAGCAGCTGCCTAACAGGTTGTAGCACCATATCCGTTTGTGAGGTTTAACCAGCTGCAGGGTTTGTTTTGGTTCAGAAATGCACAAAACAGTTGGGCAGAAAAAAATACCTTTTTCTAATTAGGCAACACGAACCACTTACCTCAGGCAACAGATTTGATTAACAACTCAGCTTAGGCTCCTGCCGCTGAGAAACACCATGGCTGATGGTTGAAAATTTTCTTGCACAAAATGCTTCCTTGAAGTTGGACTCCTTCAAACTTGACACTTCATATTTATTGATTTAGAACCAGACGGTTCAGCAAAACTTTAAAGTTTAAAGAGTTTAAACATTTAATAGACAGGAGTAGTCATCAGCCCAATGCACTTGTATAGTCATGTTTTAAACTTTGAGAGCCTGACTTTGTGAACACATTGCACATTGCTTGACCCATACGAGGGCATGGGGGCACATTATTAGCATGCTACCTCAATCTGATATACCAAACCCAAAGATCAATAAGTGACTCATGTGCGCTTACTTGGCTCATACACCATTAATGGCAAGTTGCAGTACGCATGCTTGTTCCTCTACCCCCACTTCCTGCAGAAACGTTATAAATAAGTTTTCTGCTGCATGTCTTCTTCCTCCTCTACACCTTTTACACCATAGGATTAGTTTTAGAAAAACGCAATTAAATGACAGTGTCACTGGGAAGAAAATACTCGGGTGCGACTTTGGTTCGTGTGGAAAGCAGACACAAGGGGAAAGTTAACTCAAAGAGAACATTTTATGAAGTTTCACACAGGGAAGGAAAACGTGGCAGACAAAAACTCAGAGTAATGAGCAGCTATTAGCTTGTGGAGCACCTCAGTGCTCCCTTGTCTGAAGATATTGGCTATGTCAACTATTATACAATATTACATAATCGCAGCTCTGAGAAGAAATGGCATTAGATGATAGGATTGATTCAGTTATGGCCCTTCTCTTTTACTAAAAATGAGGAAGGCATAAACTCAATTTCAGCTGCCATAGAATTGTTTTTATAGTATTACCACAGACAAATGCCCAGTATCAAGCTGGGGGAGAATGTCGACCAAAACTGACTCAAATCTAATTATGGTGGAGCGATTGACCAATCAAAATAATGCTTCTCTAGGTATGGCAAATCTTGAAGGCTAAATGCGTGGGTATGACAGGAGATCCATATTACATCGCGCATCTGCGTAATGAAAATGTGATATTGGAGACATAAAGCACGTGTAATTGGCAGTTCCGTTTAACAAAATCACAGGAAATGTTGCCACTGGATCAAAGACATGACGCAGCTCAGAGAAAAACAACCTTTTTGCAATGTACTGTTTAGGTCAGGCTATCTTTGAGATGTCATTAGCTTCCACACCTGCTCGCCGTCGGAACTGGCGACATATTGACATTCATTAGCACAGAATGCTGCAGGAATTCATTAGCTGCCAGCTGACAAGACATAAACTGCTCTTGGAGTGGAGTCTATGTTCAGATGAATCAAAAATTACTACTTTACACATTTTCACCACAAGCTGCGTTTCTCTGCTTTCTGATGATCTCGATCGATGCTGGCACTTTTCACCATTTAATGATCACCAGAGAAATAACAGATTGTGGATTGTGGTCATTTCAATGTAGAAGCGGCCATAACTTCACTTAAATTAATTTATGCATGTTGAGTCTGATAATACTTCTTTCCCCTCCTGTGTAACAAAAGTAAATCCTTGTCGATGTTGCACTGAGCCTCATAAATGTGTCACCCCGTGTGCCCAAATAAAGACAAATTTCTTTCCATTTGACGACTATATATAGGAGATTATTTAATGAAATAGCCTCACTAAAAGATTTAATTGCTTTTAAAAACACTGAATAGTATTTCTTAGTCCTTGGCATGATCAACAATCAGTTCTAACCCCTGTGTTACAGTGCTATAAAGATAATAAGTCCCTGTTAGAAAGAAAAAAAATTGTGGAAACCCACAGCTGCTCGTTAGTGTTGCTTGTCAAGGCTAAGTAAGCTGCAGGAAGGGGGGAAATGGACACAATACGAAGCTGATCTAATGAGCTTCATTATCAGTCAGTGATTTTAAGAGGCTTTGTGAAGAGATCCACGAGGGAAATGAATTAGCAAAATGTAGATTAGCGCACATGCCAGTGCTTCATATCAAATACCCTTTGATGCATCACATTATTAGGTATCAGAAGAAACACAAAAACAGGGAGGGAAAGAGCGCGATGAGCGAGGATGCCACACTAAGTAACGCTGTGGTTAATTTTATGTTTCCTGAGCCGTTAATGGACCAATCATTATTAGCCTCTCACAACACAAACATTTACATCAAAGCTGATCTGATGAACGGAAAGTGACACGTGAGCGCAGATAACGCGCTAATTTTTCTGCGCTAACAAACAAAACAAAACTCTTTAAAGGCTTATAAAGAGGCCTGGAAGGTGGTCGTGTTCATCTGTGAGTCATACTCTGGTTCTTCCTCCCTCCTCTGCCGCCTTCTCAGATCCTTGGCTCCGCCCATCCAGACACCCCTCCCCCCGCCCTCCTCCATTTCTCACCACAGCAGTAGGTAGGTAGCATTGGATCCATGCTGCATTACTGGAGGCTTCTGATCTAATTGTTTTGTAATGCAGGGATTTTACTCAGGATGACTCATAACTCAGAGATGGAGGGGGGGAAAAAGTGCAGATGTCACCAAAAATTTGGATGAGTGCAAAATAACAAGCAGCAAACCCGAAGCAAATTGGAGCCCCCACCCTCTTCATAGCTGTCTTCTCAAACTGATCCCCAAATTTTCCTCTTTCCTTCAGTTTTCCTCTTTTCCTTCAGAGCAATTTCATCTTTCTTTTTTTCCCCCTCAGCTGAGAGTCGCTATCTTACTGAAAAGGCTGTTAGTTCCTTGTTAAAATCAACACTATTTCAGCAGTTATAGTCCATCCAATCACAGTTAATTTAACATCTTTACACAATTTTAAACATTCAGTAGAGTTCAGAAGACAAACACTGGTGAAAAAAGAAGAAAACTGCCGAGAAAAAAAAGCTGTGTGATGTGAAATGGTCCATTATTGCCCACAAAAGTCGGGCATTTAATGGATCTTAACTCAATTGACAATAACTTATCTTTGCTGCTGCAACGTAACAGCATTAGGCTTGTTGACATCCAGAGTCTGGTCTCATTTAGTGATCTGAAGCTGAATTCTGAGACTGTTCTGTAAGTAAATTTCTATTAAATAATAAATATGGCAACTTCTGATCAACCCATAGAAATTTCAGCCTTAAATAAGCAACTTATGGTTAGCCCTGCCCACCGCAAGTATGGATACTGAAACAAATAATTTAGTTGGTTGAACAGATACAACACGAGAACAGAACAGTGACCAGCAGCACTAGATGGCCACATCTGAACTATACGTATTCAGCCTTTTTCAAGAACAACTAAACACCAGCTCAGGATCGTGTCTTTTCAGCCCTCCAATGGTGAAACTTCTCACCGTGGTGCAGTGATGTAGAAATGTACTCCTGGGTGTCAGTACAATGTAGCCTCACTATTGGGTGGGGTTACAGGTGTAGCACAGCTCAGGTCTGCTCAGGTCAGGGGTTCAGCAGACTCGAAACCCGCCTGCCTGTCCGCCAGGCGACCTTCAGCCGTGCTGTTGGGTGTGGTCAGACCTTTCAACCAATAGAAGCAATGATTTTCCACATCCCAAGATCTGCTGGAGATACTTAAGGTTTAGGAGATAAATAGTTCAGCTGAAACAATTACTTTATTACTCAATAGAGATAAAAAAAAAGACATCAATTCTGTTGTCTTTGTTAGTAAACTGAAACATTTGCACATATAATTGAAGACTCTTTGGGTGGTATTTTTCAGTTTTCTTGCAATTTGGCTGACTAATAATGAAAGTAATCACATAGTTGTAGTAGTAGAAGATTGTATAATCCAAGATTTAAGTGGCTTGTTATAAAGACTATTCTATAAGATCATCTGACACTGTGTGGACTAAATACAAACCCCTAACTCTGCAATGGAGATTAGTCACAATGCAATAATGTGTGATATTGCATTAAAAATTAAAAATAGCCCTTGCTAATGCTCACAGCTCTTATTCCCTCCTCCAGAATATGATGACACACACAAGCTGATGTGATCCAAAACGATGAACCCTTCGTCCAAGCACTTTTCTCCCCTGGACATCTAATTATGCTAAATGGTTCTCTTAGTGTGTGAGTGGTCTTTCACAGGCTTCTCTGCTAATCAGGATGTGGGCTGCTGGCTACTTGTTAGCTGACCTGCTCATTATTCTTTGGCGTTAACTTGTCTCATGTTGAAATGCACCTAATTGTTTGCCGCTCGCTCTGGATTTGCCCTCCATTCAAACCCAGGGTAACATGTCCCTTAACGGAGTGTTTTCCTGCCAGGCTTTTCAGCGATACAGGCACAAAAAACTAGAGTTTTGTTATGAATTTTACATTACACTTTAATATCTGCATATCATGCTGTGTCTTTAGTGTACTGCTGAAGGTGTTTATGCAAAAGGAGATTTTATGTGTCAGACACAGGAGGTATTTAGTCATATTGCCAGTAAGTCGCTTGATCAGAAAGCGTTTGTGGACAGTTCATAAAGTACATTTAACCCTTCCCGTTGATCATCTGGGCTCTTCAAGCACAAGATCGAACATTTTTTTTTTCCATTTCTGCATTCCTCCACTCTAGATGGTGTATGTGCTTGTGTGTGTTTGTTTGGCACAGCTTCTTGACAAATGCCGTGGTAGTCACCTGCATCCTAATCCAGACATTAATCTTGTTTATAAGATTCCACTGTATGACAGGCCAGATTGAGAAAAATGTCTGTTAGCAAGGAAGCGCGTGCGACCGCATCCCGGCTAAACATGCTGCCTCCACCTCTTCGCCTCTCCACTCCACCTTTTCGCCCCCATCCTCAATTGCCCTGGGCTTGCGCTGCTCATCCTCCAGACCAGTTGTTAGGAAAGACCATGATTTATAGGTCCACTCTGGGCTGTGAAGTGTGTGGGTATTTGTAGCATAATTGAGCATTGGAGTTTTATTGGGGGCAGTATGTGAATGTTCGTGCACAAAGATCCTGGATATGAGATTTTGTTTGTTTGTTTGTTTGTTTGTTTGTTTTGCATTCCCTTGTATTCAATCCATTCAGTTGGGAACACACAAAAAAGCAACCTCTGTTTTTTGTTTTTTTTTTTCCTGCAAATAGATCCCCATTTATTAAGAATATGGATTGACACACAGACCAATACATTTGCACAGAGAGAAATACAAATAAATGCAAACAGATTACAGATTTAATGTCCTGCTAATTTGCTCAGATGTTTACTAACGCTGCCTGGATTTCAAAGCCCCACAGACCTTTCATTGAGATTTGTCAGCTCCAAGCCATCGTGCTACTCATGCCTACTGACGGCTAATTACACAACATATGAAAGAGAGCGGAGATGCTCTTTGACATTCACGCACCACGGAGCGACCAGCAGGAAACTGAAGCCTGTTAGTGAAGACACGGTTAGCTTGGGTCTGGATTCGCTCAGCGTGTGTTGTACCTTCCTCTGCTGCTCTCTTCTGTGAAATCCCACACATATCTGCTGTGCTCGCACTGCGTCTTCAGGTTTGTGAGGATGCAAAAGTAGCACTTCTCCTGGTGACATGCACAAACTGAGAAACAGGCAGGCACACAGACATGTATACTGTATATGAATATATCTGTGCATATGTGTGTATATGCTCACATGCAAGCTTTAGGGTCTTTGATCAGTTTAGCTTTAAAGTGGAGATCAAGTAAAGCAGAGGGTGGTTTCAGTCTTACTGCCACATCTCTTAGTTTCCCTTGAAGTCTGTTATAGTGAAGACGCAGGTGCCTTAATAGTTTCAGACTGTCATCAAAGAGACCTGTGTGATCTCATCCTGTTCAGTTATTCTGACGGTCTGGCTGCTGTAATGAATATTTCAGATCTGTTCATTTCTTCACACTTGACATGTGAAGAAAGAAGCAGTGTAGAAGTGCGAACAATCGCTGGTGCTTCAAAATGCTGAATTAAATTATACCATAGGAATTTACCAGAGGTAAGGAGGCACTCGAACTGTTTTCACCGACGGGTAGTGGCACACACAAAGGGACATGGACATGGTGCGTTCAGGTCTATATATATATGTATATATATAGCATATATATAGCATATATATGTATTAATTTCAGGAAGGTTACAGACTCCTCATGTAATTTTGCTTCGCGTACATCTCCCCAAAAGTAAAAACTTTTTGAACTTTTTGTCCTTTTTTTTGTCCGTGTTGCTACTCAAGTGGTTTTTCTGAGCAAAACGCAAATAAAAACAGGTGGATGGGAGCCCACCCACAGTCACTAAACATGTCCTTGTAAAACTACTGTACTCTCATTGTATTATCTGTTGCCTTGTTTCCTCTTCCCTTCCCCACCTTGCTTTAATGAGAAACCCCAACACAAGTGCGTTAAAATGAACAGCCTTCTAATCTTAATTGGAGAAGTCCTGCCTCACTCCTCTTGGCTCCTGCATTGTTTGGCTGCAGTGGTATGCAGCTACTGCTGGTTTCTGGACCAGGGACTGTCTGGGGATGAAGTGACAGGGACAAGGTCAGCCAGAACTCCAAAATTCTGGGCCAAAACTCTGTCCACAAGTGTAATTAACCATGATTACTGTTCACTGCAAATATATGAGCTCAGGGTTATATAGTGTAAAAGTAATCAGAAGCTGTGAATCTGTGGTGATTAATTGGAAAGCATAATTACATTTGGAGATCTGGAACAGAATACTCAGCAGAACATGTCTAATAAGAATTTGAAAATGACAAATGCTTTGTTAATATGTATACATGAATTGGATGAATACATTACCAAACTGGTGTTGCTTTCAGGGATGATTCAAATCCTCGTTCACTCTGGAACACTTGAGGAACTCGGGCAGACACTGCTTAATAACATCTTTTGCATTCATACTCTCTCTGCTGGATCCTTTCCTTTCTTCTTCCATAAATATAAACAGACAGACATACATGTTTATCAGGGAGGCCTGCATCAGTAATGTGTCTTGAGATCCTGAGATGGACAAAATGAAAAGAAAAAAAACAACCCTGAAAAACTGCACCTTAAAAAAACAGTGAAACAATGTGTGAGTGAGTGAGTCTAAGGAGACGGAGGGTCATTGGGTCCAATTTCTCCTCAGCTCCTGGATCCACTATAAAATACAAACAAATAAAAAAGAATAAAAAGACAGTTAAACCTGAGCTTTGGTGAAGTCCCTCAGGCCCAAACTCAATTGTGTGCAAGGTTAACTGAAACTGGGCTGGGCAGGATTTTTCAAAAACCCACAGACATGAGGATGTAAACAACTTCATGGTTGTGTATGAGATCAAAAGGAGATTTTGTTTTTTTAAACTGGATTAAACATCCTTTATGTTTTCCTCAATATGTAGATGAAGACGGATTGTAAGAGCACAGTATATGTATGTATATATAATATATAGTAAAAAAAATATATATATAGATATATATCATTGTGATGTGCAGCTTTATCGATCCATCGGTGACTAAATCAGTATGGAGCTCAGCCCTTTGACCTTTCCATATCTGATTCCAGCAACAGAGCCTAGATACATATTGATATCGTCTAACTGCCGTCTCCCAGGCGCACTGGGTTTTCCTGTACTCACACTCACACATACCAAGTATGCAGCCATGAAAGTGACGTGCCATGTCGGGGACTCTGCCTTTGTTAGCCACACACTAACCTGTTTGACGTTGAAAACGTGTGCTTGGAGCCTGGAGCTCTTGAGATACTAGATATTGATATTGTTTAGAGATACATTGATATTGTGATGATGCATCTGTCATTTCTGATGGTAACACTTAATTGTATTGTGATCTTAATATGAGTTTTATTTCAATAAAAATATATGGAATTGATTGGGATCGAAGTGTTCCTTCTCCATATTTGGTGTTGGTGTTGTTTTTTGCTTTCTTGTATGTCAGCGTTATGGCATGGCTGTGCTGGTCTTTTTTCCATAAAAGATATAGTTTTCCATAAAAATGTCCCCTCAGGTTGTAGTTTTGTTTCTTTATGGTTTGGATTAATTTTTTCGGTCAAGGTGAGGAAAAAGTTTTTAATGCAGCATTTCTTTTATAACATTAAAAAAACGCATATGTGCACACACTGAGTGCACACTGTCCATGATTTTTTCTTTATATGATGAAGAAACCATTCAGTTTGGGCACTTTGGCAAGTGTTCTACAGTATCTGAAAAAGACATAATAGTCCTAATAGAAATTCAAGCCCGGTGTTGATATGAAACCAAGCATGTTTTACCTCCGCTGTTTTGTTTAGCAAGTAAAATAATGAGGATGCACATTAATTAGCTAATGGAAACATGCCCTTTGTCATGTTTACTCTGGCATTAGTGCTGAATTATCAGGTTCATTTGATTAGCGTTGCTGATGAGCTTGGTGGATTAGACTGGAGATTGCACTCTGCACGTGCACAATCTCAAGATGAAGAATAGATTCCAAGAGGGACAGATGAACGTCCTCTTCTATCCTGAGGACTTGGTCCAACCTGAGTGCCAGCATAGCCAACTGTCAGCTGCGGATGCAGCTATGAGTCACACTGCAGTGCACAATCACAGCCACACACCTTTGCAGCATGCAGAACTCGCTGTGAGTTCAGCTTGTCGTGGCAAATCACTCGCATTATTAGGCACTGGTACAAAAGCATTCACAGGAAGAAGGAAAATCAGTGACTTCAGTGATGTTGATCGTTTTATTTCATGAAAAGATTTCATTTTCTCATTTACAGATTATGTGAGATTTCATACTGATCTAAAAAGAGCAAAGTAACACATGAGAGTAGTTACAAACATTGTTCTTTACAGTTCTTTACAAGAGAAGAGCCTGCATGTAGTTCTGTTTTATTATCCATCCATCCATTTTCTATACCGCTTACCCATCAGGGTCGCGGGGGAACTGGAGTCTACCCCAGCTGACTATGGGTGAGAGACGGGGTATGTAATGGACTTTTTTGTTTTTTGTAATGTGGGAGGAAGCCAGAGTACCCAGAGAAATCCCACACAGGCACATGGAGAACATGCAAACTCACACATAGAAGGGCCCAGACCAGGATTCGAACCTGGAACCCTCTTGCTATGAGGCTATGTGCCCCCCTCTGTTATGTTATGTTTTATATTACTTGAAAATGGAGAAGCTGGTAGATGATAATAACTTCAACATGCAGCTCAATACTACACACTGGGAATGAGAACAGCTGAAAAGGACTCTTGTAGGACAACATGAGACAACTTCCTCAACACGTTTTATTTTTCTACTTCTTCTATCCACTTTGCACAAGAGAGATGAGATAATATGAAGAAGGAGATGGATATAATCCAGTTAATCGTAATTAGTGCAGCTCCACAACAATTCATTTTCCCACTGGGAGGCCCCACCCTCAATGCACAGGACCCAAAGGAGCCAACATTCTGATGCTGCTGACCCCCAGAGGTCCTGTGTCCCTTCCCCTGACAGGTCAGAACTGTACCTCAGTAAGGCCTGCACAGAGATGTAATACTAGAGTTGTTATTCCGCTCATATTTGCACAGCTGCTTGCACAGTGCAATCATATATATACTGTATGTATAACGTGTGAAAAAAGTGTACAGCGGTGTTTAAATCCTTAAGTGCATCATCTGCAAAAACAGCAGACTAACTTGATTATTTGAATATTATTAGCATATTTAACAAACCTGAGAAACAACAGATGTTTTCAAAGAACCATACGTCTGATTGTCGTGTGAAAGCTTGCTGTTAAAGGACCTGCTCAAATCTAGTGCATTCTCTGGCAAGGCTGTTGACAGATGGGAAATAGAGAAAAGCCCTCCATCATGTCACAAACACAGTTAGAGGGAACCCACAGCCCCACAGTCATGACTCCACTAGCCCTGAGATCTCCAACAAGACTTCCCTTTTATCAGCTCCTCCCTGGAGGCAAGCGGCCACCCTTTATCCAGCATGAGTTCAGGTCTGCCCTCACAGACACAATCACTGCTCGAGACAACCTTTAAATGAAGACAGATCTGCCTTGCTGTCTCACCGTCTACTCTCAGGATTGTCTGTTGTGTTTGTCTTATAGTCCACCCTCTCCTCCCCCTCTCCTTACGTTTCAATATTTCCATCCTCTCAAAACAGGTTAGCTCAGTGTCAGAGTATACACTTGGCTTGCCTGCAGGCAATTTGTTGAATTTTACCAAGAGATACAGTGGTGAGAGAGTGCCGTGTGCTGTCATTTGTTTTCGGGTGCCCTTCATCAATTTTGCAAAGCAGGTGGATGTCACCTCCTCTGGCTCCCCTCGGTTGCCCCCCTGTTTGTGTCTGAATAACAATAGCCGGAAGTGACTGTATCTAATATCAGCCTGGATAATATGTAGTTACTACGCATCTTGGCATTAACAATGTCCAGACGTTTAAAGTATTAACTTGTACTGACACGGGAGCTGATCGATGCATCAGCAGTTCCCCATTTTATTACCATTTCATGAGCCAGGGTGCTAAAATAATGGCTGTCGGTATGCAGCTATGGGGACTGTCTTACAAACTCATTTCCATTTTAATAGTGCCATGTGTAAGGTTTTTTACAACAAGATGACTGGAATGGTTTCACAGGGTTGTGATCAATTACAGGGACTCAACAAGTTTTTACTGGCTGCATGGAGTATTTTGACTCATTTAGTACTTTGTAATGTTGTTTCCTTGTTGTATTCCAGAATGTATGTCTCATAGGTATAGCCATTAGGACAGCCTGGTAATCAGTCTGGACTGCTGTTTTGTTTTCACTTCCTTATTCAGTCTGTTTATTGTAGCTGTTCTCTGGTTTGGGTTGGGGTTATTTTTTCTCTAAACAGTAAATAGTGACTGATGTATCCATCCCTGTCATTTCCAGTCAACACAACAGCAGTTAGAAGCATCTAAGAACAGTTAACTTAAATCTACCCTGTCTCATTTTTTGACCACTAGTAGAGCCAAAGAGCAACGAGTGGATCTTTTTTTTGTATTGTGCACATGCACACAGAAAGTGAGATTCAAGTGTTGCTGGTGGTTTCGTGTTCTTTCACTTGCAGTTGGTGGCAGTGGTGTGTCAACAAAAGCAGAGAAGAAGAAAGCTGCTGTAAACAGTAAACAGGGATGTAAACAATGCACTGTGACAAATATTCAAAATATTTTCGTGTGCTATAGCTATTCTTGACTTGCTCGACTGTTTTTCCAGCTGAGGAAATAGTCATCAGTCCTGTCGCGACTCAGAGGCTAATTATGACATAAATTCTCGCACGGTAACTTTGCATTGAGAAGTATATGCGCCCACAACAAACAACGCCGTAAAAGTCCAGCAATACAGGTTACTTTATGCATGCTTATCGGTGTAGCATCAACAAAAAATAGCCACCATGCCAACTAATTAACTGTCTTTTTGCTTCTCAGACTCCTGGTATTTACCTTTCAGAAACACCTCAGGGAAGAAATAGAAATATTTCCCACACGATGATGCACATTCTTATGCTGTCTCCATACAGTACATTCCGTCAATTTGGTTGCATGTGGAGGTGGGGTGTGTGCTATTAATAATTTAATACGTGCCAGCAGAGAGGTGGAAACATCTCACTGTCGGAAAGCAGCTGAGCTGACGTCCATTGATTGGTCACTGTGTGAAGTGATGGGCCTCTCAGAAGAGGCGCTTTGTCCATGTCGGTGCAGCTCGTGGGGAAGGAAGTAGTAGTACACATGACCTTTCGACGTGCCATCGCTGTTGCTCCTTTAGATTAAATGTCACTTCAGCTATCTTTTTTCACACATGGATCTGCCACTGAAAATTGCTTTTGGTATATTTTTCTGAAGCCAGTTTAAATTTTGGGTGGGTAAAACTGCTCCTGACATCGAATAAAATTTTGAGCTCCACAGGTGAACTTGTCAATCTGCCATAAAAGGGGGGAGGGAGACACTCAAACATTGAAGTGGTGTCATTGGCACACAAGGTGACTGAGCGTGCTAGCATTAACAAGTCAGATATACAGCATCATCCTCGCATCTTACTCCATATGCCTCTGCATTAACCCGTCTGGAAAAACCAGATGGTGAGAGAGCTGAGTAACACCCAAGTCCTCATCTGTCCCTTGGTCTTACACCGTGTTTTGTAGCTGGGATTTCTTTCGACTTTGTACTCCTCCCTACGAATGCATCCTCTCCATAATATGAAGTGCATACAGTTTCTCTCCTCTTATGGCATGTAACAAGTGACACAAGAATAACCAGATTATCAGACAGCAACGCTCCAGCATAATTTACACATAAACTAGCTTTACAAACATGATGCAAATGAAGTGTTGGCTGTCAAGACCCTGGCATCTCCAATCTGTCATGTACTGTATCCCCTAGATGCAGAAAAAAACAAAAACGAGGGCTTTCTTATGCCCCTTCTCTGGGAGGTCATCCATTACAAGACTCTTATGTATTTTTCATCACCACTACCATTCCTTTATTCATCTTGCCATAACCCAGGCATCAAACGACTGACATTATCACAGTCCTGAGGGTTTTGGGAACATTACAAATTCATGTGCCCTATCGACTTTGGTCGCTGCGTCAGAACAACCACCTGCAGACACACAAAGCAGCTCACAAACTTAACTACAGTAATGAGGTAGCGAGAAGTTTAGCATTTTCTTCATTTAACTTCATTTAATACAGCACGAAGGATGATGAAGATAATGGCGGTGTCATGAGAAATAATAAGCACCTTCATTAGCCGTGAAAAGATAAGGGGACTTCCTCTTGAAAGGTGTTGGTGAAGAAATGCATATGTGTGAGTTTGCTAATTCTTACAGGTGGGAGTATGATGAAACGTGTGTGTGAGTGACTGGATGCTACTGGATGAAAATAGGCTTCACTTAGATACTGTTCATTTGGTTTGCCAGTTAAGTTTTGTAGGAAACTTTTCTGCGTGGATGATATTGACCAGTCTTCCTACCTGTGACCTCAGCACATTGCTCCTTGATTCCCTTGGTAAACTTAGGGGCAAAGTAAAAACAGTAATTTCAGTTTTATTATTCTAGACTGGTTCTGGCTTTGTTGTTTTTCCCTCTAATGTTTATACGTGGATGAAGCACTGAGGTCACATGTGGGGCTAGTTTAGTGTTTGTGAACAGAGGTGCTACCATTTGCTACCACGTGGAAATCATAAACCCTTTTGACACACAATAAAATGTGTCCTCAGTGTTTAAGGATGCATCAGTAGTCATTCTTCTGTTAAATGACTCTGCAGTAGTCGGTCAATATTTGACGGTGAATAGTTTTCATTCGTCTCAGTTCAAGCAGGGCTCGATTGGATTTGAAAGAAACACGAAAGTAACAGATATTTTAAAAAGTGACCACAGGAACAGGAACCCAACCTCCATGCTGCTTTCTGCGGTTCTCTGTTTTCCAACGTTCTTGTGAAGTTAAACATGACAGAAAGTTAAACTTGTCTGCTTGAACTGGGAAAGGAAGTCAGCCATGACCATAAATCAGTGCTATGATGGCATCTAAATGATACATATGGCAAGAAAAACAAAAACAGAACGTTACACTTAACTAAAAGCAAAATAGAAGACGTCTGAAGTAATGACCCCAGACTCAAACCTTGAACCCTTTTGCTGTGAGTGCTAACCACCGCACCAACCTTGCCACCGCAAAGGCAAACTTAAACCCGATACACACTAATGTGCGTGCAGCACAGAAAGCTTTAAGAATGCGTCCTCCACGACCGCTGGAAAAACCGACCACAACGTGGCTTGGCAGATCCATTCATTAAAAATATTTCCTTGTTATGTTGGACAAAAGGAATTCAGATGGCGTCATGTTTCTCTCAGAATGTGTTTGCTGTTGTAAATTAGTGCAGCAGTATAGTGATGTAATGTTTATCAGACAGGGTTGATGTTGCTTTGTGTTCGAGTATGTGCAGGAGTTCAAGTTGATCCACATAACGTGACTGTGACTGCGATAAAACTGATTGCTGGTGTGATTCATATTCACTTGAAGCAGCTCTGCAGAGTCACGCTCAAAACAGGAGGAAATTTTCCATGTGATCAATAGAACATAGGCATTCATTAAAAAAACCAAAAAAAAAACCTAAAGTCTACCATCTCCTCTGCTGATTAAAATGCCAGAGCGTCTCCAGCTAGAGCCATCTGATAGACATAACCTTTAAGTGGGCCATTAGGAATATATTAAAAAAGACTCATTTCCTGGGGACATGTCACTGATGAATTATTGAAACATCTAAAACAGGGCAAACCCCCCCACCCCAACAAAGATCATCAATGATGAGGATTTAACCCATAAAAAGACGAGCACATGAAATGAAATTTAAATTCCCACTTGTAGAATATGGACACAGCCGGGAGCCAGCCCACAAATCACTAGGCAGGACCTCTGATATAATTTTTGTATCGATTTCGGGTCTCGCCCTGCTGACTTTGCCGTAGTGAACCTCTCCGCTTGCAAATCAGTATGCTTTCAAAATCAATGGGCCGCTCACACACACAAGGTTGTCAAGCAGGTCCTTTAAATGTGCGGCTGCAAAGATACTCCGGTAAGAAAGGAATCAAGTGCCGCTGCCTCAAAGTAAGCAAGCAGTCAACTTTTCCCTTTTTTGAAAACTGATTCCGGCACGGCAACTTGAGTCTAAATTACAAAGTGAAATGTAAATATGGGATGAGTGATAAGTCGTGACAGTCAACAGGCGGGAGGTCCTGTGTGAAATCCGAAACATTATGCAGATGAAATGCAATGTCACTGTCAGGTCTGATGATTCATAGCAGCTCCATAATCCTCCCTGTCTGACTCCAACCAAAGTGAGTCCCATGGAATCGTTTGTGCCTGTTCAAGTAATCTTTTAAGCCAAAAACTAAAATTTATGAGTAACTCTTAAGAAGCTGAAGGTGTGTTTCATCCATCAGTATGTGGGCAGATGTTCAATAATGCACATGAAAAATGTCCTTCATTCTTCTACTCGACTAGACATTTCCTGAATAGATGACAATAGATGGTTCAATATTAGAGCAGTTTCATGATTTTGATAGTGATATTTAAGATGTTGAACAGTCGTATAAAGTTAATGACTAGCTGGCAAACAATGAACCATTTAGCTGCTAGCACGGCAGATGTTTCCCTCAGGAGTTGGTGGAGCCCAAAACAAAGCTAAAAGAAGAGGAAAGTTGAATTCAACACGACACAGAATCAAATGAATGCCAGTATTGCTCCATGTGTGCCGTGTGCCATCGAATCCCGAGCAAACTAACAGCCGGAGTATGTACTCAGTGTTTACAGTTAGTTCTGCTGCTGTCAAGCGGCCTCACTTGATGAAACCGTGATCAATATGTGTACCGAGCCACACTTTCATGTGGACACACCATGAATTACAGACACTGCTCTGAATTAAATCTAAATTGTGAAGTGGTAAGCTAAAATCAGTCGATATATCGTGTTTCATTTTGTTTGATGCAAATTTCGAAACTCATTAAAGAAAGCAAACCAGTGAAAAGTGTTTATTTTTTTTCTTTAATAAAACAAAAAACAAAACAAACAATTGCAGCATATGCTGTGAAGTTGTTTGTCCAGGCTTATTTTTAGCCCTTAATGAGTAAACAACCACAGTATGTTCACATTATAGCGTGATAGATGCAAAGCTCTTCCTCTGTTTCCCAATTACCAGCTGGTAGCAGAAGCCCATGTTTTCATGCTCGGACTTTTCCCTGTCCTTCCCATTTCTGCTTTGAGTTGGACAGGTGCGTGTTGCCCTCCAAATGTCTGTGCTGCAGGGGCTGGGTTCGCGTGGGCTTGCTGTGGAGTTAACTGATGTCTGTCCATAGTTGGGTTCCCAGGCTCAGGATCCACGCATGCAGGCAGTCAGGCAAACAAGCAAAGGGGTAGAAGCTGAGAGAGAGAGGAGGAGGATGAGGAGGAGGAGGATGAGGAGATGGCTGCCTGGCTGAGCCAGCAGGGGAAGGATTATGACTTGAGCATCGTGCCTGAACAGCTTGGGCTGAAGGAGCGTGAGAGAGGCCAGCAGCTGGCCCATGGGGCCCACAGATGGAGCCTCTGGATGGAGAACCTGGTCAGGCATTTCAGATGGACTTGTGGATGACTCATAAGCCCTCAGTGCCCCATACAGTCATGAATCATGAGGCAGGCCATTCCTGTTCTTGTGATGCAGCTTGCAGGTCATGTACTGATGCAGGAAAACAGGAAATGGAACTCATTACTTCCTCTGATTGTCTCTGGAATATTTTTACATAATCACATTGACACATGACTAGTATTACTGAGGTTAATAATGTGATTACCGACCCTGACTAGTCACATTCTGATGAAACCCGAACTGTTTCTCCTTGTATCAAATATATTTTGATTTTCTATTCCCAAAACTTTGATAACTACATTAATACATGCAGTATATGAGTATGTATTAAAAAAAAACAGGTTAAATTACTTATAGTCTTGGAGTGAGTGTAACAACATCACTGGAAATATTAATACATGATGTAGGTGGGTGTGAGTTAACTCACACATAAAGGACTTATTATCACTGGGGAAGTGAGAAAAGCTTTACAGTGAAGTGGAAGTCCAGGCGATGTTAAATTGATTTTAGCATCACAAGTGGCAGTAAGTGGTCATTACTGTGGTGTTTTTGCACCACACTTCCAACAGATCACTTCCCAGATCACTGTGACCTGTACTGTGAAAATCTGTCCTGGTTAAGTGAAGGTAGACCAACTTAAATGCTTTTTATCGCTTTTCTTTGTCTGTTCAGTCATTTTTGATTGTGCTGTATAACTAACCAGTTCTCATATTCACACCCATCATTTGCTGTTGATAGAAGTGTAATCTGCATAACTTCCTTTGAGTCAGATATTTCTCCTTGTTGTATAGAAGTGCTAGCTAAGAATATAATCACTGGGGAAATGCTCTTTATTATAGAGAGGAACACCAAGAAATAGCATGACAGCCCTCTCTGTCTTATGGTTTGAGAAAATAAGATCATACACAAGCTTTTCTTCACATGGAACAACTTCCTGTGCTGCATGTGTCCCGCGTTGGTTCTTGACAGCATTACGATGATGATATGGCATTAAAATTCAAAACATGGCTTCACTCTTTCAAAAACCCATGATGGGAAAGTAATCCATGCTGACTGAAAATGAAAAAAAAAAAAATAGTCAAAAACACATCAGGGAGAATACATATTTTGGGAGAAAATACATTTTATCACATCACCAGGGACCTGCAGCTGGGGGGGGGGGGGGGGCTGTTATCCTTGACAGAATTGCCGCTGCACTAAAATACTAACATTCCTGATACATATGCTATAATCTCTTGACACAATCTTTCCTCTGTCTCCTGGACATCTAAAAAACAAAGCATCTGTGTCACCCAGCTGGTTCGGTTCAGGCTCCCCATGCACTCCCAACTGTTCAGAACACTGTGCTCCTTGTCTGCTGCGTTAACCATTAGCACCCGGTGCGCCACGCAGGTCACGCAAGCTAAGACACTTCATCCAGAAATAAACCAAGACCCTGACACACAGACCCTGCTCTTGTCTTGTGCTATTTGTTTTCTTGCCCATTGTAGCGTTGCCGTCACATGATTCTGCCACTCAAAACAGAAGCAAGGAGGCTTCAGATCCTTTATAGACACGTCATGCATATTTGAAGATAGAGCATTTGGCCCATAAATAGCGCTGCGGCTAAATAATTCACAAAGCATTTGCTGAAAATATATGAATAAGGCTGTGAATTCAGCATGGTGGCCAGATGTCTCCTGTGTGGGATCTGCTGTACTGTATTTGAAGGTGAAGTACAAGCGTGTATGCAAATGATTGTGGCCATGTGGTTTCATAAACGCAGCAGGTCTGAGATGATACTGAGGCACATGGGAATTTCAACAGGGAATCAATGTGCTACAGACTTCACATACTGTATCAGAATATATATCATATGATATATTTAGTATTTTTAGTCTTTATTTGTTCAGACAGTTATAACACCACGGATAAAGACATTCAGAGCATCAATAAATGACTGCCAGGGAGGACATTTTGTTCAAATTTAACTGAGAAGCTGTTAAATAAACCAGATGTTAATTTCTGTTATGGCTAATCTGCCACTAAATATGTCATCACATTATAATAATGGTGACAATATTACCATGAAGCAGTTCTTCTCATTGCCTGCAATGTCCTAACACGAGCAGAGATAAAGCAAAGTGTCTCCATTGGCTCCCATTCAAATATTTCTCCTCCAAATATTTATAATTTAAAATTTGAGTGGAAGAAGTTTAAAATAAATAAAATCCAACAGTCTCAGTTGAATAATAGGATTAGATCTCTCCTGCTAGCTATGAGATGAGGATTTCATTAGTAGAAAAGGAAAGGTATTTGCACAAAAGTGATTTCTTGTCAGCGACACTGTTCATGCTTTTTAGACTGACATATTTATGCCTGCGAGCTCGCCGATAACACTGGAATAATCCACTGCTAACTGATGTTCAGGGTTTCGGGCGGTTCTCCGTATGCTGTGCCGGGAGACGGATCCGTCCTCTGTGGCTCCTCCTCGGGTTCCTTCCATTTCTCCCCTGTTTTTCAGAAGGTGTATTTCTGTATTTCCGTGTACGCTGAAGGCTTGTGAATAGTTGTGCGCTTTCATGTCTGTTTGCTATTATTTTTGCTAGACTTCTGCTTTCAGAGCTACTTTATGATCAAAAAATAATAAGAATAGGATGCAAAGCCAGTGACTGTGACAAATAGATTGGGCAGCCAACATGTGATGAAATTAAGGTCGGCACCCCCGCACAATTTAACTAATCGTCTCATTCTTTTAATGCTGTATGTGGCATTTCTGTAGCAGCTTTACCTGTTTTCCTCCAAGCTTTATTTTATGGTTCATGAAAGTGTTTGCAGAGGCTGGTGATGTTAAGTACATTTTCTCAAATATTGTCCTTAAAGTAGCTATAATTGAATCTGCAGCTCCCCTCGGCTTTATAGAGCTTTATAGTTAGTTTTACCTGATTGTTCAGCCTTCTGGCTGTAACTTTACTGTTTTTGTGTGTTTTCAGCCCAAGTAGGCAGTCAGTGTTGTGTTCACAACTTGTGTCCTCTGTCCCCAACTGGCCAAAATAATCAGTTAAATGTCAGTTTAAGTACAGTTCTGTAGTTATTTGGACTGTACTATTCGATTTTATGCTTCTTCCACTACATTTCAGAGGCTTATAGTTAACTTTTTATCTTACTTTGTCAGCTGTAGTTAGAAGTTACTTTGCAGATTCGAATGTTGACTTCTGAACAACATAACACTTTATTCTGTATGTCATTATGTATAGATGTAATGTCCAATTCCATGCTGAACAGCTTGTTAACAACAGTAATGTGACACCCTGAAAAATAAACATTCTGCAGAGTTTTATATATATATATATACTTACTGCTCATAAGTAAGATTTTGAATGTAGGTCTTTTTTTGCAATTGAACACTTTTACATTGTGGTTGTGGTTCTGCTACTTTTACATGAATACATGAATGAACAGACAGCTCCTCTAAATGCTACAACAACAACAACTCAAGGCCACGAGGGAATTCAGAAGAAGAAGAACCAGGGTGTTACTGCTTTTACTTTTTCTTCCAAGATTTTCCTTTCGGGTTCAGGAATTTGAACTGACAACCTTTAATGAATTATGCTGCTGCCAGCTCAGGGTGCATTTTTAAGTGCCCACCTCTCTGTTGGTCGTTTGAAATCCCGAGGAGGTTACACGTTCCTGGTGAAAAGGAGAGCGCTGTAATAGAAGGCATGCTTTAATAGCGGTGTGTTTCAGCATACCAGGGCGATACGAGCTCTACGTCTGTTTCTCATACAAAAATAAGTCCAGTAGTGCAATGATTTTTTTTTTCCCATGTGAATGTACAACCAACAATGGAAATACAATCCCGGCATCCCTCGCCATTTAATTTCCCAGCGTCTTTTCCCAACTTTCATTCCTTGTCTGCCACACACAAAGCACAAACACACATAAACAGAAGGTGTACACACGTGCGAGCGTGGATGCACACACATGCGCATATGGATTCAGCTGACGGTACTGAATAATTGAGAGGCTGCAATAAAACAAATGGTGCGCATTAGAGGGAGAGATGGTCGTGGAAATGGAGAGAAAGCTCAGGGATTGCCTGCAGGTGAAAGTTAACATGGGACTTGTCATGTATGGGTGTTAAAGGGAGAACACCAGACATTAGTGTGCTCCTGTGACAGCTGGATTCATGATTGCCTTTTTCCTCTTCTTCTTTCTCCTCGCTGGTCTCTTTTGCACACACAGTAGCACAAGTTCAGTGCACAGCAAGCAAGTCAAATGAACTGGAACGAATGTAACTTGAGGGCCTTTTCGCTGCTTCTGAGATCAAGATGTTATAAAATATGAATACACAAATATTGAATTAATATGTAAACCAAAAAATAAAAAAAAAGAAATGACCTGGGGAGTGCAGTTTGCTACATTGCACAATATGTCGTGTCAGAGAGGATTATGCAACCAAACATTGTTTACGTTGTTGTGTGGCCGGATCAGGTCCCGAGCCCTGTATGAAAACAAACAGGAAACAGGTCAGTATAATTCTGTATGTGTACTTTACTACACTACATTACCCACCACTTGTTTTCTTTACTCACAGTGTGTATACAGAGTATACACCCCAGGCCTCTGTGAAGAACATCAGAAACTCACAAAAAAAGCATCGTCTGGCTTAATTTTCACCACAATGAAATTATGCAACAATCCAATCTGATGAGTTCCTGTTAAACTGCTGATGTTTCTCCTCACTTCCTGCGTGAACTCGGTAACAGCACAGTTATTGGGCTTTCGTGAAAAACTGTGGGTGATTACCACGCTATCTGCCGTTAGCTAACATGACCAAAACCTGCCCGGGTTCATTCAAAGGTCTGCAAAAAGTCGGCACTTGCTGCTGCTCTTAGAGAATTTCGCTCTGAGCACATGGACAGTCAGAGGAGAAGAGACATCAGTGGAATAGTTATGCTGTTTAGAAGGTCTCTTTTGGTTTGTGAGAAAAAGCAAGAAAAATATGGAGCCACGCGCATGTGAAGTCTTCAGATGAAGAGTCGTGTGATGAAGGAGCGAGGCTTGACGACACCTTTTGCCTCAGCTGTCCCGCATCCAGCAACACACTCCAATCAAACGTGTGTTAGTGCACGTTCACTGAATATTACCTTTAAAGACAAATTCTTCCGTTTACGCAGAATAAAATCCATGGTGTCATAGTATTACAAACCACCGTGAAGTGTTTTGGGTCCTGAATGTATCGCTCAAATTGAACATCTTCGATTGTATTTCCTCTACTAAGTGGCCTAAATATGAACATGCTGTTGTTAATCAGGGATTACTCGTAGTCTGTGTGTAGCACTTTATTGGCCAGCTTGATTCCCTCCCAGCCTCAGAGCGCCACTCAGTTGTAGCAGAACGTTATACTGTGCATCATAGTTAGATGGTTATTATACCTCTGGTACACTGGAGTAACCTGCGCCATAATACTGTATGCACAGAGATAAATGAACATGTACATGTATTGGAATTCAATTCATATGAAGAGCCGTGTGAGATTATGAGAGGTCCCGGTGTAATCTAGAGGTTGGTTTTTTTTACTCTAATTATTTCCCCGTAGACGCATTTCAGCCGAGAGGCGCACGGCGAAAGACTCCCACTACGTATTATCTATTCTAGCAGACAAATGACAAGAAACAAACAAGTGCTGCAAGGTATAAACATGATTAATATATCTAAGTGACTAAATTAGTTCATGTGCTTTATCTTCACTCGATCATTCTCTAACTTTCAGGTTATACTTTATTACTGCACACCTGTCCTGGGAAGCTACCGTCCCAATGGCAAGGTGAGATGCTTTTTATTTGAACTTTATTACCTCTGATCATAGCTGCCGTGACAATAGGGTGTCTGTTCGTGATGTGTTGCTATTTACAAGCAGCCGTATCTCTGAATAAGTAATAGGACCAGAGAAGGACTGCAGCATGGGTCACCTTTGTGTGGTAAGGCTTAATTTAGCTGGGAGTTTTGAGTTGCAGTTGCCTTTGACTTCACATTCAAGAGCCGACCAGACACTGGCTAAATCCCACAGATTCAATGATGATGCATTTGTCAGTCAAAAAGGCAGAGACAAAAGTTAGGATTAAATTCAATCAGGCAACACAACAGTTTACACTGTTTAGAATGGGAACACGGAGTGATAAAAATATTACATGTCAAATACACGGTGCGCACATGTAACAATTAATTGTTGGCAGTTGAGTGTTAGCTGCTTTGTCATAGGGGGAAAACTAATACTGAGAGAGATTACTCACCGCACACACGCATTTTCGCTGCTGGCTATATTTGCACTAATTTCATCAAGTTCTTCAGGATTCCAATTAAAGGCAGCTGGAGCTATTTAAGTCAAGACAGCTCAGTGAAATGTGACTTTGTGACACTGGTTGACCTTTGGGTAAATGCCTTTCACAGCACAGTCCTCTTATGCATTTCTAATGTTCTGTGTTATTCAGAAGGGTGACTGTTCTCCACTCTGTCTGATTGTTAGGATGATATCAAATGTTTTGTTTGGTCGTTTGAGAGAGAGATGAGACGAGAGGTGGTCTCTCAGAGAAATGTTCAGCTCTTTTAACTGTTCATTATTGGTCCAAACACAGCACACGAGGGCATTAGAAAGGCAGTTTCTGTCCTCGGCTTAAACACTCCGCCAGTTTTATTTTGACAATGAATGCACACATTATATGTAATTGTGATTGTTTCTTCATCAGCTGATTGCTTCATATCTCACATTTCATTTCAGGTGTGTGAATTAAACTGTGCATGTTCTAAATTACGACAACCCCAAGTTCCTTACAGAACTGTGCAATACTCACCCACAATCACCACCTTCCACTACTGTGATGATATATATAGCCTGTATAACAGTATATTGTACAGTGTTTACTTTAAAACTGTTCATTTATAACTCTTTTATTTTTGAAACTGTTTTGCACACTTTTGCCTTTTGCACTCTGTTCTCTTCTTGTGACCTGCCACGAGTGAATGTGAATTTCCCCACTGTGGGATCAATAAAGTTAATCTTATCTTATCTCTATCTTATCTTACCTTATCTCTATCTTGTAACATTATCACCAAAGCAGTGAATAAGCTAACAATTCACTCGTAGTTTTAAAGCTGTGCATATTAATATAATTGCATTAATTGACTACATATAATGTGAAAGCAGCTATTCATACTGATGAATCCATACAGAATTGTCACTTCACTGCTCCCTTCATCTCTATGGAGACTTTAGTGTCTTTCAGCTTGTTGTTTTTGTGGTTTTACAGCCTGAAACCCAACTGTTTTGGTTCATTTCACTCTCATCATCGTAGCTGGTGAATATAAAGGAGAATTTAACTCCGTACCATATTACTTAGTGCTAAAGGAACATACTAATGTTTTCTTTAAGGTGTGGAGGTGTTCAAATTTGATTGTACATTAATAGGTACCGATGTAGCCTAAAATATAAACAGAAAACTGCTTGTTTTCTTTTTTCAGAAAAAAGAAAGCGATTGAGAAAACACTCTAGACGTCACCTGCACAACGTCACTTTCACTCCCCTGAAATACAGGTACATATGAACCGGAAAAACAATTTTACAAGCACAGCATGCGAGTAACAGTTACATCTTAGTGGATTTACTGTGGACTGTGTAAAGTCTCACGTTCGAAAATAGACATTTCTGTGATGACACGACTGTGTCAGCGCGGTAGGCTGTAAGTTAATATTACCTGTAGCTAATGAATAGGGCAGCGTGTAATGTGTTTGATGTTGAGTGAGTGGAAGAAAAGTGACTGCCAGCAGGAGGAAGAGAGAAAAAAAGTCAGCAGTAAAATATCAATCTGACTGTAAACGTACAGTTTAGGTTAGTGTGTCGGGTCGTACACACTACTTCAGCCCTTTGGCACATGTGCTCCTAAATAATTTTCATTTAGGATTTTCATTTATTGATTCTTGAGGGGAAAGGTTAGCCCTGTGTTTGGGAAAAGACTGCAGACATCAAGACTAAACACTGCTGGAGCAAACCTGGAGAGTTGGGGGGGAAAAAAAGAGTGCAGTCGACGAGAGAGCCGTGGTGTTTTAGCTCCACCTTTTCCGATAGGATGAGTGCATCACACTCCTCAACAGCAGGCTACCAGAAAAAAAAAAAACCCAGCACGCAATGGATTGTTTCTGTCAGCACCATCCACAGCTTTCAGTAATGGGAATGCAAAAATAACCATTCTGTTGTGTAACAAACTGAACTGAAGCAGACGGCTTGGTGGAAACGACGCTTTACAGTAGTGTGTGTGTGTTAAATAGATTTAACTGTTTTTCCGGCGGATGGAGAGAAGACGGAGACAGCAGCTGTCAGCAGATGTGGGAGAGGTGAACAGTGCACGCCGCATATTGCATGAACCGTATCTGAAAGTTAAGGGTTAAGTTAAGCCTCAAGTGTCCTCGAGTCCTAGAAACGCCCCTGGAAACACAAAGAGCTACAGACGCTGTAGGAAAGGGGGAAGGACTTTGAACAAATTATGGCTAAGGTGTTGGAAACCACTATCTGTGCCCAGTATTTACTGATAACAAAAATAAGTACATTTTCTGAGTTGTTGCTCACTGCTCACTTATGCTGTGTAAGCATGTTTTATTATTAATATTATTATTATTACTGGCAGGTTTACTTTATCTGTCCAGCATTTCAAGCCAATGTTGAATATATAGCGAGATCAGGTTAATGGATAATTTGTAAAATGTTCTGAGAAATAATCATTTGAAATCACGATAATGATTCTCTAATTAAAACTCACAATTGTATGCAGCGTGCACACATTGTTGTAACATTACAGATGGGTAATGTTAATTCCACTAACCTGCACCGTGGATTTTCGCCATGCGCTAATTACCTTATCAGCTCCCCTCACAGTGCTCCACCACTGATCCCTATGAAAGCTTCATATGTGTGTAAACTGCACACATGCATGATTGCTCTCCAGTCAGTTCTTTAGCATCATGGGTCCTGATAGTGCTGCAGGTCAGGTGTACCGTCAATGTAAAGCTCCTCACAGTCTCTACTGCTGATAACAGAGTGACTAATAGACCCACACAATAATGCCATTGAAAAGAGGTCACATGTTAAGTGAGTGCAATTTGCCCCTGGCGATTAAAGAGTATCTCTGGCCTATTTCACTGGCTTACCTCTGAAAAAAGTGTGATTAGCAGCAAGTTGAGCTAACGCGCCTCGAAGCACTGAGCCCGGTAGCGGTGTCCGTCAGAGGGAACGTTACTCCTGTTTAGCAAGAGTAACGCCTTTTTCCCTGGTGGCAAAAATGATGAAAAGCCTTATTTGGTGCACAGATGCATGTAGCTTTAGGGATTTAGTAGGCACTTGTGATGGACATAAGTTGTGGTGTTTCTTACATTCAAAATGGTACGTGTAATACAATACTTAATGGGTGCACTATGTATGAAAATGTGCAGTCGAAAGGGAAGCAGGAGAGCTGAGAGTGATTTGCATCTACAGATTTATATGGAGGATGCTTTCGTCCAACACAACGTACAAATGAGATTCAGTCCAAGCCACAGTATGAAGGAGATGAGCCTCGGTTACAAGGTTGCAGGTGTGGCAGGATGTGCTTTATTTTTTTCTTCTTTACTTTCTGGAAGGAGATGAGGATAAAGAGAACTGATTGTTAATTTGTATATACACAATTTTTCCTGCAGATTTATACACACATCTTTTATTTAACCAAACTTGTCTGATTGCTAAACGTGCTGGTGTGGCGTCTCTGCACCCTGTGGGCTGGTGCAACAACCTCTTTGTGCTCAGAGGAGAACCAAAGTCTTTGCTCCTGACTCGGGATGCCAGTGGTGCATCATACCTGCCCCTGGCACTGCTACACACTCCCTGCAGATCACTGATGGCGTGTGGATTGGCACAGAGGTGGAGAAAACACGGTGCCAAGACACAAACACAGATGCATACAAACCGAATACAGTTGGCTGGACTACAACACGGCCACACACACTTTCTATGCCTTTCTCTCTGTGTCTCTGAAAAGAAGAAACCATTGGGACTTTGGCAGCGCTTATATTTAGCTGCTGCAGTCTTTTTTTTTTTTTTTCTTTTCTTTTCTTTTTTTTTTTGTAGTGACGTCTCCCACGGTCTCCCCCAGCTATTTTATCAAGTCATCCTGTCAGGCAGGCAACCCCGCACTGCTGCATTATTCATACTCTGCTATGGAGACAAGGGAATCGGAAGTCCCGACCACCACTTTGATGACATGCAAAGACGGGGAGGGGGGGTGGGGGGGACGATTCTCTGCAACGTTTACCTCTGATGTCGCCTGTGCTTCCTCGGCTGCTGTGATCATCAAGTTGAACATGGGAATCGTAAATGAAACTGTAAAAAGTGTGTGGCGGGGCTGTCATGTGGAGGTGGTGAGATTTGGGAGGGTAAATGGAATGCTTACATATGTGTGCCAGGGTAAGAATCATGTATGTGTGAGTGTGTGCTGAATCTCCTGTTAGCATGTGATCAAATTTTGTTTAATGTTATTTCTCCCCCCCCCTCCTCTGGTATTGCATTTATGCAATACATTCATTAAAACCATCCATCATCCTCATAGCTGTGGATTTCCCTTGTACAAGCAACAAAAACCCTCAGCTCCCTTCCGTACTATAAATATCTATCATGGTGAAACACCCTCCTAAGGCTTTTTCAGAGACAAATCTAACCAGCAGCTTGGATACAATATATCTAAGTACATTACTGGGTAATTACATAATCTGAACATTCTGTCAAGGCAACGGATGTGATGGAGAAATGAAAACCGCGTGTCCCTCATACATCATATTTCTGAAAGTCTGGGCGCAGCTTAGGTTTGATAGAGATCGTGGCTGTAAGGAATGTGGCTGATCCTCCATCATAGAGATTTTCTTGTTAGTCTAACGTCATAATAGGAACACCGCAAAGCACACACACACACACACACACGCATACACACTGGTACTGCTCAAGGAATAAAGGTGTGTATGCAACCCTGATGTAAAAGTAGGAAAATACCAGCACAACTGACTGACTGTGTGTGCTGATGTTTGCTGATTTACAGAAGTTTGCATAAATGGTCGAGCCTGATTGACAGTATGAGTTCCTGTGTTGACTCAGTGTGATTGAGTTGGAGATGTGAGTGCACTCTGCTGGCAGCGTTTTCCATTTGTCACCATCTTGAGCCGCGAGATGGGCCGGCAGGCGCCCGTCGGACCGGAGAGCTCCTGTCTGCCTCTTCGTAATCCCACTCTTAGCATGTGCAGGCACGTCTACGGCCCGCAAGAACACCCATCTCATGGAAACTAATCCATTGATCCCTCTTCGTGTGTCAGTCACAAAAGCAGTTTGAGCTATGAGCCTCAGAGCTGTGCTATGTCAAGTGTAGCCCTCAAGCTGAGGAATCCATACTGTGAAAGTAACCTGGGATGCAAATGATCTAAAGATGGGTCTGTGCATATGTGGTGCACAGAGGAGCAGGGTATGTGATTGAAATAGATGCTTTTGTTATGACAGTTGAACCATTTCCATCACGTTGTGAATAACATGTACGATTAAGGCACGTTTTTATTAACGACTGCCTGAGCAAAAAAGCCATGAAATACCACCAGGAAACATCATTTATCATCCCCTGTTTCTCTAAAGTCGAACAGTTTTTTCCTCCTCTTTATATATTGCGTCTCAGAATAAAACCCAAATATAAAGTGATATAAAATGATTTATGAAAGAGGCTCATTGGAGAGCAGGGCAATGAAAATGCCATCCGCCTGAAAATCTAATAAGCATCCTCTCTGAATCGGCGAATAAGGCGGTGGTATGTACAGGAAGCCTTTCACAGGATGATCATGTATTAAACAGACTTCCCCTCCTCAAATATTCATGGGGAGAGATTACTCATTAATCTTTCATTATCTTCTATCTCTCTGTTTAGCATACATCAGGAGCTTGCAGCTGTTATTGGTTACAATCACCTTCGTTTCACATTTTCCCATGTGAGGTTGCTTGCAGTTTCATGCTCATTGCATTTACATGCGGCAGGTAATGAGTCAGCTCAATATTTGAGTTTCCTGTTTTGTCGTCTCTTTGTCTGCTCTGGCAATCAAATTGGAGGTTTTTGTGATGGAAGAGCCAGGCAGTAAGTTCTTTGGGAATTTAAGCTCAGGGGCTTAAGTGGGAGAGGAGTTTTGGTGCCACACATTGCCAGGCTCACCGGGGCTTAACAAGATCTGTACATCAGCACAAGATGTTTGTCTCACTGACAGGACACACTTCCACTTGTCAATAAAGCTGCAGGTGCACCAACAAATCTGAACAAACAGGCAGTGGGCAAACAAGTACAGAACTAACTGCATGACCACAGAAGTATTATCAGGTAAATGTACTGTAAAAGTAAAAGTATTCATTCTGCAGGAAAGTGGACCCTGTCACTGATGTGTTAATGTTTAAGCACCGTTTCTATAATAATTTAGTTTCATTTTTTTGTGAAATATTGGATATTGTTATCTCTTTTGATCTTGGGCAGTAATATGGGAAGTTTAAAGGAGATATTTTTCACTGGTTGAACTGCTGCCTACTCATCTGAAAGGATA
Source organism: Scatophagus argus (assembly GCF_020382885.2). Lineage (NCBI taxonomy): Eukaryota > Metazoa > Chordata > Actinopteri > Scatophagidae > Scatophagus > Scatophagus argus. Next base: position 7,311,489 of record NC_058505.1, on the reverse strand, counting down.
AAAGGAGTCTCAACTTGTCACAAGCCAAAAAGATTGGAAACCACTGGTTTGATTAGCTTGCTTGCGTAATGCATTGTATTGTATAAACTCATCACATGCCTTTTTTTTAAAAAAAAAATCTGATTCTGAACAGAAATTTATGACTAGCTGTCACATAAATGAAAAAAGTGCAATTTCCACTGAAATGTGGGCGAGTCGAAGTATACAGTAGAAGATAATAGAAATACTCGAGTACAAATAACGATGTACAGTACCTGAGTAAATGTACTTGGTTTTTTTTCCACCACTACAAACAGTCACACTGAAGAACTAAAATGTCTATTTTCTGTGCCACCATAAAAAGGCTTAACAAAAAGACCAGGATTTAAGGTTTTAAAGTTTGCATCGTACGATCAGCGTCGAGTTCTTTGAACTGCGCTCATTTGAGTGATGCTGTGACGTGAACGATGTGTTCTAAATTAGACTTTTGGGGGTGAGAAAAAGAACAAATTGTTGATCTGAGATGAAAGAAGTTGGTAGTCCGTGGAGGTCAGCGGTTCACTGACAGCATACTTGGCTTCCCAGAACCGCCTCCAGCATGATTAAGGATTTGTGCTGTGATGTGATCCCAGTGATTACCATAGATGACTATGGGAGGGCAAAGCTGGGAGATGCTGTGTAGGACTTCAGGGGGGGCACTGGTGGGCAGGGGCTTTATCGACCTGCTCCTTTGGATTCCTGTTAATAATATACAGGGACTTAACACGCCTACACATGTGGACAGTGTGCAGACGGAAATACATGGACAAAAGCACAAACCGAGATGGCAGAATACATAACAGCAATGTGTCACTCTATAGATATATCACACATGCACAGTCAAAAAGAGACATTCATGTGAACTCAGTAACACCACAAATCATTGTTTCCTTCATGTGAGGAAGAAAGTGTTTCAAGTGAAGCAAAATATAAATGTTCCTGCTCATAATGACTTTTCTCACTGCTGTCATCGCCTGCCATCATCATCACCATGGTTCTCGGTAGCTCAGACCTTGTTATCCTGTCTCCGCTCTTTTCTTCATGGTCTGGCTTACTCATAACAATGCAATTAATCAGAAGTTATGGGTAGAGTTACTTTCCAGCAAAACAGAAATTCTTCCCTCGGAAAAGAAAAAAAAAATCTCAATTTATTTCGTGAAAGAAGAGAAAACACTGCTTTGGGCCTTCTTGCTATTCTCTCAGTCCACCCATATGACTAATGTGATAGTGAATCAGTGTTGTGCAGAACCCAGTCAGGCTCAGGCTGTTCCCACTGGTCATCCGGCTTTGAAGAGGTATGCATGTCTGCCATCTGTTGTTATTTTGGACACACGCTGGCATCATATAATGACACATTGATTCATATCTATTGACAGGCTGTCTGACAAAATAAATAAATAAATAAATGAAAGCAAATCTAAAGAGGAGAGGAGGCTGTTGTGATTGTTGGTTGTGATCGTTGACTGTGTATAAAGATGGAGGACATGAGATCTCGCCAAAACTGAAGCCAAAACGTGTCAGTCGCCCTCTGGTGGCTGGCTACAGAACAAATCATAGATCCCCTCACCCTTCATGTTAACAGAAGGGACTTTGACCAAACTAAAACGTCAAAGTACACATCAAATAAATGTGTAAAAAAGTTGATTTCTGTCATTTTAGTTTGTTTATATCACGCTGATGTACTGTATGTTCAAGTGTTCTGTTTGAGTTAACAAATAAAGTCATCGGTGCAAGATGGTTTTGCTTGTATGCGGGAAATTTTGGCTTCACATTGTGCAGTGTGAGGAAGTGATGAAGTTAGTTTTAGAAAATGAACTTGGCTAAGGCCAAAATCACTGTAGTTTATCACAATAATTACCAGAAAATACAATATAGAATGGTTGGTTATTGGCTGATGTTTTGTTTTTAAACTTCGCATCGGTCAGGATCTAATTAAGACCAGAGCAAAGAGTGAATATTCAATAATTAAAGGAAGACTATAGTGTGCCAGGTAACGTCAGCGAAATGCATGGTTGGATGTGATCTGACAGGAAAGGTCACGCAACACAGGATGAAGTGATAAAACATGTGCCTGTGACCCGACTGGAGTTTAATTCCCAATGGTCCTCGACATCAAAATTGGACCGTGTCGTCTTGATCACAGTTGACGCGCCCCTATTGTTCCCCTCCTCCCACTTCAGTTCACAGTGACTCGGCAAAATACAGAACAAAAGAAAACCTCTGCGTGTATGGTGAAAATGACGATTCACGGCCACAAAGCCCGATGCGGCATACACCATATGCTGCCATGAAACTAAAGCCTTACTTGTCTCTGTATTCAGTGACCTGTTCAATGGCTGAAGTCCTCATTAAAGACAAAATGACAGCGAGGACACATGGAGATCCCAGAAGTTTACTTGCCAGTGCTGGATGCATTGAGGCAATGGCGCCTTGGCTGACGAAAGCATGATGGCAAGTCCCAAGATCCATGGAGGGAACAATGAATCAGATTCAAACAGCACAGTGTAGCACTGTCAGGAGTACAGTGTCAGCTGAAACAGATGGGCAGGCGAAACAGCTGTGTCTAAATTAATAGGCTGTGCAGCATCAAGCTGACAGCCCGTCTCAGTGGACATTATGTTAGTAACTGACTGAACTGTAATCAGATTACAAACACTTTGGAAAAAGCTAAGTGATGTCTTTTTGAATTAATGAAACACATTAAGAAACAATAGCAGAAAGTGACACATTTTATTTAGTCTCATTTTTTTTTCCTTATGAACTGTGTAAGAAACTTCCCAGTGTTGTGTTATGGTGCAGTCTGTTGTGTATGCAAATTTCAATTTTGGTATGATCTCTTTGACTTATGTTAGAGAATGATGCTTCAGAAGACTAAACATCAAGACTGTTTCACACTTTTCCAGTTTGATTACAGAGTTCAGGAATAGCTTATGGCTGGCCTAAACAAGCACGATATGTCACGTAACTGCATTAATAACCAGAAATTCTCAATAATGCTAAACATCTTATATTACTTAACATATTATCGAGCCCTCGCCTCTTTACAAATCCAACAGACCAGCATTAGTATTCATGATGAGTCGTGTTCTGTCCACCAGACAAACAGAAATCCAAAACCTAAACTATTTTCAAACCTAAACTCTCAAACTCTCTTTTTAGCTCAGTTTTGGTCTTCACCAACTACTTCTTACATAGGTTAGAAATAATCACTTAATAATCAACAATAATATCATGACATCCATCAATCAGTCAGTCTTCAACTTTTAGTAGCACAGAGCGGAGATTCATTAGTTTAGCAAACTGCACAGGCCATACAACAGACTTTTCTTTTCAAGGTTCAAATCAAATTTCCTCCAGCGTCATATCCAGCATGCTTGTGCTGTACAGGAACTACAGAAGCTAGATACTCTCAAGATGCCATCTCATCTTGACTTGAAGCTTAAGAGAGCAGTTAGTGACTGAAAACGGTAAACCAAGACAATAAGCTTAAATATACAAATGCAGAGTTCAATGATAACTGTTTTTGGGTTTGTATGAATGGATGACACCTTTCATTTTACACACAGTCATTTTTCATTTTTTTATTGTTTGTATGAAAATATTGACTGGTTTGGCTTTAAAGTTTAGCCATCAATAATTGTGGGTCTTGTTAGATGAAGGTAGCTATGGGACCCACCAATACTGTTGATCGATCAGTCACAAAGACTCATTGTGGAGCTGTCATGGAAACAGTCTTTGCATTGACTTAGCAGCCTTATTGTTTCTCTCACCACAGAAATTATATCCTGTGTGTTCAGCAACCTGGATACTGAGTCTCGCTTTCTGTTTGGCTCACGTAACTCTTTGGTTCCTTCACTTGTGTCTCTTACTTTAATATTTAAGGAGAATTTGAATTAGTTTACCTCTCCCATTTGTGGCAGCATCTTTTTCGTTTTTTATATTTCATGCGTCCTGTGATGCTGTTGATGTTTTTTCTGAAGTTCTTCATTAGGTTTGGCATATCATAAGCTCCATAAATGGAGAGATGAATTTAACAACTTTTCCTTGACAAAAGTAAGCAACGCACCAAAATTTAGCCTTCACCAGCAAACATGAGAATGTTTGAGGAGAGAATTTTTATTTGTGCTCGGCAGACAATTAGTGAGACTCCAGAGACGTTGTTACAGCTCAGGAAAAGAGGGACCGGCAACGGGAGACGGTGCAGACTCAAGACTGAGGTATAAACTTCCCGCTTGATAATGAACACTTTAATGAGCAACTTAAAAACACACCAGGCATGAGTTTTTGTACTGAAACCATCACATGAAAACAACTGTAAACATGTAAATGTAAATAAAATTATATTGCTAGATCTCTTCTAAGTCAAATACTACTCTCGTAAAATGGATGCTAACTTATTCAGAGGTGAATTAAAAATCTTGACGCACTTGTGCTGATTTTCACTTATTTGAGACTGTATTTACATACCATACTCGTGCCAGTCAGTGTCATCTCAGACTGCTTTGAACCAGCTTCCCTGAGACGCCCTGACCAGCTTCCCTGACCTTCCTGCCTCTGCACCTCGCTGTTTTTTTTTCCTTTCTTTCTTCATTATAGCATTGGAGACACTGTGAGACACCCCATGAGCTTCAAAAAAAGTTCATATTTGAACAACCCTTTGTTGGAGCTGTCTTTGTGGCTTTCAAATGTGAGATTTATAAGCAGTATCCTGGGCTTGGAGAGAGAGATTTTGTCCTCTATTTACAAAGAGGCCCTCTGCTGTTTTATCTGTAGGACATGTTTTATTCCAAGAATGCAGTGCGGTTTGAAACTCTGCCTCATGGACTACTGGTCCATGAACAGGGTGGATGGGGACAGGATGTGTCACCAGGTTGTTGACGTGTTGCCACTGGGAAACGTCTCCAAAGACACGAGCATCTGACATGTGGTTTTGATACCGTCCAATGGTTTCTGATGAGAATGAAATCATCCTGAGACGAAAACTATTCCCCATCTATTCTTAGGAGAGAAGAAATTTAAAAAAAAAAAAAATATGTGTAATCTCTTAAGCTCTAACTCTGCAGTGGAAATTCAAGGATGTTAAAAATGATTAAACCTTAAGTTTAATTTTTCTTTTATCGGAGAAAAGTCAACCTCAAATACGCCTTAATCACTTCAGATTTCTCCCACTCGTTGGGTTATGTAATTGAAATGCCGCTTCGTTGACTGTACCCCACTACTTTCTCATTCTTGAGTAGTAAAGGTTTTCAGGGATTGTGGTAAAATTATCTCCCAGTTTGCGTCTGCAAAAGTCGACAAATGAAACAAGTGGGAACATTTCTGGGACTGAACACAGCCTCTATAATGAAGGCTAGTTTGGCGACAGGGGATACCATATGTAGGTGATTTACCAGGATGAGGAAAACATGGCAGGTGGGAACAGGAGAGAGGTGAGATGGTATGGAAGCAAGCTGGAGGCCACTGATCACCATTCTGCAAAAGCAGCGTGCAGAGTGAGAATATAATTAAGGGGTTTATGTCCACCACACAAGGCGGTTTTGGTTAGTTTTATTTTGTCTCTGTCAAGTTAGAAAGAAGTGTGTTTCATGCAGAGTTAACATGTTTGTCTTAAATTGGTAAAGAGAATAGAAGGGGATTTAAATTCAGGAGATGTATGGTTGTATTTTCTGTTTAATAAGGAAAATAGTCAGATGCATTCATGCATCTCCCAGCTGAAACTACAGGGGGCGACCAGATCACCTCTTATGGGAGAAAGTGGTATTACAATACAGAACAGGCTGAGGATGGCTGGTTAGCATGCTAACTACTCTGAAACACAGTACTAATATCAGACCTGTTATTTCTTCACATTCTGTTAATAATTTTAGCTACTTTTCTGAATGTTTTAAAATGTTTTTAAAGACAAATGGCACATTGCATTTTTAAAACAAAAATATGAAAACAAAATCAGACTGTCTTGGTTTGATGAATATGCAAAGAAGTGGGTGTAAAGATATTTTTGTGGTCAAAAGCCATTAGCTACCACTGCAAACCATCTCTCATTTTACATCTTTATGTATTTTCCACTTCGGACTACTTTTCATACCTCCCTCCTCTTTGTAGTTTGCTTCTGAAATGCCAATCAATGTGAATTCAGAAACAGTGTATAAGGTTACACAGAATCTAATGGGGCAGCACCTTCCTCACTACAGTGTGCTGCACTCTGAAAGGTCTGCTACTGCACAGGGAATCTTTGGCAGAGTAAAAAATGTTCATATGTAAGACACTGTCATGTTATTCAGTGTGATCTTTGATTCCTGTCAACCCATTCTCTTTTAGAACATCCAGACCTCCAAAAAAATACAGTTCACACTAAGCCTGTTAAGCCGACCAGGCTGTCCAGCCCTGGCAGGTAGATCCGACTGATCCAACTCCTCAGAGACACAGTTGTATTTTCTCCTCCATACGAAGGTAAAAATACAACATTAACTGTCTCATCTGTGACAGTACTGTGTGTCTGTGTGGGATGAACACTGTTGGTCAGACTAAATGTGCCCTAAAGGTCAAAACCGCTGAACATACTGTAAGGCTGCAATTTGAAGTGACAGTGAAGGCGCTGTATTTGTATCCTGCTGTTACTGTTAAAGGCAAATCACATAAGTCTGTCCTGTATCAATCTGATCATGTCAGGGATTTGGAAAGGTTGTCTGACAGTAAGGGATGGAGACCTTTGGGCAGAGCACACAGTGAACTCAGTGGAGGTTTCAATGAGGAGCTTAACACCTTTATCTTCTCTTTTTTTAAAGCAGTTATGCAAATAAATCTGGTTATAGTATATCTGCCATGTCCATATCCAGTGCTGCTCAGCGCTTTGTTTTCTTTATTCTCATTTACACCACTTCCTATGCATGTTCACCCATTCATTCCTATGTGAAGCTGTTTGTAGTTCCACTGCAGGCTTCATCCATCTGTTGAAGACTGACACTGGACTGTTTACAGTCTAAAATCACTCTGCCGCTCAGTATTTTTTCAGTGCTGATTTCATTGAAATGAAGGCAGATGTGAGTGTCTACTCAGTGCTGTGCCTTCTCCACATGTGACATTATGATGTGGACTGAGTGACATGCATTTGAATGTGGAGCTACTTGTGCTCTCGCATATACCTCCTCTCCTCCCTTCTCCCAAACAATTCATCTGTCTGCCATTCTTACAGGAAACAGAAAGGGAACAGAGGGTTGAGGAATACTGTCTCATGTTTATATTTAGATGAAAGAGAAAATAACAGATCAAATGTGGCTTTTTGAACAATCAGCATCAACACCAACAATCAGAGGGTGTATTTTTCCTCTAGGTTCGCCTGTCTTCTGTTTGGCTCTATTTATGAACTCTCCAGGGAAATGTTATATCAGCTCTGATCTGTCCCACTAACTGAGGGAACCTGCTGCAGCTCTGCAGCATCACAGGGGGCTTAACTGTTCCTCCACTTGTGCTGGCTAACTCAACAAATCTGCTCTCTGATAAGAAACTCTAGTGCAAAACCGTCCACATCTGGAGACCGCTGCGCTTGCCAATATGATGCCATTCAGACTCTTGCTTGTGTTTTATTTATATCATTACAGCTCTCGGTGCAGTAATACTGAGGCAGACACCAGCCTGCCGCTAAGTGACCAGACTCTCGAAGTCAGATCATTTATAGCGATTGCCCATATACATTGATTGTGGAAAAAGATTACGTTGTATTCTAAGTTAGAATAATGTGCTGCAAACTGACAGGAAAGCCTGGGATTAACTCTTGTATGTTTTCTTTTTAAATGAATAATTTGTTTGTTGTTGAGTATTAGAAGTCACACACGCGCGTATGTGTTTACGAGGTTGGCGATGTTGTTTATCCTCTGCTACTGAAAAATGTTTGTCTTGTCTGACTTCTTTGGTTTGTGATAGTGTGTGGCCACATGAGGAATTACAAGCTAATAGTTAAAATTCTCTTAGTTTTCCAAGTTTCTCATCCATCAATTGCTTTAATGGGTGGGTCCATTATTTTTCTGTGCTTTTGAGGTTTTTATATCTTTATGTAGCTTCCCAGTAGTGTCACTTACACATTCAAAATGCAAACACTCAGATATTGATCCAAGTACACATTTTATCCTCAAAATACTGTTTCCCCAAGCCCTTCTTAAAAGCAAGCTGCACACTGCAGATAGGATTAAGCCTTCACTTCTGCTAAATTCACAAAAAAATCCATCCAGCAATGCAGCACCTTCCCACTGGATTGTTTTTGAGCTTTGGAATGTAACTGCCATGAAACAGTTTTATTTCTCCCAATGTACTGTTTAGCTAGCTAGCATTTCTCGCTGTCTCCATTCAGTCTGTAGTTCATTCAACCACTGCTGCTGTCTGTCTACAAGGTTGAGCTGCACAGTAACTTTGAATAGCATTATTACAAACAACAACTGACAAATCTTGAAACAAAGGTTTATTAGCAATAAAATCCTCTTCCGGCTCCAAGACTTCAGTCACATGCATCCCAGTCAGATACAGTGTGTTTACACCTACTTGTTTTACCTTTGTGATTAAAATGTTATTTTTATCCACTGCTAAAACATGTTTGCAGTATCTACAGAACGTTTGCTAACATAAGCTAACATTAGCTACTCATACCTAATATGTCATAATAACATAATGATAAAATGTTTTTTTTCTTTCAGAATTCACACACTCTCACTTTAAAGCATCTAATTCAAGCCTGAAGTCCTGAAGTATCCTAGCCTGCATTGTTAGTTGATGAAGTTTCCCCCTTTTTTTGTGTCAGGGGCTGATTAAAGATTAAACCACAAACGCGATCTAGTAGATCACAACCTATACGTACAGGCACAAGGTGCGGCATGCACACGACGAAAGAAAATGGTGCCTAAGACATCACCTCAGGTATAAATTTGCTGACAGACATATTGGATATTTCTGTTAGGCATTGTCAATTATTTTCCTTCACAGCCTTGTGCACACACAACCACAGCCTGTCCAGAGCACAGAGCCAAGTCTACATCTAACACTGAGGGCGATCAAATATTTACCAACCAAAATAAGAAGGATAAATCGGACATCTTGCCATCTGAATAACAAAAGACTTCACCCTGCTTTTAATAAACCACAGATTCCCAAATCAATCTGAATTAAAGTATTTGATTACCAGTTTCCTAGCAACCCAACACCACGGCCATCTGTTGCTTCTGCAGACAGACAAGTCAGCCTGTGTTGTAGCCAGCAGGGAGGAATTCCACCATGCCTCACATCTCTCAAGCTAATGCACAGGTCTTTTTACACCAAACGGAAAAGAAAGGACCCAAAAGGATAGAAAAAGATAGGGTTTGCAATGTCTATGAACCTCACAAGGACTGTTTTCCAGAGTGCATTGTGTTCAATAATTTAGCATTGGACTGGAGGAAAAAATGTAATATTCATACAGACAAATGTCCTACTCTATTCCACTCAGGCCCTTGGAGGACTGAGAGGATGCCACATACTTCCTCTGACATGGTGGACGATGACACACAAGAGTAGACTAACCAAGACAGGGTATCTCTGACAGAGTTAGGCTCATTACAACACCTGCCAGCAAACTCTCAGTGGATATAAAAGGCACTCCAAAGGGCAGTCAGGAGTACATCATCATCATATCTGTATCTATATCCGAAATAAATTACAGGACGATTTAGACCTTAGACTCACACGCCCTAAAATGGCTGTTTTTGTTAAGATAGATTTTACAAAATGACAAAAAAGGAGAAAACCACACAATGAAAACAAAAGATGTGTTGTCTTGTAATGTTGACATTATTGTGCCAGTTTTCTGTTGTTTAGATTGTATTGCTGTTGTTTGTTAACCTTCAAACCATTTGCACAGCAAAGAAGCTGTTGCTTTGCCTCTTGGGAAATATACTGTAAAATAATCAATAATTCTGTAAGTAGAACACCTTTAAAGCAGAAAGCACAAAATGCATTCCAGCACAGGACGATAAAAAAACAAACAACGCCATAAAGTATACAGCAAAACTGTTACGGAATAACAAACGTGGCTCAGTGAAAATAAAAAGAAACAGAGCCTATCCCAGCTGACGACAGGCGAGAGGCGTTGTACACCCTGGACTGGTCGCCGGTCAATCGCAGGGCCGACACACAAAGACAGATCACAATCACGAATGCATACCTAGTGCATGTTTTTGGGACTGTGGGAGGAAGCCGGAGTACCCGGAGAAAACCCTCACAGGCACACGGTGAACATGCAAACTCTGCACAGAAGGGGCAGACTTGGACTCAAAACCTGGAACCCTCTTGCTGTGAGGTGACAGCTAACCACTGCACCACCGTGCCGCCCCAACTATCACTGTGTTAATGTTATATTCATAGTCTAACTTCTCTTGTGTCACATTGTTGTTTTGTGATTATTTCTAAATACATAAAAGTGAGCAAAAACATGATTCTATTTCATATTTTTTCCTTATAATCGTAAGCGTAATCTTAACTCACCCCTAAAGGCACATATGGTCAGCATGTAACCAAAAGGTCACACTGACTTTAAAACAATAAAAACAATTCAAAACACAGACTTAGACCCTACTATTCCTACCGAATTGAACAATGAATGCTGTCATGCACCTGACCGTTACACCAACAGGGACTTTAATGACATTGCATCCTAAATACACAGACATTTATATGCAGACACTGATGTTGAAACAAAAGGCTTGTCTTGCAATCTCTGTTCCAGTTCCAGTTCAAGTTCAAGGTCTTCCACGCCCAACTCATCCAACCATGTCTTTATGGTGCTTTGTACACCGGGGCACAGTTGTGCTGGAAAAGAAACTGTTCAAATTGTTACCACAAAGTTGGAAGCATAGCATTGTGAAAAATGTCTCGGAATGCTGATTTCCCTTCACTGGAAGTAAGGGGTCGCTGCCAGAACCACCACTCAGGAGACAGGACAAGATCTCCTTAGTTGTGGTTCTGGAGGAAACATGCTGAATCTACAGGAACAATCTCATGGTGATGATGGAAAAGTTGTGGGTTGCGCAGAAGAAGTTATTTTGATGTGTAAAAGCTGCCTGACAGAGACACGTGTGATATTGATGGGTGAATTCTGACTCAGTCAATCAGTTCGTACTGCTGACACACTCCAGGTTTCTTTCACAGACGAGTGCATCACTATGAAAGTCTTCTAGGAGAGACCGTCTGTCCATCCTCATATTTAACATTGACGCTTTTCATCCTGCTCTTGAGGGAAGCCATAATTTTGGACATCGTTGGACAAAGCGCTGGACAAACCAGCTGTGAACATAAGCCTTAGCCTTGTTAATCATAAAGAGAAATTGCTGATTTTTATTTTTCGGGGGGGCTGTCAAACCCTTCCTGGATGTATGATGTGAAAATAACTAAACCAAACTGTTGAATTTTAAAATAGTGATGGAGGACCTCCAGCGCAGTTTGTCCTGATTCTGACAACATTTCATGGAGCTGCTGGCATCTTCTGTGCATTGAACTTCATCGCTGCCATCTGGAGCAGCCAGTAAAGTTGCTCGCTGCAACTTTCCTTTGTTTCTCTTAAGATCTCCTGAGACAGTTTATGTGTCTTTTAATGCTGGCTTGTGTTGTGAGTTGTTAGTGGAAACCATGAAAATAGCTTTGTCCAACTGAGAGTTACTAGCCTCCCTCACCCTCTCCGTCACTCTGTTTCCCGCTCCTCCTCCTCCTCCACCTGTCTCCTTGCCTCACAGACAAAGTGACTTGACTCCAGGCTATGTTTGCTATACGCTGCAGCATCACTGAGACATTCAATAATATTTTTCTATAATTAGGAGCTGTAGTAGCACACTTATTTCTCCTCTTTATCCCTTTCTGTTTGCTGTTGATACATGAGCTATATTTTCCCACCATATGGTTACCTGACATATAAGCAGACTCTGTAATATCCATGGTTTATATGACAGAACGTTCATTTCCCTCATGATTCTGGGAGAAGTGGTTCCTCTGATAAAACTGATGATTCGTAAGTTGCTCAGCTCCTGTTCCTACCTTTATCAAATGCTTCATCTCATTAAGTCCATCCATGTTTTGGTGACTGCCACACTGAACATAGAAGCACTTCATGAATTCAAAAGGAAGCACTTAAACATCCATGGAGAAAATCTTTGTTTGCACTGGCCATTGTTTGTTTGCTAGTAGGATCCTCCCTTTACCCTCCCTTGGCCACCACTTGCATCATTACACCATTCATCCCTTGTGCTGAAGTAAAGAGGGAAAACCAGCCCCTTTGGAATCCTTCAATGGCCATTATTAGTATTCTGTGGGGAAATAAAGGGACCCATCTGTGGAGGTGGTGATGAGGGGGTGACAGGAGGAGGGGAGGAGAGGGCGGGCGGGGGTGTCCCATGAGAGACCGCAGGATTAACCACTGACACATGGAGCCTGCTAATAAGGTGGCTCTGTGAACCCCATCTATAGGATCAGTACATGCACGTGCAACACACGCCAAGACATGCACACACATGCACAAACAGTCATATTGGTACGTGATATGTGCCTACTACATTAGTAGGGTTTTTCCACACCCTCAGTCTCAAAGACTGCCACACACGCACACAGGAAAACACACACAGTTGCATCTCCACATCTTTATTAAATTTGTAGTAGGGCCACATCTGGTCACATACACCCAGAGAACAAAAGGAAGAGGTGGGGTGGAGGGGTGGGTGAAGCCCAGTGTCAGATATGGAGATTTCATTCCGTGCCGCAGAGTATTAATGTGCGTGCACACGCGCCAAGCATCTGTCACGTATAATTGGAGGGTGTCAGGTGCGGACATGGGGGCCAGATTCAGTCCACCTACAACACGAATCGTCTGCTCTTGTGACTGGTAGAATCTGTGTGTCAACATCTATATTTATTATGGGGCTGACCCAGAGGTTTGGGAACGATGACTGTCTGATGGGGGATGAATGACTCTCAAGATTGTCATGAATCAGGCTGCAACGCACCGCGGCTCCGGAGCGTCTCATTTGCAGTGGCCTCAACGTTGCTGTCGTCAATTTAATCAGAATTCATTGATTGTCCAGAGCTTTTCTCCAGAGAGGGATTTTTGTTAGGCTGAGTACAATCTTTCCCCTCAGTGTCTGTTGGAGGTAGATTTGTTTATGCTTGAATTTAATAGCGGAGCTTTGTTAAAGCAGCGTAGCAGCATTTGTTTGTTTGGCTGTCCAGATTATCAGGTCACCGGGCGCAGTAAAAACATGGGATTCGAGTGCATGAACATGAGACCTTCCCCTCATGAGAGTTACCTGTCGCTGACAACACAAGCCCCAAAGAGTCTCCGATCCCGCTCGATAGGAGAAACCTCTGCACCACCAGCTTTGGCAGGAAGGTTTTGACACTTTCTTGCCTTGGTTTTGTTTGTGAAAGCAGTCCAGATTGTCTCTGTGTGCTGTTCCAGTTTACGCTTTATCAGACTGCTCACGAATGTCTGCTGACAAGAGGAAAAGTATTGCTCATTACCTTGAGTTTTCATTCATGGTAGGTAGGCAATGTGACACACGGGTTGATGAGACTGCTTGGAGTAGGAATGTACCCAAGGGGCGATGCAATTAACAGGCATGCAGAGCAGCCTCAACAACAACGTGGCGTGGGGGTGTGCCTTCCTCAGTCTCTCCATCTAACCTAAATTTAACTTAAATGACAATATGGTTTGGAGTGCTTGGATAGAAATAGATCGCTGGGACCGGAGGAGAGGCAAGGTAATGTAATGTCATTCACCACAAATCAGGTCTCGTTGGCTTCCTGAGATACGGTGGATCCAGAAATAGAATTTTGCTGACAGAGGAAGTTGTTGCGACCAAAGATCGATACACTCACTCGCCCCCCCCCTCCTTTGCTTAAGCTGAGGCGTTTTTCTAAGCGCTGCATGTTGTTTTGCCTGTTCCTGTCTGGTTATGGCTTGACTAAAGAGACGGCGGTTTTGAATGAAACAAAGCTAAAACACTGTGGTGTCCGCCGAGTGTCTTTACTTGATAACTAAGCAGACTGAAGTTACAGTCCCTCAAGAATTTGCATTAGAAACATTAATTTTTGAACATTTGCAATTATTTTTAATCAATTAGTCTGCCAAAATTGTCCAATCAATCTGTTTTTCCTGTTTTTTCTTTGTGTTTCCTGTCTATTTCAAAGCCATGCCACAGGGCCTTCCCATTTTGTTGTTTTGCGTGTGAAACTCCTGTAATTTGCACAGCCCTCAAACCATAAATTTTGTATGTTTTTCTGATGTCAACCAAGTTGTTAGATGATGAAGCACTGTCTACACACTACATACAATTTTAACCCATGGCAATGCACAACCTGAGGGACGAGTGCGCAGCTGCTGTCTGCGCAGGCAGGTGGGTCGGCTACCTTATGACATCCATATGACTCTGCTTTGTTTTACCTGCTGTGTGCCACGGTTTATAAAAGTTTTGCAGAAGTTTCCTAAAGACAAGAGCTATTATGTGTATGATTTTTTTTCAGTTCGTTTTTTGGGGCTTTTGAGTCTTTACTGGATAACTTTAGATCTCTACAGGAAATGGAAAAAAAAAGAGACGCTCAGCAAAAGGCTGCAGGTCGGAGCTAAACCCGGGCTGCGCCTGAAGACTTTTATTCCCAATGTAAAGGCTTTACACCAAGTGGGGCCAGAGAGCAAAGCATTGATGAGCACTTACAGCTGGTCACACAATGCAGGAGCAAACCAGGAAGCTTGGAAACTTTCTGGGCTTATTTGCTTGCGGTTTCATTCAGTTGAATGAACACCTAGTATTCAGTTCTTCTAATGCATCCATACATTGGACAAAATCCAGGGTTTTGTTGAATTGTCCGGTCTTGACGCTGTTGTCTGGTGATAGCACCACGTCAGCTTTAAGTTTTTTAACAGTGAGTCTAGCCGAATAGTTAATTTCAACAACGGACAAACTTTGTGCACTCAGCGATGATTTGCCTCTGCAGCGGCTGTTTAAAACTATAAGTTATGGCCCTGAATGAACAGATAGATAGCATCTGTCTGGCATAGTGTTGAGTTTCACAATCTCTGAGTTGAACACTGACGATTTTGCCTGGCACCGACATGCGGCAGTCAGTCTTTCCCCATATGGCTCCGAACATGCTCACAAGCTGCTGTCAGTCAGTGACTAGATGCCTCCTACACCAAACAGTGGAAGTGATGAGGGCCTACGCTACACGTCCAGCAAAACAGCAGCAGATGGTGAATATTCTGGATCCACGAGCCATTGTGATGGACACCTCTGAGACTCGACTGAGTGACAGCTGTTTCTCAGTACGTGTCCGGTTACTGTGCAGTCAGCCGCAGATCAGGAAAATGACCTGGAGGGTGGATTGGCAGGAGGTTTGGCAAGAAAAGCTTAATCACAGATGTGATGTCATCAACATGCACCCCTTTGTGTATCATTAACTGATAATGACGTGGTCCGAATCAACACAGGCAACCACTTTGTTTCTTTAAAGGCCTGGGTACCGCTCCATTTATTTTAAAAATAAAAACTGCGGACATGAAAGATGAACAGTTTTATTTTTATAAAGAGATTAGTTAATATTCAGAGTACAGGCACTAAAAATAAACTTAAGTTTTGCTGTTTTTCTGCAGCTGAATTTATAATTGTTTCTCAAAATACATCCTGTACAAGGCGTTTCAAAGCAGTCTAAACTGTTTGTAGTCATAGCTACAAAAGTGATGCACAGAGGCTCTCTGCCAGCATCCTCTACCAGATCATGTTATGCAGATGTTAGCTGTCAAACTCTTTAGAAGTGAGACTTATTTATTATGAAAGATGGTTGCAGGCATCTCACCTGCATGAATGATAATCAACTTAGCTTCAGGGAATAAAGCATCTGAACCATCTGAGCAAACAGTCTGTATGCGCAGTCTTAAACCAAGTAAGCTGAAATGGGTCATTAAGTGACTTTTTCTGTTTTTATCATCACATTTTATCACCTCACAGTGTTTTCTCTGTTTTCTCCTCTCAAGAACGACAGGAATGTAAAACCTTATCCCAACCGTTTGCTAGTGTTTCAGCAATTATCAGACATCCAGCGTTTCTCTTCATGGACCAAACAATGTGTCAATTTACTACGGCACACACTGCTGAAAGCTATCTGGCAGTTGCAGTTGCAGAGCAGACATTTTCTACATTTTCTTCATTTCATCTGCTTCTTGTGCTTTTTTACTCCACTTTTGAGGAAATGTGAACGTGTGAATTGAGACATTAACTTGACAGGGAATCTCAAAGGTAAAAAGCTTAGAAAGCTTCTGTAGTTTGTTTGACAGCTTCACTAAGCACAACATTGACACCTTTTCTTATCACATCTACGTGCACATCGTTTTTACAACACTTCTTTGAAACCATATTCTGTCAGCTATGCTTTAATAACATTTTAGGGAGATCCTTTTTTAATATAAGCCTTGTCATAACCTCTTGTGTGATTATTATGTATGTGATCAATCCACACAGGGATTATGTAAAGCTGACTTGATTTCTGACCTTCCCTCGTGGTTGTTACAGGTAGATTTACACTGTCTCAACCAAAATGTCCTTGGGTTGATTATAATGCACTAAACCAGCATTAGACACTTCATCTTCAGCTTTTGTGTCTCCGCTGAGCTTATCATCAGACAATGAAATGAGCTTAAAGTGATCATCTGCACGGTGTTTGTTTTTATTTGGAGACATCTTTGATGCTAAGCAGTCAGTGCCGTGTTGTTTTCTCCCTGCCAGCGCAGTGATGTCACTGGACTGACAGCAGCTGCCAAATCCTCAAACAGCCAAAAGTGAGCTTTTCTACTGAGTCTACAAATGGACTGTATAAATGAACAAAGTGACCGTGTCTGAGCAGACAAGAATGGTGAATCATCCACCATTTTTAAATGTGTTTTCTGACATTAGATATGACATTATATGGGTGTACAGACACCACTTTTACGTCCATTAGAGTTCACAGCAGACAAATAGGCCAACTGATGAACTGCTACATTGACAGTGACTGCTTACAGTATCTTTAGCATGATGAAACTAGGCCTGCGTGCGTGTTGTGCAATAAATCTCACAGAATGCAATACTTTGTAGTTGTTGTCAAGACTGTGACTAACAGCAGCTATAGGAGCTATCAGTCCATGAGAAAAACTGCCTGATTTGCATGTGATGATGTGCAGTACAAAATTTCATCTATAAGCTGGAGGCAAGCGTGTCACTGATCGAACTGAATGTTTACGTGCAGCAAACAGCAAACCAAAACTCACAAGCGAGATTCCAAATATCCACCACACCAGCACATTGGAGGACTGCCAAATTGTTGCAGTGTCTGCTTGGCTGGAGCGGTATGATGGTACAGCTGCAAGGATTTGGGGATTGCTGATGTCGGTTCACTTCTAATGTAAAATGAATTACCTTACAATAATTACAATTATGACGGGAGTGAAGGAGGAAGTCAGGTGACATTAAAGAGGCACAGAGTCTGTGTAAGGGAGGCAGTCATTGTGAATAGAGTCAACAAAAGACTGGGTTTTGTCACCTGTTTCAAACTGAAACAATTTGTTAATCCTTGCAGAATTTAGGTTTTCTCTTTAAGTGTTTTATCTGACTGAACTTTATAAACGGAGAACAATGCACAGCCGCAATACGATTAAACAAGTTTGGTTCAGCTAATGCAAATCATAGTGTGTCGGTTACAGAACGAGTTACGAAGTGGAAAAATTTAAATGGCATGGATTACTGCCATAAAAGCTCCACTGTCTCCACATTGTGTCAATCAATATAACAAAAGATCCCTGATGGGAGTAGCCGTGTAGGAGGCGAGCCCTCCAACAGAAGGGAGGACAGACAAAAGGGAAATTGTAGGAGACACGGGTAGAGCCTGTCTCCCTCCTATGCGGATGTGGATTCTGTAACCCATGGAGCGCAGGATGTCGCTCACAGGTGTGAATGAAGAGCCTGGTTGGTTGCCTCGCCTCCCTGTGATTCCCACTCGCACCTCTCTCCTTATCACACAGCCTCACTTTTTATAGAGGTGCCGCAGACAATTCCCGAAGAGTTTCGTGTTGTACGGTGACAGGTAGGGCCTTTTGTTATGAATATGTGTGAAAAGATGGGAAAGGCCTGTGCCTGCTTTGTTCCTCTGCCTCTCAAAAGGGATGCTTAGCCTTTTGGTGTGCATGTGAGGTTTAGGATGAATCGATCTCTAGGATCTCTGTATGTGAGCGTTTTCAAGCGTGAGAAGTTTTTAAGGATGAGGAGAAGATGCATTCTTATAAAGGTGAGCCGAGAACGTTAAAACAAGAAACTCTTTGCATTATGAAACGAAAGCCGTTGTGATGTCTCGTCTTCATGTGCTTTCTTTTAGAAAGAAAGGGACTTTGCAGCTTCTCTTCAGAAAGTTTTTCTTTACGCACTTTTTGTCTCATTGTCCATTGAACCTGTTACATGTGGAGCTGTGCGCTCAGTGCTGTTACACCTCGTATTGTGCAGTCTTTGCCAGTATTTTGTCGACATATTAAAGTATTCTCCATCACACACACGCGCACATGCACACTGAAATCGCGTTCATTAAAAAGGAAAGAAAAAAGATAATATAACCACAAGCTGAGTGTCAATGTGTAAATTTGACTATCACAAGCACATAACCCATGAAGCCTGAACCTGACAAGCGTCTCTCCCCCTCTCACTCAACTGTTCACCATTCATTAACGCTCTTCTCATTCAGGAATTCTGTCATAACTTTAGAGAAGTGTTGGTGAATGATGTGGAAAGGGATGCAAGGAGTAATAGGTTGTCTTTCTCATTCTTCATTCGGAGGCAAGTGAGAGAGTCGGGGAAGAGAATTAAAAGAGCATGAACATGTTTCTTCTCACTAATCTCACACTGAGTTTTCACACTTAACTGCTCCAGCAATGATGCATTATTCAGTGTTTGCACAGCCTCGCCCAGACCAGAATGAGCTGTGTGTGAATGAGCTACAGGCAAAATAACAGACAAAAAGACGGTTAATCCACAAGGTGTCTCTTTGTTCGCCGCGAGCTGAACTCTGAAGGTCAACACGTGTGACGTTTGGCTGTAACCTGATTTTTAAAAACAAAGCAATGAACATCCAAAGATGACTTCATTCATGCAAAACTTCTCACTGACGTCAAGTCACCACACTCGAGCAAGTTAAAAAGCTGGCAGGCCCACCTGCTGTGGCACAGCCCCACTGACACTGTTATCGACAGAAGTTTGGAGCGTTTGGGATGCATCAGCTCTCCGGTCGTGTCTTTTGGAGAACCACACTGGGAGAAAACAGCTTTAAAGAAATTTGTTTGATGTTAAAAAACACGGAGCCGTGAGCTCTGGGGATTTTTTCTGGTTAAGTTCTACTGACTACAGGGAATGAAAGTTCTGAGGATAAGCCTGTTAAAAATGTGTGCTAACAAATTAGGCTTTGCACTGGCATCCACGTAATGGACTTAACATGGGAGGGAAGTCCTGCAAATACTGTTTAACCGAGAGTCGTATTTGCAAATTATTACATGGGATGGGATTTACCACCACAGGACAATTCAAATGGGGACAGAGCTGTCAGTGACTTTCACATTATTTTCTGAGGTGATGTAGACTCTTTGGCAAATGGTTTATTGCTCTGGGAGGCAAACCAGCACTGACATAAATTAAATCCAAGTATAAAAGTAATTACATGCTGTCAAAGCAGAGAAGAAAGACTTCAGCTAACATGAATACCAAATAGTTGATTTAAAATGAAAGCTAATTTTTTCTTTATGTCTGTGTGAACATACTGTGATGGTTTGTGGAGTACCATGCTGAAGTTTCAAGTTTGGCATGAAGCCCCATCGTCGTCTTGGTTTTTTGAAGCCAAATGTGACCACAGTGAGAAAGATCCTGAGTACATGCTGTGGTGTGAGTTGTCAATCACACAATCGCCATCCCCTACAGCATACTCTACTTTATTATCTATATTACTCCTAAGTAGGCCCATAATTTACTAAATGGACATCCTGATGTATTGAAGGAGACTTCAAACTAGAAATGGAGACCATAAACTCATTAGTAAACTGTTTACTGAAGCAACAAATCAAGCAAGAAGTTTGGTTATTTTCCCATAAGCTTACATACAGTTGGACTTTTTTGAAACCAATGGAGTCGCCCCCTGCTGGCTATCAGACGGAATGCAGGATTGGTCTCATTTTTCACACCATGAAGTTCCATCTATATTTTACAAAGTCAATGTGTGTGTAAATATGCAGCCAACACAGTTTCCATATCACCTTCCTAAGCTCATAATATGTCACAGCTTGTTGCACTGTGACAAAGCGTGTTGGAATATATTTTCCAATCATCCTGATATTTTTAACGTTGTGTATTTCTTCGCTTTTAATATTTGTAACATAAATGGCTGTCTTGTTTTATTTCCTTGTTTTATTCTTCGGTGTTTGAAAACCAGTCATCTGGCTGTCAAAATGAGTAGAAGACATCATATCTTGAGCATCTTTGTTACGGGCAAAGTCTGAGGATGTTCAAGAGATTTGTGTCGCTGGCTTCGTTTTGTTGAGGGAGAAACAGGAAGATTTCCTGAAATTAAAGCTGCAAAATTGTCCTGGTTCACACTGTGCAGAGTTTGGAATCATAGAGGTGATTATTTATATAGCTTGGAGACACACACATATACAGTAGCTGAGAAAATAACGTTTGAGACGGTCATTTTCCTTCTTGGCCATAAAGCCTCATGATAAATGGTGGATAGTTGTGGTTACCCATGATTACTCAAGCAGCACAGGTAAAGTGTTTCCCTCTAAGCCAGAAGCAACTCTTGATCAGTGGTCCATGTCTGAAAACCCCCGCCCACACCTCCTATTTTCTTCCTCCCTGTCGCCTCTGTCTCTCTGCCTCTTGCTGCTCCCAGAGGGGCTACTGTTCACTGCAGAGTGCGTCCTGCTTAATGCTTGATGCGACAGAACCCACCACAAGATGGGATTTAAGGGAGAGGGGGACTGAGAACACAGTCATGGTTTCATTGCAGGTGTTGACCAGGACCCCCCCCCCCCCTCAAAAAAAAAAAAAAGACCACTGAATGATTCACGAGGTGAAATGAAAATAGGAGTGGGGGGTTATGGCATCATTGCTGTGTCTGGGCCTCTCTGGTGAGTGCTGTATTCTTAACCTTGACACGCAAGAGAGCTGATGGGGTGGGGGTCTGTTTGTGGTGTGGGTAAGTAAGCACACACACACACACACACACACACACACACACAACTGAGGCATGTTAATCATACAAGCAATAAATCAGTATTACACATGCATACACACTTCTGGCTTCACACACTCATTAGACACACGGTGACAAAGAAAGCTGGGTGTGGTTGTGGTGCTGTTGAGGGGGGTGCAGTATGGGTATCCCCACTGGAAAAGCCCTGAACACAACCTCCCCTTCCCCCTCTAACACCTTATACATAATTAAGATGTGTCTAGAGGCATCAGAGGGCAGAGGGAAGCTTATAAAAAGCTGCATATGATTCCAAACTCTGCACAGTGCAAGCCGGGACAATTTTGCAGCTTTAATTTCAGGAAATCTTCCCGTTTCTCCCTCAACAAAATGAAGCCAGCGACACAACTCTCTTGAAAAATTAAGTTCATCTCGAAGGCACAAGTAAGGAGCTACGATGCAGGGCTGCGAGGAAGGAGGAGCTGTGTTTGTATCGATTCAGGCATTAATGTACATCATGCACAAATTGGTTGAGGGTGGCCCCTCATGTGAAGCCCGCTGCTGCTCAAACAAATTGGAGAATTTGTCTCAGTATCCACTTGTGGGTGTATCAGGGCGTGAATATTAAATCCAATTTATCAATGAACGCATTTTTATTATTATTGTTATTTCAACTGACTTCCTTGTTCCGTGCTTCTTTTGCCAAAGAAAAAAAAATGCTCCAGGAGAAATTGAAGCATCTCTGCTTGTCAAGAGAATTAAGGCTGCTTCTCTCCCTGACAGCTGAAGATGGTGAGGCGGTGGGGTGGGGGGACGCAGGGCAGGGGATAAATAAAGAAAGGAGACGGTCCTATATATCACACACAGGTAGCTCAAACCCTGACAATCGACAATCTGTCAACCTTTTCATAGCAACAGGGCAACTCCCATGAATCAACGTCCTCAGGGGAAGAAACAAAGATGTATGTCTCAGAATGTGTGTGTGGCAGTTTCTCGTGGCTAATTCATTTTGTTGAGTTTCATTAATCATATTTACCACCTGTGCTCCGCTGTGCCAGAGACTGTTGGTGTTATTACAGTATCTGTGAGAGACATACAGTGTGTGTGTGTGTGCACGTGTGTGTGTTTCCTCTGTTCTGCCAGCAATCTGTGTGTACACAAACGTACTGCAGAGCCTGCTGAAGGTCTGCGTGTGTGGAGCGTAGAAATGGCAAAATACACTCACAAACAGACACACACACAATCACTCCCTTTACTCACATACAAACACGCTTGACACATGCGTATACATAACCGTGTCCCTTTGTGGACCGTTGCCATGCAACATTTCTCTGATTGGGTTAGTTGAGCTCTGGTGCGTGTGCACTCTCTCTCTCTCTCTCTCTCTCTCACACACACACACACACACACACACATTCTGCTGGCTGATGAGGATCAGATCACACACACACACACACACTCCTTTGCCACACCCTTCCTCCTCTCCCACGGGACACGGCTGTACTTCCAAGGCCAAGGATGGAGCGAGGAGAGACACGGTTGCTCCTGGAGGAGGGAAGCTCACTGCTGCTCAGTCCAGGCTTGCAGCTTATCCTGCAGATCCTCTCTCTGAGATGCTGGATGGCTCTTCGGTTTGCATTAGGCAGGTGCACTCGTCTAGACGTATTCCACCTCCCTTCAATTCATAAACTGTAACTTGAAATTGTAAAACCACCTGGAAATGTAATCATGTGGTGAGGACTGATCAATAGAAGACACCAAGCGCACCTCACTTTGCTTTTTTTTGTGCTCATGAAGCGGTTTTAATTCCTCTCGCTGCTCGATTGGACCAGCTCAGCTCAGTGCTTAAAGTTTCTCGGATTTCCTGTTGCCTTTCTGTTGATCTGGCTTTGGAAAGACAAATTTGGGTTGACATAACTCGCCAGAGAACAGCAGAGTCGGTGCCGTGTCTGCTGGAGGGTGTTTCACTTTGTGTTCTGTCGTGCAACTCGAGCTCTGCGTTTGTTTCAGGAGACGATCTCTGCTCACCTGACAAATGTGTGGCCCTCAGTGATCGTGCAAACACAAAACTTCTCAAGGTAGATTTGAGCTTGACTGTGATGTAAGCTGCAAACAAAAGACTTGCAGTCCGGATGTGTGACAAGGCTACCACTGTGACCCTCTCTTTGTTTCGCAACACGTGTGTCATCTGGGGAAAAAAAATTGATGTATTTGAAAGATTAGACATTGATTAGAAAATGTTGTTGTTTACAAAAATTTATTCATACAAATCTTACAACACTTTCATGACATTGAGAAACGTAAAACCCCATATAAGGACTCCTGTGTGTATAACGATGTCACTTGTACTAAGGTTCACTTTAAAACACATTGTTTTCAGATAGATAAGAGATTAAACATTGAAGTAAGGCGTTTGGCGCTTTCAGAAATATCAACAACAGGCATTTTCTATGATCTGAACAACATCTTTGTCATGTTCTGAAACCCTTCTTTTTTTTCTTTTTCTTTTTTTTTTTAATTTCTGGATAGTGATGCACATAGTTGTAAATAATATGTCGGGGCTATTTTCTGATTAATAAATCACTGACCAATATCAAAATAATCAACAACACCTCATAATCAACAGTAACAAACACTGGTCATTGTTCACAACTCTCACAGACACTGAACACCCCAAACTCGTGCACACACACACACACATACACACACACACACACACATTGCCTGCTCCACCAACATATACATTCTTTTCTTTTTTTGTTTTTTAAATGTTTTTTAATCATTGAATCATTGGCCATGCTTAAAAGAAAGCCTAATTCTACTACTCTTGGGGCAGACTAAGCCGAGCGATTAAACAGAGTAAAAGGAAGTTTCAGTGTAAGCTAATGGACTGCAGCATTGTAGGGCCACTAAAATTGCCATCTGTCACATGTGGCGAATTTTTCTTTTTTTTTCTTTTTTTGTTTTTGTTTTTGTTTTTTTTTTCTCACGTCAAAGCAAGGCACCAAAGCCAAAAGCTGTTTCCACCTCCATGCGCATTCGGTCACTCATTTGCGCAAACACACACACACACACACACACACACACATGCGTGCATGAACACAAACGTGCACTACAAACATCTGCATCCACACACATTCACACAAAGCCTGTAGGATAAAGCCAAATTGAAGAAAGGGTGTGTTGATAGTTTCTATGAGAGCTTGGTGGGGTGGGGGTGGGGGTGGGGGCAGGCCACTGATTGGATTGCAGGGGTGCATAAAGCTGCGTTTGCATAATATTGAATGAATAGACAAGATATCTCCCCATTGAAAAGTCAGTGTTAAGATCCCTCTGCTGGGGGGAGGGGAGGGGACTGAACCGTAGTCCAAAAGGAAAACTCAGAGTGGGCTCGTCCAGCTTCCCTCACATACTGTTCATCCAATGCCAAAGCGAAGGGAATTCAACATCTGATATTTTCAATCAAACTCATTGACCCTGATCGCACTTTGGCACTTTGAGGAGAGGCGGCGTCTCCCTCGTCCCCTGTTGGTTTCTGTGTCCAGGTGCCACAGCCTCTCTCAGGCCTGTGGGTGCTGTAACCTGTCTCTTACGTAACAGCCTACTTTGCTTCCTCTCTCTCTCTCTCTCTCACACACACACACACACACACACACACACACACACACACACACACACACACACACACGGTCTCTCTTTGTCTCCTACTCTCATCCTCTCCATGCATCTCTCTCTCTCTCTCTCACGCTCGCCTAACATCATCTCTTCATCACATCCTCGCTGCACATACCCCTGTAGACATCCAACACACTGATCAACTTTGTCTTAACGATGAACCACAGCACTGTCAAGTCAACTATTTTAGCACGGCGATCTGGAAGCAAAAGAAGCTCTAAAAGGACCTCTACTAGGAAGAAGGCGTTCAGCGAAAACTGGTGTGGGGGGGGAATCCAGGTCCAGTGTCGCGCCTTGTGATATGCACAATGACAGCAGCAGGGGGAAGTGAAAATTCAACAAGTCAGTGCAGTACCAGTTTCCACCACTTCTAGCCCTCCTTGTTCACTTTCCCTACACATCTAAGGGGGATGGGGGTGGGGGTGGAGAGGTGCTGAAATAAGCTTAGCACCTCCCAAATAGCACAGTCCCAAAAAATAAAGCACGATGACATGCAGTTTCTATGCAAAATCAGCAATCTGTCAACTTCCACATGCACCAATAAATAAGAAATAAGATAAAGACCTCCAGCTGCAACTCAGACGCTACCTTTCCTCTCCACCTCCTGTCAGAAAACACTTGGTTCCCTGAATCTTACAGGTTCTGAGTCCTTTCTGAATATTTTCAGTGCTGCGACCAATCACAATCAACAGCTGAAGCACATTCCTCCACGTAATTCTGTTGGCTCAACACAGACAACATTGAAATGAATATGTGCACCGTGTAATTTCTGTACTGTACATAACACACACACACACACACACATATGGAACATTCTTTACACAGTCCTGTGGAGCACGAGTTATCTCCCGCAGTAAATGACTTTGAGGCAAGTGAGCAAGCAGTGTTTGCCGCATACTCTCATCAGCAACTTGAGTGCTTCCTTTAGCTTCAGTGTGATGCCCTTGCAAAAGCCTGCAAGTTTTTTTTGTTTGTTTGTTTGTTTGGTTGTTTTGTTTTGTTTTTTTTTTCTTCCAAGAGGGTTGGATTTTACCACCAGCTACACGAATAACCGTGTAAGTCAATCAGTTATCCATCAAATGAAAGGCCGTACAACAGAAGCCATCTGGATTCCCCTGGAGGGGCAGCAAGCCATACAAACCCACAGAGCTCGCATTAAGGGAGCGAGGAGAAGGGTGGACAAGGGCAACATCTATCATTTAGGATAAGCCGGATATGCCTCACATAGCATGCTCACTGCTTCTTTGGGCCTGTTTGGAAAACAAACAACACTAAAAAAATAGAACGTTGGTTACAAAAATAAGTATAACATTCAATACTTTGATTGTCTTTTTAAAATCTATTTATTTTCTGCATATGTAGATGACCTTTAAAGATTTCAAGCGCATAACGTTGAAGGTGCACAATTATCTTTTTTTTTTCTGATTTCTTCTTCTTCTTTTTTTTTTTTAAAGTCATTTTGTTTGTGTTTTTTTATATATATTTTTTCAACATCTTGACATTGAAAATAAAATATTGGTCCACAACTGTGCGTTATCAAGTGCTTTTGTACAAAAAGGAAAAAAAAAACGATATTATTATTAAAATATTCATTTTAATGGCTTTACTTCATACATAAATACATGTTGAAAGAACACAGGCGCAATCCACTGGTTGATCAGATATATCTGAATGACTTTGATTTAACGACTGGATGTATATACACAGGAGGGCAGTTTGGGCGCTTTAACAACGCTACAAATAGGCAAGTCGGCGTCCTTTGTTCCTAACTCTCTGTCTGTACCTTCTTCCCAGAACCGCTGCCAGGTATTTCTGCACGGCCATCTGCTTTCTATAGCGACTGTAGCTGTCGGTGAAGATCCCATCTGAGTGTCTTTTGGATAAGGGCTCTGACTCGTCCTCCATGCTGTTGTCCTCGCTGGAAAACAAAGCAAAGCAAAGCAAACAAAAATGACATTAATTAAAGGTGAGGCCTCTCACTTCTCAGCTCTGCTGTGTTTGATTTGATTTCTCTTCTTTCATAATCTCGTCTTTGCCGTGACGCAAAGTTGCCTGCTTGTCATTAATAATGCATTTATGCCCCCCCCCCTCCTCCTCCTTTTTTTGGTTTTTTTTTTCGTTCGAAAAAAGGGCGGCAAGCAAGACAGTGGGAAAGAGACAGTGATTTAAGCGTTTTAGAATACTTAATACATTATTCATTTGCATCCCTTTGCATATTCTGACGCATTTTTTTTAAATGATTTAATTTTTCATGAGGGCCAACAAAAAATCAATTTATGGATTAAGCCTATAAATCCTGGAGTATTTTACTCTCAGAAAAACAGATCCTCTGTTCTTAAAGGGTGGGTGGGTGTGTGGTGGGGGAGTGTGTGTGTGTGTGCGAGGGGGGGACACACGAAACATGAACGCAGTGCTACGCCACAACGAACACTGAAATTAAAAAAAAAGGATGTCATGAAAATGTCTAGACGTTTGTTTTATAGAGAGAGAGAGAAAAACATGCACATACATATTTAAAACACGCACATTAAATGATGAACAACAGAGATGCAGCAGCCTGGACTTCACATTAAAGATGGTGACTGCAGGTGAACGCTCATAAGAGATGCCCTTACCCTGCACGAATTGTCATCAGAGAATGCAGATAATGTCTCGCTGTTAACTGACCCAGGATCTCCCTCAAGGCTCTATCTAATTCTTCCTCAGCATGCCTTTCTGCTCTGAGATGATAAAACGCCAAAACACATAGATCATCAGTGACTAAAAATGAAAAGGAAAACAAAAAAAAAAGAAAAGCGCAGACAAAATGATCAAAAGTAGCCTAAAATGTCCCTCTCACCCACCCATCCATCCCACCCGCAGATCCATCATCACACACCAGGTGCTGTCAGATCACAACATTTTTAAGGCTTTTTTTTTTTTGTTAAATCTTATTAACAGTATTTGGAACCAACATTTTAGGCTACTCGGTATGAAAATAACACTGAACAAATAACATGAGAAACTCTGGGGAAAACAAAGCAAAGCAAACATTTTCGCCAAAATAAAAAAAAAAAGAGAAAAAAGTCGTTAAATAAAAGGGGAGTTGAGCTCTTTACCTCTTCTCTGGCGGGTAGTAGAGAGTGAACGCGTCGTCGTTTAAGGATGGCGGGCTTCGTATAGCAATCTGATCGCTATCAAAACCCATGTCGGATAACGAGTTCCCATCCTCATCGAAGGCGTCGTTTTCAAGTCTGCAATAAATAAATAAATAAAAAAGAGGGAGAGAGCATTCATCACAAATCTGATCCGTGCACAAGTGGGACGCAGGAGTGAAAGAATGCCAAAATGTCTGCATCTGTTCCTAATATCAGTGGGAGGTTAAATGCATGAGGGATGCGGTGAGAAAACGAAAAATAAAACCCCTAATAGCTGAAGGTGTTTTTAATTAAAGGCAGAAAACGAATTATTCGAATTTGAGCGAAATATAAACGGCTTAAAATGTGTTAAATGCGTGCTATCTTTTATTTCCTTTGTTTAAATCGATATTGGGGTTTTTTTTTCTTCCCAACGGGGTGGAAAAAAAAATCTCTTTTTAATTCCTACTTGATGCTGCTGCTCTCAATAGGGGCTACAGTTTCATTAATAATTTAGAAATCGAAACAATGGGTGCGAAACTGATCGCTTTCAGTGCAGGCGTGGAGCCGAAATTTCATTAAAACAATGCAGCAATTAGAAGAAAGAAAATAAATGCATTTATATATACGTGTGTGTATATATGAATCAATACGAACCACGCCCAAATTATGCATATGTTTTCCACAGAATAGAAGAATAAATGTTAAGTGCTCGGAGCTCTCCTATTCGTGCTGCCTCGCCTCTCCTTGGTGACGCCAGTCCACCGTCATCCCAGGGGCTCATCCACCGCACCGACTGCGCTCTCAGTTTTAATAAGGGGACTTCGGTGAAGCGTCCCACCGGACGGATGCCTCTGCGCACTTTTCCATTGCAGTTTTTCCACACAACGCTTGCATTTGTGTGTATTTAAAATGGCTGTTAATTCATTTGAGCCCCTCTCGATTCTGTGATTTTTGTTTTTACATTTTTTTTCGCGCGTTGTTTTGTGCGAAAACAGTGAAATAAAACTGACCCAAACCCAAAAAGCGTTGAATACGACTTTATCCTCACATCACAGTGCGATACCATCACTGAATAAAAGTGCTGTTTGGCTGTGGTTTTTTTTCTAACATTATCACAGTCAGGTTAGAAAGATGAATGAAGCGCATACACCTACCTAATCTTAGGGTAACTTAGTCCGATAGGTGTGCAGAAGACGCTGTAGTGCATTAAGATTCCGTAGATGAGCAAGATTAAAGTCGCTTTACTCGAACTGGCCATGCTGTTGGACAATGAAAAACAGACGGGACATTAAACAGGTTAGTCACTCCTATAGAAACAACATGCTGGCTCTTTGCTCTGTCAGATTCACACGCTGCGCTGCTTTTCTCATTACAAACTACACAGACGGATCGAATATCTTCCTGTTAGAAATTAACTGGAATAAACACAGCGTCCCCAGAACATGCTCTGTCTCTTTTATTCATTCCCGTTTCGTAAAAGTTTAACTGTGCCATTGAATCCTTTGCATGCAGCAACCAAAGTAATTGAAAACAGCAGGTCTCCATGCAGTGCAGAAAAGACAAAAAGAAGAGAGAGAGAGAATAGTTTCCGCTACTTAATCTCGCTCTCCATCAATGAATTTCTCCCAGAGTGTAAAACAGTCCGCAGATAAAGCACATACCTATAGCAGGAAGGCAGGGAGAGCGCTGTGCTGTAAGGATGTGATCCGGGCGCGGCTGTTGTGGTGCTGTTGTTGTTGTTGGTGATGGTGGTGGTGGTGGTGGTGGTGTGTGAGAGAGATAGACGGTATCTTTCTCACGGCACTTCTTTCCTGGGCTGAAGCGCCTCAGTCGTCTCCTTATGTTCCCCTCAGAGCAGCCTATCTCACTTTTACACCCAATTAATAGGACTCAACCAGTCGCGCAGGCAAACAAAAACTCGGTGGGGAAGTGCGCCGTATGTTCGTCTACATATCGTTGCTCTAAACTTTTGTCCTGTGCTGTGATTGCCTTGGATTTTTATCCATGTATCGTACGCCTTGCCCCCCCTCCCCCCTCCCTTCCTCCCTCCCTCCAATAAGTCACATTAAGGATGCTATAGACGTCATCAAGTCTGCCTCCCGGAATATAAAAGTTACAGTTCCTTCCTCATCGATGCATCCGTCACACCCCCCCCCCCCAAACCTCCCCCCTAAGATGGAAGTTTACTTCCAAACTTTCTTCTTCTTTTTTTTTTTTTTAAAAAAAAAATGAGCCAAGAACAGAAATGCTCGTGAATGCATACATAAATTCATGAACATTTGTGCGAAACGACAAACACAAATCAATTTGACCCTCGCCGCCAGCGCGTCATCAGTAGGTCCAATTAGGCTTTTATGATTATGATTTAGCTGGGAAATGATCATCTTTGCTGTTGGTGATGGTGGTGGTTTCGTGTGACTGGGTGGTTTGGATGGAAGATGGTGGTGGTGGAGGGGAGACCAGGTTTCCGCTGACCAAGTTCAAGGCCCCTGGGGAGTCAGGAGCTGTCCGGTGCTGAAATGAATCGTCTCAAATTGCCACTTTACTGTATTTACAGCAACCCTCACCCTCCTCCCCAATCATTTCCAATAATTGCCCACTGGATACCGAGTGGTGGCTTTTAGTGGCCACAGCGCTGAAGGCCTCACCGTTAGATTGTAGAAATAAACGAGGTGCGTAATGTGATTTGAAGACCGGCTGGTGACGCAGCATGTCGGTTCAGAGAGCTGTCAGCCTACGTGGCTTAATGACCGATTCGGCCATTTCCAGAACATTGTTCGGAAATTGTCTGTAGCATTACAATGCGCTGATTGATACGTCAAAACGAAATAAATGAAGAAAATCCTCACAGTTGTGTTGCTATATGTATGACAATTAACCAAGAAGCAATCGGGCCTAATTCCGACTGATGAAGCCTCATTTGGTCGTCTTATTCTTTTCAGATTCGTGAGTCGAAGCTCTTTATGGTTGCGACTTCTCCGTGATGTCCTGCTTATTATTTGCCAACAATCCAGTCAGATAAGCGAAGTATAAACTTTGCGTCAATAATCGTGACATAGCTATAAAATTGCTGGCTTAGAGAAGATGACTTTTAATTTGAAGGGTGGACCCTCGTGTGCAGATCTAATCCCCCCACCACCCACCACCCACCACCACACCTTCCGCCATCCACCTGGAGGTCACCACATCTTTTGATAACAGCACTGAATCACACCTATAGCTCACCAACCAGTTGAGAGGTTTGCCAAAGAGTGCAGAGAATCACGTCAGCGTTTTTGTTTACTCTGACGCAATATGACGAGCAGAGCCAGTCACTGCGCAACTTCTTTGGGCGTGATTCCTATGAAGAGCACAACTTAAACCCCATATATGTCAGCCGGAGCACACTGCTAATATTAGGCCTGGTGGAGCGGGTACAGGTGCAGCTCAGAAGCCTGAGCAAACGGCGCCATCATGAGGACACAAGAGGAACATGCGCTTCTTTCGGAGGGGGAGTAATTATTGAAACTGGCAACCAACAAGCGTTTTCACAACAGAGCAAAGTAAAAGTTTCTCCTAATGTTTGTCAGTTTGCTAACACCATAACCTTTCTTGATCAGGTGTTATTGATACCAGGCTCTCTTTTGCAGGAGAAATCTGAGTAGAATCAATTATGTGATCGGTCACATTTAGAAATCATTGCAGCATAAG
Organism: Scatophagus argus; assembly: GCF_020382885.2. Taxonomy (NCBI): domain Eukaryota; kingdom Metazoa; phylum Chordata; class Actinopteri; family Scatophagidae; genus Scatophagus; species Scatophagus argus. The sequence goes on along the minus strand of NC_058505.1, from coordinate 7,279,738 downwards.
GTTTTGTTTGTATAAAAATTACAGCACTGGGTTAAAACTGGGTGGTTTTTATTTCACTGCATTATGTGGATTTAGCATCCATTCAGAAACAATAGTGGAGGAAGTAATCCGATTCTAAAGGAAAAGTACGAATGCAACAGACAAGTAAAAGTCCTGCAATGAAAATGTTACTCAGTAAAAGTATATAAATATAATCAGGAAATTGAATTTAAAGTATTAAAAGGAGATTAGATTACTATTCATGCATTGATGTGTAGCTGAGGTGGAGTTAAACTGTTTTGTAACTAATGATTATTCTCATTATGGATTGATCTGCTAATTATTTTCTCCATTAATCAATTTAATTGGTTTGTAGAAATTCTGAAAATAGCGCTAAATGCCACCACAGCCCAAAGCGACACTTTCACTGCGTTTGTTTTGTTTATCCAACTTCAAACTTTATTTTGTTTTTACAATAACCAAAATTCTTCTCTGCATTTAACCCATCACTGATTGAAACACACACACATGCAACATGCAGTGAAACACACAGGAACAGTGGGCTGCCATGTCAGGAGCAACTGGGGTCTTAAGTGCCTTGCTCAAGGGCACATCAGCCAGTTAATGGAGGGGGGGGGGGGCAAAAGTACAAATGCAACAGAATCAACCACACTCAAATATTTTCCTGCCCATCCAGTGGGGGAATCAAACCAGCATCCCTCTGATCACAACCCACTTCTCCAACCTCTAGGTCACATCTGCCCTCAATAAGTCTCTTGCGACGAGGATGGGATTCGAACCCACGCGTGCAGAGCACAATGGATTAGCAGTCCATCGCCTTAACCACTCGGCCACCTCGTCTTGTTTATGTTCTACATGCAAAAGGTCTCGATTCGCAAAGTAACCAGAGCTGAAAGAAATCCAAAGTGGTATGACAAGAAAATACTCACGTAAAACTGTCGGTACCTCAGATTTGTACTTAAGTACCATACTTGAGTGAGTGTACTTAAGTTACTTTCCACTGCATATTTCATAGCCCTCCTGCTCTGTTTGGTTGTGACCCTTTCAAATGAAGCAGTACTGCGACTCCTCATCACAGACTGGAAGCCTGACGTTCCCCCTCTGATCGTCTCATATTGTTTCATTCAGGAAACCTGAAGAGGTAACGCTGTCGACCGCCAGGTTGGAGACCACAGTCACAGGCTGTAACTACAGCTCACATTCACAGACTTCAGTTACCACTCAGTGGATCATAGAAAAAAGCAAAACAAATCAAAACTTTCACCCAGCAGGAGGCTCTAAATGTTGTTTCATTAGACTGTGGAATACAACATCACATAAGATTTTATTTGAGCACGAATGCTTATTATTGATCTTACAGAATTACATATATGTGACAAAATAATCTGAATAACCTGATACCTGAGCAGTCACTGTAAAAAAATGTGGGAAAAACCTTGATTTTAGAGTATCTTATTACAGGTAATGTTTTAGACCAATGTGTCAAAAATACATGAGAGCACACAACTATAGCAGAATTTCATTATAAATGGAAATTACAGTGATGTCATTGCTGACTCATTACAGGATATTTTCCCCTGCGTGTGAGTGTGTGTGTGTGTGTGTGTGTGTGTGTGTGTGTGTGTGTCTCCCGCAGGGGCTGCTTTTCCAAAGACAACCTCAGGGGGCAACATGGTGAGCAGCCTGTGCACAGTGCACTCACAGTCAGTAGGGGTCAGCAAATCATTTCAGGATCACATGAAAAATCTCAGCACAAGGTCCCATACATTTTTAACCTGCAGTGTAGTTGTATTATAGTCACTGTTTTTGCTGGTACAAGTTGTTTAAGGTGCCATGTCAACATGACCATCCCCACTCCAAAACAGCCTTATTCTATTCTGGCTATTTCTAGCTTTTTTTTTCCACAAATATATCCTGCAGGCCCATTCTGTTTCCCGTTGGAAATGGTAAGGGACTGCAGGAAGTAAAACAGGCTATCATAAACCATGCGTTACCTGCAGGTCTATAGCCTATTAAACATTAATAGAAGGATGAGTGGATACGTAAACCCATTCATTCTCTCACGTGATCGGTAGAGGGCGCCTGCACATTGTGAATAAGGTTCAAAGGTTAAACGGCACGCCACAACGCCGCTCTCTATGTCTAAATTATACAATTTACAGGTATTTAACATGATTACATTGAATGATAAACATGAGAACATCTTTATATGAACCCATAACTGAGCCAGGTGGTGTACTTTCTCCTCAATAGGAGCCTGTGATGTCGGCCATATTGGACACAAAGGAAAACCATGGGAGATGATGTGGCGTTCAAGTATTACAGGAAATAAGAGAACGTACCAATGTGAACCGTTTTATAAATGAAACAGCAGCGCTAATAATTAAACAAATAAAAATAAAAAGCCCGAATTTCATCTAAACTGTCAAGACTTGTGAAATGTGGCTGTGACTTTTGTGACATTTTTCACTTTTTGACATTCTATTGGTCAAATGATTAATCGAAAAAATAATCTGAACTGGAGAGTGATTTTTTGCTTTTTTGCGGGTTTACAAACCATATTGGTTGACAAAGGGTTGGAAATTAAATCTGAGGGATTATGAGTTTATTGAAAAGCTTAGCATTTTTTTCTAGTACACAAAATGTTGTCATTTTTTTCACAATTTCTCCCTACACGATCATTTTAGATGTTCGAAAAAGTCAGGAAAAGAGACAAAGAAACAGTATTTGGTTGAATTGGTCAGCTAGTAAACATGTGCAACTGGTGATGGGGTTTACAAGCAAACATTAGGCCTACTTTGTTTTAAGGGGTCGCAACCCAAAAAAGATTTGTTAGCTCGCGTTTCAGGCTCAGCTGAAGCTGGGAAAGCCAGATGTACGAGTGTAATCCGAGTTATTGGACGCAGCATCATTCCTTCTTTGGCCTCGTCCGCTCCTCGGTGCTAGTCCGGCTATTGTTGTGTGTCTTTGAGCAGGGCAACCCTGACCTATCAGCGGGCGGTGAATCCTGGATGTTTTATCTGTTTTGCTTAGCTCTTTCCCCGCCATATTAAACAGTCTTTGTCAGCTGTCGGTGCGTCCCCGTTAGAACGGAGTACTAAAGGATCCCAGCGGAGGAGTTTGGGCCGGTGAAGTAGTTAATCGGTATGGGACAGGCGGAAGACTGAGATTCCTCGTTAAGAGACTGCTTGTGTCGGCTGTTTTCCACTTCTTTGGATTGTCGAAGTGAAATAAAAAGCGTGGGGCACAAAGGGATCGCAGGACGCATGTAGTCGAAGTACAACACTGCAAAGGTCGCTTTTCAGGTAAGAAGCGCTCGCCACAGAAGTCACGTTTTGTGTTGCAGCGGGCGAGCAGGCCCTCGCAGCGCTGTGACACTTGGGACAAAGTTGGGCAAAAGGCATCAGGAGAGTTTCCTCTGCGGGTCACTCTCTCTTTAAAGTCTGTCTAGTTTGTTAAACCTGAACCAGGACTTGATGATTTGGTTTGCTTCTGTCTGTCAGTGGGAGAAAAAGAAAAGAAAAGAAAAACGAGGAAAGACTTACTGAACCCCCGCGGGATAAGAGGCACTTTGGCTGCATTTTCACGGTTGTAGCCGTGAAACAAACAGAGTAACTAAATCAGATCTTCTTTCTGCAACTTGCATGGCCTCGTTTACAATTTATTTCACATAAAGTTTAACCACCACCTCCTCCTCCTCGTTGCCTCACCCAGTGTCTCTCCCCACACACACACACACACACACACACACACACAATCAGCTGCTGTAGGCCTCAGCTGTTATAGGCCTCACCTTGTTAGGGCAGAGCTTCCAAAGTTACCAAATCACTGTAATTTAAGTCTTTTGCAGTAATTTCAAAACTTGCATGATTTCATTGTGGTGATACAACTGTACATCCCAGATGTGCATCAAATTCACGAATGTAAGAGGATGTAAAGTACAGGATTGCGGATGTAAGGTTGTGTTTGGTGTGTGTGTGTGTGTGTGTCAGTCACTGTCCCTGATGCCGCCTATGTCTGCTGTTGTGCTTACACACTGCGGTGCCACAATAATCCTCCTCCACTGTAATCCCTCTGTTAGTACAGACCCAGTTGGCTGGACAGTCATGTCTCAGTCTCTCACACACACACACACACACACACACACAGCTGGAAAGCAGTGGGCTGTTGGCAGAGGAGTGAGGAGCATTAACAGGTGGTGTTGGCTGGAGTTCAGGGACTTGAGTTTTTAGCGGAGACATGAAGGATCCTCGCATGCTCCTTGAGTGTCCTCACGGCATGAATGAGGTCCTACAGTATCATTACAGTTTGCTGATTAGAAGCTTCGAATCTTATGCACCACGGCGGCAAAGTCGGCCCATAACTCGATACGCTCGCATGTTGGCAAACTGAAGAAATAGTTCAAGATCCTCGGATTTCGGATATCCACTCAGTGATGTGGGCGCAGAGAACAAGAAGAGCTCTGATATTTTATAGCTTGAAGATGGCTCTTTCTTTTTCCCAGCCTCGCTCTCGCCATTGACAGTCACAGCAGGTGTCCTCGCCGGCATGAATGGATTCGGAAGGAAGTTCCCCTCTCTCTCTCTCTCTCTCCCTCTCCCTCTCCCTCTCCCTCCCCTATCCCTGCTGACCCCCTCCACTCAGTGTGATTGGCAGAGATGGCAGGCTGCCCTGAAGATAAGACCGAGCCTCGTCTCAGAGAGCGTGCCAGGGAAATGACTGAATTACGCTTCAGTAATGGTTTGCAGCGCCGGGTACCTTCTCATCTTTCTGCGATTGTGGCTTGTGTTTACAGAGCAAGTCTGTCAACTTGGCTCTCGGGGCCCCTGCACTTGATTTATCTTTCATGGCACAAGCAAGTTCAGCTCGTAGACTTCACATGCTCCTATTTGCCAAAGCCATGTAAAAAGAGAAACATGTAGAAAGCTGTAGATGCTCAATAGTAACCCGATGGCCTTTCTTGTATTGCAGAAATGGTCAGTAGAAAACAAATCAACAACATTCAACTATTAAGTTCTCTTCTTTGGGCTGCAACGAACAGCAGTCGTTGTTGATGAAAATCATAAGACTGATTTGGCGACAAGGACTTGACTGGATAGCTAGATTGTCTTGTCGTTAAATATACCATCAAATTATTTTATATATGATTATTCCAGACATTAGTCAAACCTTCAGGTGTTTCCAGTGGAAAAGAGTTGCGGCTTTTGAAAAACTTTACATTTTGCCCGCCAAATGCCTGAAAATATAAATTAATGGTCCTTACCTCCTTGGTAAGTGACCATCGTATAAACAAGCTAATAATGAGGAGTCAGTGGACAATATGGAGGCCAGGGAAGAAGAGTCAATATAATTGTGAAAAACTGCCAAAATTTGGAGTTAAAACAGGAGCTATCTGATTTAAGAATCATTAAAGAAGACCGTGAAGTTTCAGGCACTACCATAAGGTACTGAAGTTTGATAGCTGACTGTACTTTGTCCGATAGCTGTACTTACTCAGTATACAACCTGGATGAGTGTGTCAGTTTTGTCCCAAGTGACTATGAAGGTTATACAAGGCAGGAGGTCAAAGGTCGAAGGGCCTCTCCCTGTCCAGTGTTAGATCGCACAAATGTGGTACACAGACTTCATGGGACTATATCTCATTTATACCCATCCTTGTACCCGCCAAATCTAAACTCAACTATCTTTTCAGAGCAGATGTGATTACGATAACCTCAAATATCAAAGCCTGGCCAGCAGTAAAGCTAAGTATAGAGGGACCACGTGAAGACTGACCCATCACATACAGTACGGTGTGGGGATTTCTTTTAATGTATGTTCAAACTTTTCACTTACGGTGTCACTTTTCTCAGTTTTGTCCCCATTGTTCCTGAATTTTCTCCTAAGAGAAGCGTAAACATGAGAGTGTTTCTGAAGATATTTCAACCATCAAAGTTCTAACAAAGTATACAGGCCCTTTAAGCATAACAGTTTGGCCTGGTTGCTTGTAGTGCTGGGTTGTTTTTTTTTTCTTCTCCTGAATGTGGTCTGCATGCCAGCTACAGCGAAAGCTTCCCTCCCGCAGCTCTCAAGAACGTTTGTTTTGAGCCTTGTGGGAAGCTGCAGCTTGGCTCTCCATAATCTGACACGGCATCACTGGCAGCCTGGAAGACAGCCTCACGCTGTCGCATGTCCCAGCATCTGATTGAATACATACCACTGCCTTTGTACAGTATGGCTGGCAGTAAAGTTATTCACAGATACGTGTGGGAGCATGTGCGTGAACTTATTTCCATTTTGTGTTCTATTCAGTGCATCTTACGTCTCTGATGTGGTAAAGTAAATATGAACACTCAAACTCATCCAAAGGGAGTTCAAATGCAATTTTGATTTAGTAAATGTGTTAAGTGCTGACACATGCCTATAAGCAATTTACATTTGTTAATTTAAGTGGGATCCATGACCCACATCTCATCTCGTTTGAGCTTGAGGCGGTATTTACTGTGTTCCCCAGCAGCCACCAAAAGAATGGCACATTCCTTCTTCCCGTTAATCTCATTGTGGATGTAACAGGCATCTGAGAGAGGATACAGTAAGTACAGTAAATACAGTCCTATAATTTGATTTGCTGCAAAGTTGATTTGTCGTGATTAGTTTTGTTAAATTTGTCAGAAAGGAAAAATCATCGGTGATAGTCCCCCCCTCCATAGAAGGTTTTTACTATCCAGGACTCAAACGTATCATTTTACGACAGTTAAATGAAATCCTTGCCGAAAGTTAGTGGTTGCATGGCATTAGTGACACTTCGCAGGAGTTATTGTCATCAGTGCTAGTTCTGTATGTTTTGGACGACTCAGCAAAAATTAAAGGAGGTTTCAGGAAAAATCTATGACTTTTACTTTCGCATGAAAAGTCTTAAATGTTGACTCATTCGATAGATAGATAGATACTTTATTGATCCCGAGGGAAATTCAAGATGGCACACAGTCATCAAAACTTCGAGAACTGCTGGCTTAGTGTAGGACCAGGACTGGGTGTTGTGCAAACCCCCTGAGGAATACCGTGCTACAGATGTATGTTTGGATAAAATTATCTGTAAAACAGAACATGCCATAAACTACAGTGGTTCTGTCTAGACTGCCGTAACAAGAGCTGGTTGTGGTTTGTAAATCTGTTGCTGTCGATAGAGGCATCTGGTCGTTTTGAATATTTAATTGGAAGCTGTTGGTTTGATTGATTGTTGGGCTTTTTGGCTGCACCACTGTAAAGATCCTGTGTCTGTCCCCTAATTAGCATTTGTGCTGCTCTGCGTTAGCATATGTATGGGTTCAGGGGATTGTGAGTGTGCTGTGCTTGGTGGGGGAGCACCGCGAGGTACTTTCTCTCTGTCCATAACAAAAGGTAGATGGGCCAGACAAAAGAATAATTTAAAAGCCTTTCTCTGTGGTACTAAAACAGGGAGAGGTGGGATTTTATGTTCTTCTCAAACCACAATGGCCCATGTTTGGTTCAGAAGCCATTTGTTGGATAAATTATTTTGTTGTTTTAATCAAAATTTTAAATATTCCCCAAGACTGCTTTTGGAGGAACTTGAAATTTTGCAGCCAATTGTTGGGACCATCAGCAACATTTCATTTGCTATTCCAAAGTAATGTCCTTCTTTATACTTTATCAGTAGCATCCTTTTTGAGTTTTTAATAAATCACAGTTTCAGTATGATATTCCTAGATGGATTGTGTAATCTTGCCGAAGGCCATGTGTTGTGTCTTGAGCATACGAGGAAGAGATCCAAAGTGAAAACTTGTGGGTGTTGAACCAGTTGGACATACCAGATTATGTGGAAACCCTGTGGGCTTGCTCAGGCTTGTGATCTGTTCATTTTATTGGCGAAACCAGGGAAGATTGCCAATCATTAAGGAAAGGGGAGGTTTTAATACTTTATTCAGCCTGCAATTACATGACACAATTTGCAAAGATCAGTCAGGAGTATCGGAAACATGAAGTAGTCACGTGATAGTTGGCTTCATTTTAAAGCATATATTTCACATACATTATATAGACAAAAGTACCGGGACAAACCTCTGTATTATTGAATACAGGTGTGGGTCTGTTTTTCAGAGGTTGGGCTCGCACCCTTTACTTCCTATGAAGGGAAATCTTAATGCTTCAGCATACCAAGACATTTTGGACAATGCTATGCTTCCTACTTTGTGGCAACAGTTTGCTGAAGGCCCTTTTCTATTCCAGCATGAGTGTGCCCCAGGGCACAAAGCAAAGCTCCATAATTACATGGTTAGATGAGTTTGGTGTGGAAGAACTTGACTGGCCCACATAGAGTTCTGACCTCAACCCCATCCAGCACCTTTTTGATGAACTGCAATGGAGGATGTGAGCCAGTGCCTTTTTGTCCAACATCAGTACACATCAGTGGTACGCTTCACTTGAAATGAAGGGCTGAGACAACAGCCCCATGAAGAGGTTTCCTATATTTTGTGGGGATGGATGACATTGCAGGGGGTTTTTTTTGTTTGTTTTTTACTGATATTTAGCATTCCAATATTTTCCAACTCGTTTTGGCTCATTGATGATCCAGTTATGCCGACAGATGGAGACACACAATACTTTTCCAAAACGTACATATTCACTGGGCCATGCAAGATTACTTAATACTCTACTTACTCAATGCTTGGTTTGCTGTGAATTTTAATAAAACATCATATTATGGGCCTCTCATAATGAGAGGAAAGCCCATTAAACTTTAAATCCCATTTCAGCTGATACCAGCTTGCTGGTGTTATTGGGCAACCTTACTTTTTAGCCTTAAAAATGTTCAAAATCGCTGTTGATTTCTTTTCTGGTCGATGTATCATTACTTCAGCTCTGCTTGAGACAGTTTTAAAATGTTATAAAACTGTGCCTGGAGTGCCCAGCAATTCACTGACAAAAATGACCACATTTTAGTTGGTGAACTACTTTCTAATTAATTGCTATTCTAGTTTTAAGGTTTCTTTCTGGTGTATTCTTTTCTTTCCTTTATAGTAAATCGTAACTGTTTGTATGTGACAATTCTACCTTCTACCTCAGATCTTCGTTGCATGTATGTTCCCTAACACCTGTGTAGACATCTGCCCAAGCAACTACAGAGAAGTCACGTTTGGAGGCTCACCGACACGCAAAAGCTCACTGAATGTTATCTGTTGCACTGAAGAGAGAACTGGGAAATGTCATCAAACTCATTTCACGTCATTTTACACCAACTGCATTGCTTTTTCCAGCAAGTCAGTCTCTGTCCAGAGGCATGTTTCAGTTTACATTGCATATTAACAAATAGAAAGGACAAGTAGTGCTGCCGTGCTCACACAGATCGCATGCTGTCGCCACCAGCTGTTACTGGTCATCCTGTCTGCATTAATGATGCTGTGGAGGATGTCTGCTTTCCGGAAAGGCCATCATTTGTCTGAGTGGACCAGTTAGCTGGCCATTGAACATGATGTTAATGTAATGGGGGCTGATTGTACTTGCATTTGTTTGAAATACAATCTCATCTTCATACACATATTTTATGTTTTTGTATCGGGCGTGTAGACACAGCGTAGCGGGTTAACGTTGAAGAGGCTGTGAGAGTCGAATGTAAAAATACGATGACTGACTGTTATTTAGCTGTTGGACTGACGGCTGACTGACAATTGTTCATTTGAATTTTAAATGACGGCTGTTCTCTGAATCACAGTCTGCTGCTCAAATTGTCCTTCCTGCTCTTCCGTTGTAATAACTCATCTCCATCTGCCATTCTCATCCTGTCATTCATCCTACTGTCTGTTTCCACTGCCTCAGCATTGGCTTTCAGTCAGTACCATTTGTTCACAGGAGGAAGTCGATACACCATCCGTCTCAAATAAGTATATCCATAGATTGATTGTTGAGCCTCGTTGGATTTAGTTGTAGTGCTGTCCTTCACAAGCGCAAGTGCTGCCCTGCCAAGAGCATCGTTTCAGTACAGACTAAATGAATCGTTTACTTCACTTTGGTCTTAAATCCACTTTGATAGAAAAATGTGTTGAGGATTCATCCATTACAAAAGTGACAAAACGGTCATAGAATATTAGAAATGAGAAATGAAGTCCAAACAACAACGGTGAACTGTGTGACATAACCAGAGAAGCTGTATGCTGTTCGTATGCCTCCACGTTCATAATAACGGTGAATGAATTAACAGGTTTTCTGTCTGTCTGTCCCATTCTTGTGAACACACTATCTCAGGAACACTGAGGGAATTTCTTCAGACTTTGCACAAATGTCCACTTGAACTCAAGGATGAACTGATTAGATTTTGGTGGTCAAAGTCGCTGAGCTGACAAGATGCATTTTTAGCTAAAACTTAAGAATTCATAGAATAACCATGACAGTTTTTCAAATGATTCGATAACTCACACCGTTAATGTTCTAACAAGCTGTTAAACATTTTCTCAAAGTTAAGTGTTGACTGTCAACTTTGGGCCATAAAAACAACTAGTTATTATTTTTATTTAATCTGGCTCTCCAGAAAAGATGGTTTCTTTGAGTGCAAAACATGAGCCTGGAAAAACAAATAAAGACCAGAGTGTGACTCTTTAGCTACAGTGAAGATCTCATTGATTTGCTCCAATAATTAGTAGTTAGCTATTGACTCAACTGAACAGTATTGAAATCTCCTGTTGAGATTTAAAGCAGAACGCGTTGTTGTTTTTAAGCTCATCAACACTGAACTGGTACCTCTGGGATTCAGGTGTGTGTGTAACTTGCCCTCCATCCATGATCCTCACATTTCCTCCTTCAGCGTCCTTCACTGGCCTACTGCCATACCACCGTGTGATCACGCTGGGCTGGACATTTGAAACTGTGTTGTAACGTTTTATAAATGCCAGGATGTGAGTCACTGACAGTTCATCAGTTGAGTGTTCATGTTGGAAAGACACACAGAAGTACTTTGACAAAGAGGCCAGAGGTGACAGAAATATGAGTAAACAGAGCAGGCTCTGTAGATTATGCTGTCAGCTGATGGCAACACACACACGTACAGACCTACTTAAACACTCAAAAACTGACAGGAATCTATCTGTTACAGGACACCCTTTTGGCGAGGGCATCCCAACTTATCGAAGCATTAGACACAATCTTTCCCACAAACTTTACTTCAGAGGAGAATTTTTCTTGTTTTTTTTACTTCATGTGAAATAACTTGATCTTGGCCCTTGAAGTACAGCAAACACACACACACACACACAAAAGGTTTCCTGTATCATTCAGTTCAGGAGTGGAGAGCAGCGACTCTTTAACACCAGAGGGCTTTTTGCTCCTCACAGCTCAGTCTCAGTGATAGTGTGATCACAGGGTGGAGCTGACATGGCCATAGGCCGTAATAGGATACAGTTTCGAGCACGGCTGACTTGACAGGCTTTTGTTGGGACTTGTGAAGTCATATTAGGTCACTGTTGGCTTGCAGTTTTTGTGGCAGAGTTATGCCAAGACCCCCCAAAGAGCTCCAGGCTAGTATGAACAATCTCATAATTACTCAGCCCCATGACAGAGCATGAGCTCAGGCCTTTTAGGTTCTGTTGCTGTTTTACACAGCAAAATACCGCTTTGAGTTGTGGGAGCCTATTTATTTTCAAGTGTTGAAATCACAATGAAGAGCCGTTGACAACCTTTTTAGGCTTGGAGTCAGATTGGAACAATTAAAATAAAGTTGGGCTTTTCCAGTCTGGACCAGATGGTGGGTGAACGTCACGTAGCAGGAGAAGTGATTTAAAGATTTAATGATTTAAGCAAAGCTGGACCGACATGGAAAACAAACATTAAAATAATGCGGTAAATTCATTCACCTGCAGCTCTCATGTACAGAGGTTAATAGTGCTTGTTGCCCATAGATCTTTATCCACCTCATGCAAACTTGGCGTTTTAGTATTTCTTTGTCCTTTTCATTGCAGTATAAATTAGTGGTTTGTTTCTGTAGGATGTCAGTTTCTGTGTGGGTACAGCAACACAAAGAAAGAAGATATAATTTGTGTTCTTAGAGGAGTTTGGAGGGTACTTAGTGCTGCATTTCTAATCATAGTCTACCTGCTGTTCAGTGTGTTGAAGTCATTGTTAAAGACTAAAGAAATCTGTGTGTGCCGGTGGATGTCTGACATTGGAGATGTCTGGTCTTTGCAGGGTTCAGAATTTAGCTTTAGCCACCTTTACTCCAGGATTCCTTTGCTTTTTGTTTTCACATTGTATTTAAATATCCATGTGCTGATTTAATAACTACGTCTTCCGTTAACATGCAAAATTGTTTCACAAATATTTCTGGCAGATTTTTACAGTCTGATTTGTTATTATCGTACTTTGATTTGTACTCTTTTTTTATGTTGGATTAATTAAGTTAAGATAAGTTAAGTTAAGAAGTTGCATTCTGAGTTTGTATTAACGTTTTAATCACTTCTAGAGAAAATTTGTTAAATGTGTCTTAGGTTGAAATTAGTTTGGTTTTATGCAGTTTTCTACTAGTTCAGCGTAATCCATAACCCAGAATATTTGTTCAAGTCATTAGCAGCAGATGTAATACAGCAACACAATAAGATGTGTGACATTACATAAGACTTAGTCATTGTAAATACAATCAGTCTCATCGTTAATCAGATTTTCCTTTTCCTGCTTTCCCCTGCAGGCTTGACGATGGGTTGCGTCAGGAGTAAAGAGGACAAGGGCCCGGCGCTCAAATACCGACCCGATAACTCGAACGCCACGCCGGTCAATGCCCACCTGGGCCACTATGGGCCTGACCCCACCATGATGGGTCAGTCGCCAGCTATGAAGACACACAACAACAGCTACAACAGTCACGCCGCCGCTCTCACGCCCTTCGGCGGGGCGTCTTCGGTCATGACGCCTTTTGGCGGGGCCTCCACCTCCTTCACCTCGGTGGCTGTGAGCAGCCCTTTCCCCAGTGTCATCACAGGTCAGTTTGTGGAGAGGATTTAAAGTTTCAGACGGTGACGTGTGGGACGAGAAGCAAGGGAATCCGCATATGTGTGGAAAGAAAGGCTTTGAGCGTGAAATGAACTTTGTCGTTCACAGAACACATTTTAGTCCCCAATCCCCTTCAGAGAAGAAGAAGCCTAATAAAAAAAGGCCTCAGAAGCATTTTCGTCTTACATTTTCTAACTTTTCATTTTGTTGTCATTACATCTAACTAGCAGTACAACTTTAGAATAAACTCTGCTGAGCTTTTGTTATGCACAGGACGTTATGAGCAGCAGATGTTACGCAAATTAGACGTTTAAAGTGAGTCAGCCAAAACATCAAGGCAGAAGACAAGCCCAAAATAGTTCTGCAGTATGGGAAGCAACGCAGCAGGCATGGTGTCTCCGGAGCCAAAGAAAACAATTGCATGCACTGAACTCAATAGATGTAGTCATGCAAATATGAAGTTTCTTTTTCCAACAATAGTTTGACTTAGAATAACTTTTTGATTAAGGATTTGTTGGTTATCAGATGACATGAAAAGTAATTATGCAGTTTAAGGTTTTTAAAATATCTTAGATTGGGTAGATAATTTATGTAGTAGATGTACACAGCACAGAATGTTTCCCCCTAGAGCACACACCCACCCACCCATCAGTAGCCGCCTCGCTCACCCAGGGAGGATAATCTGGTCCGAGGGGCTGCTGTAGATCTAATCCTGCCCGTTCAATTTCCTCCTCAAGATAAACATATCGGAGCCCTTTTGTCTCTCTGCACTCCGTCACTTCAGACAAATCAGCTCTATTCATTATATAGAAGAGATTAAGTGACATCAAATTGAGTCGCTGACTCGAGCCCGAGAATTGTGGAAGGGAATATTCTGTTTCCCTCGTGTTTTCTTAAAATACATCAACGTTAGGAGAGCTTGTTTTAGTCAAGGCTCTGAGCTGCAGGAAGCTGAATGTTTGGAACAAAAAAATACCTGTGATACAGGATTGTATTAGCAGTTGTTTTTATTTTTAAAAAAAAGATAAGGCTTAGTGAGACTTTGAATTAAGTATAAAATATCATAAAAGTAACAAAGGAGAACAATCAAAACAGCCATCTTGTTGTCTTTATGTGGAGGTCTTTTCATCTATTGTACCACAATTCGAGATGATCGCTTTCTCGTGCTTTCAGGCGGTGTGACGTTTTTCGTAGCGCTGTACGACTACGAAGCCAGGACGTCAGATGATCTGTCATTCAAAAAGGGGGATCGCTTCCAGATTATCAACAACACGTGAGTCCTGCTGTGTGAATATGTGTGTGTTTGTTTAATCCCTCATTGTATTTCAGGTCTGATATTAAGACTGAAATCTGCTGGCTTGATGGGTTCCTCTAATGGGGCCATCTGTTTAGTCCCCATCGTTTTTCTCCCACCACAGATCAGTCCTCCAGTTTTAATGTCTTACATTTGGATTACAGTAAAAAACATGCCACTCTTCACTTATTTAGTAAAATGCAAGCAATGTGCATGATAAAATAAATGAATGTATTGCTAACTCATTTCCAGAAACTGGATTCAATTCAAAGATACCGACAGACCATTGAAAATAGGCTTTTTCCTTTCATTAAATTTTTCAATATATTTCAGTTATTTCATAAATGAAAACTCTTCTTCCGCTCTTGGCTTTCCACCTGCTGCCGCAGTATTATCTTCCTCCCTGGCGTATGCAGGTGTGAAGACGTCTTCAACCACAGTCCTTGAACACGTTGCTTTCACTGGCATCTGCTTTCAGAGAAGAGGTGGGAGGAGGACAGATTTGCTGGGCTTTTTTTTTAAACTGCCAGCAGTCAGATCGGTTCCTTCTCTTTGAATTTAAACATGGACATCTGCTGTGAAACATAGCAGGAACTGTGGCTACGTGTTTGGTTCCTAAAAATGCAGTATTGTATTTCTACAGGCTTCTGTTAAGTTTAGGTTTTTCTCTGTAAGGCTTGTTGTTCTTGAAAGGTTTGAAACTGTGGAAATAGAGTGCTTATTATATTAACCAGGCACATCTTTTTCCAATTGGTTCACAGTTACTTGACACCAGTGGTGTACATTTAGTGAAGTACTGTACTTAAATACAATTAAAGTAATTGCACCCCTCCCCCCCTGCTTCTTGTACTTCATTTCTGAGGGGGGAGTTGTTCCAATACCACGTTTTGTTTCTTTAACAGCAGTTTGCTTCTAACCCTGCATGGACGTGATTGCTATTAATGTTGTTCGGCCATGCTCACACGGAAACATGAACATATAACTACAGAGAGTGAGTACTGTAGAACTTACTGTTAGTGTCTCATTTGGACGTCAGTCAGTCTTGGCTTATAAACCCCACCTTGCTGTGATGACTGATGTGACGGAATGACGCACAGTTCGACCTTGTTCCTTTTCTATTTTTTGCTCGCTTTTATACCTGCAGTCCACTTGTTATACAGTGTAGGTGTTTTTTCTCTCATCCTTTTGTGCTCTGTATTGTGTGTTTCTGTTTTCTAATTCACTTTTCTCTTCAGGGAAGGCGACTGGTGGGAGGCTCGTTCCATCAACACCGGACAGAAAGGCTACATCCCCAGTAACTACGTGGCTCCAGCCGACTCCATACAGGCTGAAGAGTGAGACCTCATTGACTTTTCTGTTACTTTTTCTGTTCATTTCGCTTATATTTTTCACTTCTCATTCCTTTCGTGTTTCTCACCGCGCTCAGTTAGTTTTCCTCCCCTGATTAAGGCGGCGTGATGCGGCTGGGCGGTCACACATTGTGACTAACCCATCATGTACCTACATGGCAGAAAGTGAAAACAATGGAGCCCTGTATTGTCGCTGAAAGCATGTGTCGTTCCCTATGTGGTTCATCCGGTGTGACAGAAACATTAAAGGGCTGTGCTCCTCATAGACAGTTTTGACCTGGTTTCCCATTGGCTGACAGTCATTTTGCTTATACTAGATGTTACAGCAAATCAGTTAGCTTTGCTTTCAGTCTAAAAAGTGAGTACAAATGATGGACAGCTCAGGGTTCTTGGTTCCTCCTCAGTTTATGCCTGTGAGGGGGAGACAATTGAACATGACTGAACTCGTAATGTCTTGTCTTGAAATAGACTGCGTGCTCTTTAAAAGAAAAACAAGAAACGCTAAAGCTTTAAGGGCCGTGAGCTATCGTTTATTCCTGGCAATGGGAAGGAACCTTTTTAATGTGCCCTTAAATGTAATGAAAGATGTATTGCTTGAACCTAAGTTAATAAACTGTGATTATAGCAGTGTGGTCTTAATTATATTGACAAAACGGAGTTTTTAAGCCATAGCTGCCTCTGTCTGAGCATATATGGACCACATAAGACTTCCCGACCGTCTGACATTAAATATATTTTGTTTTCATGTTCGTCTGTTTTTGATGTTTAACTTGACACGAGAGATGGAGTTTCAGACAGGATTTATAAGATGCATATCAAGTCAGAGAATTTCCATATCTCCCACCATCTAAAAATCAAACTGCGAGCTCCTCCTGTGATCTGACTATCTGATTTTCTCTCTTTCGGCAGATGGTACTTTGGTAAAATGGGCCGCAAAGATGCCGAGCGTCTCTTATTGCTTCCAGGGAATCAGCGGGGCACTTTCTTGGCACGAGAAAGCGAGACGACCAAAGGTACGAGGATGCCATGATAATTTGGCTTTTTCAATTAAGGGAAATTATGAAAGCTCTTCAGTGCAAGTTATGGACCGGAGCTTTTATCACAGCCAAATGTTTAATCAGACAAAAGATCTGCCTTTTAATGTAGGTTAGAAGTCATATATGTCTTTATGTTTATCTGTTGCTATGGAAAAAAGAGATGCACGTTAGATTTGAGAGCTTCTGTTATTGTGAAGCACAGTCTTAAATTCATTCCTGTGGATTTTGAAGGTGCCTACTCTCTGTCTATCCGGGACTGGGATGAGGTGAAGGGGGACAACGTCAAACACTACAAGATCCGTAAGCTTGACAACGGTGGTTATTACATCACCACTCGGGCCCAGTTTGAGACACTGCAGAAGCTGGTGAAACACTACACAGGTATGCAGCCTGCAGACAAATTGCTGTTTACATCTGGACGGCCAAGTTGGTTATTTTTTCTTTTCTTTCAGACTCATGTTTGGAGTTATCCAAACAAACATGCCAGTGCTTATTATTGCCATTTATACATACAGTGGTTGTCTTTTTGAAATTTTCTTTTCTTTTTTTTTTTTTTCCTGTCTGCTGTTGTTTTATTTCATATTTTAGCCAGTAAATTCAGTGCTCGCAGTAGAAAATGCATTATTCATCTGCGGACCTGCTGCAGGGATGTGTATGTATATGAGGGGGCTTTTTTTTTTGTCTGTGATTATTCTCAAGCGGTGCTTTCACTGACTCGGTCGTGGATCAGTTATCACGACAAAGTCCTAAAAAAGGCCAAAGCTGTGTGAGACTTAAATCAAAAAGAGTTGTGAATATAAAACCATCCCATAAATAACAGTCTTAAACCTGTAATCTGCAGAGTATTGATAAGCAGGCGGCCCTTCCTAAAAAAAAAAAAAAAACAAATCCCCAGTGGAAGGTCACAAGGAAGCGTCTGGATGATGTAAACACACGCAGGACAGACTGCTTATTGAAAACTTTCTCAGGAATATAGTCAAACACCCAGGAGCAGAATGAATAAACAAGAGTTTATTATTTGAGTCTTGTTTTCCTTGTGTTGCCGACCCTGCCCTGAAATGAAATGACGGCTGGTTAATTCAAAGCTCTGCACTCCGTTATGTTCCTTTGTGTTTTTAAGCGTAGCCTTCAGAGCCCTGACAGAAGTCGGTAATAACTGAGGCGTCATGCAGAAAAGCTCTGTAACATGTCGCCTGTTCAACAGCGAAAACAGCCCCTTGATCTTTTAACTGTCTTACTGAAAATTGAAATTAAATTGAGTTCAACACGGTTCACGTAATTATGGCGGAAATACCCAAAAGTTAGACTAGAGTTCAGCGCGTTTGCTTTGTTGATTTGTTTGGTTTGACTGTAGTTTCCTGCAGCTGTCATGTAGAAAATGTGATATTTTATTCATTGCTTGTCATGCATGTTTACAGTCCACTTGGTGTAGTATTTCTCTGCTTCCTGCTACAATTTTGTAGACCGACCACTAACTCACTCCAACTCAAAGCTCAATCTTTTGCTGTTTTTTGTCCTCGCTGTGTGTCCAGAACATGCTGATGGTCTGTGCTACAGGCTGACGACTGTGTGCCCCACTGTGAAGCCTCAGACTCAGGGACTGGCTAAGGATGCCTGGGAAATCCCGCGAGAATCCCTCCGACTGGAGGTCAAACTGGGCCAGGGCTGCTTTGGAGAAGTCTGGATGGGTGAGACATCACTGCTGCTGTACTTGAACACATACTGTGTGTGCACCCATTTCTGCCATGTGTATTTTCTTCAGAGGTTGGACTGTTTGTGCTCTTTGTGTGTGTGTAGGATAATATTTCAGTACAGCTAACTCAGTGGACGGCACAGTTTATGTACAGTTCACTCCTGTCAAACGACTGACTGCAAACCAGGCTGCAGCTTTGCTGAGGTCCTTTTATACACCAAGATTAGATGAAACTGCATGGTGAGACACATAGAGTGACATATCTGGACAGCAGATATTTTCAGTAGCAATAATTCTGCAGAATATTTAACAACAATAACAATTTTGCACCATATTGTGCCAAAAAATTATAAAAAAATCCTTGTCAAAATTTCTAACAGCCAAAGCTTACGTTTTATCGGAGCACCAATCCAGAAACCAAAAGTATTTAGTTTGGTGTCACAGAAAGCTAAAAGAAACCACCAAATGCTCACATTTGAAAACTGGAACCAAATAACCTTTGGTGTTATTTCTTAAAAAGCAATTTAAGCGATTCATAAATAACCACATTTTCACTGGTCTCTGTGGAATGACTAGATAATTAATTCCAGCTGTTGAAACCACTGGTTGGGGCAGCCTCATTGAAATAACTTAGTTCAGTACAAATTTCCGCTTGTGCTAATGTGATCAGACTCTTCCAGGGGTTGAAGTTTCTGTCTGAGTTCTTCAGTATGTTCTGCAGAGAACGAGAGAGATTTTGCTGTGAGATCCTGCATGAAGAGGATGCAGGTTGACTCATATTTGTGTGAGATATGTCAGCAAAACCGAGTATATGGAAAGCTGTTGTTGTTGAATGTTGACAGGATACACTGAGATGTCAACAACTCACATGCATAAAAACACTTTGCTTTGTTGGCGCTAACAGAGATCATGAATAAATAAAGAATATAAACAACTACATGGGCATATACTTACACGGCCATTAGGGATTACATATAGCAACAAAACATCCGCTATACATTATTTATCACTCATGTTAAAGGCAACGTAAAGCAAACAGAGTCAGTTTAAAACGATCCATATTAGCTTGAAGTTGAGTGGGACTGACCTCAGTAAAGAGCTTGTCTTGCTGCCACACTGGCCCACATACTGATGTAAATGCCGATTACTGATTGCTGACGGTTTGTGCGCACACACGCAGCTCAGTAATCACAGGTCACCTCCCACGCTTCGGTCCTCGGGCCTGCGTGTGTGACCGGGGGCCTTTCAGCGAACACAACTCTCTTCTTTCATCACTCAGTCTTTCATTAAGCCTGGCCTGCAGCAAGCCTCGACCTGCAAACCTCCTCTGTGCAATCCCAGGAATCCCTCTCTGTCTCTCCCTGCAACTGTTTGTTCTTGACGGCTTCTCTGCTCGGCTTCTTGCTGTATCTCCCCTCCTTGCTTGTTCAGCATTTCGTTTCTCAACATAGTACAGGTTGATCTCATTGCTCTTTCATGTTCTCAGCACTTCGTGTTATCATCATCATCATTACTATTATTATCATCATCATTATTATTATTATTACATATAATCATTGCCCTACTTTGTCCTTCAGCTCTTGTGTGTCTGTTCAGTGTGATTCATTCATGAAGGTCAGCCTCGTGACGGAAGCAGCAGAGCTCATTGTATGTAAGCAGGGCGTGAGTAAGTGGCTCTCAACCAGGAAGTGGCTGATTATTTAAGCTGTCGCGCTGCTCTTCACACACGGGAACACTGCCAGAAATCACCGGCAGTGACGGTTGTTTTTTAGGACTGAATTGTCCAATCACTTAAAAGGGGTCAAAAGTCTTTAATGCACTTTCAGTCTTGTGATGAAGTAGTTCCTCAATAAGGCCTTTCTAGCTGCTGTTTTTTTTTTTCCCCAAACATGAGTGTTCATTTGGTTTTTACTCAGGAACGTGGAACGGCACTACTAAGGTGGCTATTAAGACCCTGAAGCCAGGCACCATGTCCCCAGAGGCCTTCCTGCAGGAGGCTCAGATCATGAAGAAACTCCGACATGACAAACTGGTGCCCCTCTATGCTGTCGTGTCTGAAGAGCCCATCTACATTGTAACTGAATTTATGGGCAAAGGTAAGGACAGATTCTGCCAAATTCTACTAAAATGGTCACGTTCAAAGTCTGCACCAGACTGAGGCTTAATTCGCCACGATCCAGTAACATAGCATTGTGTCAGTGCTGGTCATTTATTTCTCCATGTGAGCGTATTAAAGAAACATACCTCTCAGCTGTTGTGCAGCCTTTAAATGTTCATCACAGTGAATTTGAAGTGTGTTTTTCAACAGTTTTACCCTCACTTGTTTCATCACAATACGCACATGTAACGGCTCGAACATAATCGAATGTCTCCACTGTCATCTGTGGTAAAATCCGTTTAAGAGAACAGGAAAAGTCTTTAATGTGGCGAGAATATGTGACCTGTAGCAACGTGAATTAGTCTGTTAGACTGTTGAACTGGTTGAAACTCTGATTGTAAGTAGAATAAAGCAGTCTGTGCATCCAGTAAAGACAGACATAAAACAGAACGGGGGGGTCGTATGATCTCTGCAGTCACGTTGCCTCCGAACGGTTTTGCTTATTTTAGCTTCCTGAGACTGAACTGGTGCTGCATTTATTATTGTGTTTCTGCCGTGCGCAGACAGACGTATTGATCCTGCTTGACTGTGGCCTTGTAAACTCTTGGCAGGTAGTTTACTGGACTTCCTGAAGGAGGGCGACGGTAAATATTTGAAGCTACCCCAGCTGGTGGACATGGCTGCGCAGGTAGGATCAAAACACTGTGTCTAAATTTTAACACAGGCCAAAAGAAGCTCCCCCTGCCTCTTACCTGCCCAGGTGCAGTTTGTTCTCCATCATGCTACCTGACGTCTCCCGTCCCTCCACTGCTCTCCTCCCTTCTGTGTGTGCCTCCACTCGTTCTCCGCCACTTAACCGCCTGTAGCACTTAAACACAGCTCATCAGAGGCCACTTGAGTTTCTGGCTCAGTCACCTACTGTGATCTGCTCTTAATTTGTCGCTCTCCACGCTCCCAGGCTCCCTCTTCTCCTCACTCAGCGGTGTGGAGAAGAGTTTGAGGATGAGACCGAGGCAGGTTGAAGGCTCAGAGCGCCTCAGAGGGAGGAGATGTTGGATAGTTGTGTAAAAGATTCGTCTAATTGTTGTCACAGCTACGATTAATCTCTTTGTTCAGCGTGCATTGAGATCTGGGTCAAATACTTGATCAATGAAGTGTGAACTTCCCAAAATGACAGCTTACCGTAACTTCCCTTAATTAGTCTTACTCACAAGTAATATTTGTTCTTAATCTTATTTGCAAAATACACATGTTCTAAGATTTGCTTTAGTTGCTGTTTTGGATGCTACGTTCTCTTTATTGACCCCCTCGCCCTGTCCCAGATTGCAGACGGCATGGCCTTCATCGAGAGGATGAACTACATCCACAGGGACCTGAGAGCTGCCAACATCCTGGTGGCCGATAACTTGGTGTGTAAGATCGCAGACTTTGGCCTGGCTCGGCTCATCGAGGACAACGAGTACACCGCCAGACAAGGTGTGTGGGGGTGTGTGTGTGTGTGTGTTACGAATGCGATGCGGTTGGTGCACAGACACACATGAGGGTTTGTGTGTCAGCATGTGGGAGGACTTGCACTTGTTTGTGAATAGACAAATTTAATAGACAAGTTTCAGCTTCCCACTTGTTCTTTATCTTATTTGAAATTTGAGTTGTGGACAGAAAATAACTATTTGAATGTGAATCATGTTGAGCCTGAAGGAAATATTTACTGATGTTTAAGAGAGCAAACTATTGATTGATTGATGCAACATTTGATCCTGACTCGGGCCAGAATGTTTTACTCAATGATTGATCAGTGTGTTGATCAAAAGAAAATCCTCTAGAGTCAGAAATCAAATGTGAGGATGCTGATGCTTTTTCACCATTTCAAATACTATATTATAGTATTAATCAGTTGATTTAGAAAACAATCAGCAGATTAGTCAGTCATGAACATAGTAGTTAGTGGCAGCCCTAGTCGTATTGATTATGTAGAGGCCTATTCTACCTGCTTGACTCATGAATTCTTTGTTTTTCCAGGTGCTAAATTCCCGATCAAATGGACGGCCCCTGAAGCTGCTCTGTACGGCCGCTTTACGATCAAATCGGACGTCTGGTCGTTTGGTATACTACTGACTGAGCTGGTGACCAAGGGCAGAGTGCCATATCCAGGTAGGGACAAGAGTGTCTTCATGTCTTCTTCTTTTGTTTCATTTTACATTTTTTTCCTGCTTCTTCATTACACTCCAGCACGACTCTCCCCCAGTGCACAAATCAACGTCCATAAAGATATGATTGCATGAGTTTGGTGTGGAAGAACTTGACTGGCCCACACAGAGTCCTGACCTCAATCCCATACAATACCTTTGGGATGAACTGGAACAGCCTTTTGGTCCAACATCAGTGTCATCAGTGCCTCACTAATGCTCTACTGCATGAATGGACAAAAATTCCCACAGAAACACTCCGACATGTGGAAAGCCTTCCCAGAAGAGTGGAAGCTGTCATAGCTGCAAAGCTGTCTTTGTGTTTAGAATGAGATGTCATTACAGTCCCTGTTGGTGTAATGGTCCGATGTCCCAATACTTTTGTCCATATAGTGTAGGTCAAATATGCTTCTGGAATTTGCTTCATGGAAAACAGGAATAATTCATTTATTTTTGCCTAAGGATAACTGATGCTATTCAGATTCTTGATCTTCTGAAGCTTTTAATAGTGTTTTCTCACACACACACACACACACACACACACACACACACACCCATATAGCTCATGTGAGTCAACGCAGATGTCTAATGACTTATCAGTGCATGGGAAAGTACCCCTCATACACAATCTGCCCCCATCCTGACGTCTGCCACCTCATGTGTGACCCCTGCAGTCAGAGAGCAGTACTGCAGTGTGTCTGCTGTAGACGGCGTTTGACTGGCACTGATTACAGAGCATGCCATATGGCTGCCTTAACCACCATGTCTCGTAGAGGGCCATCTGGCTCCTGTGGCCTTCTTGGTTTCAGTGCAAACCGTTCAGTCTAATTAATTCATCTCAGAGCGGCAAATCCTGGGAGCTGAACCCCCTCTTTTCCCTTCATCAAAATTGTAGTATGAGTCACTGGACATTTGTGGCTGCTGTGCTGCGGTCTTCTTCTTTTTTTGCTCTATTTCTGTTCCCTTACTTGATAGAGTAGAAGCAGTGTGAGGCAGGTATACTAAGACCCAAACCAGAACTGGCCGAGGTTTTCGGATCCAAGACGTAAATCACGCTAACGCCCTCAGTACTGTCACCGCTGTCTCTCGGTCTCAGCAGTTGCTCTGGGGTTTTCGTCTCTCGCATTGCAGGATAACCTGATCCCCCACACTGAGAGATGGATGGGGGAGGATGTGGCTGTGACCATGCCACGGACTCTGTGTCATAACCTCTTTTAGCTGCATTTGAGCTCCCCGCGGAGCTGTTTCTGCGCCGTGTCACAGGGTTCAGGATCGTCTTCCTCTCTTGGGAAGGGGTCCACAGCTCTGGTAGCAGAGCAGGAAAAGGCCAGAATATGAGTAATGAACTGGTTATCCTCCTTCAATCTTGACTACGTGTCTTACAGGAAATAATGACCCTTGTGCCTCTGACCCTTTTTCTTCATCAGAAGTCTTAATACAATAAATAGATGTTACTTCTCTGTGTGGTCGTATCTACGTTAAGTTTGTTGGCTGATAGCAACACAGACTTAGCAAGCAAACTTAACCAGTGGTGGAAGAAGTATTCAGATCTTTCACTTTAGTAAAAGAAGCAAAACTGCCAAGTAAAAATGCTCTGTTACAATTCAAAAATTTCACTTAAGTGTAACATTTAATATACTTAAGGTGCCAAAAGTAAAGCGCATTCATTATGCAGCATGGCCCATCTCAGAGTATTATCTATCTGATGTCACTAGATATCACTGCGTGCTAGCTTAATCTGTAATAATACATCATGATTCTGTAGTTGATTTATAGTTTGTATTTATAATATCCAAATATTTGCCATAAAAATGTAGTGGAGTAAAGGTATAAAGTGGTATAAAAAGGAAATACTCAAGTAAAGTGCAAGTCTTTCAGATCAGTACTTAAGTGTATTAAAATTTACTGCCCACCACGGACCTGAACACAAGTATACTCAAAATCCATAAAAACACATCAAGTCATTAAATGTAACTTGCTAACTGAAGCCAAAATGCTCACAAAAATACACACAAATACACACTCTACCCATACAGTACTGACAGTCCTTGTGAGCAAAAACAAACACATTTCTTTGCGTGTCTTCCAGGCATGGTGAACCGAGAGGTTCTTGAGCAGGTGGAACGAGGTTACCGCATGCCCTGCCCCCAGGGGTGTCCCGAGTCCCTCCATGAGATGATGAGGCAGTGCTGGAAGAAGGAGCCAGACGAAAGACCAACCTTTGAATACATCCAGTCCTTTTTAGAAGACTACTTCACAGCCACAGAACCACAGTACCAGCCAGGGGACAACCTCTAGTCTGGGGGACTTTGGGTGGAGGGGTGGGGGGCGGACTCTGGCACCACACGGAGGTACATCAGTGGAGATCAAAGCTTGGGACAGTGGAGAACTTTGACGAATGGCAAAAAGCCTTGATGAGGCTGCAGAGAAACAGGTTTTAGTGCTACAAACTAGTAAACAACCACACTGATACATCTGCAAGTGCAAAAAGAAAATGTGTTTCCGAAGTAGAGGTTTGTCCCTTGTGCCCCCAGGGACCAAGTGTTCGGGGAGGAGTCCAGCTGTGCAGATTGGTGCTTGGTATGTTAAGCTCTGGGAAACCCTGCCAATAAAAGTAAACCATATGGACTGGCCACAACACTGTGATCAAAAAGAGAGGGGTTTTCTCCTAATTTCATATTAATGGCTGCTTGCCCACGCAGTTTATTTCTTTTTAAATAATAAAGTTCCCCACGTTATTCTTCGAAATCGGAGTCAAGATCTTTTATGTGTACATGAGTCGAATTTGTAGGCTGATAAGTATGTTTTTTTTTGTTTGTTTTTAAGTGACCAACAACTGTGGTTGAACTGTAGGGTGTGTGCTGTAAATCGTTGATGGAGAGGAGCGAGGTGAAGTACATGAAAAGGATGTTGCTTGTGGATGCCAGAATGTACTGAGAAAACAAATCAGTTGTACATAGAATATGTGCAAAAAGATGTATTTTCAGCAGGTGTGACCAGGTGGATGAATGCGTACGTGAGAAATGAATTGGAGTGATTCTTTTAACACGGTCACTTGAATGGCGAATCACACGGATTTATTATGCTTTTTTTTATTATTATTTAAACGGGGACTTGAAATCATAAAGAGGTATTTTGATAATATACAAGTGCAAAAAACCATTTTTCCTCTTTAACATTTTATAACTGATTTGAAAAGGACATTTTCAGCTGTGAAATTTAAGTAAAATTTGAGTTTGTTTCTGTCTGAAATTAGCATCTTGTCTTTTGTTTTGACGGCTGTAAAAGTCTCCCGATGTTGCACTCGGCTGCACGGCTTAACGTTGCCATAGATGAGTTCTGTCATGATAGAAATGGTGCAGGAAACTCTCAGATCTATTAAATTCACATCATCTTGTACATCATTCATGCGGCTGTAGTGTTTCTCTTCTCAGTAAAATCCCACCATCCTTTGACTAAATGCGCCTGCAGTGTCCTTAGCTCGGCCCGCTGGAGGGAAGAATCTCCTGTTTCGTAAGCGCAACTATGCAAATTCAACCAGTGATGTTTCATGGATGGGAATGTCTCAAACATTATGTGCTCCCAGGTGAAGAGCGGGTGGAGCACTTGTGTAGTGACGTAACAAGAACCAGACAAAACAAACATGGTGCACATGCTGTGGTCAGATGGGGGTCTTTAGTGCTTTTATAGATGCTAAAAACAAAAGTCCAATAACAACTTCTTAGAGGTACTTCCACTGTCTGTCCTGCAGTGTGTGATAGGAAATTTGAAAAGATGTAAAAGGCATCTTCCTATTCAATAAGTAAGCTTAAGAATTGGACAAAGATGTGAACTTTTTTTTTGTTTTTTGTTTTTTTTGCTTCGCTCATGAGAACCTAATGTGTGATTGTTCCTGAAGGTGGGACTTGAACTAGTGGGGAGATGATAATGAAATTTCAGAGAATGGTGACTAATATGATTTTGTACAGAAAAAACAAATAAAAGTTTTACTCATAGCTTTCCTTCAGCTCTCTTTTTCTCAACCCCTGACATCTGCATTCAGGTCCAGACCTAAGGCGTAGAGGTTTTCTGGTACACCAAAGCCCAGTGAATCATCGCCACCTTATATAAGACTCCTCCTGGGGAACACACCTGCATTTTTTTTTATCCATTAAATCACAACCCCTTGCTTTTTTTAAACTTGTTTTTTATTTATTTACAACATTTGACAACAAGTATGATGTGCCTTTTCTTCTTTTACAATCAGCTTATAACAGTAATGAATATGGTTCAACTTGTGTATTTACATTTGAAAGCAGGTTACGCTACTGTACAAGGAGCAGAGTCTAGTTCTGTGCTCAGAGGAAGTGCTGACAGGAGCTCAGAAAGGGAGACACTGTGGGTTTACTCATCCTCATACCTGCAAAGAAGGAGAGAAGGTGTGTCTGAGTTTTAAGTTGTATAACAGTAAATAATAGAGTAAAGCATTACAATACCTTAGGACAACTTTGTTTTTAAGTACAGAAAATCTACTACAGAGGGTCAAAGGAGATGATTGTTGACACGTCCTTGATGGAATTCAACCCAGTGATGCCTTAAGCGTGTGGTTCAGTGGAGGTCAGTGAAGGTCTCACCTGACCATCTCCTTGTACTTGTTCAGAGCCTCCTGGGTCACGTACTGGATGAAAGCTGGGTCCTGTAGTTCCAGCTCCCCAGGAACAGACAGGATAAGTGGGGGAGAGTTCAGGATGTTCACCTCCACCCTGGTCTCAGTCACAGATTCATTCTGTTCATCGCGGCTCTTTGGCGCCACCTGGAGGGTGAAGGAAGAAAAAGTCTTTTCTTTCTTTATTTCTTTCTTTTTTTTTTATTACATCAACTGCTGCCAACGTTACTGAATCCAGGCTACGTTTTTTTCCCCACATATCTAAAAATATTCCAAAGATATGTTTCTCTCCACTTGGCATTTGTTTGTTTTGCATATTTAGAAGATAAGTTTGTAATTTGGCTCACACGTTTGATTCATGAGTTAGACCAGATTATTTGTATTCAGTATTTAAGGGTGTGGTGGAAATCTTCTGCAGATAAGAACATGATCAACATAGAAGGATGCATTCACTCTCTGCTTTTATGTGCAGTAATTGCTCCATTTTTTCCTTTAATATGAGGTTTCAGCAGTCAGGAAAGTTTCAGTCTCTGTGGTGGAAAATTTTTATCATTTTGTTACTAGAGTGAATTGAGTGCTAAGAAAACAGTAAGATTGGAACAAACACTCTTTATTTGAGCTGAAGCCTCATATAAACTGCAGATGGTTTTTGATGTTTTTGCTCAGAATGACGGCTGTGGATGACGTCTCTTGTCTGCTATGAGTAGAAACATAAGAAGTGATGTCTTGATGTTCGGTATGACCCGGAAGGATGATAAATGCACCAGGAAACAACCTGTTTCAGTGCCATATGGGCATGTGAGCGCTCAGCTGCCTCCCTTCATCTCCTTCTCACCATGGTGATGTGGAAGATGTTCTCAGGACTGCTGCTGTTGCTCACAGCTTGAGCCACCCAGCTGAATTCAGCCGCCATGTTGCTGAGCCAGCTGACTGTTTCATCAGTGTGGCGCTGGACAATAGACAAGATCTCATCATACTGCTCTTTGGACACATCCAGCAGCTGGGAAACTTCATCCAGCTCCACATGCAGTTCCCGGACACTGGGGCACTCTGGAGACAGGAAGGGAGGGGGGGGGGTCAGATGAGCTGCCATGTGCAAAGATGAAGCGAATACGAGCTGTCAGGGTGGTGTCAGCTTCACCTGTGAGCAGGGCTCCCTGGCAGGCCTCACACTGGTTCTGGAGCTGCCAGCACTCTGAGGTCTGTTTGCGAAGGTCTCGGCACAACTTCCTCTTCTGCAGGAAACGGGGGAAACCTTCCCTCGCTGCACCAAACAAACACTAAAACTGTTAGTGTTTTTTGTTGATTGGCATTGCTTTGAGATGTTTATTGTCACATTTAATTTTAAAAAGGAAGAAATCAGGGTCTCTGTCATGTGATACTTGTAAAATATGACAGGTTCCCACATTTCATTCCCACCAGTCATGGCAGCAGCTGATATTAGAAATTCACACACATAATCAGAAATATTCAGGCCTCACTAGCACCTCCCACTACCTTTCTTCTTCTCCTCCTGCACTGCCTCGTGGATGTCATCAAACGCCTGAGTCACCACGGCTCCGAACTCTTCCACCACGCTCTTGCCGAAGTCAAAGAACGAGTCCAGGACCTCCTCCAGTCCCACACCCTGCAGGAACCCCGAGTCTCTGCTGGGG
This sequence comes from Scatophagus argus, assembly GCF_020382885.2. Lineage (NCBI taxonomy): Eukaryota > Metazoa > Chordata > Actinopteri > Scatophagidae > Scatophagus > Scatophagus argus. The sequence continues at coordinate 7,250,812 of NC_058505.1, read as the reverse complement.
TTGTAGGGATCAGTGGTGGCCTCCTCCATCAGGGTGTCGTTCAGGAAGGTCTTCTGGAGCATATTGTCGAGCCTGGTGCCCATCATGGAGACCAGGGCGACGCTGCGCTCGACCAGCGTGCCCACCTTGCTGATCAGGCGGTTGAAGGAGTCCTCGATGCGGACAACCTCGGTGTCGTCGGAGCCCTGATTCACCAGGATGTCCTCAGCATCGATGCGAGGCTCACGGGGGCCAAAGCGCCTGGACACCCTGCGGAACAGGTTGTCCACCTGCAGTATGGAAAGTAATGGAGGTAAGTTTGTTTTTACGACTGTCTGAGACTCGCAAGGTGAGTAGTTGGGCTCAAAATAAGACAAAAAAAGCAACCCAAAATCATGTCGACTTTTTAAACCGTAGCTCTACCTTTTTAAAATTCCCGAAAACAATTTAAGATGAAACTGAATTGACAACTCGTGGCCCTTACTGCTTTAATGAAGTGTCAAAATAAGACGCAGCTTCTCATGAAGGGGTCACAGGCTTGTCTCAAGGGGGATATACGAATGTAAAAGAAAATATTGTGCCACATTCTGGTGTTTTACATTTACGATTGTTTCACTCACTTATTAGAAATGCGTTCAGGTGCATTTATTTGCACTCTTTTGACTGAACTGGCTGAACAGAAATAAGGCGAGGGATTTGACTGGAAATAAACTGTAAGGTTTCCCCCCCGCACTCAGACGATTTCGATACTCCTTGCTTTGTAGGAAAGGCAGAGTGGAGGTGTAGTGTTCACACCTTGGCATGGAAAGCTGCAAATCCCCTGCGGCAGGTGGAGGTGTAGAAGTTTTTACACACGTCCTCCAGACAGGGCCTGCACTCCTCCCACTCAGACTGCAGGGAGTCTTTACACTGCTCCTCCGCCTCCTCCAGCTTCTCAGTCACCTCCTTGGCGAGCTGCGCTGCCCCCTGGTGGCAGACAAGGACACGTTTTCAGCTGTTTGCTTTTCGGCCTGTCTCTCTTAGGTCGGTGATGGTCTTACCGTCTTCTTGTCACTGCTGTGTTTGAGGGACTTCATGAGGTGCTCGTGCTTCTGCTCGTTCCTCCACATCACCTCCTTCATCTGTTTCACCCCATACAGAGCCCTGCTCACCTCCTCATCCACCAGTTTCTCGCCATCCATGGACAACTCTGAGAGGGGGGAGAGAGAGAAGGAGAAGACAAAACAAAACTTTGGTGAGGTGTTGCATCTTACACCACATTTTTCATAGTCAGAGCAAGAATATAAAATATGTGATTTATATGGCACGGAACAACACTAAGAATCATAGAAAATATGTAAAACTAATTGGATGATTCAGTCATGATGATTGTGTGTCACTGTATTTACCAGAAGATACAGATGTTTGCCAGCTGTTGACACTGACTGAGGCACTTCCCAACTGACTGCTCATATGCTGGTATATTTAAACTAAAGATGCATTTAAGTTCCTCTGTGCTGACTCACGTTTTAGGGTGTCCTCTGAGATGCCTCGGGGTTGGTCCTCCGGGGCAGAATAAAGGACCCCCAGCGTCACCGCCAGAACGGCCAAACAGAGCAGGAGCTTCATTGTTGAGCTCAGCGTGCTGGTCGTCCGGACTGTGCGAGCTGTTGGATGAACACATTTACCTTAAGATCACGCAGAAGCATCAGTGCAGGTTCACACATACCCAAACTGTGTGCAAGTAGGGAAACTTAAACAGCAGGTGTGATCTAGTCTGGCCCAGAGGATCTAACAGGATCTGTGTCAACAGTGCTGTACATGGTCACAAGTAGGTCGGCCACTGGGTGGCGCTACACATCTGTCTGTGCCTAAAAAAACAAATAGAAAAACCCTCCCTGTCCTTAATACTAATAACTGGAGCAAGGTGTTAGTATTAGCTGGTTAGACTACAAAGATGTGTTTCATGGGAACCTTTAATGGTTATACTGGTGATACATGACAACCTAATACCATCTAATCAGATTTTGAACTTTAAAGCAAGTTCCTGTAGCATTCGGGGGCTCTGAGACGAGTATGTAGACAGCTGGTGCTTTTATTTACAGACGCCTTTTTTTCCATTTGAGGCAAATTTTCAGTCCTTTTGTCTTTGACTACATCTTTATCTTTATCTCTACTACTTATATTGCTTTAAGTGTTCACCCACATGTCAAAGTAGCTCCACAAACAGTCTAAATGATTCTTCTCTTTACCTCTTCTGTGGACGTTTGTGTACTGCGTCAGGTCATTAGACTGACTGATACCATGAAAAGGTCAACAGCAGGGAGTACGAAACCTGTTAAGATGCATCACAGGGCTCACCTCTCCTGGCAAGCCATGTTTATGTCCGACCCATCTGCCGTGGCAGGAGGTCGGGCTCCTTCGAGTCACAAACGAACATAAGAGACCTTGAGGGGCTTCTGATGTTATAACTCGTGTTTACGTATTGATTTCGAAAAACAAGGTAAACTCGCCTGCCTCCCTTCAGGGGACCCTTCCCCTCAGGAGTTACACAAGTTGGCATCCAGCTGGGATTTACAGTAAATGAGGATGTACTCGCTTGACTTAGTTCATTATGGGCTTAAGTTGCCTACTGACGGCATATCTAGCTGTTATTTCTGACAGCACTAAAGACGAGAGCAAGCAAATCTAAACATAAATATGAGTGTAATTATGAATTAAAGCAAACGTCAGCAGCAGTTCAAACGATGAGACAAATTTTTAAACTTAAGTTTGTCAACCTGATATTCACTATAATGGCATCAAGAAATATATGACATCACTAAATCATTAAGCTTAATCAAAGCTGAATCAAAAAAAAAATGCAAAAACGACCAAATGAGGACCTGCAGTGACCATCACAGCAGATAAACTCACCAGTAGCTGACTGTCGGTGCTCCTCCACCGGCAGGAATAAACAAAGTGCTCCGTGCGGGCAGCAGTCGTCAAGTTATCTTGATCCGGCCAAGTCTATTTGTGCTCCTTCCACTCGAGCTTTATCCTATTACAGTATTTGCTTCATGTTGATGCCGGTTAATCCAGCATTCAACGCGCCTGTTTTGCATAAGGGGTTGCTTAGTCATGTCAGGCGTTAACCTGTTGTTTTACACACACAGTCGATCTGGTCAACCTGCTTTCTCTGCACTCTGTTGTACTTTATGTGGCATATGTGAGTTTATTTAGTATGTTTAGTCTATTTTTTCCCACTAACAGTTAGGTCTTGTTTGGTTGTTTGTTTGCTTACTTTTGACTAACCTACACTGCTGTAATGGGCTACTGGGTGCTTGAATTTCCCTCGGGATCAATAAAGTATCTATCTATCTATCCCTCTTCAGAAAAGTGTATTAATTATATAGGTGGAAACACACATGAACACACACACAGAAATGTCATATTGCCTGTCAAATAAACTGATGCAAAGTACTTATTTTTGAGTAGAACTGCAAAACTGTTGTTTGTACCAAAAATACTTCATGTTAAGATTAATGAAAGTTTTTTTATTTTTCAGTAAACGTATTGATCTAATGTTTCGGAAACATTCACAACACACCCAAACATTGAAACATATAAAATGAACGTGTCTATCAGCTCCCCTCGGTGGGAAATGCTTAGTGCAACGCTCTCGCACACGACTCAGTCCTAACATGTAGAGAGGTAGCGTCATCGGTGCGAGCTGCTGTCTGTTGTTTGATTGATGAAGGAGTTATGGGAATATTATGATGTACTGAAGAAGAGATCACATGATCAGAGAAGATTTGCTCGACGTGAGCCTTAAGAGCGCCAACTGCTGCAGTGCTGCATCATCCTTTAGAGGCCACGTGCAAGCAAACCACATTCACAAGAGCTCTTATTTTGAAGTGATAGATAACTTCAGTCCGTGTAAACTGCCCCCAGCTATTCTTGGATCTATACCCAGATGTGAATCCAGAGTATTTTTAGTAAAAGGAAACATTCCTCACGGTAGGAAGTTGTTTAGCATCTCCACTCCTGATGGAATGTGATGGACTCGGGGGGTGAAAGGGTTCCTCTGTCCCCGTCTCTTCTCCGGTGCCCCATCTACCTCAAAAATGTGCCCTCTTTGCATGCTGTGACCCAGAAAATGGGGTCCTCACCGGATAATAATCAAAAACAGCCTGTTCAGCTCAGCTCAGTCTGCAGCCTCGCTGACACCTTCAGCACCTGGTTCCTATAACACCGCAGGGAGAAACGTTCTTCCCATGTTCTCCCGTGGTTGACCTCTACATAAAACAGTTGACAGTAAAAAGGTCTGAGGATACATAGAAGGATAAACGTAAATCACATTAGACGTTGTTTGTGCACAAGTTGAACTTGAAGGAATTTATCCAGGAGAAATATTTTTGTTTTTATTTGGTCAAGTGCACTTTTTGTTTAAGTTTAATAAACTTCAGGTCCATATAACCGACTCACGATGTGGGCTTGTGTTAAGTTTTGTGGTATTGATGAAAGCTTGGAGTCTGAAGAGATAAACAGGTGCAGGGGATAAACTGCTTTACAGAGACCTGAAGTAATGGATGAAACAGTTTAGGACTGGGAACCAACACGTCGGAAAGCCATGCTGAGTTTTGTCTGATGGGACAGGATGTTTATATTGGTTCTTTCAATATAAAAGCTCAAATGGGAACGCTTAGTCTTGCTTAGTCTGTTAACTCCATGTTTAACTAACAGCAGATTTTAAGCCTCCTTGGGACTCTGCGTTACAGTCGCATGCATAAGTTCTTCTATTTTTCCAACTTACATTAACAGTGGATCACTCTGTGTAATGTGTGTAAAGCTGTAGAGATTTTTAGCATCTTTAAGCTCATCTTTCTGGTTTTGAGGCTCAGAACTTTGCTGATTTGGGTTCAGTCCCATCACTCTTAACAGCACTGTTTGTCAGTCACAGCAGGCAGCTGTTGGCAGAGAACAAGCTCTGATAAACCTGCTGTACACCACCTGCTCAAAGAGAGACAAGGTAGCGACTGCCTGCTGGAAATACCAAAGAGCTGAGGTATTTATTTTAGAGGTGGTAAACAGAGCTAAAAGAGTGTATACATTGGACTTCCTTTCACCTGGTGGTCAGAAACATGACTCCAAATGCATGATCATGTTGCTCTGTGTCTGCTGGATGTGAAAACAGGCGACTGATTACTAAGGCTGCACATCCTTGACAGCTTGTTACTGCCTCCAAGTGGTGAAGACATTAAATAATCTGGCACCTGCATATTATTTTTTTAGACGGTCAGTTGTAACTGAAAATTTAAATGAGATAAAGTCCGCTGTAAAGCAGCCCACGTTGTAAATCAGTAAAAGTTAAGTAGGCTACGTAATTTACACTTACGTTGACTTTTGTTCTGCAGTCACATTTCTAACACGGCCGATCTTTTGAAAATATAACTGATAAATATATCAGTTTATCAAACGGTGTTCTCAAGCTGAATACTGAAAACTGAAACCTACAATAACAACACGGTGGTTTTGATGGGGGAAGAAAAGTATGCGTTTGTTTACAATGCATGACAAACACAACACATCGGTGCTTTTATTTTGACATGTCGCACAAGCGGCTGGAACCCGGTTTTAGTCACGGATTTGCTATACAACGCTTTAAGTCCAAACCGACTCTGTTAGTAGTGCTTATTCAGCGCCTTTGTGAGCAATATTTAACGCGCACACACACACACATACACGCGCACGCACAGGTTGTGCAGACTGTGCGCGCAGATGTGGGAACACGTGGTTTGTCCAGGCAGCCCTACGGGCGCACCACTTCCTCTCACGTTGGGATTCCTGCACTTTTTGAGTTTACTCCGGTTACTGCAGCGGGTACCGCAGGAGCGCGGAGCTGCAGCTGGATACACCGACACCTCGGCAGCTTTCCCAGCTGCCAGATAAATAAGAAGACAGTTTCTCTCTCTGTCTCGACCTCTCGTAGCTCCCGTCTGCGTCCCCGACGTGCAACAAACTCCTCTAACTTTTTTTTTTTTTGTGCTGCAGCATCTGAGGTGCGACACTGAAGTTACCTGCGCCGTAGGAGATCGGCTCTTGGTGGTGGTGGTGGGGGGCCAAAACAAGAAAGAAAAAAACAAAACAAAAACAAAACAAAAGCCCCGGATGGAGCTTGGAGTTGTTATTTCATACTAACTCCAGAAAATAGTAGTGGATACTGGGATACCCGGCGGCCCAAGGTGCAGTGCGCTCAGAAGGAGGTTTGGGGCAAATGCCAGTGCGATGCTGTGGATGTAACTTCAAACAAGAGCTTCTCAACGGTAGAGTCCTGTGAGCCACAATGAAAGGTAGGCTCATTTGGAGGCATGGATTAGTCAGAAAAGCAGAAGTTAGACTGTCTGTGGCACCGCGGGGGGTCGTCGGCTGTGTTTTCTGCTCGTGTACCAACGCCGCTCTTTTCTTTGTCACTTTTTCTGCCTCTTTCTCTCAGTGTGAGACGTGAGGAATGCGTGGGCTACAACTCGCGTCTGACATCTGCTTTCAATTACGGGACTCTGTTTGGGTTTTGTTTCTCATCTGGTCTCTGCTGCACATCAAACAATAAACCTAAACTAACTTGAAATGTTCACAGTAGAGCCCCCCCCCCCCCCCCCAAAAAAATCCCAAAACATGATTGCATTTTCTTCAAGAGTGTTTCTCAGAGTTAGAGATTAAATATTAAATGTTGGCGGTTTTAAAGTGCTTTCTTTTCATTTTAATGTTGAGGTCTGTGTGTGTGTGTGTGTGTTGGCTCAGGATGATTTGCCTTGGCTTGAAACGGTCCAAAGCGCAGGGGAGGAAACACTGAGTCAGGTTTAACTCCCGTACATGCGAAGCTTTTATTGTGGTAAAACTCCGGGCCCCCTGACGCAGCACATTACAGGGAACACAACAGACCGAAAAGTGCCTGAGTCACGGCGGCCAGTGGGAAACAAGTCCTCATTTTGAAAATATGTGCTTCTCTTGTGGTGACCTGATGTTTTGCTAAATTCACAGAGTGCTTGTCATTCCCGCCCTCTTACAAGAAGACGCTTGGTAGGTCAGCCCTGATAGGCGCACGACATGACTCCTGCCACCTTGTGGTCCACCTGAGAGCACCAACACGAAGCTCCGCATTGTGGCCATGAATATGAACAGACTTCCGCTTCTGATGTGACTTAGTGTTGCTGCTGTAGCTGCAGCGAGAGGCGGTTGGATTTCACACCGTGGTTTTCGTAGTGAGACATATTATTTATTGTCTTTATGCAATTTATTCAATATTTTCACTAGTTATTTGTTTGCGGTTCTTTTAAAACTAGACACCTCAGGGTTATATTTGTGCATATATATGTATGGAGAGTGTACCGTGGGACCACCTGTTCCCTTGCCCGATCTTTGTCAGGCGATTTGTTTGCTCAAAGAAATAATCCACAAGAAGGGAAGCAAAAAACTTTTCCAGCTTGAAGACTAATTCTTGTCCCCTTCTATGTGACCTCATCAGTGGATGGAATTTGCTCATCCACTGATTGAGGCCAGGAGATGTGGCTAAAGGAGGAAGATGAGAAGAAGGTCTTGTTATAAGAACCATTAGACAATTTTATACTGATTACAGTTTATTCCTCTGGATGTCAGGCGTGTTTGATTTTGTTAGCCTCTACAAGTTCAAGCACTAAAATGTCACAGCATGCAGGAAAACAAAACAGAAAGCGGCCATTTTCATCAAAATGTTGAGCAAACAAACTTCGTCGAAGGTCGTCCAGGTTAAAGACGAGCTAAACTTCAGAGAGCTTTTATGACAGTTGTTTTAATGATATTTACTGACATTTCACTGAGAAGGATTAAAATGATGTTTAACCAATAGTTATGTGTTATTTAGATGTCTAAACATTCATTCACCTTTCAAGCAAATTTTAGCCAAGATGCTTAGACATATTTTGACTGGCAAACTCAGTGAATCACTCCTCAAAGGGATCTATGAAAATCCCATACGGTAATGTTTACCCAAAAATCCAAATCACACTAAATTTGACTCCTCTGTGTATTTTCAAATCCACTGCGATAAACTCCATTTCACAGAGTGGCTCTCGGAAAGCAAGACACATTTACGGTAACAGTACCTTTGTAATGGAACAATTATATTCTCTGGAAACAGGAAAAGGGGTATTGGGGGTATTGGGGAAGGAACATTCCTGAAGTAAGAAGAATTTTTTTTTTGATTGATTATTTGAATTCAGGAAGAGATATGCAATCCACCCCAAAAAAGACAATCTCCCACCAAGTATTGGTATTCACTATTCACTCTATACTTCTCCAATGGACTACACTGTTCTGATACAGCCACCCATTTTTGGTATTACAGATGAAAAGATTTTTATTTTTTCAGAAGGTCTTGGCGATGTGTGCCATTTCTTTATTTTCACAGGCCAGGGATGATGAGACAGAAACAAAAGCTTTGAAGTTGACAAAGTATTTCTCTTGAAGACGACACTCGGGGCCCATCAGGCCGTAATGCAGCCAAGCGAAGGAAAAAGAGAATTTACTTAAAAGAACTGAGCTAATCTCTGCAAGACGGGTTGTTGGTTTTTTATTTTCTTTTCGTTTAATATGAAGCGCTGCCCAAAAAAGGTGTAATGGAGTCTTACACAGGGATGAAACAAGTTGTGGCCAAGTACAATTTGCTAAACACATATTTAAAATACAACCTTTGAATAAGAATCTGAGTAAGACTAACAGGACTGAAATTGATTGTCACACTTCAGTCTTGACCTTAGAAATGCAAGTTTGACAATATTTTGAGTTCCACTCGCTGGCTTTTCTTTACGGGAGCTTTCAAGAGGCTGTCACAGTCTTCATCAGCAGGTTAATGTGAAGTGGGGAAGACGGTGTGAGCTCTGGACAAACGTTTGCAAATGAACCTTGAACCTTAAATTATTTCCATGCATAGATTCTCATGACATTTGACAAAGTCTCCCCGTTTAACAGAATTGGCATGTCTCACAGCTCTTTATATCTTTAATTCACAATTCTGTGTTTTCCCTCCAGACGACTTTGCTGATGAGGAGGAGGTGCAGTCCTTTGGCTACAAGAGGTTTGGTGAGTATCAAGTAACTTCCTGACTTCCTGCTCAACTTAAAGGACCCCCATCATTGGTTCATATTCCTTATGACACATCAGTGATGTCAGTTCTCCAAACGACTCCACATAGAATATTTTCTTTAAATACAGTATTTTGCTTGGCCGTAGTCCTCCTGCTGTAACCAACAAGGTTAAAATGCCATATCTTGTTTCCCAGAAACAAAGTTATTTTTGGCTGCTGCTTTCATTTTTATGTTTCTGTTAGAACAGCAGTGGGGTTCGGTGGGAAGGGTAAGAACAGCATCCTGGGTGTTCCGGACCAGTCGGCTCCCTTCAACCGCCAGCATCTCAGTTTCTGTTTCACTCGGCACTTAAATACGCATAATAACTTGATCTAAAAACAAAAAAGTCAGTCTCAGAGCGGGTCTGTTGATTTCCTCCAATGGATCTGATTCTCCAGATTTTTCCAGACAGGTTCATAATCTCACCCAGTCATCAGGTAATAAAAATTACACCCACTGGCCAGATGTTGTCAACTCCCAAGCTCTAAGACATTCAAAAGTGTTGCATGGACACATTCCTTGAGCATCACAGGATCACTTGACACAAGCCACAATCATTTCCTCCAAGAGAGATTTTAGCAAAATATGCATTTTTGAAAATGTTTTTGCCTGAGCTATGAAGCAGGGTCTGAAAAGACTGATAGGTCTCAGCATCAATAGTTTGAGAAAAAACTAACTCCATTAAATGTGTCTATTCATCTGCCTCTGGCTGATGTACGTTAATAAGATATTTAATTACTACATTTTTTTTTTACTGCATTTGGTGCCGTAACTTGAACCTAGAACAGGATATGAGGATCGTAAAAAGTTTTTTGTGGTTTTGGCTTTTGTGTTTATTTCTGTATGAATTTCTTGGGTTATGTCAAGTAGCATAAAATGTCATTTTTCCATACACTCAATACACTTACAATATTATACCCCCCCAACTGACAGTGACCCCTTCACTTAAACTCAGTCTGCCTGTGTAGAACTTCAGTGTGATGTATTTGTGTCTTTCTCCGGCTTCTGTCCCAGAACAGAGATCGAGTTTCAACACTTTGGGTTGAAACGGTCACAGTGGTCCCTCTGGTTTAGAAGGTGTTTTAGAGTACGAGTGTCATCCAAGCAATCGGCACTCGTATGTCAGCAGGAGTTCACACTGTGTGTCATCGCGACCAAACCACATGTGCACACGTCTTACTGCCAAAGCTGTGAGTGTGTGTGTTTATTTGACTTTCTTTATAAGAAGAAGGGAGTTCGGATTTTATGTGTGATTCAGAGAAGATTTACAGTGTGCATTATTTATTCATAGAAATCTGTACTTTTTACTCAGCTTAACCAAGCAGCTGTACAGGAGGAAGGGTTAAAGGAATACTCCGCACATGTCATAACATATCAAGATTTTAATGGAAACAAATAATACAGCCGCATGACCAACGTGCAGTTGGTGATATAGAAATTAAAGGAGATCCAGGGTCTTTTTTTAGAAAGTTTTGGACTGTTACAAGCTGCAATTTTAGAGTTGATGTCTCTGATCTCTGCCACAGGGATGAAAAACCATCCATGCAAGAAACATTCCTCATTGGATGTTTTGACGACGTGGTGTTGAAGAGCACCGTCTTGCATATTGTTCCATGTCCCTCAGTAGCTCTACAGTTGAGATCTGGTGCCTGTGAAGGCCCTGACATATGATTCACATCATGTTCAACTCATCAAACCATTCAGTGACCCCTTGTGCTTTGTATTGAAGCATCTGTTTTTGCAGTTTCTCTGCTCATTTATTCAATGTTTCTTTTAAATTAGTAGTTTGACGTTATAGGAAATGGGCTTAAATGCTTTTATTCTGAGAGTTACATGAGAAAGTTGATACCATTCTCAGGTCTGTGGGTTAAGTATGGAGCTGGAGCCAGCAGGTGTTTAGCCTAGCTTAGCCTAAAAGACTCGGAAGCAGAGAGAAACATTTGCTACGATTGAACTCTTTCTTACAAAACAACAGAGTACAAACGGCAGATTGTTGTTTTAGTGTTTCTGCTTCTGTACAGGTTGAAGTAACAAGTTTAGGCGTGTCAAGTAGTGAGCTATAGAGGCGCTGGTAGATGTATTCTTGATCTTTTGACAGAGCCAGGCTAACTGTTTTAATGCTAAGCTAAGGTAATGACCTCCTGGCTCCAGCTCCAAATTTAATACACATCAATCAGTCTGGTGTCAATTTTCTCATCTCACTCTCAGCAACAAATAGAGTACATAACAGAGAGGAGAATTTTCCAAAGTGTTGAACTATTCCTTTCATTTGTCATCAGCTTCCACGCATACTTGCAAACTGGCAGAGAAATATGTTGTCCTGCTTCTTGTACATGCAGAGAGGAATGAGGTTCTTGACTCATTCTGACATCTGCTTTCCACCAGAGGTCTATTACTCCACTTCCTGTGTCCATACTGGAAGTTTATTTAGTGAGAGCCTATATACTCAGAGAGAGGTGTAGATTCTGGGCCTTCAGGGTCCAGGCTTGGATTGTGCTGTGTCAACAATGTGCCAAGGAGGGAGAGAGTGAGGAAAGGAGAGAGGGAGCAAGGAAGAGGGGGGTGGAAAAAAGAAAAATACAACCTTAAGTGCCTTAAGTGGAGATAACTTGTCTTCCTCAACCTTGGGTCCTCTACCAGAGGCCTGGGAGTTTGAGGGTTCTGCACAGTATCTTAGCTCTTCCTAGGACTGCACTCTTCTGGACAGAAACCACCAATGTTGTACCTGGAATCTGCTTTAGCCACCAACTGGGGGGGTCACAGTACACAGTACATGTACGCTGTCCTTGCCTGCATCTTACATCCTGCTGTTATGTGCTGGATTGTCTCAGGGGTGCACAGCCTGCACCTGGGGTCATGTCTGGTGTGGTAGACCCCAGTCCCTTCTGATCCTGTACTGAGCGCCTGTTCTTGTGCTGCCATGATTAGCGCTTCTGTGCTGCTTCCTGATGTATTTATGATGTATCTATCCACCTAATTTCCTTTTCTTAGTGTTCCTCAGTTGTTATATCCGCTGTGCTTTATTTTTTCCAATTCAAGGAGGTAACGTTTGTCAACAGTTTTATTTTCAGCTGAGTCGCATTCCTTGCCCGACTTATTTTTGGGAGCAAAACAGCAAGTGGTTTTAATTTACGGCGACTTTATTACCAGAAAAGAATGTTTTCAGAATGCCTGCCTGTTACTTACAACCCCCTCCAGGGCACGCATGCAGTTTGTGTTCTGTCGTCCTAATGAAAGATTACTTTCGCATGTTTTCAATAAAGAACAGAGTAAGTCAGAGGGGAGAGGGAGGAAAATATTAAAGGTTTAAAAAGAAGTAGGGATAAAAAGTAAACAACAGGGTAACAAAAGGAGAGACAAAGACAGATAAAACAACACAGAGCGCTGCTGGTTTCACTTGTTGATCTTATCCCAGACATGCAACTGGTCAGAAAGGATGGTGGGTCAATCCCGGATTGACCAATGACAGGCAGGCGGGAATGTGTCCCAGACACGGCACAAATCACTGCGTCCCGGCGGGGGCCAGCGTAGAAAAGCATGCCATGAGGATTTGTGCTGAGAGCATTTTGGGGGGGGGGCAGGTCAGCTGCAGGTCGGCTGAACAAAGCCCAAAGAGCAGTGCTTTGTTTAACACTCGGCTTAATACAGCTGATAATGACTCAAACTGTGATAAGCATGAAGTGAAGTCTGCTGCTGCACATCCTACCAGTCAGCAGAGGCTTTGCACAACCAAATGAAAGTTTGTCTCCTTCACACACACAACATATACACAGGTGATTAAATTTAGAATAAATTCAGCTAAAAGTGACAATAATGACAATTTCTGAGGGGAAAGTGGTGCCTTTTTTTTTTTACATCTCTAGTTGTCCAGAAGTAGAAGAAGGCTTTTGTAGTCCAGTTTCCTGCCAAACTGCGTTCATGTTGGACAAATCTGTCAGGCATATTTTAGATCTGCTGCCAACATGTGGACTTGGCCATGTCTCAACTGAGTGCCTTTTGAGTCTTTGAGGTGTATTAGGAAAATGACTTAATTCATAATAATTGCATCCTGATAACGTCTTCATTGTTCAGTCCATATGAGTGAATCTGATGTACAGGTGTGGACATCAGGCTGGTTGAGGGGCCTGCGGTGCGGCTTATTTTCATATAAGAGACTAGAATCATTGCTCTGTTGCAAACCAACAAGTGTTTTTTCAACCCTAACCATATTTTAGTTACCTAACTTCAGTCACACTAACTGTGTATTTATATTTTATTCATAAATACTTGCTTGACAGAGCCAAATTATTGATACGGACTGCATTCTGTTGGAGACAGGATATTGTCACTTGTGACTGGATGGTATATGGGACAGGCTTCAGTCCCTGCCTGGACTACTGCACAGCTCTGTTTGTTATCAAGTCTGGAGATCAAGATGTGTTCCAGCTGTTTTGACTTCCATCACATCTGTAACACTTATTAGACAAATACTGCTCTTTGCTATGCAGACATTAGAGGAGGAGTTCCCGTTAACTCAGTATGTCAGTGGAAAGGGAATTTTGTCAGTGGAGCTTCTGTCAGTAAGTAGTTTTATATAAAGTGGTGGTTGTTTTGACTGAAATCGGCCTGACCACCTCTTCAAGCTTCTTCACACCATTTCATTGTACGTATCCCCAAGGGATACGCTGGCCAGTGGTAACGACGCGCCTGCAACCCGCTGTTATATGATAGGGTGTCTTCCTTCACATAATGGATGTTTGTGAAGCTCTCCTTTCACTGGAGGTTTGGCTCAGTCACAAGAATAACACACACAAGTATTGGAAGTATCTGACTCCATTTTCTGTCGACAGTCTCAGACAGGTTGGGTGAAGAAGCTCTACATGTGGCCCGGCATCAGTGTTACATTTAATGGAGGTCTTTTTGGCTCCAGGTTGGGCCAGCATCAATCTCACTGCTTCCTCTCTTTGAAATACAGCAGAAAGCTAGAATGAAAAATGTGTATTTTTCTTTGTTCTGCTCTAAGTCACAGTGCTGCTCGCCATTCGACTCTCAGACCTGGCTGTGCTGTGTTTGTAGCTCTGGCGGTGATTACATTGGCCTTGAACCAGCACACCACTCTGTGTTTTTCTTGTTTATGCCTTAGTACTTGCATTTTTTTGAGATACTGAAAATGTCTCTATGTTGTGCAAAGGAGCCAGTCATGTAGAGATTTTCCATTGACTCAGCCCTCAAGTGTTTCAGATGACCGTTTCACATCAGGCATGTGTTTGTGTATTCACATCTGTACAGCTGCTTGCAAAGGAAAATTTCAGCAGTGGCCTGGATGTACTTAGAATAACTTTTATATTCGCAGGATTAACAGTAATAGTTCAGCACAACTGTTCAGTTTTTGCCCACATCTACCACTACGGAGGTGAATGAAATTTCACGCAAACAGGATGTAATAATTTCATGTCTTTCCTGAAACAGCATCATGCATTTTTATATAGGAACTGCTTTTGTGAAAACACAAAAAATTCTTAGTTCTAAGATGTATTTTTTATGTCTATTAATTCACACTAACTGGAATATGGGATATATTAATAAAACGTTAGTTTAATAATGGATTACATAACTCTTCCAACAAGTTTTGTCATGCAGCTGTACTGGCCTCAGCTGGCAGGCGGATCAATCCAGTCAATCCAGACTTGGCTGGACGGCTGGTCAGGTCCACACTTTGTGGTTTTATTGGTTCTGCTGGGTGCTGAAGTTTGAAAGTGGTGTGCGGTGATGGGATGGAGTACAGCACAGACTCAGTCCGATGATCGTCAGGCTGGGTGATGATTGTTGCTGATGCAGAATCTCAAGTGCTTCCACTGCAGGCCACCCACCAGACGTGACCACACAAAAACCCAACTGCACAGATGGTCTGTTGCGTTAACTCCAGTGTTCAGCTTGGCACCCGTGCAGCGGTTTTGGGCTCACACGAGCATGTAATGAAATATTCTTAACCCTCATGACAACATGTGTCTCAGTTTATTTGTGTTCGTGTTGTTGTGGTGAAGTGGAGATTAGGAAGAGTCAGACTTTTGGACTGATTTCTCTGCATCTCATTTTTAGATGTCTTCCAGAACAGAGATAGCTCTCTAGAGCCATTAGAAATAAAATGGCTTTTCTCCAGACTAACGTGTTTATGATTAAAGATTTGTTTGATATCGATCACGCTTATATAATCCACATTTCAGAGTTGTGCACATTCTTCCTGCATGTGAAAATGGAGTTCCTGAGAAATGATGAGATCAGAAGCACAGCACATTTCTTCTCTGAAGTTTAGATCCAAAACTACAACACCCCCTTAGTTCTTGCTTTTACTAGACCCTCTTGTGCACTTTATTGTCAATGACTTAACCAGTGATGAAAGCAGTTTCATATCCGATGTGCAGGAGTGTCACGATTTCAACTCCAAGTCAAAAATTGATCAAAATGACCATCCAGTGCCAGTTATCAAAATCAGCATTGGGTTTGCTATTCTCCCATTACTTTCACTTCTTTCCACCATCACATGTGCCTGGCGCACATCCACAGAAAAACAAAAACACTTGCAGGGTTTGAGTGCTGCACACTAAACAACTTATTTAAAATTCACCTTAGTGTGATACATTCTGAAAAATGATGATGGTTATACTGTGTCACACTTGATACCATTTTGTTTATCTTTGAAAATGTAAATGACAGGTGTCGGAGCATAAAACCAACCATCTGTTGATCTTTACAACAGCACGGCCATCAGTGCTGAGTTGGCATCAGTTTAAATGAAAACTGAATCAAAACTTGACTTTTAAAACAGAAAGTCAAATCAAATTGTGGATTATTACTATTAGCCACCTCTAACACTTGAAGAGGTGCTTTTTAGGACCGAAAATGAATTCTTGAGCCAAACCTGACCGGCCCTGACAAACTTTATCCAAGATAATCACATATTCAGCAACATTTTGACATTGAACTCTTACACTGTTTTGATTGCTGTCTGACTGACGGTTGATGTTATGCTTGTATGAACTCTTTATGTGTGTTTCTTGGACCTCCCTTGGGGACTTGGTGTTGATATTTCGCTGGTAGTGTGTGTTGTTTCTTCCTGGCACGAGGGACAACACACACTACCTGTTTCAACAGTTAATGTAAACTTAAGTGAATCCAGTTTGACTGTTACTGTACTCATTTATTTATTTTCTTCTCTTGATCTAACTCTAGTTTATGGAATCTCCATTTCTAATCAGTATCACAGTAACCTGCTGTCTACACCCTTCAATGGCAGCTCATTGCATTGCTGTACAACTACTCGCAAACAATGCTGTCGTAAGTCAAAGACTGGAGAAGAAATGCTTATGTGGTGAATCTGATGTGGTTAAAGTGAGGATCAATGACCAACCACCCCCCTCCTCTCCTCCTCTCTGAGGTTCACATGGTCCTGGTTTACTTGAAATGACCTAATTCCAACATGCCAACACTGGAACATGAGCAGGAGGAGCCAGGGGGTCTCTTGTTCCCCACTCAGGCCAATAAAGTTGGTTTATGGCTTCCATGTTTTTTCTAAATCCATGCATGTGAATGGACTGTGTTTAGTAGAACCATGCCACACACTGTATATGTTTAGTGGTGTGTTGTGTCAGCACAAGACTGATTAACTCCAAGTCACGGTTGGCTCAGGCCCAGTTTTGCAGCACAGACATGTAAAATAAAAAGTAAGAAGAAATGCATATTATTTTCAATGACAAGTGATGAGAGATGTGTAATTGTGGGGTTGAAATAACTTAGTAAAGTTAATAAGTGTTTAGTGTGTGCGTGCACAAGTGTACACACTGTACCCACATGTGGCTGATTTAATAACGTTCTCTTTTAATAGCTGCAGGTGGTATATTTTTACAGCTTTCTGTGGGAATATTAATTTCCAGTTGCATTAAGAAATCCTGCCTGCCAACAGCTCACAGTGAACCTACGTCACATGTTATATTCCATAAGCCAGCCATAAAAAACAAGATATTTCTTCCCCTGAAACATGTGGCTGCAGATGTGATTCAAAATCTCACCATATACAGTGAGACCACGAGCTGCACGCAGGGCTTTCGGTTTTCAGTGGAATCTACTGAATGGGACACAGAAACTTTTTTGATATCCGATCCTGTCCAGGAAAATAACCCCAACACAGATGCCCAACTTTGTTTATGAGGCGCACTTGCATGCTTAAAAGACTGTCCCTAGAGATTACAATATATGACCCATTTGTCATAGTCTGTTTTCTTCTAACCAAGCACAGATGGGATGACAAAACCAGATCTAATCAACTCCATGTCAGCGTTTCATTGGATTTGAATCTCTGTTTTAATAGGCCATCTAACTGTTTTCTCTACCAATTAGGGTCTGTTTGTGCTTTTTAGCACTCTGAGAAAAAACAAAAAGCAGCCTTCTCAGCTAACAAGAAATGCACCATAAAGTTTTCCCTCAGCTCTGTTCCTTTTGAAAGCTACCATTTTTCTCCCTTTGCACGGCTCTGTTAAGGGATACACTGCTGTTCATTATTTCCAAGAGTTTCTCTCTTGTTCTTGCACAACTTCAGTGAAACTTGCATGTGTCCTTAAGCATGCCTGAGTACTTGAGGGACTTGCAATTGTATAAACATAACAGAGAAAACATAATCTTAAATTGTTTATAGATAGCATGTAGAGCAGGTGGTGATAGTCAGGAGTACAGTGACTTTTGAGCTGTATATAAACAGGTTAAGGAGAGATTGCACGAAATGATTTTTTTTCCCCAAAAGCTGATAAAAGTCGTCCCCACAGTATGTCAAAATATATCCTTATCCATTTATGGTAAACATGGCCCAATGGTGAGTATTACAGCCAGATGTTATGTAAACGGTGTGAATGTAAATGAGTGAAATGCATGGGATTCCACTTCATTAACAGAGTGTATATACAGTATGATTTAGATCAGACAATACTACAGCCTCTAGTGCATGAAATCAGATGTCTGACTGATAATCATTTTCGTGATGCCAGAGCCACATAGCTGGCTGTGTTGGAAAACAATTCATCCAGACAGCTCTTTGAAAAAGCGTAGCATAAAATCCCGAAATGAAAGCCATCTTTGTGGTGTGACTGTTTTTTGGTTTTGTTTCTTTAATCTTTCACTTTAAATCTCACAAGGGAAGAATGAATCTGGGATAAAAAAAAAAAGAAAAAAAAACAATTATTCAAAAGATTCCCCACATTTCCAAAAAATTCAGTTATGTCGTCCAGCAAAGAGAAACCGTCTTCTCTGAAGGCCTCTTACAGCCCTTGCACAGTCTCTAAGTATGATTTTTGCCTGTATGGTACAAGAGTTTAAAGACAGTATGCTGAAGAGGATGTTTTCTAAAGACGCACTGTGCTGTATATCCCAGTATGGTGTTTATGCTGTGGTTGGTGGCCAAAGCCTTCAGAAGATGCTGTTTAGCTTTGTCAGCTTTAAGCAGCGTGTGTGTGTGTGTACGTGTGTGTGTGTGTGTGTAATGAAGTCATCTCATCCTGTTCAGACATGCAACCCTCCATATGTTATTTCTCTTTAAATAACCCAACATACAGCTCTGTGACTGCAAACCACCGATCCTCTTACTCGTCATGAAAAGGAAGCGAGTACCGCTGTGAGTGTTTCTTATGAAAACACCCAAAATAGTCTACTGAAGGCAAGCATTAAAACGTAGACCCTTATTCTTATAATCTCTGGCATGAAGGGATGATATATCAGATGTTTGCATGTCCCTTTTGATTTGGCTCCACTCTAACAAGGTCCAGATGTTCTAGAGGACTGCTGGCGCAATTTAAAGTGTCATAAACCTGTTAGCAGCTAGTGAAAAAAAACCCAGTCAGGCATGCTAGGCTAGCTCAGCAATTCGAGGACCTTAATGTCTTAGTAATTTGTCTCAGTGGTAACTTCCCCTGTTGGAGAGTGTTTACTTGTTAACATTCCAGTTGGCGACTGTTAATACTGGGGTAGCTGTAAGGGCCAGAGGGGGACACCACAACCCAAGTGTACCTTGTTAGCTCAGTTAAAGGTTCAGCATTGTCCCGAGAGTAAAGTCAGAAGCACCGCTCCTTAAGTTTCTGAGCCCAGTTTGCACTGTGCAGGATAAATAAGTGCAACTGCATGAGTCTTATCTGCATAAGATGCAGAGTATTGCAAAAGAAAAGACTATCAATCAAGCAAGTCACTTTATGTACCTGAAGTGAAGAGTAGAGCACAGACATTTTCAGGTTCTGTGGTTCCCAAATGGTCACCAGATTGTTAGAGTGAAAACAGTCTGTTTACTTTGCTTTTTACTTTTTTCCATTTTAGCTACACAGCAGCATGGCTTTAGGCATGGAAATGTTAAGGGTTGTGTTGGTCCGCGCCTTTGGCCTAGACTGAAATATCTCTGCAACTATCGGAAAAACGGCTATGAAAATTTGCACAAACATTCATGATCACCAAAATATGATTCTCAATTACTGTGGGGATCCTTTCTAGTTTTGACATTTGTAGTTTTTAAAATATTTTCTTGTACCTGTTGGATAGGTTGATATGAAATTTGGTGCGCACATTGGTTTCCCGCTTTTACCAATGACATTCACATCTGCACTTTGTGTTTCGCGCTATTTGCATGCTTACAAACTTCACAATGGGGAATGTGACAAACATTATGCGTGCTAAACATGAGCTTGTTAGCATTAACCTCTCCTTGATTGAACTGCTCATTCATTCATGTGGGTTGCTGTAATGAGTCAAATAAAACTCGGTCCTGTTTTTGTCTTTTATTTTCTTTTAGATGATGCTTTTTTGTATCTATTTTTGTGTGTATTTTGGTTTGAGGCAGCACTTTTTGAGCCAAACTGTTTCCATACAAGGCTGACTATGGAAATTACACAATTAGATGTAATTATAATTTTGACAGGTTGTACATTTGTAGAGGAAAATATCACATGGCAGAGAAGAAAATATATGTATGACAAAACTACAGCTTTTGTATTGTAATCGACCAGGTGAAGCAGAGAGGTCAGTCTGTGTGACTACTGGTTTTTGGCTTGTGACCATGATACAAAATGGAAGGCTGTGAAGTAAAATAATTCCTGTGGTCACCACCCAGTTACTGTATATAACATAGTATTAACACTCTGCACAAAGGGCCTTCACACAAAAAAGCTCTAGTCTGCACAAGCTGTCTTTGTGTTGCCATGGAAGTTTCCACTGCCGACGAGGAAGGAGACAGGGGGATGCAGGCAAGTCTAATGGCAGGTACGAGGAATAAGGGAATAAGTGTTGATTTTTTTTTCTTTGACTGACTCAGAGTCCAAATGAAATACAGCTGCTTCACAGACACCACACTGGACTGACCCCATCTTTCTCTCTCTCTCTCTGCCTCTGTTCATCAGCTGAACCACAACTGACCATAACTTCTTCTCAGTATGTGTGCCAACATGGATAACTCTGACCAGTGTGAGAGATGCACAAATTACAGGCTTCTATGTCCTAGCACTAAATACACAGTACAGCTGAAGTGCTGGTGTCATTAGTTTTGCAGGTATTTGGTTGTAAACCAAAATATTAGATGAATTAAATTCTTGACCTGATATTCCAGATGTTAAGGGATCACCAAGGGTATTGAAATTGATCCTGAGGGGTACATGGATGTCTATACCAAATCTCATGATAGTCCATCAACCAGTTGTCAATATTGATTGCTGGATTTATTGTTATTATTCCATCCCTGCTGAAAAGTAGTTTTGAGTTTCACTTTTTGGAAAATAAATATTTCTTTTGTCTTGGTCTTCAAAACTGGAGGCACGTGGTTCTCACGCAATGGTAATGATTTGTACAATATAATATGCCATGTTACCTCTGCACTTTCTAGGCTTTTCTGGCATTTATTTCCCTTGTGGGGATAATCTGGCTGGATTCCAGCTTGTTGATGGGACGCCCTGGCTGCCGTTCAGCCTCTCATCTCTCAACAGTCTCAGTCCCCCTTTGTTCTGCACCGAGCCATTTGGTTTAACAAAGTGTTCTCAGTCAGCTCATGACGTGTGTGTCAGTATGTTTATGTACTGCAGGTAATTAATGTGGTTGACATCAAGATGCCACAATGGCTCTTTGGATATTAAACATGACAGGCTGATCAGTGAGGTACATCATTGGGGGTGGTGCAACACAAAACTAAGTGAACAGTGGATGCAAAGAAGAAATCGTGGTGACTTTTGGATTTTAAGACTCTACGTGATTTTTAAAATTGAGCATCAGGTTTTTATGACCTTTTGAAAATTGCTTTGAAAGATCGAAGATGAAGTCTTTGATTATCTGACATTTTGCTGTAGAGTGCATTGATTATCATCATCATCAGGGTAATTTACAGCACAAGGCCAGACTCAGAAATGTTTACTATAGTTTCTCATGATTAGGTGAACATATCATAGCATCCTCTGGGGATTTAAGTATGACAAAACAAGCCATCACTGTGTTTGCATGAACTATTTGACCCACGTAACGTATGCATTTAGAAACCCAGTAGTTTTATTTTCTTTCTGGATTCTGTGTAACACAACACTGTGGTTACCTTGGAAGCATTTGCTTTTCATCATCACTGTGTGCCACATTGCTGACACAGTAGCTGTTTAAGCAAAAACCCTGAAAGGGGGACAGAATGCACTCCAGTGACAAGGACTGGGAAAATGTCGTGACCCTGGATGGAGCTTGCAGCTCCTCTGCCCAGAATAAATTTCCGTGTTAGTTTTCAGCATAAGCGTCATTGCTGCAAGAACATGAAAGTCTGTGTTTAAAGTTTGGGCATTAATTGAAGTTCTGACGGTTAAAGCACTTTCATCTCAGGTTTGGATTTTTACCACATAGACAAACTTTTCCTATGGTGGGTAAATAGCGTCGACGTCCATCTTCCAAGTCAGAATCCAAGGGTGATTAAGCATTTTCCATTGCTGCCCCCCTACTGTGGAATAGTTTGTAAAAATACAGTTTCTTATGTCTAACTTTCAAAGTCTGTCTTTAAAGAGCACCCCACTGATTTAGTTTTGCGCAGTGCAAATCCACGGCCAGCATTTGTGGGAGATTTGGGTGTGTTATGTAATTAGTGGCTACTGTTGTCTGAAGTCGCTGGCACAGCCGAGGCTACAGAGGTTTAGTTAGTTTTGAACTCCATGCCTTCAGATTCTTTTCGTTGTTAGACTAGTGGACTTCAGAATCTCACCAAAAACTGCCTCAAGTGATGTCACATAAGTCTGTTATGATGGCCGAGTTTCACAGGATGTGAGACAGATAATGAAGTGCCTGTTCTGCCCTAGTTGGGTCTAGTTTTGGATAGTGCTAACAACAACACCTGGCAACAGTGGCAACAACTCAAACTAGCCATGAAATTAGTCATCCACAAAGTCTTAGAATGCAGCTGGTCTTGTCGGGGTCATGATAAGGCAGCTCTTCATGCTTTTATTTTCTTAAACAATCTAATAGACCATCTAGTAAACAAATGTGTGTGTGTGTGTAGGGACTTGTATCTAGAAGAATCTCTTCTTGTGTGTTAGTAGTTGGAGGTTTGGAGATCTAGAATGGGAAAACCCTGAATGGAAGGGTTTTTTTGACTGTGAGAAAGTATTTTAAATTCAGTGATCTTGCAGGCATGACGAACTGCCACTACGGTCGAGTTCATATTCTGATGAACACAGAAACACCAGCCTGTGCTTTTGCGCTTGACCTCCAGATAGTCAGCTGCTTGTTTACATGGTGTGATGTTGTCCTTTAAGCAGCATGTGGTCAGGACCAGTGGGAGGGGGTTCTCTGATGGAGCCCCCCCCCCCAACATGAGGCTCTCAGCATACGCAAGGACAACAGTGGCCTGACTATCCATGTCTGGTTCCTCGGCTGGGCCCCTTTGAAGTGGTCACATGTGATGTTTGCACAGATGTTTGGGTCCAAAGCCAAGAGGCCAAGCCCCCAGTACCCCTCTGGTGGTCCTGGCGCACCCCTGACTGGGAAGGATGGAGCCTCTTGAGGCTACACATTCAGACTCATCACGGGTGATATAACTTAAAGGGACCGAGCCAGGCTCTGATTCTGTTAGGGGGAGGACATTGTACGAAGATGTCAGCTCAGGAATTTTTGTGTTTTCCTGCAGTGGAAACAATGCCACTGGAACCTGGTGCTTCAGAGGACGACAGGACTCAAAGAAATTATCCCCTATTCCTGTCTTCTAGGCTTTAAGTCTGTCTAAATATAATTTATGCTCAGCGGTTCAGCAAAATCTTTATGTATCATAATTAAAAGCCCAATGATCAATAAAACATGTTTTATATAACATGAAGATGATGATGGCTAAAAGGTTAAAATGATGGAAAAGATCTCACTCAAGAGCCCAACTTGAATGACAAACCTCTCAAAACAGTTCAGTTTTGGTACACAGGGCCATGTTGAAAGCTACTTCATGTTAAGATACTGCTTGTATTTCACCATCTACAGAAAGATCTTTATTGCACACTGAGGATGTACACCAGCTGAGCTCCTGCGCAGCTTGCCAGTGGCAACTTGGTTAGTTCCAAGGATGTCAAGTAAACATCCTGCCTCTACTATGATGTTGAGCTTCGTGTCACATGGTGTTGGTGTTTTTCAGAATGTGGCGTTACTCCAGAGAAGATCTGAGACACGAATGACCAAAGATTTCACTGCACCGTGGTTTTAGGTTGGATGGCAACGAGGAATGACACAGATGTGAAATGGCTTTGTTTTGTTTTGGTTCCTCCGTCGTATGGCCAACACATGTGCAGTGCTTTTTAAAGTTTCATAGTGAGTCTTCTTGCCTATTCATGAGTGCAAATGTTTTCAATTGATACTTGGCTGAAGAGAGGCACAGCGTGTCCCGCTTTAGACATGCAGTCCTACTAAACTTAGCTATGAAATAAAAAAAACCAAAGCCTCCCTTGCGATTTCACTTTTGAATGAAAGGATTTGGTGTGTTTTTAATAACTCTCCTGCTCCAGTTGCATAACATGTGACTCACTGCTGCTTCTGAGCATCGTATACTGTGGATGAAGACAACTACTGCTTATTACTGTACACTCTGTTATTTATATTTATTCTGTATGTTGCAGGAATTCAGGAGGGTACAGAGTGCACAAAGTGTAAAAACGACTGGGCCCTTAGGGCGGCTATTGCACTGCTCTATGTGCTCTGTGCCCTGCTCACCATAGCAGTGGCTGTCCTCGGATACAAAGGTGAGTCAGTACTGAAATCGTAAATTCCTTCTTGTTTTGTTGTTTTGCATGTTTCTGCTACAAACCTCAAATTCCACAGGTCAGATTTTAAAGTTGCACTGACAAGTCTTTGTGAAGAACTTTTGTAACTTTTCTTTGAGAAGTGCTACATAAATCGAGTTATTGTTATTACACAAATCCAAGTACTATCATTCAGTAGTTATTGAAATAAGGCAATAATAAGCATGCTTTTTAAAACCAACAGTCTTCATTCAGAACAGCTATAGAGATGTAAATCTGAACCTTTGGCCTCCTACTTTGGTTGAGACTGACAGCTCCTGACAAATTTTGGACATTTCCAAGAAATTCTATACGTGGTGTTTTTCTCTAGTGTAATGCAATCAAGTACCAGACCACACAATATTTACATGCTTTATACATCTTCATTGCTTGCAAGTAAGATCCATCATCACCATTTCACAGATATGACAGTTACCCGTACTTTGAAATAATACCCGTGTGTTTGTTGTGGCGGCAGCGTGCTATCTGACCTGTCAAAATATGGTCAAAACATCTTCTTGTCTCAGAACTTAATGTTCTCCTACTATCTTCCATCCACCCGCTGCGCCCGCTCCTTAAACTTCCTACGCATCTCGATGTTACACAAACATATTGTACCTTTCTAACTTTCTCAGAAGACACTGACGCTGAGTGTCTTCCCTCCAGGCTTATCTCTGTTAATGACCTTTTCTGGCACAAAAACTTTAACATTGTAATTATAAGACACATTTATTTGTGTTGGAAACACATGATTATAAGAAGACTTTGCTTCGCAATGGATTAAAGAGGATGTCTCTTGGAGGATATATCCAACCTTCCTAACTTTAGTGATGACTTGGTCATCTAGCACCATAATTATGCCGCTTTTTAATTCACCCCTTTGGTTTTCAGTCAACTTGTGAACATGCATCAACATCGTCACTGTACTGTAAGCATGTTTAGCATGCTGATGTTAGCATGTAGCTTAAAGCATCGCTTGCACAAAAAGTCTTCTTATTCTTATTTTCAGCACAGAGACATAGATCACAGTGAAAATATGGAGACTTCAACCATTTATTTCCCTCCAGTCGCTCTCTGATTTTATCTTTATCTTTAGGTTTGATGAAAGTCAATGGGCGCCAATCACAGGCGCCAGAATGTAAAACTAAATACAACAAAGTCAGATCAGCCTACTGACCAACTGAAGAGACTCCGTTGGCCAATTCCAATGTTTAGTCTCTGAAATCTAATTCATAGTCAATGCCTATTTATTATACAGT
Source organism: Scatophagus argus (assembly GCF_020382885.2). Taxonomy (NCBI): domain Eukaryota; kingdom Metazoa; phylum Chordata; class Actinopteri; family Scatophagidae; genus Scatophagus; species Scatophagus argus. The sequence goes on along the minus strand of NC_058505.1, from coordinate 7,225,180 downwards.
CTTTGGCTTTAGCTTGAGATTAGAAACACATTTTTTCCGTCTCTCACTGTTTCAACAAGAACAGTGATGCGAAACAGAAACAGAAAGGAACTCAGTTATCGCATAAACATGGAATGCACTTTGTATGTATTGTCCATTTACAGGTTACACATTTGTGGCCTCAATCAGTTATAGAAAAACCTGTCAAAATATCCTCAAGCAAAACATTGACATCCTACCTGCTCCCCAGGCACCCTGACCTGGTCAAACATGTACCTGAACCAACAGCCAAAAAAACTGCATTCGTTCAGTGGGAGTTACTACATTAAAAACATAGTCTGCAAGTTAAGATCTATATCTGTCGCTGTCAAGATTGTTTGGTATTTCCAGCTTTCGGTCTGTGTGAGCAGTGAAGCCCATGTGATTTTGATGGTTTGGCTTTAATGTTTACCAGATGACCATGCAGCAACTATGCTAGCTTAACAGCCGAGAGGAGATTTTATGGCTTGGTAGCAATTTGTTGTCTCATGAACCACAGGCTGACTCACAAATGGCTGCAAGTGTCCAAAATATTTTGAGTTTACAAGAAACCAGTGAAGCGGGCTGGGCTCTGTGTTGTGTTTTTCTCTCCTATATCCTTTAAACAGCCTCTACCGTAGTTCATCAGCAAACGTTAAACATTCTGCATTGATCAAGATTTTTACATTGCCTTGGCCCTTCAAATTACCCATTTTGTCACCTGCCATGTCTTCTCCTGCAGCATTAATCTGCTAGGTCTCAAGTTGGGTAAATGCCTAAGTATGGTTCATAACTAGGGTCACAGTAGGCAGCCAGTAAGCCTTACTCAGCAGCCTTACATAACTCATAATGCTTTTCTGATTCAAAACTGTGAGGTGCATAGTAGTAGTAAGAAGGTACGTTGTTATTTTTCAGGGAGGAAATAGGAATGCGGCAACAAATGAAGCATAAACAGTATTTGTCAGTACTCAAAAATATAATAAAATTAGCATTGTAAAGGAAGGAGATTTATACTCCCAGCAGTTGACCAATAGCTCTTTGAAACTAGAGCCATGTGTTTCTGTTTGTCCCAAATGTGTGTTATTGTTTCATGTTTTTGTCACTTCTGGAATGATAACAGAAAAAGCTTAGGATGTTTTCCAGCGCAGTTTTTAGACGCCCACATACAGACAGAAAAACAAACCGTGGACGAGAGGAGATGGGCTATCGTTGCAGATGTGGGGGGGGGGTTGTTTATGGTCATGAGCTGAAATCTGGGAATGCACTCTGAAAATTGAGATCTGTATTGATCAACAGATACATGGTTGCCCAGTTACAAAAAATGTAGGAAACTCTTCACTCTGTTCAACATCCTTTGTTCAAAATTGCTGTTGAATTGAGTTTCCAGTTACTCACTGGAGAAGAATGAAAACAACAGCACCCTCTGCTGGTCTAAATCAGTTTTACATGTCAAGGTTGGATCAGGTCTGTCTTTAAATGACGGAGGAAGCATTCAGAATCTTTACTGAGATCACAGTAGCAATACTCTATAAATTTATTATAAATTTGTATGTAAAGTAAAAACACTCATTAATCATCAGAATGGCTCTCACCAGTAATATATTGTTATGCACTGGATTTATTGTATTATATTTATTGATGCAGTTTAATGTTGCTGCTGGTGGATGTAGAGCTAATTTAGTTTAATCTGTAACAGTGTGTTTGTAATTTTTTTTTATTTAAAATCTTTAGCTGAGAAAGTAGAAAGCACAATACTTTCCCCTGCAATGCTGTGGAGTCTGTGTGTCTGTCTGTTGTATCTCCTGTAGCACACTGTGTCAGTGTCTCAGAGTCTGTGATGGTTGTGTGAGGTGTCCATTTTACCAAGCATTAAGGGAAAAATACTGCATTTTTGTCATAATTGTCTCTTTAACATGAAGCGTTGCTTTTTCGCTGTAGGTTATGTTCTGTGTGCATATGTTTTACATGGTCTCTCTCCTGTTTTGTCAGTGGTCCAGAGAATGGACAATGTCACAGAGGGCATGCAGAATTATGGAGGCAAGATCAACGCTGTGGAGACAGACTTGAAGAAACTTGGTTAGTCTCATGAACACAAGAGTAGATAACACATATGGATGGTTTTAACCTACAATAACAGTGAACAACAGCTTGAAACTGTCTAAGGATTTTTTTAAATGAATTATTATTTTTTTAAATTATTAATTTCTTTGTGTTTGCTTTTTCAGATGATCAGGCAGGAGAGAAGTCAGTTAACGCCACAAGTGAAATCAAGACTTTCAAGTCAGATCTGGAGGCATTACAGAGCCAACTGAATGATGTTGCTCTCAGGGCGACCAGATACAGGGAGATACTGGATGATCTTCAGATCACAGGCGATGACATGCAAAATGGCCATGTCTCTCTGCAGGGTTTTCTGCAAAGCAATACTGACTCACTGCGAGGGGTCAACCAGACCTTGGCTTCCTACAGCAGCATGATTGACGACCTCCAGACAGACACTGCACGGCTCCAAACAGAGATACAGGGCCAGGTCAAAGTGCAGAGCCAGACCCAGGTTAGTGTCAGTGCGTTAAACATCACCCAGTCCCAGCAGCGTAATCTGCTCAGCACGCTACAGAAAACGGTTGAAGACGCAGGCCAGGCAGTGCAGAAATTGAAGAATGACTTTCAGGGTCTGCAGCAGACAGCCAGGCAAACCCGGGCTGACACAGAGTGGCTAAAGGAAAAGGTCCAGAACCTCCAGGTTTTGGCAGCCAACAACTCAGCCCTGGCCCGGTCTAATGGAGAAGCTCTGGATGACTTGGGGGCTCAGCTCAGCACGTTAGCCAGTCAGATCCAGAACGCCTCAGCTCTCACTGAAGGACATGACCAGAGCCTGCGTGAGTTGATGGACCACCAGAGAGACCATGATAACACCACATCATCAAAGTTTGATGAGATGGAAGCACGTCTAGACAGACAAGAGAATGACATGGATCGAGTTACTGGCAATGTGAGTTTTGCCACACAGCTCCTCGGTGCCATAAGCTCTGACCTGAATGGCCTGAGGTCCTGCGCTGAGACAGTGATGCTACATACAGATCTCTTGGTGGGGCTCAATGGTAGTGTCACAGAGATCAAGGCAGACAGCAAAGACCTCCACACCCAGCAAAATGAGCTGACAGCCAGGTTGGACAGCGAGGTTAGAAATCTCTCTATGGTGATGGAGGAGATGAAGCTGGTGGACAGCAAGCACTCGCAGCTCATCACCAACTTCACCATCCTGAAGGGTAAGAACAGTAGGGTGTGTGAAAATGTTGGAATGGATGGAAAAGTCTTTCAGATCACAAGATGGTTTGATTTAATTCTGTCATAGACAAAATGCACAAATTCCAGCAAACTGTGGTGTGCATATTTAATAGTTTTAACAGTAATTTTATAGGACAGTAGTGGATAGTTGTTCCATCCATTTTCTTCAATAATTAAGACATCATCACATGATAAATGGCTCCAAATTTTGGCCTTTACACAATGAAGTGAAATGAAAAGTCCACTTATCTTCTCGTATTATTTCAGGTCCACCAGGTCCAAGGGGCCCCAAGGGTGACAAGGGTCCGCAGGGACCAGTGGGCCAGATAGGACAAAAGGGTGATAAAGGAGACAAAGGGATGCCAGGATTGATGGGAGTTAAAGGAGAGAAAGGTGCTGCTGGAATGCCAGGTGCAATAGGGCCAAAGGGTGCATCCGGGCCAAGAGGTCTCCCAGGGGCTAAAGGGTCAAGGGGGCCTGGAGGCCGACCTGGAAGCCCTGGTGAAAAAGGTGACCCCGGGATTCCAGGAATCCCTGGTAGGGATGGACAGCCAGGGATTCAAGGACCACAAGGGCCGCAAGGGCCAAGAGGAGCAGCAGGACCTGCAGGGTTGGAGGGGCCTCGTGGGCCTGTTGGACCAATTGGCCCTCCCGGTCCTCCAGGGCTACCGGGGATTCCTGCGCCAGTACCTCCTCTACATTCTAATACTCCTCAGCTCACTCAGCCCACTCAGGTTCCTGAACCTCCCAAACCACCGCAACCTCGCAAGCCAGCGGTGGAACCAGAAGGCACAGTGTCACGACAGGTCCAGCCCCCTGCAGGCACAACTCCAACACCTGGTGAGTTAAACGATTAGAGATTCTCATAGAAAACATATGACACATTTTTAGCTGCATATTTTAATATCCTGTAAATTACTTATTACAGGTTGCCCACCTGAGTTTCGAAAGTTTGGCGACAGCTGCTATTACTTCTCCTCTGGTTCGCTGAGACTCAACTTTGACGAGGCCTACCAGTTTTGTACTAACATGTCATGTCATATGCTCATTATTAACGACAATGAGGAACAGGTAAGTGATATCAGACCAGAATTGTTACTTTAAAGTATTTGCTGCAAACAATTAAACAAACCATTTCATAGAATAATTGAAAATTTCCGCCTCGTTTTTTTAAACAGACTATCCTGCAAAAAAACAACCCAATTTTTTGTTCTTCTATCTGCAGCAATTTGTGAGAAATACCATTGCAGGAAAAGGTTATTTCTGGCTGGGCCTTACTGACAGGGAGGAGGAAAATGTCTGGAAATGGGTGGATGGAACGATACCTGTTTTCAAGTGAGTCAGTCAGCCACAATAACAACAACAAATGCACATCTTTAATGGTGATTGAATTTGATATATTGTTCATGTTGTTGCTATCAGGAAATGGAAGCCTGGCCAACCCGATAACTGGACGCATGGTCACGAAGAAGGCGAGGACTGTGCCGGTCTTATCCATAACGCTAACTGGAATGATTTCTACTGCACTGACCGCATCGGTTTCATCTGTGAATGTGCCTCTGACTGTCAGTATTCTCAACATCTCAGACATTTTTGAATTCAGAAAACTGTGTGCATTTGATTAGGTGTATTTAAAGGACACAGCTGACACCTTTCTACATTTTTAAAAAACTACTTGTTTGTCTCTTAACAGTTGTTTTTTTTTGTGCTACTCAGACCCAAATCAGTTCATTTCTACTCAAGATCTCAAAAAACAAGTCGCTGATATCTAAGATCCTGGGACCAGCTGGGCACTTACGTATTTAGCAAATGTTACTGAAACAGGGGTAAATGATGTATTTGTTGGGGACTATTTTCTGCTTCAGAATAACAGACATGTGATTGTTTTGGTGAATGCTGGTGTTTACAGGACCTGGATGGTGTAATCAGGATTAAATTGACTTAAAATAAACTACGGTGCCCACTGACAAAACAATCTCAACAAAAGGACCTCTTGTTCTGGAGATTTCACACGGTCCTTGTGTCTACATTTTTGCCTGTGTGTGGTTTCTTCATCCTTATAATAAGGTTGCACATTATTACTACGTTAGGACATCACAAAGGTGTGAAAATGTACCTTATGTGTTTTATTGTTGCTGTTCTCTTTACAGTGAATGTTCCGGTTTTATAGCGTCCACTTAAAACAGCGCGCGCTTGTCTGTGGAGGAACAGCGAGGAGGCTGAAGGTGAAGACGCGAGGATGATGGTGGACTTTAGCAGGAGCTCCGGATGTCTACAGGACTCTGATGAAGGCAGTTCAGTCCAGCATCACAGAGACTTGGACAGATCTTTGTCTTTAAGGCACTTTACAACACAGTATGGTGCAAAAGGCAGAGCATGCACAGACCCAGTCCACTATTATATTCATTTAGTGTTTGTACTGAAGGAAACATGAGAATGTAGGCATTTATTTAGGTTATACAAAGGCATTTTTTTTGTGCAGCCACTGTTGTACAGGAGTATCTGTAAATAACATGCGTTGTTGGTTGGGATCAAATTTCATGTTGTTTTATGTCTTGGCTGCCTTTTCGATCTTGACACAAAAATCTATATCAGAGGTTATGTTTTTAATAGAGTGGAACTATTTTTATACCGTCGAGTACTTCACAGATTCAGAGCTATGATTATAAATACGTTCCTGGGACAAATGATGAGCGCCCACTCACCATCAGCAAATGACTGCAAACTGAGATAATAAATGGACAGAAAACTAGTGTAAAAATCATTTTTCTACAAAATGCAATATCAGAGTCATTTTTGTTTGTTTGTTTTGTTTATGAGAATAGATGCTCAGTGTGAGCCGTGCTGCTGTTACATGAAGGACAGTATTTCCTAGATTTTAGACTGCCAATATGAGTTTTTATAAAGTATAAGCATAACATTAACAACATGTATATCATATGCTGATTTTTTTTTCATTATGCCAAATACAATATGTGAAATATGTTACATGTTTAGAATTTGCATAATCATTTTCTATTGTTGTATTATTGACACTTTTCCAATTCATATAATGCTGAATGACTGAGTAGCAGTTTAAGGCTCATATTGTCTTAATGAAATTACCAAGTTCCTATGGATCACAATAAAATGGGAAAGAAACTGTGTGTAGAGTCGGTGCTTTTTGTCCTATGAAACATTCTAATAAATGCATTTTGTAGATATGGTACAAAACACCATTTATTTGTCTGTAAAAACTGAGTAAGAGAGGAAACTCCTATCGACACATTACTGATTACACATCTGCATCCTAAAATTTATTTGAATCCTTTTATGTTGTCTAGGGGAGTTAATTGTATAATCAGGTAAAAACTTTAATAGCAGAGGTTCAGATCCAGAAAAAATGTGTGTAAACAGTATTTGGCTGGTATAAATAAATTAAAAAGGTAAATCAGGGGAATTAAAAAAGCCTATTTTGCATAATTAGTACTATTACTTTTGTACTAACGGTATATTTTGATGTGAATAGTCCACTGATGTACTTGTCTAAAATTTCTAATACAAAACTTTCATGAGTAATATAGCATTTAATATTTCTATGCAATATTTTTACACTGGTTTTACTACTTTCTTCTGAAGTAAAAATCTCAATACCCAATAATAATTCCCAATACTTTGTGGTGAATGTTTTTCTAGAGTGTGTAATGAAAATGTGTTCAATCAAAAGGAATAATTAAACTCACATACAACAATATATAAAACTAAAAGATGATCAAGATATTTTTTTAAGGCAGAAAAGATTAAGGGAGACAATAACTGCCTCTGAAAAGTCTTGTTGCTGTTTGCTTCGGCTACAAAACCTGATCCTTACTGAACTTTTAAAACTATTCTCTCACTTTATTGAGTTTTACACTATTAAGTTAAAACCAAATGTGAAAGAAGATCTGAACTGACTGGCCCAAACAAAGTTTTTTGACCCTTCCTTCTCTTCAAAACCAGACTGGACGGAAATTCATTGTAATTTCTGACATGTTACTCAGACTGACTCCCAGCTGCAGCGGTTAACGGCTCCGTGGTCAACGCGATGACATAAGGTCACGTGATCTCCGTCACCTGACGATGACATGTTATTATTATTATTTTTTTCACGGCAATTTGTAGCCTGTGACTCATTTTCTGTAGCGCACGGTCGAAACTGTTGCATTTACAGCAGTGTGACAGCGAGTGTTGAATTATGTTTGATATTTGATGAAAGCGGTTTATTTAACGCGGCGCTGTCTGCTTCCATTACCCAGAATGCTTCGCATGTTGCCGTCTGGCGAAGGAGTGACTGTGTAGAATCAGCTACATTTGACATTCATGAAGTTGTCGTTACTATGCATTTTAGTTGTATGAAATAAGATAAAGAGGGATAGAAAATAACAGAGGAAGGCGAAATCTGTTGTTGTCAATACGCCAGCAATGCCTCTCTTCACGACAAACCCATTTGACCAAGATGTTGGTGAGTAATCAGGACCGGGGGCTATTCTAGCAGGCTAGCTGAAGTACCTTTGATCATTCAGCTTTGTTTGTGTCTGCAGCTTAAATGTTACCCTAAGAGAGCTATATTGATAATGTTTTATGGCTGTCTTTCAGTGTATATCGCAGGCTATATGAACTGTAGTCCATGTTATTATAATTATTATTTTTTTTATTTCACGTATTGCTGTGTTTGTTGTGATTCGTTCAGTTAGTTAGCCACAGAGCACATTTGGCTAACTAGCTACCTACCTTATCTTATGTGGAGATTTAGCTAGCAGCAACTAACATTATGTTGAAAGCAGAAAGAAACCTCGGAAACGTTAACAAGAGTTCGCCGTTTGAAGAGTTATGGTTTCATTTCTTATCTATTGCTTAAGCCGTATCATGTGTTAAGTCGGTCTTTTGGTCAGGATAATTGTTAATAGACGTGGGGACACAGATGCTGTCATCACATAATCTAGCTAGCTAGCCATCTGCCTCATCATTGCCTTACTGCATCCCATCCCATCGCATGTCGGCTAACCAATACGGTGAGCCTAGCACCTCACAGTTACTGCAAGTGAAAGTGGATGCGGTGGCGTATTCAGCCACGAAGTCACTTTGTGTTTCAAGTTCCGTCTTTGATCTGTGTCGAGTGGTTAACCGCCTCATTAGCATGTACGGTGTGCGGCAAGTGGTCAAAGTACACAAACACTTTAGTATACGCTGCCATATAAAACAAGCCTTCAAAGCCAACAGTAGATACTTATTTGGTAAATCTTATGATTGTGTGTTTTGGGTTGGAAGGTGTTATTTCATCCTAACTGGTCATTTTCAGGCTGCTTGTTTTCTTTTGTGTAAACATGCTGTTGTTTTGCAGTGTTAATAAACTGCTTGCGACTCAGGGTTTGGGATGTAAATAAACAAAGAATGAATAAGCTGACAGAAGTGTCTGGCTAAGTAAGCAATACCTTCAGTCATTGTACTTGCATCATATTGTCAAAAATTGTAGTATTGTTAAATTATTCCAGTTCCAATCTCACCATGAAGAGGTCCCTCTCACTGATTTTCAGCATTATTTATTGTATTGTACCTATAGCTGCAACAGTCTAAGTGGTAAAGCAAATTTGTATCTTTACAAGGTATGTATATCATTCTTGTGACTGCGTTGTCTCTTTGCCATCTCAGTTTTTTTAGTTTTTGGCTTGTTCACATCACAATTGAAAAAGTCAGCTAAACACATGAGTCATACTGTTCGATAGCAGCATTTGTCAGTTTTGTAAGAGGGCTTACTTTCACCACTTTGACCTGTTCACGTTTATCTAAAAGGCAAAACAAGTCACGAAGAAAGAGGAGCTCTTACCAGTATTGATTCAAAGACAGTAAGCTGTATATTCTGTTAACAGCACAAGCTACAATTTCAAGTGAGATACCTAAAACCCAAAACAACCAAACATTATGAGTTTCATCGGATTGGTACTTACTACAGGCTTGTCCTTTAGTCAGGAGCCTCTCTTATTTTATACCTCTCTAATATTGATGCTTATTTGTGTTATTAACACATCCTCACCACCATCCTCACCTCTCCTCTCTGTCTCTAGATAGAATAAGTCATGACAGAAAGTGCTTTTACAATCTTTTAACTTTTCTGCTTGTGTTGGTTGTCTTGCTTCTTTCCTGCAGAGAAAGCAACCAGTGAGATGAACACAGCTGAGGACTGGGGCCTCATCCTGGACATATGTGATAAGATAGGACAGTCACGTACTGGGTTAGTTAACTGTCTCCATACTAAATCTGACACACAATCAGCATTTATAAGGCACTTCACACAGTTGTAAAACGCACATATCCCAGGGTTGGGAATCGAGCTAATGATTATCTGCTCACCCGATTATCGGATCTGATATTCAGCATTTTTCCACGTACATGTGCTGGTATCTTTTTTTTTTTTGTATGTGTGTGTCAGATTGCAGATAAAATCAATTAATTAAAAATAAAAAATATAACTGTTTAATATAGTATTTATATTTTGTATTAATAACATGAATATGCGCAGTAACTAGTATGTTCTCAAATAAAATTAGTGGAGTATAAATATGAAGTGTCAGAAAATGGGAATATTTGAGTACAAGATCCTCAACAAACTTGTACTTGAGTAAACTGTACTTACTTATGGATATTCTTAACTTTGACACAAAGATTTTTGTTTTTACTGCAAATCTATATCAGTTACCCATGTTGGTTATTTTTCTCCATAATTGCTATTAATTGCTGTCTGTGTCAGCCTTGAAAAAAACAAAAAAAATCAAAACATGTTGAACCCTTGACAGAGCTCAAGGACACCAACTGTACAAGGAGAAATTAAAGATAAATATTGATATCTTTAATGTCGATAAAAAGCTCACTTAGCTGGATTGTTCTTTGGTCCTTGCCAAGCAGTTAATCTCCTTAAACCTTTAATTTCTGCCATTCTGCTGCAGGCCTAAAGAATGTCTCCGCTCTATAATGAGAAGAGTGAACCACAAGGATCCTCATGTGGCCATGCAGGCGCTGACTGTAAGTGTAAACACACAGTCATGTTTGGTGTGAGTGTGATCAGCTCATGGGGGCGTCATGTGGTCTTCTTGTCATCCACCCTTGATTAACTTTTCACTGACGTGTGAGCTAGTGGAGTAACTTTTGACTTTATTCTGTGTTAAGTTGCATGTTTGTTATATGTTTCTCTGGATTAGGGAGTGAGTCTGATAAATTGTTTATACCAATGTCATCACAGCTCCTTGGTGCCTGTGTCTCAAACTGTGGGAAGATATTCCACTTGGAGGTGTGCTCCAGAGAGTTTGCCAGCGAAGTCAGTAATGTCTTAAACAAGGTATGTGGCATCATTTTTATTTTCCATGTGTTTTCCACAGAAGGCCTACTAGTTATTTCTTATTATTTGAAATAAGGTCATGGAACATTCAGTTCCTTTTTCTCCTAATGTGCCATTTTAATGACTGTCCCCAGGGCCACCCCAAAGTGTGTGAGAAGTTGAAAGCCCTCATGGTGGAGTGGGCAGAGGACTTCCGCAATGATCCCCAACTCAGTCTGATCTCCGCTATGATCAAGAATCTACGTGAGCAGGGAGTCACGTTCCCAGCTGTCGGGTCACAGGTAGGCAGACTAAAAGAAAAGCGACTCTTGTATTTGCGTAATTTTGTGTTTTTAATAATAAATCTTAATATTAATTATTCTTATTCTTAATAATTAACCATTTAGTTATCGGTGTCAGCCTATCAAAATAAACCGAAACTGAAATCGCTAGTTAAGACCCCATACCTGCCACATAACTGCAACATCCCTGTTTCAATTCCAGCAGTGGACTTTTGTTGCATGTCGTATCTACATTATTGTAAAATTTGGGTGTGGTGGAGTGATTAATGCGATAAAATGCCCCCCCCCCTTCATTAGCCGGCTGATGTGCCCTTGAGCAAGTCACTTAACCCCCCAATATGCTCCCCGGGCACTTGATGCTGCCCACTGCTCCTGTGTGTGTTTCACTGCATGTAATTTGCCAGGTGTTGCATGTGTGTGTTCAACTAAGGATGGGATAAATGCAGTAGTAAAATTCAGTATGTGTGTATGTAAAAATATATATATACTGCCAATAAAAAAGTTGATTCTTAATTCTGATTCAATAATAATAATAACAAACTAAAAATAATCTAATAAAATATTCTTCAAGTGGGTAATTTGAGATTATTTTGCCTAAACATTAACACCCATATTTGTCCTTTTATTCTTCTGTTGATTCATCTGAGAGCGCGTTTATCATTTTTGTCCACAGGCTGCAGAGCAAGCAAAAGCAAGCCCTGCTTTAGTGGCAAAGGATCCTTCCACATCAACAAACAAAAAAGAGGAAGAAGATCTGGCCAAAGGTAAGGAGGCTTGTTCATTCCTCAAGTGTCAATACAGAAGTGTATTTAAAGAGGCATAATTCTTGAAAACATGCACACTGACACCTTTAATTCAGGATTTACATCACATCGATCACTGTTTATGCTGGACTGATGCTTTACACATGATGTCTCTTTTGTGTGCAGCTATCGAGCTGTCACTGAAGGAGCAACGTCAGCAGCCGCAGGCCTCGCTGTCGAGCCTTTACCCAAGCACCTCCAGCCTGCTCTCCTCACACAAGTCGGACGGCAGGAAAGTCCGTGCCATCTACGACTTTGAGGCTGCCGAGGACAATGAGCTCACTTTCAAGTCGGGAGAAATCATCACCATCCTGGACGACAGGTGAATTTTTACACGCCCAAATCATAAGCAGTCTAAAAGCAGCGCACGTGGACTGAGTGCAGCTCGGTGGCGTTCTGGGTTGAGTGACCATTCCCTGTTAAGAGTCTGTCCTGTCAAATGCTCTTGAGCAGAGCACTGGATTTATCGGAAGATGAAAACGCCTCATGTATCACTTGTATCACTTACACGTTAACGAATTTAATGCACAGCCTTTGAAAAACTGTATCACCAAAATGACATATCAGGCATTAATAAAAAAAATAGCCTGATGTTTTAAAGGAACTTGAAGCTACAAATTAAGTGGTAAAATAATCTTCCTCTTATCTGCTGAATCTTCAGATGTTAACAGGTTAAATCTGATTTAAAGTTTCTGGTCATTTCTGATTTTTTTTTTTTCTTTCTTATTTCAGTGACCCCAACTGGTGGAAAGGGGAAACATACCAGGGAATTGGGTTGTTCCCCTCTAACTTTGTCACAGCTGACCTCACTGCAGAGCCTGAGATGAGTGAGTACACACACACACACACACAGAACACACCCTTATGCACTTATGATATCTATAATTCTTTGGTAGCCCATTAAGTCCATTAGTAATATTGCTTTATTGATCCTAAAGTGGGAAATACTTTATCACTTAAACACAGCTGGTGAAAGAATGCAGAGAACGCAGTACAGTCATGGGTTGATTGTACTGCGTTTTCAGACATGGGGTGGTCATCACATGCAGTATAAAGCAACCGAGCCTCTGCGCCTGGGAAACCACACGAGAACTGCTCTGTTAACATTTTGAACACATTTCCTGTTACCAGAAAAAACTTGATACTGATACAACAACTTTGACTGTCTGCCATATTGATACAGAATGTTATATCCTCCTCCTGGTGTAAAATGTTCTCGAAATTGTCTTGTAGTGTGATGTGTGCTCGTTTTAACTCATCATCCATTTAACAACTCCTTCATTGTTGCCACAATGGATTCTATGGACTGTGACCACGAAAGCGTTTATCCTCAAAGCAAAACATTGGGCGTCTTTGCAGTTTCCTGTCAGGTTTAGTTATGACTCTGTATTTAAAATGTAAACGTATTGCTCTTTTTGAATGTTTAAAAAAAAGCATTCATGTACAAAAATGTGCAACAGCTTAATGCAAGTTTGTCAAAGCTGACTAACTGGTCATCTAACATAATAGATCACATGGTTTTCACCAGAATCAGCTTCACTTTGTTTCTGTCGGGGGGGTTTGTCACGCCTCTTAATTACATCCAAATGTTGGCTCTGCAAGTGTGTCATCCCTCAAACATTCATTTGCACGTGTGCCTTGTGTTGTTCAACTTTTTAGCTTTATGTGTGTAAAATACCAGCAAACTTGGCAAACATGCTGACAGCTTGATTTGTTTCAGCAGGTTGCACAAAAAGCAAATCAGCAAATACAAACACGACCTTTCAAAATGATTTGTCAACAGCTTGTGTCGGATTTTAACTTCTATTTTGACTCTTGCATCTTTTGCTGCTATTAGACCATCGCTGAATGTCAAGTCCGCGCGCCCGACCTCGTGCTCTTATGTGTAACTGATTGCTACTGTGTATTATTTTAATGCTGCCGCTGCTTCCGCTGTTACTTGGACATCTACAGTGAAGACAGAAAAGAAAACAGTACAGTTCAGTGAGGACATCCAGGTGGAGACCATAGAGCCTGAGCAGGAGCCTGTATACATAGACGAGGTAAGCTCCACTGTATCAGTACTTGCTTGCTCAGCTTGTTTAGTCTCATTGTTGCATCAATAAATAGCAAAAGAGTTTTGCTCCAAAGTAACATCCTGCTGACAAAATGAGATGCAGCAAAGTCAAATATACTAATAGGTATGCTGATACAAAGACTAATGGTTTCCTGTTTAGTGAAGATAAATGAGTGAACTTTCTTTCAGAATGGATTAAAAAATGTGCTCATCTCCTGTGCCTGTAAAGTGTAACTGAAATTTATTGCAAACTTTCAGGATAAAATGGACCAGCTACTTCAGATGATCCAGAGTGCAGATCCTACAGACAACCAGTCAGACAGCGTTGAGTTACTACAGCTGGAAGGTAAACTGAATTAGACCGAAGTGGAAGTCCGTGTACAGCAGCTTATCCGGTATGACTTGCATTATTGCTTACCACACATTAAATCAGTGACTATTTGTTGTATTTTTCCATCAGGTGCCTGCAATCAAATGGGACCCCTCATCGATCAGAAGTTGGAGGATATTGACAGGTATTCACAGCTGACGTGACATGTTTTACTCTTGGAAAACTACAGATGGCGAAAACTTGTCGCCCAGTCAAGCCCTCCATAATAAATAGTGTAAAGCAAAAATCTAATTATGTTTTTTTTGCACGTGTTGGTTTGTATCATCAGGAAGCACTCGGAGCTGTCAGAGCTTAATGTAAAGGTGATGGAAGCTCTGTCTTTGTATGCCAAGCTAATGAATGAAGATCCAGTTTACGCCATGTATGCCAAGCTGCAGAGCCAACAGTACTACATGCAGCAGCCTGCCAGTGCAGGACAACAGGTACAGTCAACCTATCACAGATGTGACCCGCACCCCTGAAACTCTTTTGACGAGCATTAAAACCTTACAAATGGAAATGCCAAAGCAGTGAAAGTTCTGAGCGATTTTGTGTGCTGGTAAAAGTCTTAAGGTACAGTTCAAAGATACAGTAAAACACATAGATGGTGAAGTTAGCACTAAAGGTAGAAATTGTTCATTTCTTTGAATGATTCACAGGTGAGCATGTCTGCATGTGCCTCATTAATCATACTAATTTATCCTGATGGTATTCAGCTGCATGCCAGAGGAGAGGAAAGTTTTAATGTCAGTTTTTATGTTAAGTTTAAGTATAATTCTCTCGCATAGCTAAATAATACTACTACAAGACAAAGAGAACCAAAAACCTCCTTTTCCTTGGTTATCCACCTAATATTTCACCATGTTACTGGTATAATTTGCTGTTGATCTTACTGTAGACTCATTCACTCGCTACATGCTTTGTGTTTGTTTCCACAGGTGTACCCTGGTCAGCCTGCATCAGGTTCTTATGCCATGAGCGGTACTGCTGTGCAGGGTTATGCTGTCCCCATGGAGCAGCTACCGGCTGGAACACCTTTACCTGGTCAGCCAGCCCCCAGGTGAGTTTCACTTGGCCACTGGCTTCATGTTATGGTTCACCAAAGCTTTACAAGTATTGAGCATCATCAGTCTTTGCTACGCATTTGCTCCTATGTATGCGCTATTTGATAAAGAGGAAAAGAAAGTCCAGCCATTTTCTAGAAAAAAGATTTTCTATGACAAATTTGATAGCACTTTTCCATTCCTAAATAGTAATTTGAACCTTTGTTTACTGCTTGTTTTCTGATCTGCTCCCCTTCTCTGCTGTTAGAGCAAACTCAAAGCTTCGTCAGCGTTTACCTCTTGTGTAGATCACAGCACTAATTTCACTAGCCGAGTGGCGTCTGACTCCCTACTCAGCTGCTCTTAACTTGAGCTTCTCTAACAGAAATACTAGAAATAGCATTATTAGCCTCCCACAACTCATAGTGTCTTTTAAATTTGAACATTTACTGGGTATTTACAATAATTTGGCAATACGTACCACAATACAGGGGGTTGCGGTTCAGTATGTCGAGATGCTGTAAACAAATCAATATATGTCGCACAGACCTGAGTTCTGTATGTTGATGGTGGCGATATGTGCTTACTTCCTCCTGCCAAAGTTGACGTTGGAGTGAAAGAGTCAAACACTTTTGTCCAGCAGACGTGCTTGTTTGTTTACGTGCACAACAAAAAATGAACCACAGCCACAAAATCTTTGCATTTGACGAGTTTCTTTCATTAGCATCAGGCCTGCAAATGTTGTGCTGTTTGCTGTGTTATTTTAACCATTATTTGAACACTAACTCATTAGAGTTTGTGTTATTACTAATTAAACCTTCAGCCTGCTAATAAATGCTTCCTTCTTGTAATGAAAGTTGTTTCACTCTTTTCCGTAGTGACGTTCATATGTACATGGGCCAGCCGCCAGTATACACTGCAGCTCCAGGCAGCATGGCCCCAGCAGACGTTCAGTCCTACCAGAACCCCACAACCGCCCCTGGTCCCGTCCCAGGCACAACTCCCGCAGGCATGACGCAGACGCCAAACTACAGCGCGCCGTCTGGCCCGAGCATAGCACCTTCCTCAGACATCTCACAGGCTCCTTACTCAGAGAAAGCCTTGCTATAGGGCCCCCCGAGCTCACTGTAATCCACATGCGTACACCGACACCAGACCTGATCAGATAGTGGTCGTAGAAAAATTCTTTTATGATCTTATGATTAGTTTTATCACCAGATGGATGGAGAGATTCAAATAGAGTAGACTAACCTTGGCATTTGACACTATTAAATCTGAATGAATATACAGTTACGCTTCTCACTCCGGGTTTAGAAGTGATCATGAGGGTTTGAGCGGCTCACTCCAAGCCACACGTGGTCTGTAAATGGACACTGTGTTCTTTTAGGACTGTATTTAATAATTTATTATTCTTCATTTACACTCTCCTCCTTCATGTCTTTTACACCACGTGGCTGTGAGGACATGGAGGAGCTTTCAGTCACACTGTGATCATCTGTTGTACTTATTTAAGTTTCAGTCTTCTTGTAAGCCTGATCACTTCCAAATCTAGATCTGATAGCAATATATGCATTTTCATGTACGAGACCTGACCTGTTTTGCTTCCTTTTTATAACAGGACTATTCACAAATTAATTGTGGTAATGCTTTATTTTATGGGTGTGTAATTTTAAATAATTTCCAAGGAAGTTTCGTGGGAGGAGACAAAGGAGATGGGAAGTTCTTTTATTTAGACTGTAGGTGAGGTGAATATTTAAATGTTTTACAGAGTACTTACCTTCAAAGAGAAGCTTAATTTGAACCCAAGTAAATATTAATACATCAGTCATTTATCAGTGGAAACGTTATTCTTCATAGTGGGCATGTATTTGGATGTTAAGTCAGACTTCGATGTACTGGTTTAAGCCTTTGCGGGTGACACCCGCATGACCCATTAATTTGGATTATTTAACTGGAAGTGAATTTAACTCTTATAATTTACTTATTAGTATCAAATCATAATACCATGGAAACTTCCCTGGAAATTACTCAGACTCTTTAAATTAGGCGTTACCAAAAAGAAAACAAGTGTAACAGAAGTCACTGCAACCTAAACACAAAACATATATACAATTACTATTTGATCAAGTGTGAAATTCACACATGCGTTCCTTCAACATGCACAGTGGAGCTACACACACACACACACACACAAAAACAAACAATATGTAGACACACTACAGGCAGGTGTACCGTAGTGGACGTACACACACACACACAAATAATTACAGCAGTTGATTCTCACATCCTCAGCAGTATGTGTTAATTTACTTTAACCCACACACTAACGTAGAGAAATCCACAGCACACCACAGCCCTCCGACCCACTCAAGCCAACCGCTAACCACGTCACAAAGCAAAGATGGCGTCGACTCACATTTACCTTTCATCCTTTTTTGCTTTAACTAGGAAAAAGACTTTTAACGATGTTGAAAACGTTAGTTTAACACATCCTGTACATGTTGTCAACTTTTAGAAGTATTGAAAACTGAAGCCACTTTGTTTTTTTTTTTTATTATTATTTTTGCTGTTTTTTGGAGGGAAAAGAAACCAGAATAACTTAAGCATGCACATGACTCTTGTATATACTGTATGAACTAAGTAGTGGAGCCACATGAAGACCTCATCATGGGTGGGCTGTATGTTAGCACAGCTCCAGGTGTTTCTCTCAGCCTTTAAGGTGAACTCTGCAGCCATGATGTCCCTGCTGAATTTAAGGTGTAAAAGCCAAAGAGAACAAACTGAAAAAAATGCTCACATGCCAGAAAACAAGATATGTTTTGTTTTGTTTTTTTTGTTTTTTTCTTTTCTTTACATAATTGACTCCTTACTTCATACTGCAGAGTTTTCCTTTACAAAATGAGCAGCTCGAGATCGTTGCTGGTGGTTGTAGGGTTTGGTCCGTCTCAGTTCAGGGGCTGTACTAACAAACTCGTACCACACGCTTGGCTACTAACGGGGCGAACTCTTTGAACGTCCTCAGTGTCTTTAAAGCAACTCTTTAGTCAGTGTTGAAAAATAAATATGCTTTTTTTTTTGTAGTGTGTTTTAATTTATGTTTTGATTATTGTTATGCTATTTTAAATGGAGAAACAGTGCAGGATGTATGTATTCAGAGAAAGGCAGGACGTGATATTCTGCCTGACTTAGTTGTATATTTAAATCGCTCACATGAGAACATGGACTTTTCTCTCTGTGTTTGATACATGCTTATTGTACTGTAGGGTCAAATGGTAATGTGAAGAAAACTGATCGAACCTCCCCATGAATCTCCAGCTTGTCCTCTCTCGGAGCCGTCTAACACTAAAACAAATTCTACCTGAAGCAGAACTGAAATACGATTCCTACGATTCTGGAAAGTGCAGTCAGGATTTATAAACACGTCTTTCCCGAGGTCTCACTAAGCTATCATTTACAGCGACTCTTTGAGGCATTTAAGATCCAAATATTGTACCGTACTTTACATACTTCTCACTTCATACTTACACTACATGTTAAAAGTCTTTGGGAAAGAGTTGATGTTTACAAATGCTGATTGGATTGCATAGAAGCTTATCCGTTGTTGTGTAATCTTGAATGATGCTACATGAAGGAATTACAAGCAGTTTTATATGTGTGAAACTAGATTTTGCAGTTGCAGGGAAATTGGTGTGTTGATCATTTCAGCTTCTCCTGAGATGTTTCAAATTTGCCCCTTGCTGTCCCCTGTGCCCCCTTTAACATATAAAACAATCCATGTTTTCTGGTACCTGGTACTTTGCAAACAAGAGGCTGTTTTATTCTCCAGAACTTAATCTTTAGCATATTAATGTAATTTTTTTTTTGTTTTTGTTTTTTTTTTTTTTGCTGACATCAGCTAACCGCAAGAGTGAAATAGTTTTGACCCATGGGATGTAAGAGGGCTGGAAAAAAAATAAATAAATTAAAAAGTAGCAGCTATTTTGGGACTACGAGACCAGGAGCCAGTTGATTCTAAACATCTTGTTGCACCACAGTGTTGGACTGCAGCCCCGATGTAAGTTTATTGCACAGGATTGAGATGCTGCCTGTTTTTAAGTTTTAAAACAACATCTTTATTGTAAAGTTTCTGTCTAAACTTGTACCCTGCTGTTTGTATGTATTCTTTTAACCATACTTATTAATTGGTATTCACAATAAAACCAGGCCAAATGTACAGAATATTTCATATGGCCTTGTTTTCTTTTTTTAGAGTGCTTTGTAGACAACTGGAATGTGTTTTTATTTAGTTGTATGTAACTTTGCAAAGAGTTTTTGCTGATGAGACACATTTTCAGGAGATTTTAAAGGCTCAGTCTGCTTTCACTCTGAGTGATGACCCGCTACATGAACACACACTGAAATGAAATAATCCATAATTAATTGAAGCAACAGACTGAACAAAAACGTAGCTTCATACCTGCTGCATGAAACCAAATTTCCGGGAGCTTTGAAAATCGTCCTCTGCCTCGCCACTAGATGGAGATCAGTTTATTTTGAGATAAATTTGTAAAGTGAACCCAACAGAAGATTTTTTTTCTTTAGCAGCTATAGAGTGGCAGGGAATTTTCTGACTTCACATTACATTTTTAATTTAGTTGCATTATTACAGAAAGTTTGTGTATTCCAATATTTCAACTCGAGTATTTCCAGTTGTCTTTATCTTTTTTGTTCGTCCAAAAGAAAACCGACACCGGTGTCAGTGCAATCTAGTGCTCTTTGCAGACCTTGTGTACAGTTGAGCTGTGGTTTCAGTGTAATTTTCTCCTTGAAATTATGGCATAGGAGTGCTCTTCTTTGTGCCCATAAAAAGGCGAGCATGACCACCTCATTACCTCAGCAATAAAAGAATACAGCCTCCAGTGCAGTGTAAGCATTGTCAGTGTGCAGAGTCCAACGGCTCGACTGGCTCGTTTTTGTGAGAGATGACTGTCAAAGTCTCTCGCTCCAAGTTCAGACCAGAAACTGGTGCTCAGAGACCATGACCTCGGGTAAGACGCTCAAACTCATCCTGTATGAGGTGCTGCAGTTTGCAGCCCTGATCGTGCCGATCTTTGTTATCATGGAGAGGTTTGCCGGCCTCATAAGTGATGTGAAAGGACGTAGTCTAACCGCCTACTGGCTCGTGGTGGCAGTCTCCATTGCCTATGTGACCTCCGTGACCCTGCTGGTGTGGGTTCCTCTGAAATACCTGATCCTGAAGCGGCAAAGACTCATCTCAGAGATCACACAATGGTAAGTACAGCTCAGTCGGTGTGAAGGTGATTCAGTATCTACATGTACCAGATAAATGACCTTAAGTACAACAAACGTGAACAAAGTCAAAATGACTAAAACGCGAGCCGCTGTGGTCACTTTGGAGGTTTGGGCCACGTAAAATTGGCCTGATGAGGAGAGAAACGTAGTGTGTGGAAAAACTGAGGCTCCTATGTAAAAGCAATAATGTTGCTACAAATAAGTCCCGTATGCAGACGTATTATTAGAAATAGATACTTCAAGTGTCTAACGTAAAATTGAAATAACTACCTTTTACTAAAAAAAAAAAAAATTAAGTTTAATTCATAAGCAATAAAATGCAGCCTCGCTGTGTTGGCTTAGCAAACTTGAGCTGGACATCACTTTGTTACTTTGATTTTATGGCTGGTCTTTACTACTGCACCAGCTTTTTATTTTTCTTTATTCCATAATTCTAGCTAGAAACAATTAACTTTATATGTCAGATAATGTCATGAGCTCTGAAGTGTAGTGGAGTACTTGTGTGTCTATTAATTATAGCACGTGAGTGAGTATATCTGGAACAATGTCAGTCTGGCAATGACACGATTGCACCAAAAATAAGATCAATTACAAGGACAAGTAGACAACATGTTGGTTTGATCGTTATTCAAAACATCCTGTTTTGTTTTTCAGGAGACCAACAGCGCTGGCGTACATCATCCTGTGTACATTACCGTGTTTTGCTATTTTAATAGCCAGCTCCAAGGTAATGTCGTCGAGACTGATTGTTCTTGTCACTGAGAAGCACCTGTTGACGTTTCGTTCGGTCATGCTCCAGCAGGGTCCTTGAGAAGGCGGTTTTTTGTTGTTGTTAACAGTCCATTTGTGGCACAAGCTCGTTTTATGACCCCCTTTGTGTGAGGAGATGTGTTTAGAGCATTATAATTATTCACTGAGTGACGGTTGACACGGCACATTGCACCACAGAGAAAGAAAAAGATCACCTGTCACCAGGTCTACTTAGTCCCTCTTGGGAGTTGGCTTTCTGAAGTTGCATCCAAACATTTTCTCACCCCGTACCGAGACGGACTTTGGCACCGTCACAAGTAAAAACAGAAAGGCAGAGGAAATGTGTCCACCATCACGAGGCTGAACCCTCCATCTGGGGTATTCAGTAACCAGCAGCGAACATAACAGATTGACCATTAACCCAAACTTTAATACCACTGACCACTCTCAGAAAATCTTATATCGATGTGCCACCTGACTGTTCCGAGACAAAGCAAGGACATAAATAAGAGAATCTGGCCACAGAGGCTTGTCCGACATATTCTTACATTTAATATTCCTTAATCGTGTGTTAAGGGTGTTGAGCAGCAACTTAATGTCCATAGTGATGGGGCAATAAAATGGGATGGCTTCATAAAACTTGGAATGCAGGAGCTCTTCTCTCTCAGTGCAGTCAGCCCCCATAATGAAGAGTTTCGATTTAGTTTCTTCCTGCTTCATCCCTCATGATTTCTAAGTGGCAGGTCGGTTCTTTCAGCTATTCAATTCACATTTATTTGTAATGTTATCATTTGTACTGTAGGTGCAGGTGGACAAAGGACACAGGTTGGACCATTTCACAGAGTTGCCTGTTTCCTTGGTGCTTTCCTCCCTCATCTGTGTGGATATCATAGAGAGGGTTCGTCCCTGCAACCTCCTTGGACGGTGTAAGTCTCCAAGTTGTTTGCATTATTAAATGTTTTACATTGTTTGTTTGTTTGTCCTGCTGGATAATCGAAGGTAGACGTTTTGATGTATGGCAGCAGGAAAAGCAGAGGTGTAAATAATAAAATTAATTATGAGTGAATGCCATTTAGCTGCTTCAGTTTTAGGGTCCTGATGTTGTGCACGCTGGCATGTTGTGGCTTACAAAACAGATTCCATAAGTAGCTGTTAATGTTCTGAGTCATTTATGTAGCTGTTGATATTCTGAGTAACACCCGTGCTTTTCTTACTGTAACAAGTCACATCGTCTGCTGTGAAAAAGGTGTGACTCATCACAGGTGTCACTTTAAAAGCAACCCGTTTGGCAATCAACCACCCAGATCCTCTAATGCCTCTTTAATTTGATTTTTAGTTTATCTACCACTTGTAACTTTTGCTGTTTCGTATGTATTTGTTGTCAGGTGGCCACAATAAGTCACTAAGTAAAAAAGTTTTAAAAAAAAAAAAAAAAAAGTGCTAAATGAAAGACCAAGACAATTTCAGAATTTTATAAGAATCCTTTTGTTTGTCGCTAAAGTCTTCAATTTAAAAGATTAAAGCAATACGCTTTTGGCTAAAATAGCACTTATCCAAAGAGCTTTATAACTTGCTTCTTATTGACTCACTGATGCACACACACACACACACTGTCATACACTGATTACAGTGAGCTACCATCTGACCATCTGGAGCAAAACTGTGCTCAGTGTCGGACACTTAGGCATGTGGCCAGGAGGAGCTGGGGGTCTCATCGCTGACCTGTGATCAGTGGATGAACCGCTCTGCCGATGCCCCAGTTCACTACGTATCGAGCCAAAGAAGACCCATAGCTGAGTGTTTGGGTCTTCTTTGGCTCCATATGTTAAAGATCAAGACCTCAGTATGAAAAAAGTGAGAGTCATTCCAAATGATAGACTAATAATACACAGCCATACACCTGATTAACGCTAATGCACCCCAATACAACCTCCATCCACGAAGGTCACTGTGTTCTGTCTTGCTGAAACTGTTTTAGTCTACAATGACCAAAGATGTTGACCTTGGCCGGACCTCAGGAAAAGTCCTCTCCTATACATGATGTGTGCTATAACAGCCGATGTTGTGTGTGCTCTTGTCTCCTGCAGCAGACAATGTGGATCTCGACCTTGACATGTCAGGCCCCGTCCTCACTCAGGTGAAACACGTGACCACCGTAAGCAGCCAGCTGCGCACTGATGATGGTCAGAATGGGTTGACCCAGGGCCACCCGGAGGTCGGGAATGGGAGCACCTCAGACAGATGGCAGGACCTTGCAGGCTCACCTGGTCGCTCAACCAGCACTGCCTACCTGTACTCGCTATCCTCACGCCCCCGATCCTACTCGGGTCACGTGGGCTTCCTGTGGAGGAGGGATGGAAGAGCAGAGGTGTTCGTGGATAGCTTCATGTTCTGGCTAGACACTGTGGAGTTGGTGAGAGTGGCAGGAGAGCCGTCGGTCTTCTACTCAGTCTGGGTGTTCCCCGTCTACATCCTTGCCTTCATGTCTACACTCCGTGTAGCCATCGCTCCTAACAACCCTTTATTGTCCTCTGCTGGATTTGCTCTGCAGGACCTTCCTTTCTTTATCATTCGAGTGGCTCTGATTGTTGTGTTTGGTTTAGTAACTCCTGTGTTGTACCCGTTGAAAAACGTGCTGGTGAGCGTGACCTTCATCTACTTCACATTCCTGAGCAGGCTGAGGATTTTCAAAAGGCAGAGCATGTTTTGAGGAGGAGTAGCACATTCTGTTGTGAATGAAGGATTCATCTTTGCTTCGGGATGGCTGAACAGTTGGTATGTTTATGCGAAGGGAGCAGCACCAGAGAAACATGGTGATGAAGCACAACATGCTCTGAATTGTGATTACTGCAAATGTTTCTCGTAAGGTCATTCATCCAAATCAAAGTGTGAAAATGTTTCTGGATTTTCAAACAAAAAAAAAACAAAATGTGTGCAGGTTGGAGTGTACAGAAAGCCATCTGTGACATATTTGAATCCAAATGTATTTATTGATACTGATGCTGATGTTATGTTTACTGCTTCATTTTTTTTATCAAAGAGTGATGAAAACATATTTGTTGTTAACGATTTTAAACAATTTCAGATAACCTTTGCTATGTTAAATAAAAGTCCTTTATTGTTTAAACACTGGTGTATACATTTTGACAATATTTTCATCTTAACAGAAAGTGCTCTGTCAAATTACAAGGTATTATTCTGAGATATTACAACACATGAACCCTGGTTAGGCTTCTCTACTAAAAAGGGGTCATAATATACCAACATTAACAAGAGCACTTTACATTAAGCATATAATAAATAGTGACTGCGTGTGACATGATCGTATAAAAATTTCAGTCTCTGATGGTTCTATCACAGGACCAGCAGCAGCAGCAGATATAAAGATTTTCTGTGTGTCTTGCAGCTTCTAATTCTTTGCTTTGTCCTTGGCTGTTGCAAATTGGCATCTCACCCTCGTCTTGCTGGTTTATGTTCTTTCATGCTCATATAATTCTGCGTTTTGTAACCTTGATGTATGTCCATGCGTGTGAGTGTGTGTGTGTGTGTGTGCGGATGTAGAAGACCACAGTGACACCACAGAGAGATGCTGGTGTAGTCCTCCACCCGCACAAGTCTGACAGAATTATACCCAAAGGAGTCTTTGGTCTTTGTCCGTCTGATGGACGAGCCAGGGCTGTCTCTCAGAAAATAAATAAATAAACACGATTAAAAATGAAGGAATTTGAAAAATAGCAGCAAACATCCTGCTGGATCTGTGATGACAAATTAAACGAATCTGCAGCAGAAATTTATAAGAGCTTGACGTGCATTTCCACACTGAGAGGGAAGATTTGTTCGAGGCATTATTAATAATATACACGGCAGGTGACAGGACACTAGACAATCTGCTGTAACTCACAGGGAGGGACCAGAGCTGGCCTGCTTTCATTTACTGCTATGAAAACTAAAATTAACTTCCCCTTAATTTCCCTATAGCCACGATCATCCTCCTCCTTAGTGATTCATACTATAATCTGCAAGAAAGCATTAGTGCAGCTTGAGTTAGAGTGGCCTTACAGTGTGTCGTGTTGGCAGACTGCAGAGCACTTCCTCTTTATTCCCGTGACACAGAATAAATGCTCTGAATGATCAAAGGAAAAAAGCAACAGCCTGCATCTATTCCTCTTTATCTGAAGCTGTAGGATCCACATTCAGCTACAGAGACTTCTGTAGGCAGAGACTTTCTTTTCTTTTTTTTTTCTTTTTTGGTCATCAAATGAACATTTCATGCAGGCTTGGAGAAGCTTTGCATTAATTCATCCAGTTGTAGCTTAATATTCAGCATGCAAAAATCTCAGTTTTTTTTGTTATATTAAAATGAAATCAGGTGAAAACATCTGGCAGTGCAATGAGATTACCTCACCACATTTTCAGAGTAATTTAAGTATTTTCCGCAGGGGATTTAAAAACTTTGAATTTTTCAATTACATCTTTTTAATTTAGTCTTGACCACCAGTTTGGTCCAAACTGACATTTTTCAGCAATTATTGGATTGATTGTTGTAAAACATTGTAGAAACATTAACGTGAAAATAGAATGACAGGTTGGAGGACGGTTTGGTTTTTAATGACAAGAACTCGCAAAACTAGTCAAACTCCATCAGTCTCACCTGCAAATTCCTTTTGTTGCTAGCTAACTAAGATGGTATGCAGATTTGTAAACACTATGCATAAGTACAGCCTCAAACAGCCCCTGGAGTGGCTGCTGACTCCTACTATTCTTGAATTTAGCCTAAAAACAGTGACAGAGTCTTCACTGTACTTTTATAAACAATCTTTTGGAAAAAGGCTGAAATACTCTCACTGCACGAGAAAGACTCAGTAATTTAGTTTTTGGACTAAATTACCGGCAGCTTGAACAGATGGATATTTTCTCCTTTTTTTCCATTTTGATTTTTGCAGCGTTGAGCAGTAACAGAATTATCCTCAGTGTCTCCTCATCTCACTCTCGATGTAACATAAAAAAACAAGAAAGAGCGCGACAGCAGAGAGGAGAGATGACACAAAAGGAAGCAACAGTGGAGGGTGGATGAGGAGAGATGAAGAGAATGAGATAGGGGGTGGAGGGAGTGACAGAGTCAGGAGGGAGAGATGGTGGTGGGGGGGTGCTGTTAAGGATGGGTGGAGGCTTTGTAAATCCGAGCGGCTGGAGGCGCATTTGAATTCAGGCTGTGTGTCTCCTGCGCTAGCCGAATGTTACCTGCTCTAGCATGGCAACAGAGGGAGAGGGAGAGCGGTGAGCTTCAGCTGCAGCCTCCACACACACACACACACACGCTCACACACACACACGCTCACACACACGTGCATACACAGTCACAACAGGAGTGCAAGGAGTGACTCAGGTAAGCAGGAACGCTCCTGATGAGAGAGGACCCTTGAGAGAGGGAAGCACCGTGGTGGAGTGAGAGGCAGAGATCCTGGAGGAGGAGCTTTAAGGCTGGGATTTCTGAGGAGGAAGAAACAGGAATTGCACAGAACCTGAAAATCTCTGAATCTGGACTTCCAGGGTGGGCTAAAAAGCAAGGGATAGACAGGGATACGGACAAGATGGATGTGGAGTGATGCGAGAGCTCTGATTGGATAAATCCGGCTAGACTAGAGAGCAGTGAGAGAGGGACACACACACACACACACAAGAAAATGACATTTAGTTTTTGTTGCAAGAATATTTGGGGAGCTTAAGCCCGGAGAGGCTGGAAGGGAAGGTTCTTTTTCGGGAGGGTGAGTGGGGACAGAGAGAGAGAGCGGGCTGAGGTGGAGTAGTGGGAGGGTAAATAAACACAGGATGGCAGATGAACCACCTGTCCTTCTCAGATGAGGTGAGAAGACACATGCATTAACACAAGAGGACATACGAACCTCACACACTCCTCAGCACATCACACTGGTCCCCAGGACAGTCGCTGGATGCGGGAAAGACCGGATCCCCTCGGAGTGCAGGACTTTCACAGGATTCTGTGAGATGCCTGTGCCATTCGGATCACCTGGACACATCTGAGGACGTAACTTTTTAAAAGGACCAGTCTTTGAACCCCCAGGTGATCCCCACGCCCTGCGAGAGCCTGTGGACATACGAGTCTTTTTCTTTGTGTGGGATCCTCAGTTTGCTGAGAAGCTGGCGATCAGGTGGATAACCTGTGCCATGAGGAGCCTGAGTGTGAGCCTGGCCTGAGACGACCCATCCCGGAGGCTCATTCAGCCTGTCCCCTCCTCCTCCCCCCACTGGATGTCTTGATGTATTGCTGTGGGCTGGGACACTGGCGGAGAGTGCAGTCCACCTATGTAAGTGAGCATCACTTGCAGCATCCATCCCCCTGTTTTTGATCCCTTAGCAACAGTGGAGCTGTCATGTGGAAGAGAGTGGGGGTGATACATGAGCCATGCAGATTTGTGCGTACTGCATATATACTATTGTATGTGTTGTCACTGGTCACCGTGTACTTTCACAAATAGTACTGATGATTCATTCACATTTATAGCTACCAGCAGCAGTGAGTGTGAGTGAGTGTGTGTGTCTCACAACCTGTTATCTGCTGCTAAGGTGTTCACTACTGAGTTATCAGCTGGGCTGCAGTTTATCAGGACAGACGGCAGCTTTGTCAAACAGCTCACTGTACTGATCCCACTCCATGAAAACATTACCTTAAACTTTTACCATCTGGTTTGTTTTTCACTGTGAGACGCCAGTTTGATTTCATCACTGAAGAAGTGAACAATTTATGTTTTGTTTTGTTTTTTGTTTTTTTGTTTTAACATACCAGCAATAAGATGATGTCAAATACATGAAAGTGGGCGTAGAGGAGCTGGAGCTCCACGCATCATCTGTCCTGTCCGAGCCGTCTGAAGGAGGAAGTGAGTGGGGGGTAGGACAGACAGGTGCAGTTATCTCATTACAGGCCAGGTTTTAGTGTCCTCTCAATGACACAGAGCACCCCTCTCCTCCACCTGTTTATTTCTTCTTTCCACTAACTCTCTTCCTTTTGTGGCTGTCCTCTCTGTAAGTCTTTCTTCCAGTCTGTTTGCTGCTTCATCACCATAGTCATTGTTGATTTCTTCTCTTCATGTGTCTGACCCAACCTCTACTAAGTCCTGTAGCGGCCGATACTGTAGAGTCTGAGAGCTGTGCATTGTGTGATGGCGCTGACTGCAGAGGAACCTATCGTAACCACATTCCTACATGAAATAGGCTTACTGTCAGCCCTCAACACTCAATAGGCTGTCAGCGCAGAGCCTCACAGATTACCACAATCTGTGCTGCTGAGTGCAACGTGTGCCCACCTCAGCAACAAACCAGGAAAGAAAGCCACACAGGTGTGAAAGCAGCGGCACATCATGAAGTGGGACCTGGAGCCCACATTCAGTGTTGTGTCATTGATTCTGTGTGGCTACAACAGTGACAATAAAATCCCTGAGCCAAGAACATGCGTTGTAAATCAACGACCTAAAAAGAAAAATCTAGGAAATGCATTTAGATGCATTCAGCAGCATTACTCTTCTGTTATTTTCCACTCAACACACATTATGTTGTGCTGCAGACTACAAAGTTGTCCGTGGGATTAAATAAATCCATGTAAGTCACAAGTTGGTTTAGGACAGAGGTCAAGGGAGTCGGAAAATAAATGAGGGAGTTAAAAAATGACTAATTAAATTGGAAAATGATAATGTTTTACCATCCGTTAAGTTTTTAAAAAGATTTTTCTCTAATCTCTGCTTCTGTATTATGAAATAATAATCTCATCATGCTTCCAAAAGCAATGCAGATGAAACAGTCTGATTAGGGAACGTGACTCTTTTTTGCAAATAGACATATTTTTGATTTAGTGGATCATAAACAAAAAAAAAAAAAAACAGGAGAAGAAGAAGAAAAAAAAGCTGCTTATCAGATCGGGTATTTAACATTTTTCTTATTACTATTACAGTGTGGTGTGTGTGTGGGTTTGTGTGTGTGGGTGTATGTTCTGTCATAGGTCACTCTGTTGGACAAAAAATTCAAAATAAACACATAACATCACCCAGGGAAGTATTTAATTCGTGTGATTTTCAGCAGAGTTGCTCTTCTTCCTCCATTTCTCTCACAATTTTTAAAAGCTAATTACTGAAATGTATATTCAAAGAGGATACAAGTAAAACAATGTCCATATTCCCACAGACTGCAATAGCCTGCCAAGTTTTTATTCATTTACGGGAAATAAACTACTTCTCATTCCTTTACTTTCAGTGTTTTTGGACATCTCTGATTGTACCACGTTTCTGCCTCCAGTTTTAGTTCATGTGCAGGATGCAACGTGTTGTCTTGAATTTTTTATACTGCAGAGGTAGTTGTGATGCCTTTCCTCCTGTAGCCTACTTCTGTTGAGGTGAATCTATAAGGAGCACAGATCCATACGATGCTGAGGTGGGCATTGATTAAAATGCTGAATCAAAATCTTGTGGACTTGTTAAACACGCTGCAGGCTCAGTATTGACTTGTCTCCACACTCACACTGCTATTTCCTACCTCACTGGAGGCGATAGGATTGTAGATCACAGAGAGAGTATCTGTGTAGGACCGAAAAAGCTGCTCAGTCTCAGCCATTTCTGTATTTTTTTTTTTTCAATAGAATTGCAGTTTAGACTTCAAATGTTAAAGTTGAAAAAAAAATAGATAAATGGATGCTTTTGCAGTTCCTGAATTAAATATACTGTTTCTGACTAGAATAGGGACTTTAGGTTGTAATCTGTTTCCTGTCATCATTTGGATAAAAGTAATTAAACTACAGTCTGTTAATTTTAATGCCTTTTGCACGTTAAGGAACAGTCAAACATTTTGTCAAAAATTATCTTCCTTTCCAAGAGTAGATTGATACTTCTCACGTATATTGTCTGGAGCAAAGAAGCAATTAGCCTAGCTTAGCATAAAAAGTGGAAGCAGGGAGAAACAGCTAGCCTGGCTCTGCCTGAAGTTCAGAAATACATCTAAATTGATTGATTAAGATAAAATAAAATAAGATAAGATAAACCTTTATTAGTCCCATCACTGGGAAATTACAGTGTTACAGCAGCAAACAGGATATAGAGAGTGCAAAGCATGCAAGAATAAGGGAAGGATGAGCATTCAAAAGAATAAATACATAGGAAACAAGTACCTGCAGCTGTACACAGTACAAAAAAGAAAAATACTATTCACACTAGAGTTCCTCAAGTTATGATTAGTGGATGAATTGATTATTGTACTGATTTGTTTCAGGAAACAACTAAGTATGTATGTACTGATCCTAGTAGTAGTGTTACATGAGTAAGGATTATTGCACAATTATTACTACACATGTATTATTGCAGGTCTGGTGTGACCATTTGTCCCATTTATTGCACATGATTTATTGTCCAGTTAACACATTCAAATTGGCATAACATTTGTGCATTGATTGGCTGAGATGTAAAAACAATAACTGTTTGTTCACTAAACTATAGCTTAGCAACCATAACCATACACCACAGGCTTGCCAAACTTTGAATTTCTCCATGCAGAAGAAGTGTGCACGAGGTGGTCGTTAGAGACACTGACCTGTGCATTTAAATAGTTTGGGGGCCTTGTCTACTCTTTTTGTCTTTCCAAAACCAAAAGCACAAGAGCAATGGTGTAAGGAATGATATTAAACTGTGTGTGTTCCTGCTCTAAGATGCTAATGTTAGCATGCCTGGTTAGCCAGCTGCTTACACTAGTAGGTTTGCATTACTTGCAAAGCCTACAGTTAGCATGTCATTAGCTAACTACTTTGTGTGGAGGTTATTTAACAAAACAGTTAAGGATTGACACCAATGTAACGCCACTGCTGGATATCAGAGTCAGCCAACGTTGAAATTTAGAGGGAAATTTAGGTTGACGCTACTGATCTTCATTGGATTTGATTACCGAGATGGCTTTACCAATCTTACTCGCATCTTCTCCTCATCTTCAAATATTTTATTTATAGTTTATGGTGGAATTTAAATCCTTTAAAAGCCGAAACCTGTTGATTTCAGATTACTTTGATTATCAGTGTGTACACTTTTTCAACTTTAGCCTGGCAAGCTAGCTTTTCAGTGTACAGTATCCATCTTCTCATCTCACTCTTGTGAAGACAGATGCAGTAATAACACAGTTTCCCAAACTGTTAAACTACTCTTTTAAATACTAATTTACATTTTACATTTGCTGAGCGTACAGTATATTCAGGACACTGTGACTGCAGAAAGGACTCATGTTAAAGCCGAGTGTGGGATTTGGGATTGGCAGAGAGGAGACATTCATCTATAATACCATCAGTCTCTTTTTCTGTCTCTCTCTCTCTGACCAATCACTGTTGTGGTGCTCAGCAGTGCGATTACAATCAAAAACATACAGATGACCTGAACTGAAACACAATCAGTGTAAGAGTATTGCATACTCTTTGTGATTGTGTTTCCAAATGTGCACGTTGTCTCTTTCTCTTTCTCATTTCTGTCTTTGGGAAATTAAAGGGCACGTTATGGTGAAATGCTCTGTATTCCACAACAACCAATTCAATGTAACGTGTTTATTTTTTTAATCTCATGTTAGGGATCAGTAACCTGCCCTCCAATCTGTGTCAGCCCGCTGTGCCCTGACTGGCCCTCTCCAATCGTCTGTCCTCCCTCCACCACCTCCTCCATCCTCACTCATACACTCAATATCGCTCCATCTCTCTGGCTCTGCTCTCCTTCTTCTCTCCCATCTCACTATATTCCTCCCTTCCTTCCTTTCCTTCTCCCCCTGTCCATCCATCTTCTCGTCTAGCTTCTCTCAGATGTTAGGAGGGCAGGACTGGCCGTTTGTTGGCTCCATCCTCCGGCATCGTGGAGGAGGGGCATCAGCCAGATGTTTTGTTTCATATTCATACAGGCTTTATGAAAGTGAAGAGCGCATACAGCAACTGACAAGGAGAGGGAAGAGGAGGATTCAGGTGAAGGACTGAAAGAACTTTTCTCCATGGTCTGTTTCTGCTTCTGATGGGCACTTTTGGAGTTATCCTATCTTTGTTTCTTCCTCCCACGCCTCCTCCACCTCCTTCTTGAGTCAGTTTTGGATCATGCTTACTCGGGTGTGATTGGAGGGCGACGCTCCAGGCAGAAGTAAATCTGGTGAGGGTTGTTGGCACAGGGGGAATACATTGGAGGACGTCAAATGAAAAGCCCATCGCCATCTCCGAGCAGGCTGCTGCTGCTGCTGAAGGTGGACTGGGATCTGTGTGTGTGTGTGAGGGTGAGGACTCCGAGTGTTTCGGGAGCCGGGGTCTTGACCTCTCAGTCCGCAAGCCATGTCAAAAGTGCCCAAGAACAAAAATGTCTCCTGGGTGAGTACCGCCTCTGTGGCTGGTCGATGGGGGCGAGGAGTGAAGGGGGGATGGAGAGGGAAGGCTGGTGCTGGATTATAAGAGGTCAGTTTGAGTGCCTTTTTCAATTTCTGCCAGCCTTTTCTGCTTCGGATTGTGTTTATATATTTGGTTGTAATTTGTTAAAATGAATCCGTCATTTGTATTCTTTGGAATGTCAGCAAACTGTGATTTGGTGTCACGCTTACCCAAAGCACGATTGCTCTGTTTTTAGACCACAGAAGGTTGCGTGTTTTGTGGGCTTAATTTAGGATTCCAGATAGAGAACAGAACAGATAAAACCATTGTCTTTGTCTCTTGTGCACATCTGCCTCGATGTGTCCAACAGCTGTGCGGTCAAAACTATCCTAAAGCCCTCTGCGCTCTGCACCAGCCTGCTTTACACCATCCTGCTCAGCCAGCTGAAAAATAAAAGAGCATTAACGAAAAGGGAAAAGGTGATGATTAGGCTGAAATCAGTGAGCGTGAAGTGGGAAGGGCTAACATGTGCTGACATTGAAACACAGAATTTTTTTTTTTTTGGTTGCATTCAGTTGAAAGCAATAATAGGAATAATGAGAGTTGTTTTTTTTGGGGTTTTTTTTTTAGTTTGGGGCAGATGTGTGGTTTCTAGCTGTGTGGACACAGTGGAGGGCAGAGTGGAAGGCCAAGGTCTGGAGCTTTGCCTGAAATGATGCGTGCCATCTATCTCTGCCCTGGCAGCCCTGCTCTGTACTACTGGCCCCAGCCTGACAGCACACACACACACACACACACATATCCTGGTTGTAAGAAGCTTAGGGACAGATGTTTGTTTATGTATGTGTAAGAGCACATGTGTACATGAACACGTGTGCGTGCATGGGGGGGGCGGTTAGCTGAGTGACGGGTTCTTTACGGCGTTGTGTGATATTGGCTCTGCAGTAACGACAGTAGAAGCTGAACTGTTTATCTCTGTATCAGGTGATTGGATGTTTGCATCATTTTTAACCAGTTATTCAAATGTCCCGATAAATGTCCATGATTTGATTCGTATGTTCTCTTTATTATAATCCAAAACAAGTCAAGAGCCATCATCTATTGACAGTCCAGAGCATCATGGTTCAAAATACACCACATTCCTTCTGAGGTCGTATTCACATTATGTCCTGAAATGAAGTCCTTCTGCTGCTCATGCTGCTTTGCTCCACATCAGGATGTTATAATCGCTCCTATTTATGAAAGAAAATGACTTTATGAGGAAACTATGTGAACATTGTTGACAAATCAGTTGAATTCTGACGCAGATATTTAGAACAGAAAGCATTTTTTTGGTCTCTGCCATCATGAATTTTTTATTGCAGTATTTATTTTAGAAATATTCATAATTATTTTCTCCTCCATCTTTAACTGAAGCACAAGCAGTGGTTTTCAGAAACTGGTCAAAGTTCTATAAAATCACCTCTCTTCTTTTTTCTTTCCGGAACATTAATGAAGGAGGTATGTACAAAAGCTGTTTGTCTTTTATGTGAATATGTGGCAGGTTCCACGGATTGGTACTCAAGATATTTATTGCTTTTATTCTAACCACATTTTGTGCATGTTTATGCTGGAAAAACAAAATGAAAAATATTTTTATCAGCATGCAAAGCTTCTAATATAAATACATATACATGAGTATACACTTGCAGGTTCAGAAACAAATGCTCACATATTGGAGGATGCGTAACACTAATGTACAGTGGGTAAATGACTCAGTGCATATGGAGAATGTTTCAGCCGCTTCATATGTTTCATACGCAGTTCGGTTCAGCAGCACCGGAGTGATCCATCCGCCTTATGTAACTTCACAGATGTACTTAGAGGGAGTCAAAGTAAGCAGGGACTCTGCTGAAGCATTTTGTTGGCACTTGAAGAGAGCTGGCTCTTGCTGGAGGAGATTTGAGGTGTCATGGAACAGATTTAGTAAAGCCCCAAGTCCGGTTCAATCCCAGGTCATGGGCTAAATGCTGGGACCTTCCATTTACCGACTTTATTTTCTCTGTCACGTCTGGCATGATCCCGGTGGTCTCACCTTGGATGGTCATGTCCACTCCAGCAGTCGAGATACTGATAAGGACGTGTATTTGCACATCTACAGCCCCCGTGTGTGTGTGTTGTGGATCCAGATGTGTGTGACCCACAGGTCAGTGTCACAGCTTCTTGCTCCACTATCACAGCGCAGTCCAGCTGATTCCAGCCCTGCATGTTTTATTTCCATTCTCACTTATGTAACACTCTCATCTGTGGCATTCGTCTTCCAAAGCTCTCCTTGGAGACTTTAGTACCTCCCCGTATCACCCATCTGCTGACATCCTCTGCCCGGCTCTCTGGGATACCTGTCACAGAGACAAATTGACCATGTAGCGTTACTTACCTTTAGGCAGAACAGCGATGGAGGAAGTATTTAGATCACCACAGTGTAGGAATACAAACAAGTAAAAGTCCCTCTTTCAAAGATTCATTTCAGTAAAATGTGTTTTTTAATCTGGGCACATTTGTTTTGAAATATCAGATGTAGAAAGAAAGAAATAGTCCCCATGAAAACTGCTGACAGCTTGTTCTGTGGCTTATTTAAAGGAAATCTGTTTCTAGAGACAGATGTCACGGCTGAATTTTTAAACTTCCACAGCAACACGAGCAAAGTCCCATTCACCCTCATCATACTGACTGGAGGCAGAAGATGTCCTTTGTATCCCACGTTCCTGAAAGCTATCAGCACAGCTAGAGACCAGAGAATATTTTTTTATATATGATTTGGGTGACCTGAGCCTTTAATTTTGTAGCTGGTCGAGGTGGTGCTAAGTAAAACTGCTATACACTATGTATATTAGTAATCCTGTATACTTTGGTGTATTAATACATAGTTGTGCATCACATTATCCAAGTCTAGCATGTAGCTTGTATGAAAAATGTGAAATATCCGACATAGCAGCTGTAAAATATGTTCTGCGGAGTAAAAGGATCAAGGAACTTTTATTGTCATACCAGCTCACACATTTCCATGCTTATGGTACGAAATTAGGACTCAAGTCCCGGGAGCAATAGATAAAATACACAGTATTTCAAAAATTTCAAGAATTTCCCTCCAGGGATTAATAAAGGAATTCTGATTCTGATTCTGAAAACTGTACTTACAGTAATTGAATAAATAACTAATTTCTGCATTTAAAGCGGTGGTCATTGCCTTGAGACCCCATGGCCTTAATGTGGACGTGACCTGAGCAGCTCAAATTGTGAAACTGTGCTTTTCATTAAAGCTTTAATGTTTTAAATGCACATATTTACACGTGGCCACATGTAGCCTGGGCCTCCCTGAAGGCAGCTCCACACAGAAAGGTAACCTCAGGATACACGAAGAAAGTTGAGTCATGTAGCTTCTCTGTGTGGCTGATACTTGGCAAGAACAGAGTTTTAAGTGGTGACATAATGACACTAAACAAACAAAAAAACATCACGTCTGCGCACACGGGGGGGGGTGTGAGTAGTAGATCTGTCTGCAGTTGTATGCTGTAAATCGGCCACACAAAGGAATTACGTCGTGCTAGCTTTT
The DNA here is from genome assembly GCF_020382885.2 of Scatophagus argus. Lineage (NCBI taxonomy): Eukaryota > Metazoa > Chordata > Actinopteri > Scatophagidae > Scatophagus > Scatophagus argus. The sequence continues at coordinate 7,188,989 of NC_058505.1, read as the reverse complement.
TAATTTCATCTTTCTATTTTGGAGCCGGGCCATTATAATACTCCCATGTGTTCAGCCAAACCCCAGGAAGTTGTTTGGATGCACACAAACACACACACGTACACACACACACGTGCGCGTAGACACACTCACTCACTAATCGGGCATCACGCGCGCTGCGGACAGAGTCAACTCTGGTCAACAACATAAATGAGACATCCCTCACTTTGCGTTATTTAGCACGCCTGGAACAGTGCGGACGGATCGGACGCCTTCATGGTTTGCTCGGCGCTTGAGGTCAGACTGAACGGTGTGCGGCTCAACAGATGCCGCACCGAGAAATAAGCCTTTAATACCCCTAGGACTCGGGAAAGGGTAACTACACTCAACTCACAATACAGACTTAAGTGAAACCCCTCACGCCACTCATCCGCGTCTCCGGCGGTGTCCTGCGCGTCGCGGTTCCTTGGGAAATATATTCCACCTTTACGCACAACACGGCGCTTAAAGATCGGTGTTTTCGCAGCCTTTAACAGCCTCGGATATATCCACCTGTTCTAGAGGTAAACTCAGGTCTCATGGCATACTTGTCGACGTCTTATTTACCGGAGCCAGGTGAGCGATAATTTGATCCAACCGTGGAATAACATTAGAGGACCACTTTAACAGCCATGCCGCCCAAGAAAAAGGTAAACTGGGTGATATTCTTGTTTTTTTTTCGTGTGTGTGTGTGTGTGTCTGTGCGTGCGCGGCCTGTACAGGAAGGGTAGGAGAACGCACCATCTGTTGCACAGGGCGTTAATCCGTGTGTGAGGCCTTTCCACATCATCGCACTCGGTAAAACAGTCACAGTACGCAGGGGCAGATAGAGAAGCATATCCACATGCACGTATCATGTCATGTGTCTAGCTGAGAAGCACAAGCTTCGGAGAGAGAGTTGCATAACCAGTGGACTGTGTGGATCGGGTGGATAAAAATCTCTTTTCTTGCCCCTTTCTTTCGCTCAAGGCTCTTGGACTCACCGTGAACTCGGTGGGATGTGGTGTTCAGGCTACAGGATAAAACTGTATATGCTGTATGGGCCTCTGTTTTCATTCCACATGATTGAAGTTTTACATTGTACAACAGCAGCAGGTGCAGATTTCCCTTTCTTCATGCCTAAGAGCAATCAAGATAGGCTACTTATGATTTCCTGAGATGAGCAGAACACCTCAGTCAGTATTTTAGTGTTTTAGCACCTGACATCATTTTAACCATTTGCCTGATAAAAAAAAGTATTTTACCTACAGATGAAGCGTCAGTGTTGAAGCCTGTTTGTGGAGACTGAGAGAACTGATCTGTTTTTGCTGAGGAAACCTACCACTCTGTGCTTCTCCCGCATTACTATTTCCTTCCAGTGACGGAGCTAAGCATCCACCTGTCAGTCTTTGAAGCAGAGGGTTGTTTAACAACACTTACTGCTGTTCTGAAGCTATTTTCAGAATCCTTAAAGACACTTCTAACCATCTGGATGAAAAAAGTATTTGGTCTGCTGCCCAGTAAAAAAATGATTTGCAAAAGACTGTAATTCTTATTTAGGGGGATTTTTAAAAAAAAAAATCTAGGGCCAAAGAGGGGCCACACTTAATTTCCTGCATTCTGTTGATTTTTTTTAAGCATGTAAATAATGACAAACCCACTGAACAGCAAATCAACTTGGAGCAGTACTCTCTTTGAAAAGGCTAGCACAGACTTGTGAAATACTTGTTGGCCTTAACTTAAGCCTAAATGTTAGATAATGTTATCTGCCAGCAGTTTTCTCAGCTGGCACTGGCTAATTAGTAATTAACCAAACATTAGACTGGATTATTTCAGGGTCTCTGGTGCTGATGCAATGCAGTGGAAGACGTATCTGATGTGGCTCTTATGAGTGAAATAAATCGAAAATGACATTCACGCACCTTTTACAATTCAGCCAGTGAAGTTCCTGCATCCGCCCCTGGCAGCCAAAAAACATTAACCAAAATCAGCAAGTTTTTTTAGTTGTGCTTATGTATACTTGATGTTACTTGGTATAAATTCTTATTTTCATGTAAAATCACAAGTTAATATAAGTCTTGTGCTGTTGCAAGAATGTATGCGTTTCTCTCTGGCTACTTGTAAAGGAAAATAGAGTCTCAACTTGATTAAAAATTATTTTCAGCTTGTTGTTTTGTTTTTCCTAGCCTTCCAATTTTACTGTTTTAGTTCATTCTCACCATGCTCATTTTTGAATGCAGTAAACAGCAGTTTTCCATGAAAAGGCTAAAAAAAGCTCTAAAAAAGGCTCTAAAAACCCACCTTGTGTCTAACAGTTTCTAACATCCCCAGTGACTAACAGAAAACTTAGTGACAAGTTGGCGAGCATAATGGAGCGTTTAGCAGCTAAAGAGTCAGATATTTTTCTCAGAAGTTGGTGGAGACCAAAAACAGAGCTAAAATGATTCCATCTGGGTGGTCAGAAACACAACTCAACGCAAAAATAACGTTGCTCCATATCTGCTGCACTTATGATTAAATAACTATTTGAAAACATGTTTGCCATAGCCTGAAATGACTCATAAGATCTTTATGATTTTCCTCAAATACTTGAGAACAGCAGTAAATTTTACAAAGATCCCAGAAATGAAATATCTATGGACATTTATTTTTCAGAAAAACAGGTCCATAGCGTAAATGTAACCTGAGACATAAACTGGATCTTGATGAAGCCTCACAGGTTCTGGATGGCCTACTGTCTTGACATTACAATGTGCTGTAGTGCTGGCCCACCACTTGTTACCTAGAATAGGAAAAGCCTCTTAGTAGTTGTTACTGGGGCATTATATCCAGATACCTGCTCTCCTTCCAAGCAGGAAGTGGAGCAATAAGGCAGTAGAGCTGTCTGGAACCTTCTAGAACAATATTGGGTCGACCTGTTTCCATAGGGATTAGTGTGGATTCTAAGCTGTGTTTTAATTGCAGTGTATTAATTTTTTCCCCTGCTGTATGTCTATCATGTTTGTGTTTAACCTGATAACAATGTTCCCAATATTTTCCACGGTGCAGAGGAGTGATGGAAATGACAGCTGCAGCGATGATGGTAGCGCAGTAATTTCCTTAGTGCAATAAGAGAGAAATTATCTTAACAGAAACTGTTGGAAAAATATTTTTTTTCTCTAACCCCCCCCCCACACACACACGCACCCTTCCTTATACCAACAGTAATCATGTTGCATCATGACACTGTGCAATGCAGAAGAGCAGAGAGGCTCCCTGTCTATATAGTACAGATGAAATCTATCTATTACAGAAGCCAACGAACCGGAAACTAAGTGATATAGATAATAGGCTATTAATGCAGCTTTTGTGTGTCTATCTGATGACTGTCAGGGAGCTTGAGCACATGCAGTCCAAGCAGCAGTGTTGGCTGTCTGCGAGGAGTTTGCATTTGTCTCTCTCTCTCTCTAAATCCTGGATTGACGCATGGTATCTTAATCTCCTTACTCAGAGACAATCATGACCCAGAGAGAGAAAGAGAAGAGCTCAAATACACTTTGGGGTTTTTTTCCCCTCTGTAATGTTTTTTTATTTTTGGTTTAGTCTTTGGTGTTGTGATTTTCTTTAAGGTAAATTTCTCTTTATGATGTTCCTTCAATGGTGCAGATTTTCTCTATCGTAGTTACATGCTATGAATGAGTTCCTGTGTATGATGTGACAACGTGGAAATAACTCTTGCTTCATTACTTTTACATTCAGGGTTAGGCCTGATCTGGCATTAAAAGTAGTGCATCGAAAAGGAATTGACTGCACAGGTGTTGAAAGTTCATGTTTATGCCCAAGGCTATAGATTCAATGCAGTATTTCATATATAAAGAGATCAGATGACTACAAACTTCGTTATTATGTGGGGATACCGTTTACATTTAAAAAATGCCTCATTCACTACTAGCACATCCACTGTGTACTGCTGGCTGTTCAGTTAGCTCTGGATGCTATATCAGATTGGTGGCTAACATTACCACCTCTGTTTGGCTCTGTCAGATCTGGGAACACCAACACCCCCAGTCAGCATTACCGGAGTAGTCCCTTGTAACATGGAAGGTGAACCATGTGGTTTTGAAAGAACAGAACACTGAGACTGGTGTTTGAAAACCCAGTCAAGACATTACCGTTACCTTTCACCAACGTATGCATATGCAGATTTAACAGCTGGTGGCTCCTTCAAAATGTTTCTTTTAATCTCTTATTTTTGGGGCTTTATTGCTGAAAAATGAATGTATTCGCATATATGTATTTAAGTAACTGCATAAATTTGTTGATTTAATTAATTTTTATTCAATTCTAAATTTAATTACCTGTGTATATACATGTGTAGCATGAAAGGAACTGCAAGATTTCACATCACCGTGCATCTCAGTGCTGGACAAGGACAAATAAATTACCCTGCAAACCTAAGAGGTGTAGACACAGTAAAAAAGATAGGTGTTGGGCTTAGCTAATTTAGGTATTTTTTCTTTAAACTCTTTACTTTATTTAGAACCACAAACCGGAGTCATCAGTAATAACGATCCAACAGATATTAACACACTGTATAGACATAAATTACATTTATTGGAGGACAGATTTGCTGCCACTTTTGATCTATAATTGTAGATCTACAGGGCTGTGATGCAGCCTTTAACTCCACAGACGGAGACTCGTGCCAAAGTAAAGGTGGCGGTGCCAACCCTGCCGTATCTGCTCTGTGGTAGCATCAGGCAGAGGGCATGCAGCCAGTCTCCTTCAGACAGATGATGCAAAGCAGCTGATTAGACAGGGCTTAGAGTAAACTGCATTGAACCACACACTGCATGAAAATGACCAGGCTGTTAATGAGGAAGAAGACAGAGTGACAGACTAGCAAAGAAATCATCACAGTATGTGGAATAACACATCCAAGTAAATGAACAGCAGCTAAATTGCAAGAAGGATGATAATACATAAACTTTTGCTTTTCCTCAACAACGGAAAGAGCCAGTACAAGAAAATATTTATAGGTGAAAATCTCCTGGGCGCGGCGCCAGCAGCTCATTGGTGGGCTGACAGGAAATTAGTCACAATTAGATTAGTGACCTGCTCCACAGACAACAATAAAGTGTGTTAGCGGCTGTTTGGGAAGCAGGCAGCGTTTTTGTCCTTTTTGATGCATGACACCAAAGCTCACCAACAAAGTTTTAATGAAGTTTATTAGTTTAACACCTAAAAATGTATGTGCGGATCAGCTAGAATATGCTGACATATGAATAAACACCACAGTTTGGATGTCTTCTTATGAAAGATATAAACCACGGTATTGTTCAAAGAGGACACACTGGATCTACTTTCATACTCTGTCAAGTAAAACCAGCCGATGTACTTTGAGCTGTTACAGCTAAAAGACATTTTGGTTCTGGTTGTCACACTCTAGTTCAGGTGAAGCACCAGTAATCATGACTATATTCAGAGTTGGCTAAAAATATCGCACATCACATCACAGACTGCTCTCCGTTGAAGTTGTGAGTGGGAGGAGTTACCTTGGCATCCGTGCTTTTAGAAATAACATTCCTGCTCATTTGCTGAATGAGCACTTTCAGGGGACAGGAGGCAGGCTGTTTTCTGTACAGCACATCCCTGCGAGTTAGGTTTTCTCCTGTAAATCCCGAATTTGTGGATTTCGTTGTCCACTTGTGCGTTCGCTACACAGACAGATGAGACAGACAGGTGGGACGTGGACATCATGTGAACGACTGAATCCACCTGCATGGACGTTCTTTCATGCTGTTTTGTTTCCCGAGATTCATTAACTCCTGCCTAAAGAAACGACATCCTTGATTAAAAAAAGTTAAGACACAGTGCAAAACATGAAAAAAAGGTGATGATTTTTTAATCTTGTTCGATAAATGCTTCATTGAAACAGTACAAAGGCGATTTATTTAACATCTTATGTAATGATTTTTGTAAATATGTTGATTCTGAATTTGCATTTGTTGCATTTGCAAATTATTACATGGACTGTTTTGGTATCGTGGTTGTGATTAACAGGGTGGTGGATGATGAACAGAGTCAGGGTGTTTCCACACACACACACACACACACACACACACACACCAAGCTCTGGAGCTCATCACACATCTGGAGCTGGAGCTGCTGTGGTGTGTGGTGTGGAAGCTCTTAACCCATATTGTCTTTTCTCAGCACACTTCATCTCTCCATGCAAACTAATAATAGAATGAGTGTGAATAGAGTGTCCACCCAATCAGACAGACTCACACTCTCACATCCACATCCCTTTAGTTGTCTGCCACCCACTCTTCATGTAGACTTTACGTGCTGTGAATCCCTCTCCTTTACATGTTCATATCACCTCACCACCTCACCACTGCTGCTTCTCGGTAGACTCTGGGTTGCTTAAACTCGTACAGATGGTTGATCAGTCTGCGCTGTGTGGCAAAGATGCACATACCATGCCGGGTAAGCGAGAATCTGCTGCTGCTGTATGACTACATCACCCTCCTGTCTTTTACTTTGTGTGTGTGTGTGTGTGTGTGTGTGTTTGGGATTGGCATGCAACCAACTTGAATGTCACTTAGCCGTTAGATGTTTCACTTCTTTGACTGTGAGAAGTACAGTAGTGGTGATGTTGAACGCTGCCAAGCTGACTCAGTTATTCTCTGTGGAGGGCTGTCTGTTCAGTAGCCCCTCTGTGGAGCTCTCATTGAATTTGACGTGGCACCCAATTACTGTTAATGCTTTTAATTAGTCAGTGAGAATGTCGTGGATTTTTGCTTATCGCTTGTTGAAGACAAGTTGAAGACACAGATGGAGGGATGGAGGATGCTTTATCATTATTATTATTTCTCTGAGGATTATAGCATAAAACTCACATCATTGGGAGTCATTTATGCTTAGGTGGCATATTTCGCTAAGTGGTTGCCATGGAAACGTCCCTTCGTTTGTTCAGCAAGTGTGCGGCAGGATCCGGTATCGTCAGAGACACAAGTGCATGCTATCAGCTGAAATAGATAACTGCGACTTATGCCAAGCTCAGGATATTGTCTTAAAGTAAGAAACACAGAAGACAGCCTGGTTGTTCTGCAGAATCAAAGATGGATGGATGGATTTTTTTTTCTTTGAGATTCCTTCACAGATGTTTCTTCTGCAGGGATTAAAGGCCCTTTCAAAACTCAAAATAACACTTTTAAATGGACATTTAAAACTGCATTTTTTTGTTGTTTTGCTAAAATATGGATTTGTTTGTGCTCTGAAAATGCGTGTTCGCTTGACCTTGACTGTCGCTGTGTCTGTGTGTGTGCTGGAAACGACACACATTTGCCAAAGCAGTTACTTAGTGCTTATCTTTAACACCTGTTGTTGTACAATACTGTTTGAACACACTTCCAATAATGTATAAATTTCACCTGTATGCAACTTTTTACAATGAGTTTTGAGTCTTCTGAACCGCTCTGGACAGACTCAAACCAAACTTGTACAAGACACACAAAGCAGAGATGTATGATTCATTTTAAGTGCTTTCAAAGTGTATGTTTTGGTTTTGCAAGACAAAGGACTTCCAGGATGTGGACTAACTGGTGTCCATGAACAGCAGTGCGCTGCTGTTGGGCATTCCAGTGGAAAAACATCCAGGACTGTGTCTCATAAAGTGGATAAGATGACTTCTGACACTGAACTGAATGAGTATTTCTGAAGTGTGAGTGCAACGTAAAGGTTCCTCAACCGTTTAACATCAAATGCTCCCAAAGCATTTGAGCTTCTATACCTGTTTTCCTTCCAGTCGGTATTTTGTGCACCAGAATATTTTCAAGGTGAGGATTTAGTCTGTTAGCTGGGGTAGGCTCCAGCTGCCCCGCGACCCCGATGGATAAGCAGTATAGAAAATGGATGGATGGATGGATTTAGTCTGTTTTCTCCCATTTCCCCCATTTTGCACAGCACGAGTGAGTCAGGACGAAAGACGGACACACGCTGTTGCTTGTTTTATTAGACCAAATAACCAGTCAGCATCTTTCTGGGTTTTGTTAGTCTGTGTGAATGTAGCTCAGTGTGAAAAGGCCTGTGGTCTCAGCTGCTTCAACAAATCAAGCATCAAAAAAATAAAATAAAAAAAATGGATAAACTGCTTGAAAAATCCTTAATGTGAACCTAAACTTCCTCCCAGTCCAGAGTTCAGTTTGTCCTCTGGGGAATCGCAGTGCTCCAGGCCAGCCAGCTGGCTCCTGGTGACTCGATGACTCTGATTATTTCAGTTCAGAGATGGAGTCCATCTCCCCAATCAGATGCTCCCCTCCTAATGTACTCCCCTGGCAGGTGCAGAAAGAGCTGTGTAAACGCTTTTGAACGGGAAAGGAGTCACCTTCAGGGAGCACACGAGAGAACGTGGCCTCACTTGTTCGACCACCATCCCGTCATCCTTGCGGTCCACCTTCCTTTGTCCACCTTCTGAGCCACGTAATCACGTTAATGGGCTGAGATGGAGGGACGGGTGGGAACAGAGGGGCAGAGGGAAGAAGAGGGGATAAATGAATTTTTTAATGTCACAAAAAGTCTTATTTTTATTAATTGTGACCTTAATTTGATAAGTCACAACTAATGATTATTTTCAGCATCAAATAATATTCCATTTTTGTCTATTAAGTGTCAGAAAACAATGAGAATATGCATCGCAATTTTTTTTCCAAGCCATCAGTCCAGAACAAAAAAAAAGCTTTTTGTTATAAATCACGAAAAATAAATAATTGAAACAACTAACTGATGCTCTAAATAGTTTCTGATTAATGTTTTTACCATTTACTAATTGATTAATTGATTCAGTTCTGTTTCAGTAAAAAAGCACAACGACGCTGACATAAAAAAAATCCCAATCATGAATATTAAAGTCACGTTTGCTTCTATTTCTTGTCCTGTGACATCCAGAGTTGCATTTTTCTGGATGTCCTTATACCTGTGGTGCCTCAGACAAACCACTCGCAGTTGAACAATAATTAATGTCAGATCTTATTGATGTTACTTTCTCCTTGGATAAAGATTCAAATTAACACTACAAAACCGGTCGATAATTCTTATAATTTTCCTCATTTTTACTTCTTTTGCCTTATCCCAGACAACAGACATCTCGAAGTAACCTGCAGCAGCGAGCTCAACATTGTTTAATAATTCAGCGGGGGCGTATTGTACTATTGGCTGGGTGACATTGGCTTGCAGGAGAGGCGGGCGCTGTGCGAACAGATGTCTACACCAGCCATGGGTAAACAAAAACCCATGCCTGGGCATAATTCTGCCCCAGGGAGATTTGCTTCCTCCTCCTCCTCCCCCTTCCTCTCTTATTCCCTCCTCATCATGTTGAATAGTTTGTCTCAACATCGTCTCTACTGCATCCTCCTGCTTCTGCACAACTTATTCTCTCCGCTAATTACCAACATTGTCCCACCTTGTTAATACGTACATCATGTCCCTCTACTCTCACATATTTACCCACCAAGGTTATTTCTCTTTTTCTTTTTTTTTTCTAAAGAAGATTTTTTTTTTTAATTTCTCTGTCAAAGACAAATTATTTTCAGCTAAGCTTCTGAACAACTGACCTTCTCTATTTTGCTTTTTCTTGACACATTTTTCATTATTTTGTAATTATACTTTTAACTCAGTTCCGAGCCATGAGTTTTTCAAGCACTACTGCCTTTTTTCTTATGATTTTAGTCACCAATACTGCATTTTTGTCTGCTTGTTTTAACTCACCGCAGCCTCTTTCTCCTTGCTTGTGTTATTCCTGATATTGTCTGTCCTCTCTAACACATCTTTGAACTCTTCTTTGCCTGAAAAGTTGAGAAGAATTTTGACTCTGGGTTGCTTTATTCCCCTCCCTTTTATTTCAAATCCATAGCTGAGGACACCAAATCCATAGCTGAAGCTACCGGCATCATCAAAGTTATAGCGTCCTGTATGGTCTGCCCTCAGGGAACAATGAACACAGTCTGGGCTGACATTCATGTTCACCCAGTGTGTTCTTTTGACTGTATTTAAGTCTCATACCAAATAGATTAATGTTCTTATAGTTTTTTGTGCCAAAGATGTTTTGGAGGAAGCTCAGTTGCTGCCTGGATGACATGCACTGACATCCTCGCTGGACAGAAATCTTTCCAAGAGTTAGATGAGAAGATTGTGTGTTAAGTTCAGAGCTGGAGGTGGGAGATAATTAGCTTAGCCTCCATAAAGTGGAGGCATGACTGGCACTTTCCAAGGTCAGAAATACACAGCAACACCTCCAAAGCTCAGTGATTAACACGTCCTGTCTTATTTTTTTTCATAGACGCATAAAGACAACAATCTGTGTTCCCCCAGGTGGTTACATATTGAAACTATTTCTTATTGAAGTTTATCCACCACCCTGCTGGACCTTCTAGTGGAGGTTGCTGCAGAGGCATTGTGATAACAAGACTCGGATTCTGGGAGTCTGCAGTCGGTGCTTGAAGTAACACCCAGAACTCCAAACAGCAAACTGTCGCTTTCGCATTTCAGGTTGTGTCTGCCCCCTGAAAATGTGTTAAGGAGTTTTAGGAGGCAAAGTCGAAGAGGAGTGCAGTCAACACTGTCACGTGTCACTAACATTTCCTGTTGTGATCTGCTGTCTTTTTGTTGCAGATCCAAGCCGAAACAGATGTGATTGTGGGGGACAAACATTTCCTCGAGTAAAAATGCAGAACATCATAATGTCTAAGCTGCATAATTATTCAGTGTCATCTAAAATATTTTGTTTTTTCGCTGATGATCTGCACTTTATCTCATAGTGGTGCGTCGCATTGCCGTTTGTAAGAAACACCACAGTCTCAGATGTGAGACACTCTGGTTTTGAACTGTCAGTGGGAAGAATGAACATGCAAGATTCTGTCTATTCTCGATTCAAACCCTGTTCTTGCTGTTTATTTTTCTCTTTTTAGAGCACTCCATGTGAAATTACTTTTCTCTGACTCATCTGTTCCTCCGACTGTTGCCTCTCATCTCGTCCCTTCCCTGTGTGTGCGTCTGCCGCACTCACCGACTCAAACGCACAGATTTGATTGGTTGAGCATTGAGATGATTTACAACACATGCAATTAGTCTGTCAGTTTTCTGGGCTTGAAATGCTGCGCCGGTTCAAATAGAAAGGCTCTATCAAAACGTAATGACTCTTCTGATTCATCAGTTATATTTGAGGGTCCAATAAGGACAGTGTCTGTGTCTGAACCCAACCCTGGTCCTTCTGTTCGTGACCACATGGGGAGATGGAGAGGGATGGCAGATTAACAAGGGGGATGCATTTTGGCCCTTTGGGGATGTTGTGCCCCCCCAAAACCTCCTGCTGGATACAGTTAACAAAATGATAGCATTTCCAGGGTTGGTAGGGCTGTAGGGCTGTAGGGCTAGTGATTCAGTCCCCCACACTTCCTGTCTACATATCTTTAAGCAAAACATTGACCCTCAGTTTTCTACCAATGCGTATTATATTAACAATGTGCATTAGTGATGTGCATTTCAAGGTTAGATTTAGGAATATGGGCTTCAAGTCACCAAGGGCTCACAGGATCACCGTGTTGTTAAAATTCATCACACTGAGCAGACTGTCTACAACGAGAGAGCTGATTTGTGACTTTAGGATGCAAGTGTGTATCTTGAGTGCCAGACTGACGCAGAGGGCCCTGCCACCTCCTGGCTATGACACAGAGGGCATTAATTACCATGTCTTTGAGGGGACAATCTAATCTCTGGTACACATGGCACATAAACCTGAGCGTCCCGGGAGGCATCTGCTGCGACACTTCCTGACAACTGAAGACAGGAGGCTTCTGGGAAAAGGAGCAGTGAAATGAAAAGGCATGTGTGTTCAGTCAGTTTGAATAAGGACTCGGATTTTGTATTATATTTTGAGGAATTGCTAAATTGATACAGCAGTGTAAATCAATATTGATGTTTGTTGTTATTTTGACTAGGAACAGTGTTCAGCCAGGTCTTCATGAGTCCAATCCAGACCTAAACGACAGCCTACCTGCATCCCACAACCCTGATTCCAAAAAACATTGGGATGCTGTGTAAAACAAAAACAAAAACAACCACTTGCAAACAAACCGACAAAGGTTTTACAAAGTGTTCCTGAATGCCACAGCCTCTGTTGTTACATTCTCCATCCAACCACGTCTTTCACAAAGTGCTGAACCTTGTGAACGACTTGGCCTTTCGCCTTTCATATCCAGTCATGATACTCTCACCTGTTAGCAGTTAACCCGTTCACCTGTTGAATGTTCCAAACAGGTGTTTTTGGCTCATTCAACAACTGTTGCTCCTGTCCCAATTTGTTTGAAAAGTCAGAATAAGCATACATTTACAAAAATCAATGAAGTTGGTGAGGTAAAACATTAAATATATTTTCTTTGTATTGTTTTTTTTTTTTTTTTTAACTGAGTATATGTCAAAGCGGATTAGCAAATCATCACATTGTTTTATTTATGTTTTACACAGCAGCCCATCTTTTTTTGGAATCGAGGATGCACGTACATTGATAATATTTTTATATGGATCTTTTATATGGACACGATACGAAATGCTTTCAACCCAAAAATGCCATAACAGAGAGGGAATCGCCAAAGCCTGCAGCGGCAGAGTGATGCCGTATCCATTAACGGGTCCAAAAGAGCAGCAGTACAGTAATAATTATGTCCCAAGACTCAAACTAAAATCATAGAATCTCATTCCAAAAAACAATTTAATTTCATGCTTCAAAGAAATAATTAGATAGAAGAAGACGATTTTCTAACTAATTCAATATTAGTGAATCAAATTCCAAAACGTTATTTGTCCACATGCTTTGATGAGGAAGGGGCCTCCTCATGCGTGCATGTACTGGACATGGAGGGTGTAACGTAAGATGCAGTTTAGGTGTATGAACTGTATATATATCAAGATATTCCAGTCTCTGCTGCATAGACTTGGACCAGTTTTCCCCCTCTTGAAGTCCTCTTTTAAATCATTGCTGCTGAAACTAATTTCTCATCTGACTTCTGATGTTTTGGGATACATTTGAATCTCTCTGGGTTAGTCTCATCAATTTAAAGCTTTCTTAGTTTAGAAAAATTAGTCTTCATATTTTATGCAGAGTACTTTGATATTTATTAATATTTTGCGTTGCACTTTGGGTGGGTGTCTTTGTATCCGACTGTGTGCCAAATTGCTGCTGTTGTCGCTGCCTCTCTTCGTCAGGACACTTTAGCCCAGTGACAAGTGATCCCAACCTCGACTCGAATGAATCAAAGGTGACATGTTGGTAATATTTGGGGATCATTTTTATCCATGAGATTGATGTGTTTAAGTGATTTATGAATGATTTGTCATATACGATATCTTTCTGTCTCTCATTCTTTTCTTACCTTTTTTGATTAAAACAAAAATACATTTTTCATGTCTTCAAATGGAATATTTCTGATGAGCCCACATATCAGAGCAGAGAAGCGATTGGACTAACTTCACCTCTCTCTCTCTCTCCTGCAGGGAGAGCGTCAGGACTCGGATGCCGTTGAGGAAAGAAACGCTCAGGTGCAGCTGGAGAAGGCCAAGGTATTTTCTCAGCGTTTCATCAGCCGACCCGACCCAGCATGGCCCTCGCAGACTCATTTTTCAGAGAGGCTGCTCTCAAGGACGTGATTGCATCACAGACAGGAAACCGAGACACTGGGACATTGGATTAGCAGAGCAATATTCTGCTATTAAAATGAGTCACTGTGGTCTTTCTCCTTGTCATCCGTTTCTGTGCTCAATGTCTGGAGAAGGATAATAATGAGGGATATTGATTATTGCTGAGAAACTATCTGTGGAGGAAAATCCTGCCAAATTATAAAGGCTACTTGAAACCAAGTTGAGTTATATCAGAAAACTACCAACACCTCTTAAATACAAACAGAAGGTGGGGGGTGCACCGTTTTGTTTTTTTTCTGAGGGTGCAATGACCGCAAAGGTCAGTTCACAAATAGATCAGATTATCACAGCTGATATCAAACTCTTTCCCTCTCTTTGCCTTTTAAGCAGCGCCTGCTGATACACATCCCATTGGATATTGAATTAAATCCTCCCCCCACAGATTTAATGTGCTTCCACTGGTGTTCTGTAATTAAGGCGGCCGCCGCTCGGCCCATCCCCTGCTGACCCCGCAGCCTCTACCACAGCCTCATCTTTCCAAAGTGGAGTAATTAGCAGCTTGATCTGCATGCCGCTGACATTTGACTCTGATAGGATTACGACTCCGACGGCATTCAGTCAGAAGCAAACAGTAGCTACTGTGCAGCGAAAGAAGATGCAATATGCATTTTTATTTGACATGACAAGACATGTAAATGATTACAATATATTTGATTATTATAATAGCACAAAATAATGTAATTTTAACATAATGTTCAAAGAGATGTCAAAGATGACACAATTCTTCAACCAGAAAACAGGCTAAATATGAAACTGATCCACATAGCGCTATATTAGCCATGGTTTGACAGCACAGTATGTGTGCACAGATGGTACTAGCCAAAGCTGACCACTGTTTCTGACACAATGTCCAATTTATTCACACAATACACGTCATAAATGTGACAACCCTTTACGTGACAGGAGAGCCCATGACAGCCTCTGACTTCAGTTCAGACTGTTTCAGCGCTGTGTTTTGTTAGATTTGTTAGATTCATTGTAATGTATTTTAGCACTTCAAATTGATATGATTGTAACGATTTTGTGAAAACATGTACCTGAGTGAAATACAAGCATGAAAGCTGACTGCAGCATCAGTTATCAACAATATTTTGTGTGAACATGTGCCCCGTATCTCCAGTACAAGCCTGTGGCATTCGCAGTACGTTGCAACTTCTCTTATACGCCAGCAGACGACGACAACGTTCCCGTACCAGGCCAGGCAGTCACCTTTGAGGCCAGAGACTTCCTCCACGTCAAAGAGGTTAGAAACACACACACACACACACACACACAGCTCAGCAGTAATGCAGGTTCTGAATAGAGTTATTAAAAACATAACCGTAAAAATAAACGTGAACCAGGCTGGTGAGTCAAGCCTTAAATTCACTTCTTCTTCTTCTTTTTTTTTTATTGACCAGAAGTTTAACAATGACTGGTGGATCGGTCGACCAGTGAAGGAGGATGGTGTGGTGGGCTTCATCCCCAGTCCAGTCAATCTGGAAACCATTCTCATCAGGAGAGAAGTCCAGGCGAGGAAAGCTGCCAAGGCCTTAGCCAAGTATGAACAGCGTGTTTCTCTTTCCCACGAGCTGCAACACAACAGGGCTACAAAAAAATAAAAGCACACAAGCCCACGCTGCAGTGTGCTGACTTATCTTGTAATCCTAATAATAATCTTTATTGGTCCAGCACACACACAAACAAAACATCACTCTGAAGTGAAATGCAGAGGATTATATGACATTTTAGGCATTCGGCTGATGCTCTTTGAAAACATCCACAGATTAGTCAAACTGCATGTTGACCAGGCAGGTGTTATCAGTGTGAAAGGGTCACACCAGGAGTAGTTTTGTTTGTAGAAGCAAAGCAAGCGTGGCTGGATTAAACAGTAAGGGTGCACTGTGGCAGAAAATGAGCTGAGGGCCCCAGCTGAAGCCCTTCTCTCCCGCTCTCTGTGCATTAGTGTACTGAAGTATGTCAGAAATGCAATGCACACGGTTAGTTTTAATAGCCGATTCCATTTTTTAATTTGGTTAACTCGGTCCAGCTCAAACAGCTCCTAATTCTTTGTCATTATTCGTGATTTTTCACTTTTTCTACAAACATGTTTTGGTGATGATCTCTTTTCAAAGCAGTTCTCTTTTTTTAGTTTTTATTTTTTTAAGACATTTCTTTGCTTTTTTGGCATTTCTTTCAGCACTGTATGAAATGGATTACTTTGAGATTCAGGAATGTTTCCCTGTTCTTCAGTCAGTGGGTAGTTTTTACTCTAATGAACCTGGCAGGCAAGAAGATCCACTGCAGACTCAAAGATTTTAACTTGACCCAGTTAGACTAAAAGAAACACATCTAGAGGATCTTTGAGGAAATTTGGCTTTGGCAGCAACTGCCTGTGCTGAAGGGATTTACCCTCTAAGCTTTATATAGCTGCATCTTAAGCCATTAGATATACACTGTGAGAACAAAGTAATTTATTTCATAGAAACGTAGCGCTCTAATTTCACAATGACTGAATAACTGACATTTAGACTGTAAAGGCCACCCTGTTTGTCTCTGTGTTTAGTCAGAAGGATCTGAGCTAATTCATGACTTTTCTTTCATTTCAGCAAAGCAGCATCTCAAGCAGCTCAAGATATGAACTCAAAGAAATACACTCCTCCATCACAAGGTCAGTGTGTGTGTGTGTGTGTATTCCTGTAGTTGTGGGGACAAGTCACATTGTGAGGATCCGCCTTTCTTATGGGGACAAAAGACTTGCTGGAAGGTTAGGATTAAGTTGAGGTTCGGGTTATGATTAGGCAAGTTAATGTTTATTGTGGGCGGCATGGTGGTGCAGTGCTTAGCTCTGTTGCCTCATAGCAAGAGGGTTCCAGGTTCGAATCCTGGTCTTTGCCCTATGTTCGTTTTCTCCGGGTACTCCGGCTTCCTCCCACAATCCCAAAAACATGCACATTAGGTTAATTGGCTACTCTACATTGGGTACCCCTAGGGGTGAGCGTGTGTGTGTGGTTGTCTGTCTTGTGTATTGTCCCTGCGATTGACCAGTCCAGGGTGTACCCTGCCTCTCGCCCGTAGTCAGCTGGGATAGGCTCCAGCTCCCCCGCGACCCTGACGGATAACGGATGGATGGGTGTTTACTGTTATCGTTGGTGGTGGTTAAGCCTCCAAGTCTATGTAATGTCCCCAAAAGTGATGGAGACACGACTGTGTGTGTGTTAAACTGTGTAAAAATATTTTTTTGTTGCCCATATTCTGATTTCGAGTGAGTTAACAGTAGACACCTCTCTTATCTTTCTGTATGAACAGCCAATCAGCAGGTGAAAAAGAAACCGGTAAGTGGCTACACATTTGCTGTTCTGTTGACATTTCTTACAGCAGGTTGTCTCTCAGTACATAAACAGCCCCCCCCCCTCCCTCCCCCGACAAACACACTGAAAACTTACCTCTTTATGCCTCTGCGTTGGCAATTTATGAATTATGCTTTCAGGTTGACTGTCCACCGTCAGAGGTCAAAGGTCAAGTCTCTGTCTCAGGATATGTCAGGAACCCCATGAGGGAATTCCTTCAAATTTGGCACAAATGTCCACTTAGACTTAAAGATGAAGTGATTAAATGTTGGTGTTTGGCAGTTTTTCTTGAAAAATCTGTGAAATTATTAATCAATGATCAGAATAGCAGCTTCTTTTCCTTCTTTTCTGCATTTTTGTCAGTTTATGCTTGGAATAAACTGAGGCTTTTAAAGAAGCAATTTAATTGACACTGACTTGTTGCCTGCAATGTAAACATGCATTCAGAGACATTCACATCCTATACCGAATGAATCTTGTGTCTCTTTGTGGCCGTAGGGGGAGCAGGTGGCTATGTACGATGTAGTGCCTACAATGCGTCCTGTGGTCCTAATGGGACCGTCACTGAAGGGCTTAGAGGTGAGCCTGCCACACTCTTAACAAGTTTCCTTTGACTTGTGAAGGACTTTAGATGCTTTACTATCTGATATTTTAAATAAATTTTGTGTAGTACTTGAGTAGTGGGGAATTTTATTTAAAATCTATGTCTCCCACGTTATTCCAGGTTACAGATATGATGCAAAAAGCGCTATTTGACTTTTTAAAACATCGATTTGAAGGCAGGTAAGTTCTGATTTAACTCAGTGTGTTGATTTCAGCTTCACACCTTTTATGCTGAACTCGGAACAAAATCACGACTGTGCAACAATCTCTGTTTCTCTGACTCCTTTCCAGAATTACTATAACACGGGTCACAGCAGACATCTCTCTGGCTAAACGGTCCATCCTCAACAACCCGGGAAAAAAGGCCTTAATTGACCGGTCGAACACACGCTCCAATTTAGGTACATGTCTTTATCACCTCAACCTGAAGCCAGTGGTCCAGATTATCTTTGGCACCACTTTTATCTATTTGTAGAGTAACATGGTTGGGGGGGTTGACCTCGTCAGGACAATTAAGATAACAGTAATTGACTTCAAAAATAACTTGTAGTAATTGTCTTATCTTTTCACTGTGTTGTCCCTCGAGCCAAATCTCACCCACTTGCATCCATAATTAGGTTAAAACAAGCAACTAATACTGACCCAGGCCTGAAATTAATATGTCAGACTTTCATATTTCTTGATCGCATTGCACAGTTTGTGCTCCTAAGATTTTTTTCATTAATTTTCTGAATAGATGATCCTTTGTTCAACAATAATGTTACAGATCTCTTTACACACAGCAGTGAAGACAAATACAGATAATAAGTGGAATAGTCCAACATATTGGGGGTTATGCTTATTTGCTCTCTTGCAGATCAATATCACTCTTAAACAACTAGCCTGGCTCTGTTTCAAGGTTTTAAAAATCAGCATACATGTTTGTTTAGCTCAGACTGGATGTTTTCCCCCAGCCTTTGTGCTAAAATAAGCTAATCTGCTGGTGGCTCTACATCCATGTTTTGTGTACAGATGTGGTGATGCAGAAAAGATTTCAGAGTGATATTTTCACTGGTTATGGGCATTTGGGGTGTTTGCCCCAGTGATGTTGTACAGGAAGCTGAAATCCCACCCCCTTAGCCACAAAGGAAAAGATGGGAGTCAAACTACAGCGGGATAAGATTCATTTGGTTTTCTCTACTCTTGTCTTTCTCATTGCTCTCTCATCCCAGATGCTGCCGGTATGTATGACTGAAAGCACTGGTAGTCCATGTCTGTTTGAATGCTACACCTTCCTCCCTTTCATCACCTCACATCAGCACCAGCCGAATAAGTTCAGTGTGTAAATACATACCGGTGCTGGCACAAGCCGATGTGCTCTGCTGCTTATGTGTTTTACTGGGCTAACAGATGTGTAAGATGTAATTCAACAGCCGCAGCCGTCTCCATGACCTGCTGTCCTGCTCTCCCTCTAGTGGCCAATCTTTAAAGTACTCCTCCCATGAGTGTAACACATCTTGGTTAACCAGGAAAATATAAGGGGTGGGGGGTGAGGGGGGAATCACTTTATTATGTAGTCTCATTGCGTAGGCAGTGTTTCATCACAGGTCGCATTCACAGTGATCAATCTGTCGAAGAGTTTTGTGAGCTATTCTCCATTCGCCATGTGAGTTGGTTAAGTCTGTTCTTTAGACTCGTCTTGCTTTGTAGATTTTGATGGGATCACATGGTCTTCCTCAGTAGATGGAGTCCTAATTTGTCGTGCAACTGAAGATTAAATTTCCATTTTTTTCTTAGCACTTTAAGGACTTTTTGTTTGCATGTTGGGCTCTACTGCTGAGGAGGACTCAGTGATTCAGTCAGCTGCCTCAGTAAATAGACCTTTTGGTGAGATTCTTTGGTACTGCTTCAAACATGATATTTCAGTCTTGGCATATGACCTGATGAAATGGGGAATAACAAAAAATCTTATCTCATACCTGTCCTGGCAATGCAAATACATTTAGAATTACACATAACTGTATAATAAGTGTTTCAAATAAATTATCGGTAACTTGGGAAATTACAATTCAAAATTTAGGTCACTGTCAGGAAAATATGCACTGTAAGTTTATGAGCTACCTGTGAGATGTTGCATCTTGTTTTAAATGGAAAATAAATGTGTACAACTGATGGATGTCCTCGATCTTCGATGTCAAAATGATGCTTTTACATGCTTTTACTGCTGCTTTTGCAGCTCAGATCCAAGGTGAGGTGGAACGTATCTTCGAGCTCGCGCGCAGCCTGCAGCTGGTGGTTCTAGACGCAGACACTGTCAACCATCCTCTCCAGGTGTCCAAGACCTCCCTGGCACCCATTCTAGTCTATGTCAAGATCTCCTCACCAAAGGTAAGCTTCACCAGAGACCTTCTCTGCACCGTCTTCTGGACTGACCGCTCCTCAGTCCTCTCAATATTTCTCACCTGGCTTAAACAAACACAATCCTGTAAAATACCAACAGCCAGTATAACATTTTTTATTTTTTTCTCTCCTTATTTTTTTACCTCTCCATCTTCATCTCTTTGTCTCCTTTGTGCAGGTGTTGACGAGACTGATTAAAACCAGAGGGAAGTCACAGACCAAACATCTTAATGTTCAAATGGTGGCAGCAGACAAGCTCGCCCAATGCCCACCAGTGAGTGCCATCTAGTGGCTGCTGTCTGAAATTGATGCAGTGGCAATTAATAGTGTTGGGTAATTTAATTTTAAATAGATGGGGTTTTTTTAATGTATATTTTATAATTGGATGTTATTGTTGAACAGAATTATGCGTATGGCTTTGTGTCTGTAGTTGAAATTGTTAGACTGGAGTACTGTGTCCAGTCTAACAATTTCAACTACAGACACAAAGTCATATGAGAAATCCAGCATTGACCCCTCTGGTTTATATCCAGGGTTGTAGCCACTTCAGACTACAGTGAGTTCGTATCCTCAGTATTATTTTCTGGGAATTTAGGAGGTTTAGCAGTTTGAGGGGAATTTATATTCTACAAAGTTAAATGTAATGGTATTTCTTTAGGCAGAATACAGTATTTTTAGACTGAGTAGTCCTGACAGGGTATTTAGACCTTCATGTTGGAAAATAAAACTTATAGATGTTAATGAAATGTAATTAATCAGCTAACAGAATAAATTAAATCTGAAAAATAATTAAGCTTTGGGTTTTGGTGTCTACAAATGAATTCTGTTTTTATGCACACTGCAGACCATCAGAATTGTAGAGTTGTTGTAGACTACAAAGTCAAATATTCACTGGACGTTCACGGCACTGCTGCTGGGTGTCCCATTTTTGAGACGAACTTACTTCCTTTCTTCTTGTCAGCTGAATCTCATTTTAAGGCCTAATGCCAGACTTAATGTTAAGCTGTTCATTTACAGGCTGATCCTTCGTTTCCTACTGCTGGTTGTTAACTTGTTCCCACTTTCCTGTAGGAAATGTTTGACGTCATCTTAGATGAGAACCAGCTAACTGATGCCTGTGAACACATCGCTGACTATCTGGAGTCTTACTGGAGAGCCACTCATCCACCAGAGATGGAGCCTGCCAATGCGCTGGTGGCCCAGCTGGCTGAGAATACGCTGCCCACCAGTCCTTCAGCAATAAAAGTATGTGAAACACATAAACCTATATAGGAAACACTACGGAAAACAATAAAGCTATTGGATGAAATATCCTTCCCATACTGTCATGTCATCTCATCCCTCTCATCTCATCTGTACAGAGCGTCTACTGAATGTAGAAAAACTGTTTGCAACTCAGCGTGGCTGTTTTAAAGACAGAGGAACTTCACAGTGTGCTGCGTCTGTACTTGTTTCCATATGTTCACCTAACATTTTCATTTCATTTCTCCTCATACTTCTCCATTGGAAAGTTGAAGAAATGAAATAGGTCTGCCTCTGGTGAGTGAAACCATCCCACCTCAGCGACATGAGATGAGAGAAAGTTGCATCTTTGTTAGAAATTAGCTAGAAATTATGTGCTTATATTGTTTAGAAAAACAGATCCATAAAAATGAGTTGTCTGTTTAGAAAAATCAAGGACACAGAGAAAACTTTGCTACAATATGATAGCTCATATGTGTTGTGTTTTTTTAGTATTTAGAAATAAATTACTTGCTAAAAACTGATTTTTTTTTAGAGGAAAATATATTTACTCCCCTCATCACTGCATCTCTAAAAAAAATGTAATACAGACCAGACATTGATAGAAATCTGCATTAGCCATAGCCAGCATGACACAAAGTAGCAGTAATCACATTAACTCATACAACCCAAAGATAGATTGCAAAACTAAATAAATCCTATACGTCTCACCATGGTGCAAAAAGGTGTTGATTGTTAGATTCGGTCTTTTCATGTAAAGTCACCACGTTAATGTCACAAATTTCTAAATATACATTAGATTGATCACCAAAGCATTGATCACAGAGCCTGACTGAGTTCTGAGGTCCCATGATGAAACTGATTATCACACAAAAATATTCTAATTGCCTGTGGAGTGACTGTCAATTTAGGCACTTCAGAGCCAGTGGCCTCCTTTACAACAGCTGTGTGTGTGTGTGTGCTTTCTGTGACCATTATGTTGTATTTTGGTGTCCCAGGATGGGCAGAAAAACAAGAAGTCAGCTGCCCCCAAGAGGAAGGGTTCCCGGGAGAACCATCTGGACCAGGAGCCCCCTCCAGCGCCAGCACAGGAACAGACGGCTGAGGAGGGCCAAAAAGAGGAGGAAGAGCGGCTCTTGAGGACTGAACCAAAGAGACCCCAGCACACCCGCCACCATCACCATCATCACCACCACCACCGCCGGATAGAGCATCATTGCCACACCCAGCACAACCAAACATCCGGTGGCCCGGAAGTACAGTCGAGCAGGGATTATAGCCAGAGGCTTCCCCGCAGGCACCTGCCCGAGGAGAGGGAGGAAGAGGTGGAAGATGTGGTGGAGGAGGACGAGGAGGAGACTCGTTATTACCACCGAGGCCATAACCACCACCATCATAACAGTAACCACCACCATCACCACCACCACCACCAACATCACCGAGGGAGCAGCCAGCCACACGTCGGGGAAGACTATGAGCAGGAGCACAATGAACGCAACCGGCAGCACAGGCGTCACCCGCATATTCCACCAGGGACACAAAATATGGATCACTATCCTACACACAATCATCACAATTACCACCACTACCATGGCAGAGACAGGGACAGAGACAGGGACAGAGACAGAGACAGGGATAGAGACAGAGATGGGGACAGAGACAGAGACAGAGAAAGACACAAGGACAGGGAAAGAGACAGAGATAGGGATCGGGGCAGAGATAGAGACAGAGATGCACGACAATGGCATCGGGATTCCTATATACACTAGTGACTCCTTTTCCTCTGTGGACTGGTGCATGGTTTTATGCTGCTCAAGTTATAATGCACTAATGGATGGGTCAGAGTGGTGCATCATCTTTGTAGACAGTGTTTCTCCTCATATTGTTTGCCATTTTTAATTTTTACCCTCCGCCACCTCACACGCACCTATGTCTCTTCCTCGTCTATTGTCTCATGTTTTTTTTTTTTTCATTTTTACCTCATTCATATGGCTCGACCTTGTGTGTATTTTTGCACAAACTTTAGTCAAGTTAAATTTATTGGTGTGCTCATGCAGCATCTGTTCTAAAGTTTTCAATTCTAGGGAATCGAAGGACGGTCTCGGAAGCTGTTGTCTCGTGATAAACTCTTGTGGTAACAATTTGAATGCAGTTGCTGGTTTATCAGGTACAACTAGTGATAACTAATGCAATCTAATATAACTGTACTCCAATAAATCCTACCATCATGTGGAGAGACACAGGAGGGGAGAACAGTTGATAAAGTCACCACTAGAGGGAGCCTGTTACACGTTGATGTAGCCTAACCTCACGGATCTGTGTGGCGGGCAAAATTCAGTTCAACAGCATCACACGCATACGTCCTCCAAAATGAGCTTACAGATGAATCAAAACTCAGATAGCTGTACTTAATGACTGCATTTTGAGAAAAAACAAAAGGAGATAAAAATTAGTTGTTTCCCCAAGATACCAATATAATTATCTCACATAGAAATAAAAACAATTAGTCAACTACAAGTAATTGTCAATTGCTTGATTGACAGAAAAGTAACCACCAAATATTTAACAACTGTTTAACTGTATTCGTTACATTTTTAGCAAAAATGTCAAATATAATGTGGTTACAGCAGATTAATGGATAAAGAAAACAATCAATAGTTGAAGCCCAAAATTGGTTATCCTGAGAAAACATCATATCAACATTTCCCATCGTTATGAAGTATTTAACTTGTGATCTCAACATAATGGGCTAAATTATTATATTTTAAGTATTATTATGATTTTTGTTTCTACAAAGCTACACAAAGGTTTGTTTTGTCTTGTTACGTGGTCAAGTAACTGTGGGAAACACAGACTTGTGTGTTGTCATGTCACGCCGCCCCATGTGTCTAAATTCGTATATCTTCAAACGCCAACAAGTTATTTTAAACATTGGTAAGGAAAGTCAAACTATTTTTCTACATGACTCTAAAGGGAAGTCATACTTTGCTTCCTACTTTTTAAAATGGTGTTCAAACATATTTATTGACTTGTATTTGATCTGTCTGGAAGCATGAAAAAACTTTGGTGACACTGACCTGTGCTATATGCTGGATACTCTATGCATCTTCTTGTGATAAAATATATTGCTTGAATACAATCTCTATGCATTTGTACATACTTCATAATTGCCTTCTTAGGTAAATGTAAGGAAAACCAGAGAGCCTGTTGCACTGTTTGGTAGAACTTGACCTACTGTGTATGATTGCTTTGAGTTGACAAGACTGAACTGACTCTGTTTCTTTCCAAAATGATTTGTTTTGGTTATTTTTGTTTTGTACAGTGATCAGAGGTTAATTTTGACAAATATGCATTCTGTTGTTGAAAACCATTAAAATGTAAAACAAAGACTGTGTGAAGCGTCCCTCAATTTGTAAAACACTGACATAGTTCCAAGTAAGACACCTTTCAGTGTAAATTGGTTTGTTTGTGAAAGCCAGCTATTTCCAAGTGTACTGAACCTTATTTGAGCTCAAAATATTCTGCAAAATAACACCTATGTACAAATCAAACAAAGCCGGCTGATTACAGTCAGCCAAGCCCACTGGCTCCTGGCTGTTGGAAAATTATAGTCCATAAAAGTTTTAAGATAAGATAAGATGAACTTTATTGATCCCGCAGTGGGGAAATTTACTTGTCGTGGCAGCTCACAAGAACAGAAAAAGAGTGCAAAAAGCAAGAAGTGTGCAAAAACAGTTACAAAAAAAGAATATATAAAGGTAAAATAAATTAACAATTTACAAAGTACAACAAACACAGTACAATATTCAGCTATATACAAGTCCTCATAAGAGAGGAAAAGAGGACTAGACCATCGAATTATATAGTCTAACAGCAGTGGGAATGAAGGACCTGCTGTAGCTCCTTGCTGCACTGAGGGTGGAGCAGTCTGCCGCTGAAGGAGCTGCTCAGAGCCTCCACTGTCTGATGCACATTTATTTATTTTGTTATGTGCTGTTTGAGAGAATTTCTGCCCTGTAAATGTATTCTGTTCAATCCAATTCACAGAGAAGCTCTGAGACTCAAATGCATCAGTCTGTTAAAAGCTGTGACCAGTGACCGCACCTTCACAAGTCATTTGTTTAGTGAAAACATTGATGGAGCCAGTTAATATTCTGATATAGTCAGAAGGAGCTGTTGCTAAGGGAAGGGTCTGTTTTGGGTGAGAAATTAGATGAGTGTTGACTTTCCCATAAGAAACAATGCTTCATTTCGCCCCCAGGCGGAGATGTACGTACTGCTTGAGTAAATGTTATATTCTCCCACTGCATAGCAAAGACACTGAAGGGGTCACAGGTGAGACATTAGTAACGTAAACCAACGTTTGGATCTCAAGTCATACTGAGATGCGTGGAGAAAAAATAAGCAAACGTTAATGAAATCTTGCAGACAACAAATATTTGAAGGTTAACGACTCTTTAATGCTAAACGGAACAACCTGGAGAGTTAATGTTGCTAATGATGATATGAGATGATATGAGCGATACTACATGTTTTAATTGGGCAAACATGGAGAGACGTGATGGGGATTTCTGCCAACCACACCAACACCATCGCACGACAGCAGTGAGCGTTTTACAGCACGAACACTTCAGGACCGAAACGAGAGCGGGTTTGGACGCCAAAAAACGTGAGTCGAATCCAACTTGTGTTTGTCAGTAACTGTTTTTTTAGATGTCTCTGTCTGTGTATTTAGCTTCTAGCTTTGTTTTTTGTTTCTCTTATGGAGGTTAAGGTTATTTATTGTGCTGTGCGGCCCAGACTTTGCACAGAAACGGAGTGTGAAATTGTTTTTGTCGCTTGGTTTTGAGAATTTTGCTTTTGAAGACAGCTTCCTTCCACGCTAAGGTGTTAAACACTTTTGTCCTGCTATTAGATGGCCAGAAATGCAACTTCAATGATAAACTAAAACGCGCTCTTCATTTCAACACTATGTGGTTATCACTTTGTTTGTGTTTTCAGCATAAACACTGCCAGTACTGACAGCCTCTAGATTTATATGGTCGAGATGTCTTCCTTTAATACTCATGTTTTTCTCCAGGTTATGTCATCTGTTCTCAGTAAGTATTGTAGGGGTCTTTTAACATGTTATATATTCAACAGATAAGTGAGGGTTCAGTGTGTATTTTTCATGGAAAACCTAAAAAATATGCAGTAACGACAAACAGCTAGTAAATGTAAAGAGTATACAAGTATAAGTATTTGTATAAGTATTTTAGTCTGAGGAGTGGAGGACAAAAAAAAACCCTCTACAAGGTGGAAATAAAAAAACGTTCAAGCTAAATAAAGTTTTTTTTCTCTGTAAAGTTTTGGAGAAAGCCAAACTTAACATTGAATGGGTATGCCTAGAGTTATTCACAAAGTCTTACACAAACAAGTTTTTTTTTTCTTTAATTCTCATCTTCAGAACATAAATAGCTTCACGATGAGGTGTGTATATCCTGTCGGCTTGTTGGTCCAGTAGGAACGTGTTGGATTTGTTCTGTTCAAAGTCTCGTTTACATTTCACACTGCTAGCAGTTAAAATAGTTTTGTTGGTCATGCAATGCCAGTGGGTATGTCATCAATCCACTGCGTAGAGATGCACTGATGCCAGGGACCAGAATCGGCCGGTTATCAGCGGTTTTCAGCGTGCTCGACCTGGACTGCAGACCGGCTGGTCAGTCTCCTGTATGTCCAGTTCCAAACCGGTCCATTTTGCGCATGCGCCACACGTCATACGCACAGTCAGCGGCGCAGGCAAACAAGTTCCTCACCGTGAGTGAAGAGTGTGCAAAGCCCGCAATTTGTAACGCACGTAAGGCTAAAGTAAACCCTGGGGAAGAGCTTATAAACGCTTGGATCAATAAAGCTAATCAGACACTTAAAACACCATCATCACCCAGTTTAACGTGCCCCGTTTGAAGAAGCTAGCAAAGGAAAAGCAGTTAAAGCTAAAGCTAACGAGAGCTCAGTGCCAGACACAAGTCAACAGCCTCGCCTTTATGAGCAGCGAAAAGAAGATTATGAAATTCATGACCCTGGATGATCAGCCGTTTTCCATAGTTGTAAACAGAGGCTTCAGAAATCTGATCAATTATCTCAGCCCTAGTGAACTTATAAGCATACTGTAAAATGATATAAGTAACTGACATTAGTTTTGCTACATCAATCACTTTTATCCGCTTTTGTGTGGTGAAATGAAACATGTCAAAGTTGGGTGTACAGCTCTTTTTCAGTTGGTTGTTTTCCATAGTTCTTTCCAGTTACTTCACTTTGAGAGGAAATTGAACGAAAGGCAGTTGAACAATTTCTTTTATTATGAAAGAAAATTTTTGCATTAAAGATTTTAAGATTTTGTTTGTTTGTACATGCTGTCAGTTATAGTTCTTGGAATGAAAATCGGCATTGGCGGGAATCGAACTCCGCCAAAAAATTAAAATCGATGCACCTCTGCTGCCCGGTCACACATTGTGTGCCCCAGTAGATACTGCTGGTATTTACATCACACAATCATAAGAGGATCAGGGTTCTCTTCCTCTGCATTTGCGATCAGAGTAGGTTGACGCTCACTGTTGAAGAAGAGCGGGTTGTCGAAGGCAGTTAACTTTTTGGGCAAAGGTAAGTGGCGGTTGGGCTTCTTGAAGACAAATAAGATGATGGCTGTCGCTACGGCAGTCGCAGTAATAAGCAGCATCACCGTCAAAATTGTGCGGTCACGGGACTGAGGATCCACTTTAGGATTCACTGTAGAGAATCAACAAGTAGATAAGTCAGAAGAAATAAATCACGAATATGATTCAGTTAAAGAGGGCCAAGAGAAGTGACTCACCAGTTGTTGCTGTTGCGTTTAGTAATACTGAAAAGAAACGAGAACATCAGATCATTTCTGTATCATTTTTCTAACGTTGTATTCTAAATATCAAAATCGTGATCTACTCATAAAAGAAAAATTTGTTGAAATTTGTGAGTTTCAACACTATATTCATTCATTCACACAGAATAAAAATATGCTGGTTTCACCTTTGGGGGTTTTGCAAATATACGCTTTGCTGTACCACCCGTAGCTTGTCCTCCATTTCCCATCTGTAGTACTAATTTGTCCATAGCTGTTGTCATCAGGTTGATCTTCATCCCAGTTATTGTAATCCATGGCAGTTTTATCCAACCACTGCCACATGCCTGGGGACAAATTCAGTTTATTTTACATACTTACTTTTATGTATCAGTTGAATCAGTTCTTTAATTTCATACTCAGTAGCTATCTATCTATCTAAATCTCAATATATACCCTATAACGTAACATTTCAAACTCTATTTTACTTGTGAAAATGAAACATATGTTAATAATTAAAATGAGAGAAAGCCGCATTGTTTGGCCACTTGGGGGCAGCAGAACAAACTGAAAACACAATGGAGGGAATTGGAATGTTACCGTCTTTGTTTTTAGTCAGATTCACAACACTAACGAGCTGTTGTCCCCTTGAGTAACGTTATATTTTCACGTGTCTCTCCTGCTCTGCTACCAGTCAATGAGCTTGGTTGGACCAGGCGGTATCTCTGTACAGGCTAGGCTGTATAATTATTGGGAAAACGCTGAGCAGACACTGTGAGTGTACCTTTATGAGTTTTATACAAGCCAATCCAGTAAGAGTCTTGGTTGTCTTGAAATATTTTGATATTTCTTTGAATGAAGTGTTGTTCATCGGGATCTTCAATGCTGACAAGAGTTCCACCTTCACAAACAAACAAGCAAACCAACAAAATAACTGTAGATCTTTAGTTAGGGTTAAACACAGCTGAGTGATTTATGGTATGTATGAGACCATTCATAGAAAATCTTTACCATGTCTCATACAGTTAGCAGATGCGTCTGGCCACCCATGTCCTTCTGTGACAAAGAGGTAACAATAACCCTTAAATGGCTGCCAGGTGTAACTCTGTCTGTTCCAAAGGTGCGTGACTTTATCTGGGTCCTCCGGGCATACTCCTGGGAAATTACTTGACTCTGTTGGTGGTACATCTGTGAAACAGAGAGACATTTTTGACACAGGTTTCATGTATACCGATACGTTTTCAAGTCCACCACGGTGATGTCAGCTCGTGTCTGACAACAGTGTAGAATGAGAGCAGGTCACATCCAATCAAAAATTCAGTGATGACAACTGTAACTGTGTTCAGATCAGTTAAAGGCAGGATGTAATATATGTGTGTCGACACTGATGGGATAAGATTTTGGGTTAAGATTAAAATGTACATGGACCCTACCTGTAGACTTCATACAAATACTGGTCTTGTTCTGATTGCAGTCAGCAGTCCTCCATTTTCCGTCCACATCAACATACACACAAGGCCTGTCCCTGCTTGGTTCCAGTGAACCCCAGTTAGTCATGGTGAGATGCCAGCCATCAACATACCTGAAATAACTGCCAGTCTGAAAAGCAAAAATTGACCAAACTGCATTCAGCATCAGTAATTCAAAATATAATCTGATTATTTTTTTCAAGAAAATCTGGAATCTGTAGTGATTTTTATAGTAAATTATGAACTTAACTTTATTTTCTTAAACTTAGGCAGCTGTTTAGCTCTTCTGGATCTAATTAATCTGTATGAATATAAGTCCTATTGGAATTATATGCTACAAACAAAGAAAATAATTTAGCTTTGTAAAAGCTAATATAAATTATTTGTAATCAGTATATATTTAAGAAAAACATTTACAGTAGTCGTCACAATGTTTGTCGTGTGTGTGCAGTTGTACCTTCATTTTGTTCATTCCAATCCACACGTGAGCTTTGAGATTCAAAGCTATCAGCTCAGTATAGACCTGTGACCATTGATTTCGCAGGCTGGCCAATTGGGCGCCATCGTCTTCACAGTGCTTTTTAGCTGCATCCCAGGTCATCGGTTGAGTAACGACCTTGATAGAGTCATTGAATATTTTGACATAGTCGGCATTGTAGGTTATCGTAGATTCAGGGGAGTCTGGGAGAGAAGGGTCTGTAAAGGGTGAGAAATTAGACAAATTTTGTTTTCCCATTCATCTTAAGATCAGGTGCTCTGTTGTAAAGATGCTTACTATTCTTTTCCATTTGCTGAAAAAAAATGACTCACTCACTTATTTAAAAAAACCCCAAAACATCCCATTTGAATAGGGCTATGTTTAAAATGCTGAACAATCTTGACTGGGCAATACTGATGACAGTACAGACCACTCATACAAGAAAACATCATTTGCTATGGTAGGACTATCACTGTCCTAGGCAGGATAAGCTCACAGTGTCAAATTCATGCAATATTTACTAAGTCAACACTCCACTGAGGCTTGTGCAAAGTCAAACTTCAAATCAGTTTCTTATCTGTTAAAATCATTCTAGGCCAAAGGAAAGAAGGTCTCACCAACGTTTCGAAGACAGACATATCCAGTGGTGTCATTGCAGGACTTTTTTGTCCATTTCCCAATACCAATGTTGGGATCAGTAGTTAACACAGCACACTGTTTCTGATGAGATAAAGAGCAAATTGTGGTAAGATCTAGGGTCATTTTATTTTGACAGCGCTTTCTGCAGATCATCCAGAGATCATGCAGAAAGAGCTTCCAGAATTCATTGCCTTTATGCTGACGGTGTGAATCTTTGGCAACAGTGACAAGTAACTGACAGCTGGCCTAATGTTAACTGCATAAACATACAGTATAAATAACCATAATTTGACAAAGAAATTAAACCCAATTATTTCTATACAGCATACTGTACTTCTGAAAGGGTTCTCTGTAAATGTTTTTTCTTATTTTCACATAGATATATAATTATCGTAACAAAATTACTGATAATTTCCTAACAAATATAACAGAATGGGCATAGTAACTTGTGTTTGTAACAGTGTGTGTAAGAGTATAGTATGATACTTTAATTGTCTCCTATTACATGTCCACACTTTCTAGAATTTAGTTTTTTTTGGCTGTTTACTGTTTCAAGGCATACAGTTTTTTTTTTTGACATATATGTCAAAAAAATATGTCAATATGCTCTAATTGGCAAATGAAGTTGTATTGTCGATTAGTGGGTCATTACCTGATGCACTGAAGGTCTGTATATTGAAGAAATTATGTCATACATCTTCAGTACAGAATCAGGATGTTAGAAATTTGTATGAATGCACGAACAGAAAATAACATATTAAAATATATATTACAAACAATACAGATGCATACTGTATAATACATAAAAAATATGAATTAAGGTTTAGGTCAAATCAAAATTAAGTAAGTCAAAATTACTGTCAAATCACTGTCAGATTAGTTTTACCTCATAGTCATGAAAATGAATTCTGTGCGAATGGGGATACCACTGCAAAGGAAAATCGGGATGTCAGATTCTCAGCAGGAAACAATACGGGTGCATATAATTCATCACAATAAAGAATAAAGATTGAGGCATAACCTGACGGCGGGGACATATTGCTCACATCTCACAGCACTAACTGCTGCAGCTCGCATGCTCGTGTGTGTGAGTTCATCCTAGCTGTTTCTTTGTACGTGGAGTTTTGCTTTGATAATGATCAGTGATGACGATATGGTTTTGGTTTACCCTCTTTTAGAGAGAGAGAGAGAGAGAGCACACCTGAAAAATACTGCCCTTTAGCTTAAGTTTTATATTTTTTCATGCTCGTGAATAGGCGTTCATTTCAATTAACAGTGTACCATGTTGCAAGTGTCTGTATTTGATTCCTGCAAGGTGAAAACATCCTAGTTATGCCTGGCCTGCATACTCAAGAAGCATGCTGTGGATTGCCAGTAACCCCAAGTGTGATGTATTTTGGCTCCAAGTCAAGACAAGTATTACTGCACATTGCTATCAAATTAATAAAAGGTTTTACCTCATAGTCGTTATCATCATATATATTTAAATGGCGATTTGGCTGCAAAGGAATATCAGGAAGTCAAATTCTGAGCGAGAAACAACAGATGAGATGTATATAAATCATAAAAATTCTAAATTAAGGTTAAGTGTACTTGAGGTATAATCTGACAGCCAGGATACATTCCTCACATAAAACAGTATATGACAGGGTTATTTTTTTTTTTCAGGGCAGCACATAACTCATGTACTTAACATTATGATACAGAACACAGTGTTCACTTACTGTAGACCCCCAGTTGGTGTACTGCATTGGTTGCCCATCAGTCCAGTAAAATGGATTACCCTCTGTGTTATGCAAACCTATCCACAGGTCTGTGGCAGGTGCCTCTGCCATCATAGTTGTCAAAAATACTGAAAATGTGACACATACTGAAAATTTAAGGTTTTTGTTTTTTTTTTTTTTTAAATTACAACATACACATTATATGTGTCGTTCATCATAGTAATTCAGTAATTATTGCTTCATTTTCAAAAAAGGTAAATATAGATTAACCCAACTTTCCAATATGTCTATACTTAAAATAATAAAGCTCATTGTCTCTGCATAACTTTTTAACACACAGCAGACATTTATGTTTCTTGAAATACGCATCATATACATTTCTCTGGAACAAAATATTCTCTCAAATAATCATCATAAAGCCAACCTTGCACGTGTCTTGAGGGAATTGAGGCCAGATTTCCTCCCATTGCTCTGCATTGTGTCCTTGCTCCATTCCATGTCTCATTCCAGTGATTAACAATATAACACTGTAGGTGAAAATCACAAGACCAGAGGCATGTTTGTTATCAACAAGTCGATCAAGGCTTTAAAAAACATCATTGGAATTCACATCCTGCCTAACAGCTATAAAAATTAAAAGTGACCTCTGACCTTTGAGTCCATTTTTTTCCACTTTTGTGGACAGCCGCCTTTTCGGGGAGGTGTTGGTGGTACTGTGGCGTTGACAGGTGGTGATCCACTGCGTTTACAAATTGAACTGTGCTGAAACCCACAATTATAATCATGCCAGAACCCTGTGACAAATCCAGAATATAGATATTTCAGCAAAAACAGCTTGCATTGTTTTGTAATCTCAGTTTAATTCTTTATTAAACTCATTATATGAAAGTACGTCAGTGAACTGAATCAGTTTTAAGTTACTCACCCATAGAAATAGTCATGACAACACAATTTTCATCATTGTTCAGGAAACGAGGTTGATTTTCGTCCCACCGTTGAAACACCACTGGAGAATCATCCATCCACCTTTTTTGAACACAATTAACTCCATTTCATATATACTTATAGTTCAGTTTTTTAATAAATATTTATCTTGCTAAATAGTTTGACATATTCAGACAGCAAAATCTACTAAATTTAGTTCAAGGAAATAATTTAAATGCTTCATAATTAAAGTGAAATAACTATAATACTAAGACCATAAAATTGTAAAACACCACATAAAAGCCAGGCTAATTTTAAAGGTTTTAGCATATGTTTTAAAAACAGGATTATATGCAACTGATGCTAGAAAACCCAATTAACATTGTTTATAAAAGAGACAAAAATCTGATGGACGGCCCAGTTCAGCAGCATTCTTGCATTTATTTTATAAAAGGTCCAACCAAATTGAATACAGAATACAGACAACATATTTTCAATTGGTTCCTTAATCTGTATTTCACATAATCTTCTTGTTGTTATTTGATATTCATTATTTAA
Source organism: Scatophagus argus (assembly GCF_020382885.2). Classification (NCBI taxonomy): domain Eukaryota; kingdom Metazoa; phylum Chordata; class Actinopteri; family Scatophagidae; genus Scatophagus; species Scatophagus argus. Next base: position 7,155,060 of record NC_058505.1, on the reverse strand, counting down.
TTCATACTCACCCATATGTTCTATCAAGATCTACGGTCAGGCCTATCCAGTAAGACCCATAACTTCTAGATATCTACACACACACACACACACACACACACACACACACACACACACACACACACAGAGGCACATGGCAAAATCAGCAGCACTTACGTTGCAGTAGATTCTAAGCTTAAGTATCTTGACTAATGAGTAATGTCAGTAATGTCAATGCTTACCTGTTTCCATAAAAAGACACTTTCGGCTTCACTGTTGATAGTCACCAAGTCACTATGCCTCTGCTTGCAGAAGTGACGAGCTTCTTCCATGGCCATTGACCTTTTGTTAAAATAATATTGATTCCCCTTCCATTCTAGCCACCCATCTGAGGTCATATTGTAGTCTGTGAATATATTAGAAGTATGTAATTTGTACATTATATAATGTATATGTAAGCAGATACAATCTTGGCATGTTCACATGTAGAGATGTTCTCACATTGCTCCATGATGAAAAACAAAAGATGATCAACCCGTACAGAAATAATAGCAGCAGCAAATTTAAACAACGAATTAGAAAACAAGGTTTAGACTAAAAGCACACATGCATATTCCATGTGGTGGCATAGAAAAATGGCCCGTTTACCAGGAATGACATCATCTGGAGGTGGTTTTGGAGTCGCTCCTGTAAGAACAAAGGAGATAATTCGACTCAGAACATTGAATCCAGCACTGCAGTGATAGGCAGCAGCAAGCTGAGAATATGTTAAGGCATTTGTTGCAAAGTCAAGCTTGCTTAGTAATCAAAAGAGAAAGAGAGTGTTTCAGTACTTCATTGTACCTGCATGGATTTGGCACAGCCATTCACGGTATGCCTCACAGTGCACATCGTTCCAAGACCCGCTGTCATCAAGCTTATGTAGTCTGATTTCAGTACAAGATTCCACATTGTTTTTATTGTTTGGCTCTCCATCCTCCCAGTGTTGGAATTGCAGCTGTCAACAAAAACAAACAATAAAAACAGTGATTAATAATTGTATTGTAAATTTAATGTTTATTTGAGTCCAATCCAAAAATGTTTACATGTAAAGATGACTTGGCTATTAAAAGTAGAAAACCGTCAACTCACTGGGGATCCATCGCTCCACATGTAACCATTGACTGGGTCAGGGGCACTAAGTCCAATCCAGACTGTTGTATACCTTTAGTGAACAAACATGCCAATGTTTCAAGAAAGAAAGAAACTTTGGTCTAACTGCACAGCAATTCTGCATTGTCATAATGCTGTACTATGCTGGGTTATATAGTACCTTTGTGGTAGATTTTCTTGCTCCTCAGTACTGTGGATGCTGAGCAGATCCCCTCCAATGGCCCTGCAGTAATCCCTTGCTTCATACCAGGTCTTCTTTTGTGAATGTGATTGTGTAAACAACTTAAAGACAAGACAAAGAGGTCCAGCATGGTTTGGTTATGTTACTCCACGGTAAGCTTTGATCCGTCTGTGAAAGACAATGTTGTATTGTCTTTGTACTCTCTGTATTTGTAGAATAATTTCAATCTTTTCTTCTTTACCATGGTACTCAAAATATGTCCTTCAGGTGTCATGGTTACACCACATGTCTCATCTGCTGATTAATAGATCCGTTTAGATATTGAAATGTTGTCATTGCGCGATAAGAGAAGCACTGTCACCAGCAGTCATTCTACATTAAATCAAGCTTCACTGCACTGAAGATACCGACTGAAAAATGTTAAGCCACAGATGCACAGCTAAGCTAGTTAACTACATCAAAGCTATTTTTTAGTTTTTCACAAACCAACTTCATTGCAAGGTAGTGCTCTCTGTGCTCAATAAAACCTTCAACAAAATTTATATTAAACAGTGAGCTGTGCTCTCTGCTCTCACTGCTACATAACCAATTTTTCAAAAAAAAAAAGCTCCACATTCTAACTATTGACAATATAACAACTTAATTAATGGCTATGTTTTATGTGGCTGTGGGACTGCATGCATACACGCACCAGTTTTTGCACGAGGATGCTCAAATTTGGTAAACAATGTTATCGTCGTACGTTTTTTACAGCATATATTCTTTATTAAGGAGTAATTATTTCAGCAACCATTAACCCTGAGGAAATGTAAAATGTTTCAGGATCTATTAAGATATATTTGAAAAATCTGAGGTGGATCTTTCTTTTTTAAAACATGTGGCTTTACCTTAAAACAAAGGTTTCTTGTTCCTATTGGAGTCCAGTCGTCTGCACACTTGGGAGGGAGAATAGTTGCCGGTGCAGGGGTTAAAACTGTCCCCTCTGCCTGTTGTTTGCAGATGTATTTCTCCTTATTGGTACAGGGCAGCACATCCCAGAGTCCAGCAAAAATCCCAGTTTTCATTGCAACACAGCCCTGTTGATGACCTTGCAGTGTTGAGGGAGAATAGTGAATTTTGAATTGCCATGTGAAGCCACTTTCTGTAACATCTTGGAGAAAGAGTTTAAAGTTTCTTCATACCTGGCATTTCAGCATTCCAGTGAGTAAATCTCACTGAGTTCATGTTGGTCCATACAAATTCATCAATGCTTTTCTGGTTAGAGAGGCCCAGCCAGAAGTGTTTCTCTGGTCTCATCCCCACCAAGCTGACAAGGAATGCATTATCCACCCTGGAAACATTTACACAAGTTGCATCAAAGGTTTTCTGATGTCACAGTTTTTTTTTAAATTTAATTTAATTTTAATTTAACTTAAATATTGTGCTTTCTAATTGAAGTATTGCTCAGAACATTTGTTCTTACCCAGTTGAAACATCAGCCAAGTAAGAATCTGAACTCTTGCAGTCATCTCTGGCTTCATCGAAGGTTTTGGTCTGTGTACCTATGAAGTAGCAGTATGAACCGTGTCTTCTCCAACCCTGGATTATTGGAAAACAAAAAAATGTGTAGAGGGTTTTTCATAATTTTACACGATTTACCAGTAGCCAGAATTTTTAAGGAGAAAAAAACAGAAGTTAAGTGAGTTGTCTGGAAGTTAAGGCCCTTCACCATGTTAAGATAAAAATAAGTAAACTTAACACACAGTTTTGCAACCAACATCCTGCTCCACTTCTTCATCTCCAGAGGGTTTGGATTCACTCGTTTTCATACAAATGTAGCCATGTTTCTCCTCACACACATGGTCAGCCCAGTTCCCATTCTGCAACAGGAAGGTATTGCCGTCAGTGTACTGATAAATCAAACGCTTTATTTCAGTGAGTGTATGTTAGATGCATATGCTATGCACGCCATACCAACATGGTGATTCTTACCTCTCCCTTCATAAGAACACAGTCTTTTATTTCACTGGATGCAGCAGGTTTTCCAAATTCCCAGCTGGTGAAAGTAACAGTTGACTGGTCAGCCCAGTCAAACAGCCTCTCTGTCTTCCTATCATTCAGTCCAATCCAGAGCTCATCAGTGGATGCTGCAGATGTGCACGAAAGAAAATGATACTCACTCGTCACTAATCACAAACAGAGATCTGCATGTTATTCGGGTGTTTCATTCATTCATCATGTATTTTTTTTTTATTTTTAGAGCCCTCATCTTCCTCACCTGCAATATTTTATGTCATTCATAGATAGCATCAATTCAGGTAGAGCACTCAATTTGTGCCTGCATTAGCTGGTTGGCCTCAGCTGGGTTATTCATGCCTACCAGTCACAGACTCATTCTTCAGCTGTTTGGCTATCTAGCTATTAGTGTCCAATCATAGTTATGAAGGTTGACAATTAAGCCATAATAAGGCTTTACTGTGATGTTGAGGGGTGAACACTGAATGGGACAGTTTGCTACATCAGCAGCTGTAATGCTATTGGAATTCTCACTGAACTCTTGACACACTGCTGTGATATAAAATAATAGTAAAAAACAGTTATTCCCATGACTACTTGATTAAAAATAAGATCCATATTTATTTACTGCATATATCATTTCCCTTTGAGGTAGTTAATCAGGACAGAGCATCAAAATGCTGTGGAAAAGGCAACAGATATGGGGGCTTAAGGGGGTCTGCTTTGCTGTAAGGGTTTCTCCCTTAAAAGGTAAACTTGTGTTTGTTTTTGTTTGGGTTTTTTTTTTTTTTTTTTTTTTTACATACCATATCCAAGTTGAGAGATGACAAAGCTTTGGTCCTCCACATTGCGGATGCTCACTAGGTCCCCTCCATCTTTGCGGCACTCTCTCTGAGCATCAGACCATGTCTTCTTAGTCCGATTGAGGTAGAAGCAGTGGCCGTTGTAGGGAATCCAAGGTCTTGAACAAAATCCCGTCTCAGGAGCTGATCATGACAAGAACAAAGAAATATATGGACTGAATGAAAGACAACAGTGTAAGGTTATGGTAATCAGGACATGCAGAAGAGAACAGATCTTTTTCTTTACCTTGCGTCGGAAGTTCCTCTGCAGTTTTATTGTAGCAGATATACCCGAGTTTCTTTGTGCAAGGTGAACTTTCCCAGAAGTACTGTACAGCAGGATTAACAGTTGCACAGTTGTATCCTGGATGAGGAAGTGGGTGTCCTAAAACAAGATGGTTGTGCTTGATATGTTGGTTGTGAACATCGATCAGATTTTTTTCAGTCTTACAGTCTTGTGCATCACCCTTTGTAAAACTACAAATTGCCATGTATACTTTTGAGCCAAGAAATTACGGGCCTGATATTGAGATATTTGTATTCTCAGCTATTTATCAGTATCACATGTTTGAAACACATGAAACATTATATTAATTTGAATTCCTAATAATCTTTCAGTAAACATCAAGTATAACATGAAAACTCATGAAAATGAAAATAACATGAAAATTGTACTTTGTTTGTGCAATGTTTAAGAAAAATTGACAATGAATTAAAAAAAACTTACTTGGTAGGTTGTTCTATAATTTAAAAGCTTCAACCCAAATCCTGTACAGAACATTAGCTGCTTCCTTCAACTTGAGCTTGTAATATAACTAATGCACATTGATTACCATTATCATTTTAATATATCAGAATAGAAACACATTTAAGTAAAACAAAATCTACCTGAGTCCCATTTCATATAGCGGTAAGGCTTCCCATTAGACCATTTCCAACCATGTTCTGGATCCAGAATGAGTCCAGTCCAAAGTTTACTGCCACTTCTTCCTAGTAGTGCTGTTGAGGACAAAGGAAACATAAATGTGAAAAAGTAAGTGATTCTCTCCCTTTGTCACTAGTTGCTGGTAAGGCTGAATGTCCAGTGCTGAAAATTGGTAAATTGTAGAACAGACAGTTCACATAATTACTGCATATGGTCATGCATACAGTCTATTCCTTTTATCAACAGATTCAGTACAGAATCAGCTTACCTACGACGTAAGCCTGCTGATGAGGATCGGTGATACTGAGCAGGGAAGCACCCTGCTGTTTGCAGCTGGTTTCAGCCTGGGGCCAAGTCAGAGCCGAATGTGTATTGAGCTGGTAGTAAGCTCCTGTTTCTGGATGTACATTCCAGCCTGCTTTGCCTGTGAAAGTACATCGAAAATATGGATATCTTAGGTTTGCCACAAAGGGTATAATACCCTTCTGTTGTGCTTAAATGACGTGGATTGAATCTGGGATGAAGCTAGTTGGTCAGTATTACATTTTGACGTCAAAATTAAGGAGTGTCAGTGGAGTAATTCCCAACGCTGATTCCTAAAAGTGATCACGACTCCCTTATTTTCAGTTAGTATTCAGTGACATTGCAAGTAAAAATCTTGTGTCACTGCAATATAAAAAACACATTTTCAGCAAGTTTTCATGGGCACTACTCACTAGTAACTGGGCAGTAGCCCCAGAGTTCATTTTCATATTTTGTTTCAACTCCACACCAAAGAGCCTCTTCTTCAACTGTGGTGCAGTCTGAGTACCACTGGTCTTTGTACTGGAAGGGAAACATGCATGGCGCTCCAGCTGCGCTTCCGCCAATGGTATACACTTCTAAGAGAAGATGAAAGAAAGTCTGAATTGAGAACATCTTTACCTGCAGTGATTTACCCTTTATATATCATTTGCCAAACCAAAACATGATGCCAAATTCTGTTGTAACTGCAAGAAGGAATCTTTTCAGTGTGCTTATTTTATCATTCCACAAAAACATTGTTTTATACTGCACTGTACCTCTGTATGTTCTTGTGCAAGCACCGCTGGACGTCCCTGAAATTGTGAGGTGGTTGTTGGGTCCTATTGTTCTGGAGAGAACCGCTGTGTTGTCTGCAGTGAGCTCAATGTAAAGCTCTTGGCCTTTGAGGGCGAGCGCTGTTTCGTTCTTGCATTCCCACTTTTGGAGTTCGCTGTTTTCATCGCAGTCATAGAGGCTTATTTCACTTCCCACACTTTTCCCCTGGACTCCCAGACACTTCTCCCTTTGTTGAACCAGAAGTCGGTCACCAGTTGTCCAGCGAATATGATTGCAGTAATTGCGTGTTTTAACCAGACAAAAGCCAGTGTTCCTGTTAGTTAGTTGAAATGGTGAATCTGCAGAGAAAGACATTACACGTTTGACTGATCATTGCAGTAGGACTCAGGAAATCCTTCAAACAAGAGTTTCAGTTGTGTCCAATAAGATTTTGTATTATTTTGGTACTAATATTGAGAGCATACACAGAATAAATTGACAGTCATTCCATCTCTGCAAAATACAGTTACAAAAAGTGAAACAGCAGTCATCTCAGTATTAAATTGAAACAAATATAGCAGTACATATAAAACACAGGTGATGCAGGCTGACAACATACACAAGGACAAAACAGTCTTATATACAGAGGAGAGTGCACATCGACAGAACGACTCAACTCAGATTAAGCAATGGATTACTGTACCATCAGAAGCCAAACATTGAAACGCTTGGATGAGGAGCACTAAGGCCGTGCAAGTTATCTTCATTGTTAAGATTCTTCTGAAACGTCTTACAGCAGAGGATGTTATCCCTGCATGAGGTTTTAAGGGTTGTCTGAACGCTTGCTGAAAGTGAGTCTTAATAGTGCTGATGCAACCAGTTTCTCATGTCGTCATGACTTCTTTTTTTTTTTTTCTCCAGTATTTCTCTTTAAATGATCTTGCATGTCTACAGAGATACTAAACGCTTGAACCAGCGGAGAACGTTTCTGATACTCGATTTTGATTCTCCTTTCATTTTTATGTTCTTTATTAACAGCCTAATTCTCACCCGTCATTCCACATACTGCTTATCTACAGTCATGTTATTACTTTTTATGAATGCGATGAACTTGACTTCTGTGATTTTCCTGTCGTAAGACAGAGAAGCAGATGTGATACAGATGGCAGTTGGTCCAGCAATGCATGATTCACACAAATTCTGTGTAACATCGCAGTTCACCATTTGGAAATTCTTGTCATTTTCAACTTCACTGGAAGCATTGTGCAATCTTCACAACCAGGAAGCTATCTTCCTGTATCGCTGACTCTGTATCTCTCTGTAAGTGAATGTTGGACAAGATTATTGGCGAGTCTCAAATGCTCTAAATCTTTGTATGGTTAAACCATTTTTGAACATTATTTCCCACGTTTCATTAAATGGCTTGCGTCATCATTTAATAGTTAGTAGTGTAAAATGCTTCTCAGTCAACACAAGTCAATAGATTGTGTGAGGTAAAAAACTGTGTTTATGAGGACTGAAAGCATGCTAACTGTCACTAACTGGAAGGCTCACAAACGCAGTGGGTTAAGGGCACTGACATACAGTTCTGTTCACTCATGTTAACCTTGAACTGGTGCAGACAGGCCGATGGATGCTTTGTCTCCTGTCGTCTTGTGCCACTTGATGTCTCCTCATGCCTATTGGGTTTTCTCCAGTTGCTCTGGTTTTCCTCCACAGTCAAAGACATGCAGGTAAAGTTAATTGGTGACTCTTCTGTAAACTGGCCGTGGGATGTGACTATGAAGTGTCCACAAATGTGCCCTGCATATTTTAATGACATTGTGTATTATATTCAAACTTTAAAAAAGACCTTTTCATTCAGTTGTCAGTCTTTATTCTTTATGGTATATTTTTGTGGGTTTTGTTTTGTTCTATTTTGGTGTCTTTTTTTTCACATGGCATTTATTATATGTTATTATATATATCTACTGTACACTTTCTACTGAGAACATTACAGATTTGTCCTAATTGGACCACATCCTTAACCCTTGCTAAAATGCTAACTTAAGCCCTCATACCAGCGATCATTCTACTGAAGTTGGTTTATACATTGTGTTTATCATCAGGGATCATTAGTACCAGTTTAAAGACATTAAAATATTAATAGACAATTTGCTCAACTGGATCAAATTGATGAAAAAAAGGATGCATGCCTTTTTGAAAAGACTGTTATGCTTAAAGAGGAAGTGGTCTCTGTAAATCTGAGAAGTGAGCTGTGAGAACACTGGTGGTGAGAAAAGGTCAAAAAGTAAGCTGTGCTGGTACAAACTGTGTTGTAGACAAACACTAAGATCAAATTCACATTGACAGTTTGGGAGTCCTGGGTAAGTCCTTGTAAAATTGCTCTGCTTGTTAGCGTATTAGGACAATTTAACCAAAGTGCTAATTCATCACTTGCCTCTGTTGTCCAAAGTGAGTAAAATGTCTTCCCTGAATGTAGTATTAATCATGAGCTTATTCTCCTTATTCTTATTCTGGACTCAGTCTAAGTGATAAACACATCACATTTTCCACTTTTGGGGCATTTATTGCAAAGAAACATAGCTGTCTTTGAAACTCGTCAGTTTTACTTCTACAGTCCCTTTTTAAGAGATTTTTTAAAACCTTTTCCTGCAGCCCACAAAAAAATGTAAGTAGAACAATATATGAAAGGGTTAGGAGAAAATTTGTTGTGTTACTATGATTTTAGCCACACCACAGGTGTGGGACTATGCGTGGCAATTTGTGGTCATCTGAGGGATTTTATGATTTCTCCTTGATTCATTATCAGCGGGTCAGAATTTTAATTTGTTCAATACTTAATGCTGTATGATCAACACTGATGACATTCCTATTAGCTTCTCAAGCTAGTCTCAAGAGGTCACCAGAATTCTCAGATGAAGTATCCTATAACTTTAAGCAGGATGAAATGCAGTAAAAATACAGAGCATTAAAATACAGAGCATTATTTTACAGTTATAATAAAGTCAAGAAATGAATAGATTCAAATGAACAGATACTGTTTTTTGGGGTGGTGAGGAGGGTCACATAGTTATAATAGGCTCAGGGTTCTCTTCCTCTTCGTTCACTACCAGTTTATTGGTGTCAACCACATCAGGTTTGGGTTGCTCACTTCTGAAGAAGAGAGGGTTGTCAAAGGTGGTGAACCTGTCAGGGATGGGTAAGTGACGACCGGTCTTTCTATAGGCGAAGAAAGCAATCACTGCCCCCATGACAATCCCACTGATGACCAGCCCAACTACCAAAGGGATGTGGCCTGGGTGACGATGATCTAAGACTGCACAGATTGAGAAAGTGGGTGATTATTAGCTGAAAGAATTTTGTGACAATACTGAGCAAAATAAGGAAGATGAAGTAGTGTAACTTACCAGTTGGTGATGATGGTGATGTTGTTGGTGGTAATACTAGAGAGAAAGAAGGGAAATGCGACAAAAACCAGATGACACAATATTAGTCTGATAAGAAAGAATATAAATTAATAAGTGCTGCTTGTTTTTCCCTGTATAACATGTCATGGTGGAAGACAAACCAACACAGGACCTGGGAATGCTCCTGTGGTTCAGACAATCATGTCGGATTTTTTTATTCTCTTGCCTAAATTGATAGTTTCTGTAACTTCATCTGACACTAGCTGATCGGGGCACTCAGCACTCCACAGTTAAATTTCAGTTTTAGCCCTCTAAGAAAAAAGGTTTGGTCACCCCTGATTTGTATGCTTTATGTAAGTCAGACCTTGATGTGTAGTTTGCCATGTCTTGGAAAACCACACATTAGTTGTCTTTGCCAAGTCAACACAAGAATTTAAGCGACTGTGATCTAATCTAATACAGTCAATCACCTCAAATTTATTGTGTCGCTTGATCTCTGCATTATTAACAGCATCATTATGATTCAAATGGAGTCCATATAAGAATAATTATTTTACCTTTGGCTGTTTTGCAGATGTATGGTCTATCATATCTGCCCCTGCTCGAATGCCATGATCCATCTGAAGTACTAATTCCGGCGTAGCTATTATCGTAAGGTTGACCTTCATTCCAGTTAGTGTAGTCCATGACTGTCCTGTCCAACCACAGCCACTCCCCTGGAGGCAGAAAGATTTTTTTTGCTTGTTACTTTATTTCGTTATTATTATTATTATTATTTTTACATTTAATACTTTTGCTTTACTTTTCAGAAAATATTGCAATTTAAAAGTTCTCCCAAAGTGCTTGTGCCAGAACTTGTATAAAAATAGTACCTACAGTCATCGGTCACTTCATTATCCAGAGGTACGTAAAGTACCTAATGGCCAGTGAATGTATATTTTCATCTGTTGCTTTCTTTGTGTTTAGAGGCTATGCACATGATGTCACAGTAGGCAGAAGTCAGTGAGGTTACAACCAAGGGCTGTATCATAAAGAAGGACAACATGAGCGCTCCCCTAATGTGAAGCCAAAACATCTGAAATGCCCCCTACTGTCAGACTCCAGTATAGGTCATAAACCTCTTAAAATAAAAGAAAAAACTCCAAGTACACATCAGTTTTTCCCAAAGATGGTTTCTGTCACTTTAGCTAGTTGTTATCATTCTAATGTATGTTCAAGTGTTCATTTTACTGTTAAGTTTTGTTTTAATTAGTTATTTGATGTTATAAAAGGGGTGAAACATCATGATCCTGCTCACGATTGCTTCAGACAGGTGTTAACACTTGTAAAATAGGAAAAATTTGTGATTCTGGTGGGAATGCGAATGACAGCACGAGGCCTCCATAGTCTTTTCACTCTCTGTAGCTGAGTATTTGTTTTCATGAAAGAACAGACCATACCATACCTTTGTGAGTTTTATACAGCCCAATCCAGAAGGAGGAGTGGAGGTCTTTAAATATTCTTGTATTGTTTTGAATGAATTCTTGCTCTGAGGGATTTTCAATGCTGGCTAGTGATCCACCTTCACAAAGCAAAAAGAGCTTACTGAAAACTACATGCATTTTAGTGCCAAGAAATACAGTGTTAGACGATTCTCAGAACGGACCTACCATGTTTTGCACAGCTAGCAGATGCATCAGCCCATTCCTCTGCTTGTGTGGAAAACATGTAACAGTAACCCTTAAATGGTATCCAGAAGTTACTCTGGCCTCTGCTTGATGTCACTGGTTCTTCAGGGCAAACTCCTGGAAAAACACTTGACTCTGTCGGTGGCATGTCTGTCATCGAGAGAGACAGTGACACAAGGATCAGTTAAATCCTCTCAAGCTCTCTGCTGTAGTTGAATGATTTCTTAACAGTGATTAAAGGGTAAGGTAAAACTGTCTGATTTATTTAAATTTTTATTTGAATTAGCATTTGTCTGTTGTGGACCGTACCTGTAGATTTCATACAAACACTGTGCATGGTCTGATTACAGTAAGCTGTTTTCCATTGTCCATCCACATCCACGTAAACACAGGGTCTGTCGCTGCTTGGTTCATTATTTCCCCAGCGAGTAATGCTCAGGGGCCAGCCATCAATAAATCTGAAATATCCATTGTTCTGAAAGCAAAGATAGATCAAACTGCATTCAGCTTATTATTCAATATATTTCTCATGAAAATATGCAATCCTTGTTGAATTTTTTTACCGCAATGAATAATGAACATTTTTAACCATGAGAAGGATTATTTCAACTGCAGTAAGACTGGGAAATATATTAAGTATATTCAGTGTTCAAACAATTAATGTGCAACATGGTGTATGACCAAATTGTCATATTTGAATTTTCTGTGTTTCCGCTTGTCAGAACCACTGTTTTAACCGACTTTAACTCGCTCCTGTTGAATGGCTCACGATGGGCCTATAGTGTGTTCTGGGTTTTATTCTGGTGTCTCTTTTGATTGTCATCTAAGGTCCAGCATGTAGCATTTGGAAATAGAATAAAGAATTCACAATTATTATTGTGTAATCAAAGACAAGATGTTTTTTTCCAGCATTGTATTCCTCCAGGAGACATATGTTGTAGCAGGACTCAGTCTTCCGTGTCTAAGTGTTGCAGTTGCATCCACCGTTTTTCATTTCCCTTCTCACAGGAAGGCTTTCTACAACAGGTAAATTTAAGTGTCTGTATCTGGTGTTATTTATGTACGCGCCATAATCTGAAATCATCAAGATATTATTCATAAGTCATATCCCCCAGCCCTAAACTACAGTTTGTGAAGGACTGCTGTTTTTTTTAGTCGTGTTATTTGTTTTGATGCTTTCTGTCCTGTTCCCTGTGATTGACTGGCGACCAGTCCAGGGTGTACCCTGCCTCTTGCCCGTAGTCAGCTGGGATAGGCTCCAGCTCCCCCGCGACCCTGACGGATAAGCGGTATAGAAAATGGATGGATGGATGGTTGCTTTCTGTCCTGTACCTCTTTGTTTATTCCAATCCACAGAGGAGCTTTGAGATTCAAAGCCAGCAGCTCAACGTAGTCCTGTGACCACCCATTTCTTAGGCTTGCGAGTTTACCACCATCACCTTCACAGTGTTTTTTGGCTGCATCCCAGGACATTTGTTGGGTAACAACCTTGATAGAGTCATTAAATATTCTAACATAGTCGGTTGAAGTCGTAGGTTCGGGGGAGTCCGGGAGAGAAGGATCTGTTGAGGGAAAGAAATTGGACAGATTTAGTCTTTCCATTCAAACGCTCTTTTGTAAAGATGGTTCAGAGTTACTGTTCTTTTCCTTTTTCCTGAGAGGAGCATGGTCAAGAATACAACACATTTCAGATATTTGTTGTCAATGATGACCAAATCACTAAAGCAGATCATCAGTTGCTGGACTTGGCTGCCCTCAGAAAAGCATGTCCTCAAGGAAGATGCTGTAGCTCAGCTGATTAGGTACTGAACAGGGATTTTCAACACAGGGATTGTTTTGAATGACACCAGGTCATCAACACACTTCATGAAATTAAAGGTGGTGAGTAGGTAATTCTGAACAAAGAGCTGAGTCTTCTTTCCAGGTCGTCAAATACCAATGCTTCGACTTGGCATATGGTTCGAATATCAACTATCTAGAATTGCCTGCTCCTTCTTTAAACTTGATATTTTTGAGGACAGTGTAAATAAGTTGTGAAAAGACATTAAGACATCATCACCTTTTTAAGTTTATATGGAAAACATTTTAGAACACAGTGGGTTTCTTTCGGAGTCACCTGGCAATTGCAGATCTACTATTCACTCTGTTATTACTGTTTATAACTACAAGTAACCCTTTCACATTGTCACATTTTTTTCAGATCGTGATTTGATGTATTTTTAGGCCTATTGTAAAATATCGGTTATAGCTGCTTTAAGAAATACAGATGAAATATTTAAAGAAAATATGCTAATCCTTACTACTACGGCTACTATCACTCTACTACGCTAAAACTATTTTTAGTTTTAGACCACAGGGAATCTAGCAAAGAGAAAGTTCAAAAGATGGGCTCACCAACATTTCGAAGGCAGATATATCCATTGGTGTCATTGCAGGACTTTCCTAACCATTTACCAAGACCTAAGGAAGGATTGGTATTGATCACAACACACTTTTTCTGTGACTGGCAGAAAGCAAAGAAAGCAAAGTTAGTACAACAGAAAAATGAAATGAAAGACACGGTTAAAGTTAACTTTTAACTTAAAGTAAAGTTAAATGTGAATATGTTACCCAAATCCTGTCTCGGTCATAAAGTCTTGAAATATAGTGGTATCTCTGCAATGGAGTAAAATGTTTCAGGATCGAATGTATTGTCAGTATTGTTAACTAGACACAGATATTAATCAAGTAAAGTTAAATCTGAACATGTTACCCGCATAAAGTTTCTCCTAGACATTACTGGAGGAAAGAAGTGTTTCTGAAATGGAGAGAAAATAAGGCCCATTATTATACACACACAAATTAGGAGTGCTACACATAACCCACTAGCAACACATTATAAAACACAATTCAGATTGTTTCTACTTACTCTAAAATCTAAGTTGACATAGCGCCTAGGTCGCCCATCAGTCCAAAGAAACTGGAAACCATTTAAAGAACGAAGACCAATCCAAAGGTCTGAAGTAGGTCTTTTAGCCATTTGAGTAATCAGAAACACTGAAGATTAAATAGATAAGGATCAAATATTAGCATGGATTTTTTTAAAAAAAAACTAAATATACATTATAGATAGTAGATACTAGACACATTATTCCTGTGCTGTTTCGATAGCTCCTTGTTTTTTCCAGCAAAGAAAGACATGGATTTTAAAATGGTTTTTAGTGTCATTTGCAGGATCAGCTGATCTGACAAAACCACAGCATCCCTTGGAATGGAGCAGAGTATGAATAAGAGACCTTGGTCGTTTGATCTGCCTGGCCTCGAGGTGAAATAAGGCAAACAGTTTAGAAATATGAAAGTGCCAAACATTTAGGGCCTTGCATGAGATCTGCAGTGTCCTTAAATCTACTCTGTACTTTACAGGGAGGCAATGAATGGATGTGAAATTTGTTCTGATGTGGGATCTTTGGATAGTGTTGGTTAACAGTCTGGCTATAGCATTTTGCATCAAAGTAGTCTAGGCCTGAAAAAATTGATGATGATATGTATTAGGAATTTTTGCTTTCTGGTGCATGGAATTGATGTGATCTTTTGCGAGTCATCTTGTGCACAAAAGAAATATATACAAAATGGATAAAAGAGTCCAATGCAGTGTATCTTTGTTGGGTGCTGTCTCAGGACTGTGCTATTAAATGACCTGACTATGTAATCATAAACCAGTGTTTTAATAAAAAAGAAAAAAATATGTGAAACAGACCTTGCTCATGTCTTGATAGAATAGAGGCCAAGTTTCCACCCATTGATTGGCATTGTTTCCTCCCTCCATCCCATGTTAATTTCAGGTCATCAATAATGCTGTAACACTAGAGGTGAGGAAATACAATTAGATTTACAACTCCTACAATACACCAGATACAGCCACTCAAACACCCCGTGTATTGATCTCAATTAAACATAACCCAACACCTAAATGAGATATCTCAAAAGAGATAAAATTATACCATAAAAGATCAAATTGAAGGCCCACGTTTTTGCAAGCATCGAGAATTTGATTCTATACTTCATCAGTTTTATTCCTGTCCACTCAACAAAATACACTAAAAGGATAAAAGTGACTTCTGACCTTTGAGTTAAATTTTTTCCATTGGGGTAGGCAACCACCTCTAGAGGCCACTGTGGGTGCCACGGTGGTGTTGGCAGGTGGTGAATCACTTCGTTTACAAATGGACTTAAACTCAAGCCCACAGTTATAATTATGCCAGAATCCTGTGAACCAATCCAAGACATGAAAATAAACACCTGATCAAGTATGTGGGTGAAGTTTAAATCCCTAAGGTTTTAGTGAAATGAAACCTCCTTTTTGTTACTTTTTAAGGTCAACATTTCTATGGAATAGCAATTTACTGTCATTTCTGAACTAGATTCAGATTTCCTGCTTAAGCACAAAGTGTTCATCTAATGCAATCTTACCTCACTGATAGCCTCAGTGCTCTTGATCCTGTCTGGCTACATAGTAAACAGATAACATCAGCTGCTGTTCTGTTATATCTCTGACAAAGCAGCTACTCAGCAAGTGTTTGCTTTAGTGTTAAACTGCACTTGCTCTAACTATGTTAACCATGGTTGTTGTCAAATCAGCCAGGACTGAAAGGATTACAACTTTAATGCTTTGTTTAATACATCATTTGCATGTATGTCAGTGAACGTATATAATTTTTCAACTTACTTACCCTCAGAATACGCCATAGCACCACAGTTCTCATCATAACCCTTGAAATTAGGTTGCTCTTCATTCCATCTTTGAAACACCACTTGAGAACCATCCATCCATCTTAATATAACAAACAAATCAGTTAAGTCAAGCTTTGCCACAAAACAACTCCTTGTTAGCATAATGATGTTGAGTCAAAGGTAAAAACTCAAACTGTATTATGCTTGTTGTGCTTGCAGATTCAAATACCAAAAAGATGACCTTTCTAGATGTTGGACCAAAATAACATCTTTACCTTTTATTTTATTTTATTTTATTTTCCAAAGTTTTGTTCTCAGGACATACTGTCTGTCGTTATTTAATTATGACCTACTTGGTGTGTTGACAGTGTTGAATGTTAGGTTGTGGTGCAGGCTAATTTCACATGAAAGTATGCATGGCCTAAATTACTATGCTCCTGATTTTAGAGCAACCATCTGCACCATGACACTTCTCTTGCAGAAGCATTTAAATTACGGAAATGTATTTTTAACTGATGGTATACGGTATGTGTTATATAAATGTAAATCAATTTTTTCATTTCATGTCCTTTTTTTTTGTGTGTTATTTGTATTTAATTTATACTCACTCAAATGTTCCATCAAGGTCTACTGTCACACCTATCCAGTAAGAAGAATAACCTCTGGATATCTGCACACAGACAGAGGAACATAGTAAAACCATCTGTACCTACATTGCAGTTTGTGCTTAAATTAAAAGACATAGTATTTATATTTTAATTGCTCTTTGCTGTCACTGTGTAATGTAGTATGCAAGTCGCTACTTACCTGTTTCCATAAAAAGACACTTTCAGCTTCACTGTTGATAGTCACCAAGTCACTATGCCTCTGCTTGCAGAAGTGACGAGCTTCTTCCATGGCCATTGACCTTGTGTTAAAATAATACTGATTCCCCTTCCATTCTAGCCACCCATCTGAGGTCCTATTGTAGTCTGAAAACATGTCAGAAAGATTTGGCCTTATCGCCAAGACCACATACTTCAACAACAAAACAGGTTTTCTGTCCGTGCCTTCAGTGCTTTCTGACGTGCCATCTCTATTACCAAGATTTGTTTTTTGTTTATTCAACTAAAAGTACCTGGTTTATATCACAGAGAGAGCTTTAATGGGAAAAGTTAACCCTTTTACAGCGAGATCTGTGAGCGATCTAGAGCAATGGAGATGTTGTTTGATGGACATGCTGCCTGTGAATTTCTTAATGCTGTAATCACTGCAAACAAAATTCTGTCATCAGCCAGAAAGGTCAAAGTTTGAGGCTCTTTTTGTCAGACTGCTGTCTTATTGTTAATCAGCCAGTGACAGCAATAAGGGTTACTGCTTTTTGCAAATCAGACTTAAGAGAAATTGATTTGATAAATGTCACGTATAAAACGGGAAAAACAGAAAAATAAAACACATTTATCAACTGAACTGAAAAAACAAAAACAAAACTCTTTATAGTGAAAAAAGAAAGCACCTGACATGCAAATTACATATTGTTTCCAGATAAGGTAGCAGAAAATCTTTCTGTGTGGTTACATACATAATTTCCCACTTACCGGGAGCGACTGAGTCTGGAGCTGGTTTTGGAGTCACTCCTATAAGGGCGTAGAAAAGAAATATTTGTTAGAATAGAGAATTAAGGTAATAGTGAGCACCTGTGGATTGAAATTGCATACACCTGAACACACATGAAGAAGACCTTGTTTGAAAAAAGTAACCTTTCTCACTTGACTCTCAACAAATGTTACAAAAGAGCTTAATTGCATTATTTTCTTTAAAATATAACCAAATAACCAAGTTTTACCTCTGCGGATCTGACACAGCCATCCTTTGAACTTCTCACAGTGGACGTCATTCCACGACTTGCTTCTGTCAAACTGATGTAACTTTAATTCAGCACAAGATTCCACATTATTTCTGTTGTTCGGCTCGTCATCATCCCACTGTTGGAAGTTTACCTGTAAACAAATGCAACTAGTTAAACGTGCAATGACATATTGATCTATTTTCATTGCATAAAATGAAACTGATTTATTGAACAATTGTAGAAAAGGGAAAACTGTCAACTCACTGGGGATCCATCGCTCCATACGTAACCAGTAAGTGGGTCAGGGGCACTAAGTCCAATCCAGACTGTTTCAGAGCTGAAAAAAAGGGAATTATATGAACTAGTCCAGCGCACATTCAAAATGTACCTGTTAATAATGGGCTAATTGTTTGTCCTCTGGTATTCCTGCTTCCAGCTTTCATGACCATCACTCGTGCAAACTGTTTCACACACAATTCTGACTGGGGGTCAAAATTAATAATTTCATAATATAGATTGATTGATTAATTGATTATATATATTATATTAGATTGATTAATATAGAATTTGTCCAAACTACTTCACACTCAACACTGCACTTAACTTGGGACCCCAGCAATCCACCAGCCAAGTTTGAAGTCAATACGAATTTATAGCTTGTTGAAAGAATGAAAATGGTCTTTGAAGCAGCTTACAGTATGTGTGATTTAGGCTGGAAAGAGAAAAGTTCGGCCCTAATTCTATGAGACCTGGTTGTATTGTACCTTCTGCTCAGCTGTAGCTCAGCAGCACTGTGGATACTGAGCAGGTCTCCTCCAATGGCTCTGCAGTAGTCTCTGGCCTCATACCAGGTCTTCCTTTTTGAAGAATCTAAATATAACTTAAACATAAGACAGGAATTTATTAGATTAAAGACTTTCACTTTCACTACCCTGAGCTGCTAAACCAGAAAAGTTGAAAATTTGGTGAACCGTATCCCTGAACTGGGTTTTAATTGAACTCAAGTGATACACTGACCTGCGTCAGTCTGGGTTTGCACCGTCACTTCATTGTTAATAGTTTTTCTCAGTCAAATAAAGTATAAAGTGTGTTTGAGGTATATATCAGAAATGTAGCTGTACATGCTTCATTTATGACATGGATCTTACCTTATAGCAATAGTTTCTTGAATTCACCTTAGTCCAGCCCTCTGCACACTGGAGAGAGGAAACAGTTGCCGGTGCAGGGGTTAAAACGGCCCCCTCTGCCAGGTTTTTGCAGATGTATTTCGTCCTATTGGTGCATGGCAGCACATCCCAGAGGCCAGCAAAAATACCAGTTGTCATGGCAACGCATCCCTGTTGGTGACCTTGCAATGTCAAGGAAGAAATTGTGAATAGTCGGTTGTGTAGCCACTTTGACACATCTGTCAGAGGAAGAAATTGTAATTTCTTTATACCTGGCATTTCAGCATTCCAGTGAGTAAAGCTCACAGTTTCTGTGTTGGTCCACTTAAAAAAGTCAATGTGTTTCTGGTTTGAGAGGCCCAGCCAGAAGTGTTTCTCTGGTCTCATCCCCACCAAGCTGACAAGGAATGCATTATCCACCCTGGAAATAAAGTGAGATTGTAGGTTTTCTTATATTAGTGAATAATGTACAGTAACAGCTTGCATAAGGTCTTCTAAACTCTAGCTTGGTAATTTTTAGTAGGTAAGTTTTACCCGTTTGAAACGTCAGCTAAGTAGGACTCTGAGCTCTTGCAGTCATCTTTGGCTTCATCAAATGTCTTCGTCTCTGTTCCAACAAAGTAGCAGTAGGATCCATGCCTTTTCCAGCCCTGGATTGTAGGAAAGCAAACATTGGAAAATATCATTAGGCTTTTCTCCTAACTTAGTGTGAGTGCTGCATTTTCAGAGAACACAGAATTAAACACTGGATTTTTTATGTTTTGCGCCTTTGTCAGTGCAAGATTTTTAAAAGTTCTTAAAGTCGCTCCATTACTCATACTAATGAATGAAGAAACGGTGAACCTTGCACCCATATCAAATATACATAGAACTTAATCCACCATTCCTCTCTACCTCAGCTGCATATATGGATATATCACCTACACAATCATATATCTTTTGTACTAACCTTGTGTTTTTTATAATCTTATAGAATTTGTATAATTTCTTCTGCACTGTCTTGTTGGCTGCTGTAGCGAATTTCCTCTCGGCGGTGAAGAAAGTGTCATCATAAAGTGTTACAATGTTGTTGTTGTTATTATAATTATTCTTCTTCTGTTGTCTCATGATTATTTGGTTTCAGTGCTTTTAGTCTTGTATATGAGCAATTGACGTATAGTTCACCCATCCTTGCTATAAATACAAGATATCTGCCTGTTTCCTTGTTGAATTTGTGGATTTCTTAACTAGAAATAATGGTTTGGGTTTGGGGCCACCACCAGATACAATCAGTTGCTCTACTTTTAATGACTACAGTACTTTCTAAATATCTTTAACAAAAAGCAGTTGTAATCGTTCTTTGCATTCGGACCCAGCTTCACAAATTGCTCCATTCTGTGAAATAAATTGGCCATCCGAAAGTTTGGATGTTCAAAATCCAGCTCTGGCACAACACTCAACACTCAACGTTCAACACTCAACAACGCGGTTTAACTTTGAAACCATTATAGACCAAATACAGATAATCTGTCATAAATTAGAAAAATTAAAGTTCACTTACGGTTTTGCAACCCACATTCTGCTCCACCTCATCTCCAGAGGGTTCGGAGGCACTCGTCTTCATACAAATAAAGCCATGTTTCTCATCACACACACGGTCGGCCCAGTTTCCATTCTACATAAAAGACACAATGTAAAAATGTTTATTGCTGTGAAGTCCTCCTGACTGTGACATGCAAGTTGGGCATTTCCAGGAAATCATGATTGTTACCATGATTTTAACAGGGAAAAACGGCCTCAGAGCAAAACTATATGAAACGGTTTGAACAAGAGTTTCCATATGCTCTTTGATACTTTTACAAGAAGTTTGTCATTGTACCGTACAGACATGGCACTGATTACCTCTCCCCTGATGAGAACACAGTCTTCTTGACTAGTGAAGAGAGCAGGTTTCCCATATTCCCAGCTGGTGAACCTTACAGTAGAGTGGTCACTCCAGTCAAACAGCCGCTCTGTCTTCCTGTCATTCAGTCCAATCCATAGCTCATCAGTGGATGCTGCAGACATGGGGAGGGGGACATGTTTCCCTCAATGATCTGTCATATATTTGTGTTTTGCACTCTGCTTAGCTTGTTATGCTTGTCTTTTTGTTTGTTTTGACCAGAAATCTGCATGCAATACCAACAAGTTTCAATTCCTATGTTGTTACTAAGGATCCACAAAAGAAGGAACTTTGCCTCTCTCACTCTAACCCATTCAGAGCAAATTGCTTTGTTGCAGTATAAAAAAATATTAAAAAGAATTACTTCACAATGCTACATGATCAAGACAAGACGTATCTGCGGCACAGTTAATCATAACATTTTACGCTCAACAGAGCCTTCTGAGTTTTACCAGTTGGGGAAAAGTAGAAGCAAGAAGGCCTGATCAGTTGAAAGCAGGGGAGCAAAAGCAATGTTGTCATTTAAATACCAGGCTGAAGGTATTTGAAAGTTTCTCAAAGGACAGTACCAAAGAAAAGGCCTGCAGGCTCAGTGCTTTATGGATTGTTGTGAAGACATTTTCTTTCAAGATACTATGAGTTTTTCTTTTGTTTTTCTTCTTTTTTATTATTTTCGTTTTCTTGTATTTTACTTACCATATCCAAGTTGAGATATGACAAAGCTTTGGTCCTCCACGTTGCGGATGCTCACTAGGTCCCCTCCATCTTTGCGACACTCCCTCTGAGCATCAGACCATGTTTTCTTAGTCCGATTGAGGTAGAAGCAGTGGCCGTTGTAGGGAATCCAAGGTCTTGAACAAAATCCTGTCTCAGGAGCTGATCATGAAAAGAACAGATAAATCAGTAATCAAAGCCAAGTAGTAATACACTAACCATATCATCGTTTTTATGCATATTTTCCAACTCCAAGCTGTATAAACTTGAATGCTTATTGGATTCAAGCACATCTAGTGTATTTGTGTAATGAGGGAGGGAGGATGTGGCCTAAGGAGATCAACACCCTATATCAAGATGTGCATAATTATTAGGCAGTTTCTTTTCCTCAGACAAAATGGGCAACAAAAGAGATTTAACTGTCTCTGAAAAGTAAAAAATTGTAAAAAGCCTTTCAGAGGCATGTAGCACTCTAACACATTTATATTGTGCCTTATAATCCGGTGCACCTTATGTATGAAAATAGACCCATTCATTGATATTGTGCCTTATAATCTGGTGCGCCTTATAGTCCACAAAATACGGTAATAATTCTGCACACTAAAAGTTGCCCAATAAAAAGCCCTAATAAAAGCCAAAACCTCACTTTTATGTCCTTAAATATTTAGGTTTGAGGTTTATTATCATTTTTGAATTGGTCTGAGAGCACTGTAGTTGTTCAGTAATAAAATTAATCCTCAAAACTACAACTTGCCTACTAATTGTGCACACAATGCACAATTTAAATAATATGGTTTACATATAATACATTTTTTCTTTACCTTCAGTAGGAGGAGCCACAACTCCTTCACTGTAGCAGATGTACCCCAGTTTTTTGGTGCATGTTGAACTTAACCAGGAGTACTGCACAACACCATCAATAATTGCACAGTTGTGTCCTGGATTAGTAAGTGGATGTCCTAAAACATAATGATGATTAAACTTGACATGATGACAGAGACTTTTGTCAGTTCAGGTCACATTCTTCAGCTTCACACAAATTAGTGGCCGCATAAAAAACAGATATGATATGTCAGAGATACGATAATCTTAGCAGTTTCAGAATAGAAACATGAAGAACTGTAGTGGAAAGAAAACTTACCAGAATCCCAATTCAGGTAACGGTAAGGCTTCCCATTAGACCACTGCCAGCCATGTTCTGCATCCAGGATCAGCCCAGTCCAAAGTTTGTCACCCTGTCCCCTGCCCTCGCTCTGTAGTAGTACTGTGTGTTTGGCAAGTAAGAAACAAAGATTAGAAAATTATTATGAGTGAGTGCAAGACTATGCCACTTTTATGTTTAACAAATGATAAATGAAGAACAGGATTGATGTGTGTTTCTCAAACACATGCTTCCTTAAGCAATGCGTTGAGTACAGGGTTAGTGTCGGCTTACTTGTGACGTAAGCCTGCTGGTGAGGATCGGTGATACTGAGCAGGGAGGCACCCTGCTGTTTGCAGCTGGTTTCAGCCTGGGGCCAAGTCAGAGCCGACTGTGTGTTGAGCTGGTAATACGCTCCCGTTGTGATGTCTTTGTTCCAGTGTTGTTTGGCTGTGAAATATACATGGGCACATATGGAAATGCATTTAGAAATGTGATATTTTTTCATCCAGTCTTGTTTGCATTTAATGTTAGAGGCTGACTTTAAACTGGTGACTGGTCCTAAGTAAAGTAATGCCTTACTCCAAGGGACATTATTATTGCGAGAGCCAACCTCAGCCTCTTCAGTTTAAATTACTGTACACTTTAGAATATTCTTGCATTTTAACTATGCCCTTCTGTACTGAAACTCTGGTTCTCACAGGCAATACTCACAATTAGTTGGGCAGTATCCCCAGAGTTCATGATCATATTTTGTTTCAATCGCACACCAAGCACGCTTGTCTGGGGAGTCTGTTGTTGTGCAGGATGAGTACCAATTGTCTTTGTACTGGAAAGGAAACATGCAGATCCTGCCATTTGCATTTCCTCCAATGGAGTAAAGTTCTGGAAGGCCAAAGCAACAAAAGAACAAAAGGAAAAAAAATGACAAATAATAATGATGATAAATTTTTTTTAACACGGTGCCAGTAGTTAATTTATGAGAATATATGGCACAGTAATTATTTTATAAAATGGAAAATAATTCAAATATGGGATGTGCATTTAGTTCAGCTTGTTCTATATTTTTCATGTGTTGATTTCTAGAGATACACAAGAAACTCATGTAAAAAGAAGATATACTGTAATTCTAGTGAACATTTTAAAAAATAGCTCAATAATTCATGGATTTGAATGAGTGTATATGAACAACGTTGATTATTTTCTACTGTACCTCTGTATGTTCTTGTGCAAGCACCGCTGGACGTCCCTGAAATTGTGAGGTGGTTGTTGGGTCCTATTGTTCTGGAGAGAACCGCTGTGTTGTCTGCAGTGAGCTCAATGTAAAGCTCTTGGCCTTTGAGAGCAAGCACTGTTTCGTTCTTGCATTCCCACTTTTGGAGTTCGCTGTTTTCATCACAGTCATAGAGGCTTATTTCACTTCCCACACTTTTCCCCTGGACTCCCAGACACTTATTTCTCCAGGGAACCAGAAGTCGGTCACCAGTTGTCCAGCGTATGTCAAAACAGATGTCATGTATTTTAACCAAGCAAAAGTCAGTGGCCTTGACCTTTAGTTGAAATGGTGAATCTGTCGAGAAAGATAAGAATCAATACACCATTCCCAGGACAGATTGCAGAAGAAATCAGAAAATCATCTGAACAACTAGTACCACAACAATCTATCACAATTATTCACAAAAAAATTATATCTAAAATCACAGTCATTTCAATATTTAACTGTAACAAGTTTGCTTAATCAATAAATGTGCATGATATACTACTCTGTGGAGAGGGGGAAATATTACTGTACCGTCTGAGGCCAAACATTGTAATGTTTGGATGAGGAGCATAAAGGCTGTACAAGTTATCTTCATCGTAAGAATCTTCTGAGATGTCTACAGCTGAGGATGTTATTCATACATTGCGGGACTGAAGAGTGTGTGAGTGACTGTGAAATTAAGGGACTCTTAATACACACACAACACTACGTCATCATGATCATCTCTTTCACTGTTTTTTTTAAAAGAATCAGCATCATTTCAGTTTTATTTGTCAGCTATTTCAGATGAACAGGAAGTTACAAGTTGACTGTCTTTTTCCCACAGGAATACAGATGCTGATATTTGTTGTCTTGACAGATAAAATTGTTCCTTAACGTCAGTGTGTTGCACAATATTTACTAAGAGAACGCCACCATAACGCTGACTTTTCATTTTGTCTAGACTCTAGTTAAGAGGAAGTTGAAATTGATTCATTGACATGACACATAAACAACAACACATAAATGGATCAGTTCTTAATAAATACTAATAAATAAATGATAATAAATTGACCTACCCATCTATACTGATCTGTCCTACTGGATCAGTGAAACAATATCAGTACTGTTGTACCCCCAGTCTTGTCATCAGGCTCGAAAATGTAGGGCTCAGCACTGCCCTGTGGCACTGGATCCTGACCTTCCTGTCAGGCACCCGGCACACCCACCAAGAATGAAAAAGTTCCAGCTGGCTCTGTAAAATCTTGCTTTACTTTGCAGTATTAATGTTAGTCAGTGACATTCAAGTAAAAGAAAAAGAAGAGAGTACAGTGAGTCAGTCATAGATTCACTCCCTGACTGCTTTCATAATGAGCCAATGTTATATTTTTATTTTTTATATTTTTTTAATGCAGTTTCTACAGAGGCGTTTCAGCCATGTTTTTCAGTCATCTGTCTCACACTCATCTGACATAACAGTTGTGCTTCCATTTTGATCAGTACAGCAGTCTATGAAGGCTCTGGAAAGGCTCATGTTTAATGGTCTCTCATTAAGGAAGTTAGCAGGGGCCTGGAAATGGCTCGACTAAATAGAAGACTTTTGTTGGTAATGTTTTCAGTAACGGGCGGCACGGTGGTGCAGTGGTTAGCACTGTCGCCTCATAGAAAGAGGGTTCCAGGTTCGAATCCCGGTCTGGGCCCTTCTATGTGGAGTTTGCATGTTCTCCCTGTGCCTGCGTGGGTTTTCTCCGGGTTCTCTGGCTTCCTCCCACAATACCAAAAACATGCACATTAGGTTAATTGGCTACTCTAAATTGCCCCTAGGTGTGAGTGTGAGAGTGTGTGGTTGTTTGTCTTTGTGTGTTGGCCCTGCGATTGACTGGCGACCAGTCCAGGGTGTACCCCGCCTCTCGCCCGTAGTCAGCTGGGATAGGCTCCAGCTCCCCCGCGACCCTGACGGATAAGCGGTATAGAAAATGGATGGATGGATGGATGTTTTCAGTAACATCTGTTATAACCTGTTAGAATGTCTGCTGTGAAATAGGCCTATACAGATGGTTAATGTGCTGCTTTTGATACGCAGATGGGTCTTCTGAGAATTGCTACTCACAAATGGAAACATCATGGCCACTGCTAATTTTGAGTTTTAATCAAAGCTGATTAACTCAAGGCTGTGATGAAACAGGTTAAGGGAGGCACAAGGTTCCGATTAATGAATCAGCCTCAGCTAAGGGAGAACACACTCTATCTCGTTGATTAAAGAAGAGATTTGATGTTGTAATAATGATTCGATGTTTGAGTCCCATGTCATTACACAATGTACTGTACGGTTTATATTTCGCCATCAGAATTGACGGTTAAATGAATGAGTGTATTGGGGTGGGGCTTGTCTGAGTCTGTGAAATGAAACCTCCGACATGGGATGACAAATTGGGAAACACCGATATTAGGTTCTGGTAAGTAAGGAAGCAACCCAAGGGCAGGAGAACATGTCTGCCTTTGTCAGCACAAACTGACCATCAGATCTCCTCCCAGCGCCCTTTGTGTCAAGTGAACAACAATGTACGTTCTTTTGAGTGTTACCTTCCCGTGTTTAATGGTAGCCTTTAAGAAAATTGCATATATTCGCGTCCTTATGTTTGAGATCATTTTACTTCACGTAAATGTCATTCAGCATGTCAGTGATGTTTTTTATTATCATGTATATTTGTTTGTGTTCATATACCTGAAAAATGAAATGAATGAATGTAATGTCATTTCATCAAACAAGATGTTAACCAGTCTCTGCCTCTATAAAATACTATTTGTTTCATGTTTTTGTTATTATCATCGTTTGATAAGATGACTGGATTTCATTATTCTGAATGAAAAACATTGATTTCTATGAAATAACTGTAATGTACATGCGTTCATGGAGAGAGAGAAAACCCTGCACACATTACAGCAAGTTACTTTTATTGTGCAACAAAATCTTTGCAGGACTGCAGGACTAATAAAGAATTATTTAATCTTCAATTTCGTTACACCTGCTCTACAACCTTTCTTCCTGACGGCTAAGACACAGTATTTGAATAATTTTTTAACAAGGTTTCAGGGGGTTTTTTTTGTTTTTGTTTTTTTTTTGTTATTCACTATTATTCATTGTTAGATGACGGTATCTAGGAATATGAAGTGTTTTAAAAGTCACTTTTAATTAATTGATAAATGTCAGTGTTATCTTTGTTGCACTTGTGAAAATTCTAAATTTGTCTTAACTTTAGTCAATAAACATGAAATAGTAGTCAGTACAAAGAGAGAAAGTAAATTGATGTTTATTATGATATTATTTATTTAATAAGGAAAAACTCACAAAAATGAACATTTATTGTGTAATGCCAAGTTTAATGTTCATTTAACCGTGACAAGCAGTTAGATTTTTATTTTTACACATTTCAAGAGTACAAGCAATGAACACCGTCTGGTGAGCAAAAGCAAAACATATAACAGTTATGTACAGTCAATCATAGATAAGAAGAAAAAAATCAAATATCAGTCATTCCCACTGAGACATCCTAGAGCCTAAATTGTTCTGTTCCATGAGGTCAGACATTGCCAACTTCACTGAAACTCGCACTAAGTGACATATTGTTAAATAACTGAATATATACCATATTAAGTAAAAAAAAAACAAAAACAAGCAAAAACACATCAGTCTGGGATGCAGTACGGTAAAGTGTATGTCCCATTTACTTTGTAAATCACAGAGTTATAATAGGCTCAGGGTTTTCTGCCTCTGCATTCTCTATCAGTTTATTGGTGTCAACCACATCGGGCTGAGATCGTTCACTGTCGATGTAGAGTGGATTGTCGAATGTGGGTAAGGGACGAGGTGACTTCTTGTAGAGGAAGAATGCAGTGACCATCAGCGTAGAAACTGCAGTGATGATCAGCACAACCAACAAACTTGTGTGGGCACGATTTCGAGGATCCTCACCTCCATGTGGCTCTGCACATAATTCAGCAGGTGGATCAATCAAATCAGTATATAACTGTGAATATTGCATTACATGTAAAATATTATTATTGTAAGTAATTCAAATGCTACAGAGCTTAAGGAGATGTAAACTTACCAGGTTTTGACCCTCCATCTCTGAGCATCACTGTTGGGAAAAGAAGGGAAAAATGCTCAGATAACTAATCTCTGTAAATGTACAACATTATCAGCTCCATCTCCACCCCCATCCACATCTACAAGGGAAGACTGACCCCGTCACTCCCCAATCCATATATATTCTGAGTCATCCTTTTCTGCAGTGCTCACCTAAAATAACCTAAAAAATAGCTGTTATTGTTGTTTGAAAACAAGTCACTCAATAGCTCCAATTCAGCTGAGGAGCCCTTTGCTAAAAAAAATTTAAATTTCTCCAATTCCATTCTGTTTTGTACAATTGCAGAGCTTCCTATGAAAAGGGCTTTGGATACTGTGTGGTTAAACCTGTTCAATTTAAAGCCAAAAGCTGGCAAACTTTCAAGTAATTGTTTTTGTATGATTGTGCTGTAGTTGGTATCAACTACATTGCTTTGGTAATAATCTGACATTGTCCTCTGACTTTGTTCTGCAATGTTTACACTAAGACTACAAGGATTGAGGAGGAAGCAAAAAGTTGTTTAATGTTCAAATTAATATGCAATATGTGATTTTGACAGAGAAAATCTTATTCACACTGCTTGTACTCAGATAGCAGCTCCCTCATCCAGTTTAAATTCCTTTAGCATTTAAGGTAAATAGACTTTTAAGTATTGAGCATGGCTTCCTCTTACTCCGGAGGATTTCTGAACACGAGATCTGTGTGAATGCTCATGATAAAAAACATATACTTAGACTTCATGGTCATGATCATCTTACCTTTTGGTGTTTTACAGATGTACGCTCTGTCGTGCCATCTGCGACCAGACTTCCAAAACCCATCTGAAGTGCTGACCTCTCCATAGTCATATTCAGTCTCATCTGGAGCCCAGTTGATATAGTCCATGACCGTTTTGTCCAACCACTTCCATGTCCCTAGGGCCAAACATAAACCCGGTGTATTACTATTTTCACTTTTTTAGTTTGCCAAATATTTGTTTTGATATATTAAGTATACTTGAGTCAGACACTAGTCACAAATTTGATTACTTTAGTCTCCATTTGACAAAATTTGACTTTCAGCTCAAATGTTGCGAGTTGTAATGTACAAAAATAATGCACAAAACTTATAAACAAAAATAGTCATGTCATAAAAATCTATGCTGAGAGTACTTAGTGAGTTTTGGGTTCATTTTCGGATGCTGCCTTCATCGTCTGCGGTCTGTCTTTGTTGATGTTTGAACTAATGATCTTTTGTTGTGTTTTTTTTTTAAATTTGTTTAAAAGATATTTAAAGATTTTATACAAATTTGACACATTTGCACATTTTTTCCTTCAAAAGGCTCTTTTTTGCGAAAAGTGTAATCATACCTTTATGAGTTTTATACAGGCCGATCCAGAAAGCACTATGGCTTTCTTGGAATATTTCCAAATTGCCTTTGATGAATTGTTGCTCATCATGGTCCTCAATGCTGGCTAGGATTCCACCTTTGCAACAAAAAAACAATCTGGTTGTATGAATTATGAAACACATATTACTAGATGTCCAAAAGTTTCTGGAAGAAGAGTCTCTCACCATGCCTTACACAGCTACTAGCTGCATCTGCCCATTCAATTTCCTCTGTGATAAACAAATAACAATGACCCTTAAATGGCAGCCAGGAATAACTTGGTTGATAGTCTTCATGTGTTTCTTCAGGGCAAACTCCTGGGAAGCTGGCTGACTCTGTCGGTGGCACAGCTGTGAGGGACAGAGGCAGTGATATGTAGATGAAATAATTACAAATTGTCTTACTGTGACATTCATTGCAACAAAAAACCTTCCTACATTGTAATAGCTCGCTCTAATTCATATGCTGGATTAAGTATGTACTGTATCTGAGTAAATTAACATATTTCACAAAGTCAGTGGTCACTGATTTCTTTAAGTGAAAACAATATATCAGTTGGTGAAGATAAAGAAACAAATGGTGTTTCTTTATGGCTTGAAAGATTTCTTCTTGACTGTTATTGTTGTGCAATACGGTGTCCAGCTGTTGGACAGCGATGGTGCTTAGCAGTAATCAAGTCTGATTAAATTACTTTAAATCTTCCAGACATTGACATTTATTTTTTATAATATTTTGGCCAGTATTAACTTATTGGTATATCTTAGTATATGTTGGCCAGTGAATATCAGGAAGTTGCTGTGTAGAACTACTACTCTAGGTTTGAGGTTTACATAGTTTGTCCACCAGAGTGCACTGACAAGTTCATTTTCACGGTGCAAAATCTCTACACTGCCTGCTACCAGTCGTACCTGTCGTCTGCATGCAAACACTGTTCATGGTCTGATTGCAGAAAGCAGTCTTCCATTTTCCATCCACATCCACGTACACACAAGGTTGGTTCCTGGTTGGTTCGCCTTCTGCCCAGCTGGCAAAGGACAGGTGCCAGCCATCAATATACCTAAAGTAACCGCCAGTCTGAAAGCAAGAATGAATCAGATGCATTTACATTGAAAATGTGTGTTTTAATTCAGTATATTTCTAAAATTTTAATGGCATTTCAAATAGATAAAACACCCTTGATATTGTAGGAGAGTAGATGGTCAGTGGCTTTGTGCAAGTTTTATATTGTATGTCATGGATAAAAGATAATAATTTATTGTACATTAGTCATTTGTAATTTTTTTTTAATTTACAGTTTGAGCTTCAATTGAGCAATTTCAGACTGTCTGTACCTTGTTTTTGTTCAGTCCTATCCACACAGGAGCTTTAAGATTCATGGCCAGCAGCTCAACATAGGCCTGTGTCCACTCATTTCGCAGGCTGGCCAGGTTGGCTTTTTCACCCTCACAGTGTTTTTTGGCATCCTCCCAGGTGAGATTTTTAGTGACAGCCTTGATGCTGTCATTTGCCACAGGTACATAGATGCTCGGAATGATTGTATCTGATTGAGATGGGATGTTTGGGTCTGTTGCAGGAGGAGATAAAATCATTTTTTATTATTGTGCTGTACGCCAATTGTAATTTGGATGCTCTAATGTAAGATGCACAAACAAGGTTAATTTTTAAGTCTAGACAGTTTCCAAAAGAGAAAAAGATGAACTCACCAACATTTCGAAGACAGACGAATCCGTAGGTGTCATTGCAGGACCTAATCAGCCATTTACCAATGCCAAGAATAGAACTGCTGGACATCACAACACAGTCTTCCTGGTAAAGGATACAGGGAGTGGTTAGGATTTTAAAATCCTTCTGAGTGTTTGTTAGCAAATGACTTTTGTCTTCTGTACATCGTGACAGAAACTGAAAAGGAGTGGTATTTTACTTTATATCAACATTGGAAATGTTACCTCATTCCATCTTTGATAAAAGGTTCCTGGACGTCGTCGAGTTTTCTAAAGAGCAGAACATGATTTTTTAAAAAAGCTTTATTTATATTAAGCTGTAACTCAGCGTCAAGCTAAAAGGCAGCGTTTTGTCGCCCTCTCTGGTTGAGAGAGTATTTCTTATGTCACAGAGTACGGGCACATCCTCGAGTACACATCTACCTCACTGCGGTTATCAAGTAAAACTACTGGAACAGAATTTACAGCTGATCTTAAGTTGCTCTTTTGATTTACAGTTAATTAGCCTCACATTAGAATGGTTCAGTCCAATAAAGATTGTGTGTGTACTTACAGAATAGCCCCAGTTGGTATATTTCCTTGCTTTTCCATCAGTCCAGTAAAATCCATCTTGTTTTAAACTATTCAAGCCGATCCAGAGGTCTGTAGCTGCTACCTCAGCCATTTTGGTGATCATAAACGCTGAAAATTTCACAGGTTTTTTTCAGCAACATTTCCAACATAATATTTGCAAAACTGAATTAAAAAACCATGTTATCATGTGCAAATAAACAGTTTAACAAAGTGTTCCTGAGCGCATCTAGTAATTTACTTTGTACAGTTATTTGTTATTTGATTCACAATAGTTTTGCAAAACATCTTAATTCAAGGTATTTATGTATGATTATGATTAGTATATAAAAGAATATGTGGAAAAACAGTAGAACAAACCTTGCACACGCCTTGTGGGAATCGAGACTAAATTGCCTCCCATGGTGATGCACTGTCTCCTTGCTTCTTCCCAGGTGGCCGCTCGGTTAGTTATGATACTGTAACACTACAGAGAAGACATGAAAACAGTGATTTTTCACTCTACAAACAAACCTTAGTTTTCTCTGTAAATCTCAAGTTTTGATGTCATCTGATCTGATCTTAAAAACATCTGTGTGTTCATTCTGCAGCCAAACGCTCTTTTGATTTCTGACCTTTGAGTCAAATTTGGTCCACTTGAGTGGGCAGCCACCTTTAGGAGGAACTGTGGGAGCAGCAGTGGTGTTGACAGGCGGTGAGCTTCCTCGTTTACAAAAGAACTGGTGCTCTTGGCCACAATTACAAGTTTGCCAGAAACCTGCAAGTACAGCAAAGGAACATTGAGAAATGTTTCACCTGCAGCAGTTTACTTTTTTTTAAATTATTATTTAGAGCAGCATATTAATCTTATCCAGAACATCTCATCTGGGGTTGATACTTTAATGTGTTTATATTACTCACCCATATAATAAGTCATAGTAACACAGTTCGAATCAAAGTTATTTGTACTGGGCTGATTTTCATCCCATCTTTGTAACCCCACTGGAGAGCCATCCATCCACCTTAAAGCACACACAGTGAAGTTGAATTATAATGTGTAGTCATGTAAACAACATCTTGTTGTGGTTTGCACAGCAAACAAACAAAGGACAAATGAAATATAGAGGTGATGACAAATGTAGCCTAAACTGGAGCTTTAAAATGGTTCAGATATGAGTGTAGTTTGGTGAACAGTGAGTGAGTGATTTTGGACACAATAGTGTCTTCAAGTCTCAGGGGTCTCTTGCGTTGATAGTTGATGCTTAATAAGGACTCAAGAGGTTTTTTTTTCTGTTCTCCTTAGAAACAGACATTTATTGTATTATAATCACTGATACTCACCAAAATGACCCATCAAGATCTACTGACAAGCCTATATAAAAGGACCCGTAGCTTCTGGAAATCTGTAAAAGCACACACATGCAGAAATGCACATTTGAGTTTTAAGACCCAGTTCTTTTGTTTATTAACTGTGTCTCAGTATCTGCAATAACTGAATGGGAAAATGCCCACCTGTTTCCATAAGAAGACATTTTCTTCCTTACTGGTGATAGACACCAAGTCACCGTGTCTCTGCTGACAGAAGTGACGAGCGTCGTCCATGTACATTGAGTTTCTGTTTATGAAATACTGCTTCCCTCTCCACTCAATCCAACCATCTGAAGTGGTGTTAAGCTCTGCGTTTTTAGAAACATATTGACAATTAGTTCATTTTTAACAGTTTATAAATTACATTCAGTTAATGTAAATCCTATACCCAAATCCTTTTTTTTTGTAAAGGTAAAAAGAAAAGAAAAAAGAAATTCCACTGAAAATCATCTTTACCTGATTTTCAGTTACCTGACTGTGACTGTTGAGGAGTCGGTTGATTTTTTTTTTTTTTTTAAATGAAATGAATTAATTTAATAGCAAAAAATGTAGTCAGCCTTAAAACCTTTGTGGTCATTCTGATATCTACACATTAGTACAGTGGGAAATTTTGGGCTCATATCCCAACCCAATAAAAAAAAGTTTAAATGTGACATATGACTGAAGTTGCACTCTAACCACTTAGTCACCTAGTCTCCCATTATGTTGCATGTTATGTTTTTTTTGTCACCCTTCATGTGTGCGTGTGGGCTTTTACAAACATCAGCTTACCTACGGCAGTATCATTTGGAGGTGGTTTTGGAGTCACTCCTGTAAGGTCACAAACGAGTGTCAATTTGTTGTAGAAAAAAAGCAAACAACTTGTCTCTAAGTCTTTTCTTACTGTGAGATAATCAACGGTTGTTTATACTGCGAGTTACTTTGAACAATACAGTAGTATGTAGTAGTATCTAGCAAAGTGCGATACATAGTACAGAAAAATATGCTTACAAAAATATACTTTTAACATATACTTACTAAATACTGTATCCTGAGATACTGTACTATACTGTTATGGTTCTGATTGTGTTGGAAATGAGCAAAATGATTGACGAGAGTAGAGAGTGCTTTTCTTGTTCACATGGGTCAGTATTTTATAACTGCTGACCCGTACTAGTCCAAAGGCAACACAGACTGACCAATGCTGCATCAGCTGGAACTGAGCATGAAAAAGCATGGATTTTCAGGTCAGGTATGTTTGGATGAATGTTAAAGTCACTATTACTGCACGTTATATTCCAGTTGTACCTGCGCGGATCTGACACAGCCAGTCATTGTAGCTCTCACAGTTCAAATCATTCCAAGACCCAGTGTCATCATAGCTGTATATTCTGTATTCAGCACAAGATTCGTCGTTATTATGATTGTTTGGCTCTCCTGCTTGCCAGTGCTGAAAGTTAACCTGTGAGCAAAACAAAATGGCAAAAAATAAATAATATAAAAAAATAAGAAAATATTGAAAAAGTGGTTTGGGTTATCAGGTTAGTCGTAAAAACGTCAGACTAACCGGGGATCCGTCACTCCACATATAACCAGTGGTGGGGTCAGGAGCATGAAGTCCAATCCAGGCTCTGCCATGTCTGCTGCTTATAAAATCATATGATTAATTTATCTGTCAAACGATATTTTAGAATGCTTTAACAAAGAGCTTTGGCTTAATTGAAGTTATCTGATGCTGCTCTGTCTCATTGCTATGCTCCTCTTCACCCTAACATGTCTGTCTTTCTGCCCCATCTAGAGGCAAAACATAACTGTAGTACCTGAAGTTGAATCAACCATGGCAAATAAGACGGGCCAGCTAACTAAGGTGCTCTAGACTGCACGCTTCATGTCTGCGGTAATAATAATAAGGCAGCACCTTCCTGCAGGGTTGTGCAGGGGTGTGGGTGTGTTTATTTGTGGTAAAGAACAAAGGTTGAAAACGGTTTTATTTCTCTCTTTCTCTGACTCACTGCTTCGTTCCATGTTGGATCATCTTAAAGCCAATTAACACATCTCAGTTGTAAATGTTTCTATTTTATTTTATTTTACTTTTTGTTTATTCGCCGCAAGTAGGAAATGTCAGTGAAGACTTGTTTTACTATGATAGTCTTCTAACTTTCGTATGCCTCTTTGTGCCAGTTTTTTTGTTTTACGCTCCATGTGACACAGATTGAGCAAATAGATGTTAATGTGTGCCTTCTGTAATGCTGCAAGAATTATAAGTCAAAGTTGCAATTAACCAGATCATACCTTCCCACATGTAACTCTGACATGCTGTGGATGCTGAGCAGGTCTCCTCCAATGGCCCTGCAGTAATCCCTGGCCTCGAACCAGGTTTTCTCAGCTGATCGAGGTCCTGTAAAAAACTTGAACGCAAAGAAAAAAAATAAAAGCAAATGAAGTATACCAGATATGTACAGCAGTGAACTAGATGATTCGAGTAGAATTTCATTTATTTATATGTTTATATTTATGTATTTATTTAGCCAAGATTTGTATATCATTGGCAGAAATGTGCTTTGATTCCTAGAAGAAAATACATTAGCTCAGGTCTCTTGTTGTACCTTAGTGCAGGTGCTTCTTGTTCCCACTCGAGTCCAACCTTCCGCACACTTGGGAGGAGCCGGAGTGGGTGGAGCAGGGGTTAAAACTGCCCCATCTGCTTGGTGTTTACAGATGTATTTCTCCTTATTGGTGCAAGGCAGCAGATCCCAGAGTCCAGCCAAAATCCCACTTCTCATCGCCACACAGCCCTGTTCATAACCTTAATGAAGGAAAAAAATAATAGTAAGTTGTGAAGCTGCTGTTCATGCCTCCTAAGGTAAAGATGGAATTGCCTCTTCCTCCATACCTGGCATTTGTGCATTCCAGTGAGTAAACCTCACTGGTTGTGAGTTGGTCCACACAAATTCATCAATGTTTTTTTGATTTGAGAGGCCCAGCCAGAAGTTTTTCTCTGGTCTCAACCCCACCAAGCTGACAAGGAATGCATTATCCACCCTGGAAACATTTACACAAGTTCATAGATATTTTTTTGTCTCATTGAGGAATATGCTGTATGTTGCGTGCACACACAGCTACTTCAGTGATAACATCAATAATAATGATAATAACAAAAACACATAATGTTCTTACCCATTTGAGACATCCGCTAAGTAGGAGCCAGAAGCCTCACAGTCCTCCTTGGCTTCATCAAACGACTTTGTCTCCGTTCCTATGAAGTAGCAGTAGGACCCATGCCTTTTCCAGCCCTGTAGGAAAAAGAGCACTGATTGTAAATGAATGGATTCCTACTCATCCATTTTGTTCACAAGAGATTCTTCTGCAATTCACCAGCAAATATTTTTGAAACAAAGTGAATGAAGTTGTATTGTTATTTTTTACTTATTTGTCTGCTTTCTCTGCAAAATCTACAATGCTTTGGTCTACACGCCGAGCTAACCAATTGACTGTGATATTGAATCAGTTTTACTTTTTAAGTTATATGTTTTTTCATCATTTTCCAGATGTCAAATCCAGATGTATTTTTTTTTCATACATTACATATAAACTTCACTCACAACTTTGCAGCCGAGCTCCATATCTACTTCATCTCCGGTGCGTTCAGTGGTGCTCTGCTTCATACAGATAAAACCATGTTTCTCATCACAGGAGCGATCTGCCCAGTTCCCATTCTGCAAGAAAGAAGCACAGGTTGTCATGGTTGAAGAGATGACGCATACTTTTCTGCCATTTTGTGCTTCATTTGCCATTTATTAACCCAGAATTGTTCATAAACACTCAATTGTAATCGCACCAACTTGTGAATCTGTTTCAAACATACCAACAATATAACAAAAAGAAAACAATGATGAATCCGACAAAAATATCTTGATTTATTTGAAATTTGTGTGATTTCGTGAATGTTGTACCAAAATGTTTGGATTTTGTTTTCATTTTTTTGTTGTAATGCAGCTGAATATTTGATACACGTATCAGTCTGGATACAACCAGGGTGCCACCTAAGTTTCATTTTGTATGTTGTGTCCATGCATGTTTAAACTCTGTCCACCCTTATACCCACATGGCACATCTCACCTCTCCTGTGATTAGAACGCAGTCCTCTGCATCAGTGGAGATGGTAGGTTTTCCATACTCCCAGCTGGTGAAGGTGACAGTAGAGTGGTCACTCCAGTCAAACAGCCCCTCTGTCATTATGTCATTCAGTCCAATCCACAGTTCATCGGTGGACGCTGCAGAAATGCGCGGTGAGTTATTGGTACCACCCGAACATTGGTAAACATTATTTTATAGCCATTATGGCCATTATTTTGAATAATAAAATGGTCTAACTTATTTATTTCTTTAGTTTTTCCTGTACATTTACTATTTCCTGCCAGTCTCTAAGTAATCAGCAAACTTAAATAAGCCTCCCTCCCTATCCAGATTTGTTCAATTGTTTGCATTCTTCTTTAAAACAAAAAATAGATTAAATTCTAAAATCATACCATATCCAAGTTGAGAGATGACAAAGCTTTGGTCCTCCACATTGCGAATACTAACTAGGTCCCCTCCTTCTTTGCGGCACTCTTTCTGAGCTTCAGACCATGTTTGAAGAGGACGATGAAGATGGAAGCAGTGGCCATTGTAGGGAATCCAAGGGTTTGAACAAAATCCTTGTTCAACTGAAAACAGCAAAGATAAAGGAGATTGAACGACTAATATCACACAGTGGCTGTGTCGCATAAAAAAACAACACAAATGCGTAGAGGAGAAAATTGTCCCGTACTTTCCGGAGGGGTTGGCGGAGCCCCGTCTTTGTAGCAAATGTAGCCCAGTTTCTTGGAGCAGGATGAACTTTGCCAAGTGTACTGTCCAGCAGAGTCAAGAAATGCACAGTTGTGTCCCGGATTAGGAAGTGGATTTCCTAAAACAAGATGATTCATTCATTCTTTACTAGAGCAGATCCACATATATAATTTCCTTGAGTTTCACATCAGTTGTGACATTTAATGCTGTAAAATCACAAAAAGACTTGTAGTTTCAAGTAAGAATAATATATTCAGACTACATTTAACTATAGAAATTGACTAAGGCAGCCTTCTTGTCTTCATTGTTTGTCAAATCATTAGGCTTAGGGTTCTTTACAACACATACTATACTAAACATAGAACTGATCAGTTAGAAGTACGCAGAAACAAATGCTACTTATGATTGACCATAAAATAAAATGTCATGTTCAAAAAATGTCAACCAGACTTAACATTTTGGCCTCTTTGGGTCAGTGTCAACAAGGTGTTAACTCATACCTGGCATATTGCACCTTATAGTTGATATGGCAACTTGTTAGAAAAAAATTGTTTATGTGCACATCCAGCAGATATGAAGCAACGCTGGCCGTTATTTAGAGTTGTGTTTCTGAACACCTGTCAAATGTAAGTCCAATGTTTTGCTCTCTAACATCTGAGGCAAACATCTGGCGCTTTAGCTGCTAAATGCTCTGTCGGGTTCACCAGCTAGTTGCTAACTTCTGTTTGCCTTTTGGTGCTGGGCGAATAGCTTAAAGTGGAAACAGTACTAGTAAACGTCATGACAGCATACCAAAACATTAAAGCCACATGCTGTAAAATCAAAACAAAGAGCTCAAAGATGCTAAAACGCCCTGAAGACCAAGGGGAACTGCAGAGTCAGGATTAAAGATTCTCTCTTGGTTCATCAGTATGAGAGACCTTTGTCATGTACAAGTAGTCCTGCAATCCTGCGTCAATATAAAAATATTGATTATAGCCAGTTAAATTTTAAAATGTGTCTTTGTATCTTTTGTTGCCTTCGTAACCCAGAGCATTAGGTGTCCTTGAAGGCTAGCTACAGAGTGAAGGTGCACAAATTCACACCTGTTTTATCATTATTTTTTCTATCACTTGTCGGTAAACTTCTGTATATTCAGGAGTTATATTCACTAAAGGAACTCCTGCAGAGCTTTTTACTTGAGTGAAGATTTACCTGTAGCCCATCTCAGATAACGCAAGGGCTTCACATCAGACCACTGCCAGCCATGTTCTGGGTTCAGGACCAGCCCGATCCATAGTTTGTGTTTTCCTGATCCCAGTAGTGCTGTGTTTTTATGTTTGGACAAAAAAACAGAAAAAGGACCAAGTCAAGAAATTGCTCCTCTTTTCTGCGTTGTTCGTCATTTTCTCTGCTTAATAGCAACATATCACACAAAAAGATATAAACCAAATGTGTTAAAACACAAGGATAGCGATGTGCTGTGCAGGAAACTCTTATGAGAATAAAGAGTATCAAGTGTCAAAACCTTGTGTCTTGAATTAATCAAAACAAACATACAGTAGTACAGTATTAGTTATCTACTTATGTGTGATAATGTTATCCTCAAGGATTTGATGAAAATTAGCAGGGCACCTGAGGTCCTGCACTATTTTGGGAAGCACATCTTTATTATCCAGTTGAATAAGATTATTTCAGATGCAATTAAAGCTTTAATTTAAAATTAGTAAAACCCTGCTTTAAGCTTAATTATATTTTAGCCTTGTGACAGAAGCCATCTTTAATGATTT
The DNA here is from genome assembly GCF_020382885.2 of Scatophagus argus. Classification (NCBI taxonomy): domain Eukaryota; kingdom Metazoa; phylum Chordata; class Actinopteri; family Scatophagidae; genus Scatophagus; species Scatophagus argus. The sequence continues at coordinate 7,115,418 of NC_058505.1, read as the reverse complement.
CTGAACAATATAACCCCTCAGTGTTGGTCATTATGCATGTGTGTCAGTGATAGCAAACCTCCACCAGGAGGCACCTTACCGGAAATAAAACCCTGCTGGTTGGGGTCTGTGACACTGAACAGGGACGCCCCCTGCTGTTTGCAGCTGGTATCAGCTTGAGCCCACGTCAGAACTGACTGTGTGTTGATCTGGTAAAATGCTCCAGTTGCAAGGTTTTTTGCCCAGTGGTCTGTAGCTGTGTGTCAATACAGAAACATGGAAAAATACATATTCTAGATTCATGTTTAAACATTTTAATTGCTACTATAACCTGAGCTCTTATGCTGTATGCTTTGTTTTGTCAGTTAAGCCAGTGGGGTCTAATCAAATGAAACCAAACAAATCTGCCTGTAGACGCATATTGTGCTCTTAAAAGCAGTACTCACAAGTAGTTGGGCAATATCCCCACTGTTCATGTTCGTATTTTGTTCCTACTGCACACCAAAGACGTTTTGCTGAGGAGTCAAAGGTAGTGCAGTCTCCAAACCACCGGTCTTTGTACTGGAAGGGAAACATGCAGGGCTTACCAAACGCATTTCCTTCAATGGTATAAAGTTCTGAAAGGGAAAACAAGAGGTTGATCAAAATAAATCTTCTTAAATTGAATTGTCATAAATAATTATTAATACAATATACAATGCAATATTAATTAATACAAAATTGTTTGATTTATCTTTTCTTGTCTTCTGAACTTGATGCATCATTCTACTCGATCATTCTTCATCTGACACTTAGAATCAGCTGGTATGTGACTTTGTATTTGCTAGTAAAAATCAAGAATAGTCCATGAACAGCCTGCCCATCAGCAGCGGGGGCTGACAGCAGCCAAACAGTATCTCATAAGAGTCCTCTCAGATATCGGTACTTTGCTCATGTGTTGTGTTCTTCAGCCTGAACTTTGCACTTACTATTCACTTCAAAGCAGAGGTTTTGGTACTGTACCTCTATATGTTCTCGAGCAAGGACCGCTGGATGTCCCTGTGATTGTGAGTTCGTTATTTGGCCCAACAGTTCTGGAGAGAGCGGTTGACTCATCAGGTTTTATTTCAATGTAGAGCTTTTGGCCTTTGAGGGCAAGCAGTGTTTCATTTTTGCATTCCCACTTTTGGAGTTCACTTTTGTCGTCGCAGTCATAGAGGCTTACTTCGCTCCCCACACTTTTGCCCTGCGCTCCCAGGCACTTTCTGGTTGAGGTAACAAAAAGTCGATCATTGGTTGTCCAGCGCACATCAAGGCAGCGGTTTAGCTTTTTCACCAAACAAAAACCAGTGGCCTTGTTAGTGAGCGAAAACGGGGAATCTGCAGAGAGAAGTGAAATAAAATTGTTTAAATTATGTTGCACTAAATTGTATCTTTGCGCATGCATTGGTTTTCCTGTAGTGCAACATTTTAAACAACTAAGTTTTGATGTTCAGACAGCATTACCCTCCTCACTCATCAAAACATTGCCTCCTGTCACAGATTAGTGATGCACTAAGAGCATCCTTGAAATATAGTCTGTAGCTGCAGTTGAATTACTTCTTACTCAACTTAATATCACAGTCTGAATTTACAAAATACTCCTTTTAAGCTTTAGCTGGTAAACTTAAAGCTAGCAGTAGTTCTAACCCCCGTATTGTAGTGAAGTGAAGGAGATTCTAATACATTTCCAGTACAGCAAATAAACAAACAAATGAATCGAAAATTGCTTGTCCTTACGTGAGTACCAACACATGCTGACAGCTCAAAAACTTACCTGGAATAAAAGGCCTTCCACACAAGAATATATCACATAAGAAAGCTTGAGTTCATACTTTACCGTTTATTGTTGAACACTGAGATTGGCTGAAGAGCATAAAGGCTGCTAGAGTTATCCTTGGGACCAGCATTTTTCTGATAAGTCTCAGAGCAGCAGACATTGTCCATGCATTGCAAGCAGAGGACTTATGAGCTTAAACATGAAAAGGAAGGAATCTTAATACCACTGACAGTGACAGGTTTTTTTTTTTCTTTTCATTGAGAAAGTGTCATGTTACAGATTGACACATTTCAACATTTTGCTACTGGTTTGCTACTGTGTGTGTGGGTGGGGGGGGGCGTTGTTGGGAGGAAGTAGGGATACAAACCCACCCACGCACAAACACACACTTTCTTGTTAGCACAGATGTCACACTCCAGAAATGGTAAAAAGTGGCCCCAGTCTCTTCCTGTCCTGGAAGAAAAATGATGTGTAAGAGATTCATTCTAAACATGACTCATCACAGACCGGCTTTGATATCTGCCACTTGTGTCTGCACGGACTCGAGAACTGCGTTACATGTGGAAGTTGAGAAACGTTCAAGTCTATGCAGATGTACACGAACCTGGCAACAATTGCCTTTGTTTTGATTCCCTTGTGAAACTGAATCACATTCTTCTTTTCTACTCCAGCCAACTTTGTAGAAGTAGTTCAAACAAAATGGAAGATGGTCATTGGCTTTCCAGTTTCTTACTATATAATTCAAAGGAACTACGGCGAATTGAAAAAGAAAATATTGCATTGAAAAACATTGCTCGGTACATGAACTTCTTTATTGTCCCTGCATCAGGAGGAATGCTAATCCTCGTACAACTTAACATGTTTCCAACCTTTCAGAGGTCATACATGCCAAACACCCTTGTAGGCTCCAGCCCTGCAACTTCTTAGAGATATCAGAAACCCTTAATATTAATATTTTATTTTATTTTATTTTGGTCATGAAAAGAAACAATTCACCTGGACTTTATACACTAAAAATGATGATAAATGCCAGCTGTAAGCAGGAACAAGATCACTTGTCAGGTTATTAGAGCAGAGTGATATTGCACTGTTGCTGATGAAGAGAAAATTGTGTGCATCCTGAGTGTAGCAACACAATATCCTGTTTTGAGGCAGAGGCATTCAGATGTTGAGGTTTGTTCTCCATCTCTTCTTTACCATCAATCATAGCATTTTGTATTTTCACTTCCTCTTTTGTTATTCTCCTTTTTGAAAGTAGAGGACTGTCCTGAAATATGAACCCTGGTGACTGCCGTGATTGTTTTTATAAGGCCTGTAACTGAGACTTACAGTCCTTATAAAACTGCAGGTTTATATGGTGCTAAATTGCAGCTTTGTCACGAATTTTTTATGCAAATCTTTCCAAAAATATTATGGGTTGCTCTCAATTTGGTCTCATGATGAACCCCATAGATTTGTTCACCAACTAACAGAATGACCAAAATTCACTGTTACATTTGGAGCCCTGAAAATTTGAGCCTGCTGTTAAAGCCATGCGTGCAAAAACTCCCAGTAACTATACAGGCCTTAAACCACAACATACCCATACATGACCATATTTCAACCAAACTACATTTTGATGGAGAAAAGGGACTATAAAAAAAAATATCATATTATCATACCTGTACAACCACTGGCTTACTGCTACCTATTAAGTAATCTTGATCTGTGTGTGTTTGTGTGTGTGAGAACTTTGTAGCTTTTTCCTCTCAGTCTCTCATTACCTTAGTTATCATTGATTCTGCTCTTTTCTGGTGCATGATTTCTGAAGATACACAAACCTTTGATCAGAGATTTTCATGGCTTGCTGTTTGTAAGATGACATCATTGTCAGTTTTATTGGCTAGATGCCTGCAAGCCTCACACACCGATCTAATTGTGATATGACTCTTTGGGTCTATTTTTGAGGTCTATAAAAAGTCCTTACTCTGTGTTTGACATGTGATTAAATTGAAACAAATTGCCAGTTTCTAAAATGTTTTTTCAGAATATTTATTGACCCCTCTACGCTGCAGGTCCACATTACCGTTAACATTAAGCAACAACACCAAAGACTGTAAATATCTGTATCACCCATAACATTTACAGTCCATGACAGGTGAAGTGAGGCTTGCAATGATGGTCGTAAAGACAAGCAACGGAAATGAAGGGCAGTTTACTGAGTACACGCTGGACTTTAAGCTATGTTTTCTTGATAAGAACTCATGTCCTTGGTTCAGTTGTTTCAGTAAAAGTCGCACTCCAGTAATTCAGGCACAGACAATGTCAGGGTTTGCTGGGGTAGCAGTCGTGCTTTAAGGAGATTGCCTTTTCTTTGTATTTTCTTATCATGTGTTGTTTTTCTCCTGACATGAAGCAAGTATTTGTTCTACTTCCAGGTAAGGGTCTTCATAGCTCAGCATTATGCACATTTTTGCATCATTGTTTATCTTTAAGCTTGTGTACATTATTGTATGTGCCTACTGGTTAAACGAATAAAATAAATAAGACTCTCCTTACAGTATTGTTGGTCATCGTGTCCTCTTGTCCTGATGGGCAGTTCAGCTGTACATCTGGAGAATGTCTCCCATCTGCACTTGTTTGTGATTTTAAGAGGGACTGTAAAAATGGCTCAGACGAGGAGTTTTGTGGTATGCTCTCAATTCAGGAAAGCATTGTCAAATCAACTCTAACTTCACTTTTCTTTTAATTAAATGTTATCTAAGAACATTAGACATTTATTTATTATTTAAAATGGAGTATTTGTGAAGATGTCTGCCTTTTAAATAAACAATAATACAATAAAAGTGGTGTAATGAGACACAACACAGCACCGCAAAGAAGAACGCTTACTACGTTTTTACTGACATTTTTAATGCCCCCCTCCATGTTAAGGGTCATGCGACTTTGAGCATCACCCCTGTGGGTGGAAGGACATCAGTACAAGCTCATACCGCTGGAGACGGCAGATGGCAAACATCACCTCAATACCTGGTCAGGACCACACCACAGGAAGTCCATACGGTAAATATTAACCTTCTGTCACATTCCATTTTTGTCATCACTTTGTTGATAATTAATTTGAAATAGATGGAATGACTTTTTGTTAGATTAGATAAGCCTGCAATGTTAATCTTATTATCGGATATTGTCTGCTGGATACAGGATATGTCATGCATATAGATGGAAAACAAGGCAGTTTCTCAACGGCTAAACTGGAGTATTCACTGGACAAGACAGCAGCTCTGGGATGCCAGATCAGGTATTAAAAACATTTTTTTTTATTTTATTTTTAATATGTGTTTTACAGTTTGGTGGGTATTTGACTAACAATGCATATCAATGATTTCACTAGAATTTGACATGAATTCACTGTCAATGTTTTCCAGTTTCTGGTACCATATTTATGACCACTCGTCATCATCGTCATCATCATCCTTTAAAGTCACAATGGTCAGAGGCACCACTGAGAAACCCATGCTGGACATTTCTAAAAGTAAGACAGATGGTTGGGAGAACGCCACGGTCCTCATTAGTAATCGGCCAGGTGGATACAAGGTAAGAGAAATATGATATGAAATATATGATGAATATCAAATAAGATGATTTTGAAAACTTTTGACTTAGAGTTAGAAGTTATAGGTTGACTTTTTGAAATCCATTACTTATGTGCATAAATTTGTACATAACTTCACATTCATTTAGATTCAGGGTGCAGCGCCCCCATTTTTTTCCACTTTTGTTGTGTCTTTTTCTGCTTTGTTTCATTTTCATTTTCAATTAATTTCCCCCTGGGATATCAACAAAGCATTTCAGTTTTAATTATTGTCCTAGCCACTATATTTACCTGGTATTTGTTTCTCAGAAGATTGTGTTGCCGTAAAGACAAACAGCAAACCTGAGCCAGGGAGTACTCAGAAAACCAGTGTACCCATTGGTTTGTGGCATTCAAAGCAAAATGAAGCTTCCTTTTATGTTTAGTTTGTTGGCTTCTCTGTGTTCAAAGTGTACTTAAAGGCAACAGGATACAATACTTTATGCAGTAATATCTGATTTTAAGAATGAATGAAGAGTACATTATTTTTCTCTCTACAGCTGCAGTTGTCATTCAGTCCTTCATTTATGTCAGAAAGGGACTTCATGCTAGATGATATCACCTTTGAGAACTGTGCAGAGGGAGATGTTCCCGCAGGATCAGACCAACTCTCGTGTGATTTTGAAAAGGACAGTTGTTCATGGTACAATGACTACACTGCCAGCCTTTTGTGGAAAAGGAGTAATGGGGGAACTGATGAAAGTCCAACTGGGGATGGTGAGTACCTTATAGACAGTAAACAAGAATATTTTTAATTATATTGTGGTGTCTCAATTAAACATATTTCTAAATTATAAATAATCATGTGTCATAAATGATAAAGGCCTCAAAATGTTAATTTCACTTAGGGTCGCTCTACAAGACTCAAAGTTGAGTAATAATGCTGGTGTGTTTATGATGTACTTTGGTGATATCTTCCAAGGCCCCAGGTTGGCCTGCTTTACCCAGGCTGGTTATCCAGCCCTTGTGAACGACTCAGCAGTACTTGTTTAATTTTATAGTTATATAGTTAATTTATAGTATAGTTATTTTATAGGCTCACCATGAATTTCTGCCTAAGCAGTCATTATTCTTAGATCCACAAAGTAATAGATCTCAAAATGCAATATTGATACAGTCAATAAAACGACATAAAGATAGAAGAAAATGATAGGTTAAACAAAGCAGCTAATCTTAATGCAACACAACCAAACAACAAAAACACAGAAATATGAATACTAATGGTTCAAATAACCCCATATAATATTAACAAAATAAGGACAAAGAGTGTGTCAGACAAACAATAAAATGCCAGCTAATACTTACAACACAGCTTAATTTAAGGACAAGACCATCCATAGAATTAAGTAAAGAAAGGATAAATGGTGTATTGAGTTATGTAGTCTGCTTTATGCACAGTGATACCACTGTGTGTGTGTGTGAAATATTTTTGATTTTATATATGCGATAGGATTTAAAATTTAATTAATAAAAACAGACATGACTTTTTTTTTTCTTCCTTCACAGGATACTACATGCTCATAACTGCTACACACAACCTAAATGTCTCATCAGCAGCCAGACTCATCAGCTTCCCTCAACCTGCGGGTCAAATCCTATGTGTGAGCTTCTTGTATCACATATTCGGCAACAGCATCGGTACGTGCTTCACTGTCCATAACCACATTTTCAAACACCATTAAATCCAGAGGTATACACAGACAGAGAAAAGCTACTTTACACCACCTTTTCAGATAAATTCTGATTCATTCTAATCCCGATCTATAACACACACGCATTTCTCAATCTTTCAAGTTTTGTTGATATTCTCTTACTGTCAGGTTCACTGAAGTTTATTGCAAAGCATTCCGGTGAAGCAGAGACGGTTGTGTGGATGAGAAGCGGCACACAGGGAAACAAATGGAGATTTGCAGATCTTACTTTCAACAGTGACAAACCAATACAGGTGTTCATGTTCACCGCAACTCGTCATCACAAATAGGATTATTTGAAATGATAAGAATGATTATTTAAGAGATTTATCATAAAGGAATATTATCAAAAATTTATCAAGACATGTTAGAAGGAAATTAAGCACAGGTGACTTCAAACACACTTTTTCTTAGAACTAATGGCATGATTTTCTTTCTGTTTTTATTGAATTGTAATAATGGGTTAGCTTCAATGCCCTGTTTAGATAGATTTGTTTTTGTCTCTAATGGATTTCCATAAACATTTTAAACAGTAGCAGTAAAACAAATAGATTCTTCATGACAAAGTTAAACTCTTTGCTATCTTAAAACCCACACTTCAACTAATTATCTTTGCTTTCCAGTTCATTATAGAAGCTGTAGTGGGTGGAAAGCAAGGCACTATAGCCATTGATAACATAAAGGTGTACAGCAGTGAGACGGGCTCTTGTCCAGCTGAGAGAGAGTGCACCTTCCAGGGCTCCCTCTGTGGTCTGCTGCCCCAGCCATCTGCAAACTTCACCTGGAGCCGGATCACAGGGAAATCCCAACCAGCGAACTCTTCAGGGCCAGCTGCAGATCACACTCTGGGGACAGAACAAGGTTTACAACTTCTTGAGATACAGTCTCAGCAGGCTAATCTGCTGTGAAAACTTTGAAAACATGTTAGAACTAGAGGAAAGTCATACTTTTTGTTAGCCTCCTTTGCAGTGAAATAAATTGCAGAGTTATCAGCATATAGGTTTATCTCATGTTGGCCTGGGTCATTCCATATAACTTTGTGTGAAAAACATATACACAAAGTTACATGATCATACAAACACATAATCTCAAATAAAAATCAGGCATGTGCATAAATGTGCCGTGTGTGTAGGTTATTACCTGAGTGCCCAGCTGTGGAGTCATCCTGTGGGGTCCAGAGGAGCAGTGATGACAGCAGTGATGGAGCCCACTGCTCCTGATGGGGAATGTCTGATGTTCTGGTACTATATGGAGGGAAATGGAGTGGGGGAACTCAGTATTTATCTTCAAACCCCTGATAACCACAGACGCTTTGCTCAGCTCTGGACCAGAAGTGGAGATCAAGGAAAGCACTGGAGACATGGAAGAGTGACACTCAGTTCCAGTATCCCGTATCAGGTACCTGGTGGTTAGTTATCAGATGATGATTGTTGAATGAATGACCAAAACAAACATTTGGAAAAGTATCTTAAGACTCACTTATTGTAGGCTTTTCCTGAATTTATGACATAATATTTTGCAGTTTGCACATTCTGTGAGTGCTTTTTTGAATAGTCCAACAAAGTTGATTTAATTTAAAGGGCATTGTAAGGGAACGTATACATGCATACAAATTGGACATAATTTAATTGTTAATTTTATGTATTGACATATAATACTGTAGGTGTGGCTCCATCAGTCCATTGAAATTTCAAGTCTACTCACATGTGCCCATGGTCCTCATGTGTAGAAATGCTAAAGACAATATGAGGCTTCAGCAGTCTCAGGCCAATCAAATTGGTCCAGCTGGTTTAGTATTAATTTCCGTCTCTCTGCATGTATTCCATCGCTGCAGCTCAGCAAGGAAACATGTCTGTTGAAGCACATAGAAGACATTTGGCACTAGATAAACCACAGCACTGAAATAGCTTTAGAAAGAGATGCACAGGAGAACTGATCACAGCACTTAATAACTGTGATGTCAGTGTGAGACTGAGACTGACTTGAAAGATCATTTTATTTTGAAGTTTAAACAGTAGACTGTAGACATACTAAGTTTGCACTTAGTCATACAGAATGTGTAAAAGAATGTGTGGAAATAACACAGGTTAGGTATATGTTCAAATTTGTCATTCTGAGTGATAGGTGATTTTTGAAGCAGTGGTTGGGGAAGGACCAAGGAAGGATATTGCCATTGATGACCTTACTGTCCTGAATGGCGCATGTCCCCCACCAGGTTAGTGACTGCTGTAAAATTCAAACTTTAAGGATAAAAAATGTATGGAAATTAATGCCTGCCTGTTTGAGCGAGGGGTAGTTTTGAATGTGCGCATGCATGCAGAGATGAACGTGTACTGTACGTGTGTCTGTGTTATTCCTGGCAGGTTTTTGTGATTTTGAAATGGACTTTTGCGGATGGGTGAACAATCCTCCAGCAGAGTCAGGAGTGGACTGGGACTGGCTGTCAGGTGAAAGTGAGGGTGAACTGATTCCAGAAAGGGACCACTCCACAAATTCTGCTTTGGGTATGTAACCACACACACACTTTTAACTACCAGCATCCTAATGAGTGTGGCATTTTGCAGATCCACAAATTAGGAAGAACTGTGCCCTAGTTGAAGCAGAAGAAAGAGGGAAATTTACGTGACATTAATTTGGAGGATGGGTTCACAATGTTTCAAGTATGCCTTCAAAATTTATCAGTCAATCTGTTAAATATTTTGACAGACTAACTGTGAATGTATCAGTGGGGTAAGTGATAAAGCACGACACTCCTTTTCATTCACTGAAGTACCTGTTTTACCAAAGCCTTCAAGTGACTGATTATACTGTAGTCATAACGGGAATCTGGAATTATGCAGCTATGTGCACGTGCAGGACACTGCAGGAAAATATTTCTCCTGGATATTTTCTGTTGTTATTTTTTTCTCCCTGTAGGCCACTTTGCAGTCTTTATACCCTTTGTGTCTGAGAAACAAGAAATCGCCCAACTGGAGAGTGAGACGATGGAGCCAGTAGACCGAGCCTGCCTGGAGTTGTGGCACTATGCTGAATCATGGTTAAACGAGGGTGAATTCAGTCTTCTTCTAATCTGTGTCTAAGCAGTCACCATTGCTAAACCTTGCTTAAAGTCTTGCTGGAAATTCAGTGTTTTTGACATCAGTTTTACGTACATGCATGCATAATTCATACCAACACATGATAATTTTCTTCAGATGTTTTAAACCAAAAGTCGAGACATCTTTTGACTCACAAAATCTCCAATTCATGGAGTCTTTGTCAGTACCACATACTGTAGAACATAAAACACAGAGGTCACAAAACCTAAGATTAAGAATAAATCATGATAAAATAGCAATACATATATCTTGACATGGAATGTAATACTTACAGCACAGTTTATCCTACTATTACAACTAAATAATTGGTTTGCATTGTACATTTTGTACATTCTTGTCTTGCCGAGCTACAATTAAGAGTTTGATAAAGAACATTATCATACTCTCGAACAGTGTGAAATAAAATAATTTTCACAAACTCAAAGCTACTAATGGGTCAAACAAGAGAAAATAATATATATTAGGGGTTTAATGGAACCAGTGAAGAGAACCAGTGTTGCTGTATTGCAGTTAACTCTTACACACAGTAATATACAGAATCATGTACAGATATGGATGCAAAAAGTGCCTGCAAATAAAATAATGCAAGGACATGAGCTCTCATCGCTGTGAGGACTTCTGGTTATGCTGTGGTGCTATGAAGTGCATGTCTCGTTACAGATCGAAATGCCTGATATAAATTCTTGATCATCACATCTTTGTTCTCAAAACATTAAACACAAAATTCAATGTTTTGGTGCTTTCAGGGCCCTTGCATATTAACCTGACAGTGTTTGTGAATGAGACTGCTGGACTGCGTTCCATATGGAATACAAGAGGATATAAAAATAAAACATGGATCCATGAGAGGGTGGACTACAGTGCATCAGAGCCTCACCAGGTATCAGTTCATGCAATGATGTACCCTGATAAGTGCTGCTCCTGAATAAACCGGTGCACATTTCTAAATGAATTATTATCCTTCATCACAGATTGTTTTACAAGCCAGTTTTTCCAGCTCAGTGATCGAGACCCTTGCCCTGGATGACGTCCACATCATCAGGAACACGCGTTGTGATGAGGTTATTCCAACCACCACCCCAATCCCTGCCACCACAACCACAACTGCTCCTGTCTCCCCCATGGACTGCACATTTGAACACGGTAACTCAGGGAAGACAGGGCTTCAGTAAAGACTTTAAAACCATAAATTTAACAAAATTTCTTCTCACAGGCTTAATACTGTGCTTTTGTTTGAATCATTTGGTTTTCTGTTTTAAATATCAGAAACAGTCAACATTTTTTTAGGCTTTACTGCCCGATTGACTCAAGAACTGAATAAAGAAATGCAAGTTGTGAATTGTTTTCAGCTACAGCAGCCTAATTCATACTAAAATACGTAAATGATTCAATAGTAAATCTGTTGTTGTTTGGTGGATATTTGAGTTTTACTTGAGGCCAGTTGAGTAGTATTTACTTTTGGATATTTACATACTTTTTCAGTAAATATTCTATTATGTGTTTATCCCATTAGCTGTCTGCAAATAGAGTATTTTGATTTTTTAACCTTATTTTTTTATTTAAATTTATATATTGTAAACAGGTCTATGTAGTTGGGTGCAGGAGGTTAGTGATGATGTGAACTGGACTCTCAGTAGTGGACGTCAAGTGGACCAGCCATGGGACGGACCCCAGTATGACCATACTGTTGGAAATAATCAAGGTATTAACAATGATAATATGATCATCAACAGTAGAAGTATTTTTTAACAGTGGAAATAAACGTAGAATGGAAACCTTACCTGAAAAAACACATAATGATGGTGGGGCTGTAAACAACATCAGTCACCTGTGTGATTGTCCTACTGTATGTACTGGTCAGTGCAGTGTTTTTGACCAGATTAAATGCGTTGATCCTGTACATACAGAAACATCAATAAAAAAATGTATCAATAATTTGCTGATTCAACCTCCTCAAGTGTGAGTTTTGTTTGTTGGCAGTACAAGCAATGTGCTTCTTAGAGAATGTCAAAGCATCTTACAAAACTACTTCTGTCATTGGAAAGACTAAAATGATCCATATTGAAATCAAAATAATCATTTTTTAATTTATTGAACAAAAAATAACAAATGAAATTAATAGTTAGTTGCAGCTTTATGAGTTTTCAGATTTTTCTTCCTGTTTTTCTTGCTAGTGCCTGCAACCCACTTTGCCTCTAGTGTAATGTGATAATCAGTGATTTGCCTCACAGTGTGGCAGCCTCTAAATTTTCTTTGTCTGTGAAGGTTTCTTCTTACTGTTGAATGGATCCGGATCTAAATATGGGGAGAGAGCAGTCATCTCAGTTCCTGTTCTCAATCTCACATCACACATCTGTATTGGGTTCTGGTACCACATGATCGGGCCTTCAGTATCCACCCTGGATCTGCTGGTTAAGACAGTATGTACCCTAGTTAGTACCACTTCAAGTGTTTTGGTCACAGCATTACCTCTAAGTTATAATCCTTTGATTTGCTCTAGAACTCCTCTGAAGAGTTAGTCTGGACTCGCCGAGGGACCCAGAATCCAGAGTGGATTCACGCACAAGTTACCATCAGCGTGAACAATAAAAAACAGGTAACTATAAGCACAACAAGATTTATGTTTGCATCTTTTAAAAATAAACTTGGACAAACAGTTCGGTGGTAGCACTTCATAAACATAACTTTGGCATTTCTGCACTGCAGTTTCTTGTTACTTATTGGCTGATGTATCTATAATTATAAACATATATAAGCTGTTAACTACTATTAATCAGTTTATCTGCATTTTGTTTACATAATTTCGTTCATTATGATCCCAGTTAGTTTAAGCGACACAACACAGAAACAGAAGCAATTTTACAGAAACACAAATATGCACACAAAGAAATAAACAACTTTCTAAAATACTTTCCTTTTAGTTTAACAAAAAATTAAATGCTGTATGTATTCCCCCTTCATCTACAGCTGATGTTCACTGGCCATCGAAACACCGACAGTAAAGGCTTCATTGCCATTGATGACATTACAGTGAGGGAGGGAGCCTGCAGTAATCAGAGTACGTTAACAGAGACCCACCATTGTCTGATGTTCACAGGAAGTAAAAACCAGAGGGATTATTACAAGCTCCTTTTTTAATACCATTTCAGAAGTGTGTGGGTTTGATTCCGGCTTGTGTGGCTTTGAGAACAGTGTCAGTCACAAGGGTAAATGGGTTCGCGAAAGAGGCACAAATTACGAGGTCGATCACACCTATGGAACTGAAAAAGGTGAGTAGAAAACAGTTGAGAACCCCTAATTATTGGAGCAGAGCAATCAAGGTGTCACCGCAGATAAATGAATGTTATAATGTCAGGTGAACCAATTGTAGTAAGTTTTCATGTCTTCATGTCTCTCAAAATGATTTTAATGAAACAATCAGGGAATGGAACATAACTCTTTGAAATTACAGGTTTCTTTGGGAAAACCTTGTGGTTACTGACTTCATAATAAACACACTGCAGCTTTTGATAGACGATTAATATCATAATTAAAGAGGAAAATTTTGAAACAGCTCTGTCTTTTTGCTGTAGGTTTCTTCATGACTGTGATGAAATCAAACTCTACACAGACTGAAGTGGCAGAGCTGCTCACACCTGAGTTAAGCCCTGCAGAGATATGCGTTCGCTTCTGGTGAGTCCCGTTCTGCCATTACACACATGCGCTGTTGTCTGGTGAAGATTTTAATGTTGGTTTATCTGCTGTATTCGTTCAGGTACTGGTTACCTGCTGGGTTTTCTAACGTCCTTTCCGTGCATGTGCTGCGGAGCGTAGGGCTGACTGATGCACTTTGGCAACGATCTGGTGCGCCCTCTTCAGGCTGGGAGGTGGCAGAGGTCCCTGTATCCTCCCCTGCAAAATTCCGTGTAAACCGTGTTGTTGTTTTTGTTTTGTGAGAGTTTTGAGAGTGTTCCCCTTCCTCACATCCTCTACCAATGAGCCTGTCTCTTTCACTGTGCGTCACTAAAATTCATGTAAAGCTTTCTGAAAGAAATGGTTCATGTCCTTCGCCAGGTGGTGTTCAAGGCAGACCATGTGCCAGGCACCAACTCGACAGTGAAATTAGATGATATTTCCATGAGGGATGGGGCCTGCAGTCCTGCAGGCAGCTGTGACTTTGAGTCCGGGCAGTGCACATGGGTCAACATCGCCATAGAAGATGGACATGACTGGGTGTTGGCCAATGGTGGCTTTCAGGGTCCACCGACAGACCACACCACTCAGACCCCACAGGGTATGATCTGGGGTATACCTCAGTATAATACGATAGAAGGTTGCATGAATATGCAACTGGAGTAGAAATCCCAATAGAACCATAGATCCCCATCATATATCACTGAGCACCATTAAACGACAGACAAACCAGCAAAGAGGTCTCTCTATTGTACAAAATCTCAGGAGTAAAATTAGTTACTTTGTTGGTCATTTTAAATTCATAATCACAGCGGGACGAACAGCTGGTTTTCCAGATTTAAAGCCTTAAAGCTGCATTGATCATTACTTTACATTAACAAAAGGTCAAATGACTCTGTAATAGTTGCATTACACATGGTAAGAGGCAGTGTTGTAGTTGAGTCACCAAACTTTGAGTCCAAGTCGAGTCCACTTCTGATCCGAGTCAAGTCCAGTCCAAATATATTATTGTATAATTTTTATGTAATATTGAACTTAACACAGATATTATCTTATGCCAAATTACTATGGTATATTGCATGAAATAAAATAAAAATCTGAGGGCTCAGCAGTTCATGCAGAAGTCCAAGTCAACAGTGCTCAAGTCCTTAAAATTAGGGCTCAAGTCGGACTCGTACTACAAGCCTGGTAAGAGGTCACTCTTGAGGAGCTGACAAACTTACAGAGGATTATTACCCAACTCTGCAGTTCCTCTCAGCTCTGTAGAACATTTTAGCACCTGTCAGCTTATTGTTTTGGTTTAACAGACAACTGTTTCACTGTGTTACTCCTGTTATCAGCCTTGTGTTTCACCAGTTTGTCAAAGGAGCAGAAACATGGCTGCAAATGATAATGTTGCCCATGACTGCTGGATGTGCAAATAAGCAATTTTTTTTTACATTCGCCAGCTTGTAAGGTGACAGTATTACAATATTCAAATAATTTGCTCAACAACTGCCAGTGTTGAAATCGATGATTAATCTGAGTCGCTGTAGCTGCTGTTTAACTAACATAGTCTGATATTTGTTAGCTTCGCTTTTTCCCATTATTTATGCCCTGTTGCTGACATTACCTTCTCGCGTAAACAGCTGAAGATTTCAAAGTCTTTAAACATGATCATCTTTCTTGAACCAACATTGGTCCTGCTACACTGAGAAGCATTCAGAAGTTGTTTCCATTCTTATTCTTGCTTTCAGGTTGGTTCTTGTTGAGCTCATCAGTGCACCAAAACCACAGCAGTCTTGCACAGGTACTGTCAGAGTGGATCCCCATGAAAGACAGCACATCCTGTCTCACCTTATGGTACCTCATGGACAGCAGGTCAGCAAAAGAAAATTGCCACCCACTGTCCTTTTCACACCACACAGTCTGTGACAGTGCAAGGGATGCACTTTATCCTGGTTATCCTGTTCAGTTTCCTCATTGACTTCCTCAGGAAGTGTGCAGAAATGTCATTTAGACGTGAATCACCTGCCCCACTTTGTGCAAGACTCAGAATATTCTGTGGCAGAGTTCATTCAAGATCTGTTCTATGAAAAGGACCAAAAAAATAATTTAACCTATCAAGAACCCCAAAATAGATTCCATGTAGAATATGAGATGCAATTTTTGTGTCAGTATAGCCCAAATTAAACAAGAAAAGGAGTAGTTAATGAATAACTGTCTCAGTGTTTACAACCAAACAATACCTTCCAGGATTTTTCTTTTGCAAAACTGTTGATTAAAGAAACTTGACTTCACAAATCACACAGAAACATGACACGTGTCTGTTGTTTGTCAGTGACTCGGGCACATTGAAAGTGTATGTGCGTTCAGGCCCATCTGAGGAGAATCTGGTGTTCAACAGTACCAGCAGTGGACGCAGCTGGACCAGGTTCTCTCAGAGTGTAGAGAGGAACAAACCTTTCCAGGTAACCCAAAACAGACTCAGTGGTAGAAATAATAATAAGATAATTAATGGATATTTTATCAATATTATTCACTGATTCCCTTGATGATCTCATTCTCAGCTGCTGATCGAAGCAGAGGCCAACAACAAAGGATTCATTGCTATTGATGACATCAGTGTCACACCAGGCCAGTGTCAGGGTACGGATAATGTGTTTTTTTTTTCCATAGTTAGTTATGTATAAGTGTATTTGTTGCAAATTGAATAAATAATTAAAGAAAGTGTTTTATTGTTCTTACAGTGAATGAAACGAGTTTGGGATTTGTGGGTTGTTCATTTGAAAATGGCACATGTGGCTGGGAGGACATCAGTGTTGGTCAGTGTCGGTGGGCAAGAGGAAGAAATGCTTCTGAAAACACTGGACCCTCTGTGGACCACACAGCAGGCACAGAACTGGGTGAGGCCACACACTAACCTATCTTATACCGCCTTTATTTCCAATAGGACAAGTATCTGCTTCTGATTTTCACAGAGCGCACTGACAAAGTAAACCGTCTCAGACTTTACTGATTCAGATCCGTGGCCCTTCTGTGGCACATTTTTACAATACAGACGGCAAAGTCAGAGCAAAGAGATTACTAACATTGTTGATGCTCCAATAGATTCATATTATCATCTGTATACTGTATACAAGTCTGCACTCCTTCCATTCACTGAATACTCAAATTATGCTTCATAGCTACAACCTACCAATGAGGGAAACAACAAGAGAACACTTTTACACATCTTTCAGCCTTTTTTCATGTCATACTTCATAAGATCATAAAAGATGTTTTTGGTGTTATAATGAGAAGTTTGTTTAAAGGGTGAAAGAAGCTGAATATGGAAGCGAGATTTCTCTTGTGTTTCCCCTTTTACGATATTTATGGTACCAACAGGCAGCGTTGGTAGTGTTAGCCACAGTTTCTGCATCTCTGTCCTCCTTGTTTTGTTCAGGCTTGGCTTTCCTTGTTTTTAATGCTTGTGTTAAACATGAAACCTGATGCTACTAGATAAACTGCCATGTCTACAGATATCATGATTTATTTTTTTTTAATTTGGCACCACCATATATCCCTATGTTGCCTAAACCTCTGAAATGGATATCAGAAAAGAGGTGAAGTCTGTGATTCATGTTGTTTCCCCACCAAAAATAATCAGCCTCCCAGAACACAAGAAAAACAACATAAAAGACATCTCATCATATACTGCATTTAGCTCGATTTCAATTAAAGATGAATGAGGTTTATTGTGTTTGCCCTCAACCCTTTCTTCATTATTTCTTCTGCCATGGTTTTTCTTCCAGGTTGGTACATGGCAGTGGAGTCTGTCCGAGGAGAACAAATGAGCCCTGCTGCTTTGCAGAGTCCCACCATGACACAGTCCAGCGCCTCCTGCACTCTACACTTCTACTACAACATGTACGGAGATGGTATGTTTTGCATAATATGTAGGTTTATGTGTGCAGCTGTTAAAACCACATGTTCCTGTGTCTTTAACTTAACTGTACATTGTGACAGACATAGAAGAGCTGAATGTGGTGTTAATGGAGGGCTCCAGGATCACCACACTGTGGTGGCTGTCCGGCAGCCATGACGATTTGTGGCACAGCGGTGAGGTTACGGTTGGTCGAGTACCTCAGGATTTCAACATCCTGTTCAAAGCCTCCAGAACCTTCACTAAGACCGGACACATTGCCATTGATGACATAGATTTCACAAACTGCACCCTGCCTGGTAGGCTACCTGTTCTTTCTGGACACTCCACCATATATGTGTTTTTTCTTTCCATCTGGCCCCTAATTTGAAATTGATTCACATCGATTAAATGTTTTTTTGCTTTGTTTTCGTCTCAGAGTCACAGCCCTTGTGTCCAGAGAATATGTTCACATGCAACAACACTGTGTGTGTGGAGCACAGCCAAGTGTGTGACTTCAGTGACGACTGTGGGGACTGGTCTGATGAGAACAACTGTGGTGGGATGTCACAAATATTGAACTGTTAAACATGTTAGAAATACTGAATGAAGTGGTACAGTAAATTCACAAGTCCCTGCGCACTGTACAGGTGCTCCCTGTGTACCTCCTCCTGTTGTGTACATTGTTTCATAGTTTCCCTTAAAGAGGTTAAGCGTTAAATACATTTTTATTTTTTAGAATTGGGTAAAATTAAAAAAAATTTTTAAATTGACAAGCATTAATAATGAAAAGTGTAAAAACCCTAACCATTCCTTTTAGTATTATTCCTGAATTGATTTGTGTACTTGTCTATTTTTTATAATAATTTCTGTAATTTTTCAAGCAGAAACATCAAATATCAACTGATTCCACCAATGTGAGAATTTGCTGCTTTTGCTCATCTATCATAGGAGCAAATTAAATTTCATTTGGTCGGTCAAACATTTCAAGACTTCACTTTGGGCTCTAGGAAATTTTGATTTATATGCCGCTCAATTAGTGATTGAAATACTCAATAATAAACTGCCCTACACATTGCCAGGTTGATGTTCTTGGTTAGCTGTTCATAACTCCTTCTCTCTCCCTTTTATCTAATAACATTAACAATGCAGAGACACAAGGTGTTGTGGAGCGCTGCAGCTTTGAACAAGGCCTGTGTTCCTGGGTGGAAAGTGATGTGGACACACCCAAAGCCGAGTGGACGCATCACAAAGGCCAGGAGGCCTGGCCCAAACACGGGCCTCCCAGGGATCACACCCAAAACTCTGCTGCAGGTATTAGACTTGGCCTTTAGGCAACTCTTGTGACTCTTGACTTTGAAAAAGCTGATTCACTAGATGGTTGATGTCCATCAATGAAAATCTTTTGTAATCAGTAATACTTCATTTTAATTTCAATTGCACTGTCTAATTTAATTGCACAGGTCACTATGTGATTCCTGGGACTAACCTGACAGAGAAAGGCCAGACGTCAGAGATTCTCTCTAAAACCTTATTACCCAGCTCTAACTGTGTTGTGAGTATACATCGTGAATGTACATGAAGCATTTTTATGAGGGAGAGGACTAAATGTGTGAAGGTTAATGTGGGTGCTTTAAGCTTTGTAGAAGTAATGTCGCAACAAGTTGGCAGCTGTAGGTCCATATGAGAGCAGCATTTTGAGCTAAAAGCTAACATGCCCATAATGACAGTGCTAACATACTGATTATTTGCAGGTAATGTTATCATGTCTCAGCACTTGTGTGTAGCATGTTTTGACACTGCAATTTTCCTTATTTGACAGTACATTAAAAACTTGATTTTGAAAATCTTGCAGTCATACGTTGCAGCATTGTGTTTGAATGTGACTTTTATCATGTCTAACTGCTGATTAACCCTTGTTTTCAAAGCATTTGTTTCTTTGTTTCTGTGTGTTACATCACTGTGATGACTCTTACTGTATCTGTGTAGATGAGATTTTTCTTCTTCAGCTTGGATGACGCCGCAGCCACACTGACAGCCCAGTCCAGGACGCTGCTGTCTGGTACTGGTGACACTGTGTTGTGGCTCAGAGAAAAGTCACAGAGTTACAGCTGGCAGAGAGCAGAGGTCACATTCTCCTCCTCAGACAACAGCAAGGTCAGTGAGGACACACACAGTTAATTAAATGACAGATGTGAGTTCAGTTCCAGTCATTTATGGAAATGTTCCCAAGTTGTTAACTCTGTCACATGAGAACACAAATGTGAAATGTGTTGCTCATTGTGATGAAAACAGAGACAACTATCACCCAACTCTGCAGCTAGAGAGTCTTAGCATCTTCCAGCTCATTGTTTTGTTTTTCCAGGCCAAAACTTTACTGTTTGTTTCACACCAAATTCACACGAATGCAGTTAGTGACTCGCTGGCACACACAGATGAATGTGCTGAGGAGTTAGTAGAGAACAGAAGTGGGAGTGGACTGGTGAACAAAATCACAAATTTGGCCTTTACTTTTCTTTGTCACTCCATTGTTGATGTGTTTAGACTCTGTGGTTTCATATTAAAAGGTAGCAACAAGGTCCAAATGTAAATTTTTCCTCCTCAGATTGTCTTCAGGTACAAGCGAGGTGATGGTCCCAGAGGACTCGTTGCGCTGGACGACATCTCTTTCTCCAGGGAGTGTGAATTTGACCCTGACAACAACGAACTGCCTGACACATCACCCACCTCAGCACCACCTACATCCTCTAACACACCCACGTCTCCAACCACACTCACAACCTTAACAACACCAAGCAACCCCTGTATGGTAAACTACCTGAAATAACAAGCTCATCGCTGCAAAAGCAATGCAATGAGGCATTAAGTCTTCAAGCCCTTTGAAAATGATCCTTTAGCTGCTTTTCTCTTTCTTTGGTGATGTAGGATGATGAGTTTTTCTGTTGGCGGTCATCTGGGAAAGTCTGCATTCAGGCAGCTTCACAGTGTGATTATCATCCAGACTGCCCTCAGGGGGAGGACGAGGACGGCTGTGGTGAGCTGCATCTTGCACTTACTGTATCCATCTGAAACAGGCTGTAGAGACCTGCAGTACGAACGCCTTTGACCGCACGCAGTACGGTCACACCTGCAGTACGAACGCCTTTGACCGCACGCAGTACGGTCACACCTGCAGTACGAACGCCTTTGACCACACTCAGTACGGTCACACCTGCAGTATGAACGCCTTTCAGATCTTGAAATAACAATCTTCCTTGGAGGATTCCTTAGAAGGCTTATGCTGAATCACTAGTTAACCTCAGAATGATGATTAGCCCTGCAACACAGTTTTGCTCACCCCAGTCTAATAGTCACATGAATACTGAGGCCACAATGTAGAATAAAAAATTCTCAAAATGAGTTTGGCTCATCAAATAAACTTCAGGCCTACTACGGAGTTGCTACTCAAAAGAAAAAGAAGAAATACAGTCGTTCCTAATTTTTGCGGTGCAGACTCAATAAAAAAAGGGGGTTCTAGAGCGTATGTTCTTAGAACTATAAAAAGGTTCCTTTGTTCTGCAAACGCCTTAAGTTGCACCAAGCAGAGATCCCCTGCATCTGATAGAGAACTGACAGAGTAGTTGTATCTCTTCAAACATGGAAACTATCCAATTTTGAGTGTTATACTGTATGCAGCATGAGTGTACATAATATCTCTAAAGTCAAAAACAGACACAACGGTTGACAGAACACTTGTTTTACATTTCATTTTGTAAACATGTTGTTACAGTATTGAATAACTGTGGTAAATTTCACACAGAGTTCTTAGACTCGTTTTCTATGCTGATTAAAAGTCTCAAAAAGAAGAGTTTATTTTAACACTTTGTCAGAAAAACACATGACGCACGGCGCGTTATTCACCTCCTGTTCTGCCCAGCTGTATTACTCACACGTTGCTTTATGTCAGGTCTGTGCTCATTCGAGAGTAACCAGTGCCAGTGGACTGATACCGGCGATGGACAGAGCAGGTGGCAGAGACAGAAAGCCAGCAACATCACCAAACCGCCCACCGATCACACTACAGGCACAGGTGACTTTAGTGGCTTTTGACCGGTTGAATAGTTTGACTTTTTTGGACCAAAAGAGAACATGAAGTCTTCATAACATAACATACGCTCTTCCCTCAGTTTAAATCAGCTTGTTTCAGAGTTGACTGTTTTCCATCATTGTCAGGCTACTACATGACAGTGAATTTCAGTCAGGGGTCAGCACAGAGTGAGGCCCGACTCCAGAGTCCCCCACTCCCCCCCTCATCCCCCTACTGCCAGATTCAGTAAGTGAGCTCCATGACATCCATGTCCCTGTTTCTCTCGTCTCTGTAAGATATTTGTTTTGATACAGAGTTGAATATTGAAAGTATGAATTGCTCAACGTGTGCCCCACCTCCTCTGTCTTTCTACCATGCAACTCTCTTCCCAATCCAACACTCTCCCCTTCTTCCTTCCTTCTTTCCTAAACGCAGGTTTCACTTCCACATCAGTGCAGAGAGTGCTGGGTCACTCAGAGTGCTTATGCAGCAAGCTGAGGGGAGTGAAGCAATCCTGTGGTCACGCAGTCACAACACTGTCTCCCACTGGACCCCGGAGTATTTGCCTATAGGCCTGCATCAGCGGCCTTATAAGGTGTACGCTCGAGTAAACTGCTTAACAGTTGAACACTTACATTTTAATCCTAATGAAAAGAACCTGCAGATATGTGACGCATACAACAAGATATGAAAAGGAGTCTAGAAACAGTATGATTGAGCTTGTGGTGATTTGTCCTTCACTCTGTCACCTGGTATATTCACAATGAACAGAGATCTCCTATTTCAGCATACGTTTGAAAGTACTTATATGTACAATATAAACTGTACTGCAATACAGCCTGCCTTCATGAAGGTTTTAATGTTCAGTTTTTTTTCAGACTGTTTCACAGGGGCATTAATTCAATTTTATGATCATTTTGACAGTTTTTCTTATATTTAACACACATCATTTATATCGACGAGGAGAGACTGAACATTCAAAACACCACTCACTGTGGTGAGTGGTGAACTACAGCCTCTAAAATGTCCTTACAGCACCTCTCTAAAACATTTTCACCAAAACTGAACCATATAACTTTCAGGAAGGGTTGTTTCAGTTTCAGTTTTTTGATGGATTTAATCAACGTACAGCATTTTGACAATATCGCTGTCACAGACTAGCTTGGAGCACATGACTTAAAAGGGTGACACGCCATTTTCAAAGGTTAAGCCAAGTAATTTAACAAAGTAAAATAGGTAAAGCAAAGGCGTAACAAAGCAGAAAGGGATTATAAGATGTGAATATGAGTAGTTTCAGTAGTGCATGAGTGTGAGGGAGGTGTGCAGTGATTGGAAATTGCATCTTTTGCACAACACATCCATGTACAGGAAGTTTGAAGTGCAGTAAGAGCAATTCATGTTTCCTTTGCTGCTGAGGACACTAATTCATCAAAAGCGTGGATGTAATCATTTCTTGTCTTAGGTTTGGTTCAGTGGCAGGAATAAAGTGACTCAGATGGACGCTGCTGCTGGAGATTACGTTGTTGCTGTAGATGATATCTCCTTCCTGAACTGTGAAAATTCCTACCAACCGCCAAGTAAAAAGGCTTTTCATATGTGTGAATTTATTGGGAAAGAGTATTTGGGATTTGGGAGATTTGGCTAATTCTGACATTCCCTCTCCCTCCTCAGCTTTGTCTGCGTGTGGCTGTTCTTTTGAAGACGGTCTGTGTGTTTGGATGCTGGGGGCTGAAGATAAGCTGGTCTGGCTCAGCAGGTCTGGTCCCACTGAAACCCCTAACACTGGGCCTGCAGGAGACCACACTACTGGAAAAGGTCACTTTTATTCTAGACTTTAGCTGTCTCCTCAAACATGATACAAGTAACTTAGTCATGGATCACTTTTTTTAATTGAATATGTGTTGTTGCTGCTTTGTAGTAAGCTGCTGTTGAACAGTAGCCACTGTGGCCACACAAGTGACCATTAGTGGTAACTTTGTGCAAGTGGAGAGGAGCCATAAAGACAGAAAACATGTCTCGATAATGTCAATGGCATTTGTATGGGGTCATAGAAAGTGTATTGAGCACTCGTTGTACATTGAACATTTTATTTATTATAAAAGTTATTCAAAAATCGACAATGTGAAATTATCGGCAACATTAGCCAGCCTTTGACAGAACAAAACAGTTACTTAACAAAAATATTCTGTTCTCTGGACTTTATTCTGTGAAACACTTGATAGTTACACCTCTAGATAGTCTTCAAATGCTCATAGATTTCAGCAAACTGTAACAAAGGGTTGCGAGTGCACATTTCTTCATCTTTAGGAGCCAAAAGCCAGAATAGTTTAGAACTACTGTTTTTGCTGTTTAACAGGGAAATACCTCTATATCAAGAGTTCCCCGACAAGTGTAAAGGGAAGTATGGCCCAGCTGAAGTCTCCACTGCTGCCACCTGCTGGTGAAAACGGATACTGTTTCACATTTTGGCACCACATGTTTGGAGCTACTGTGGGTTCCTTGAGGATGCTTCTGCAAACAGCAGATCCCTTGAAGAAAACAATGGTAAAACATGCATGAAATTAGTTTAGGTTGTTGTATGTTGTTTAACCCGGAAAGGAGAAGTCAGAGGTTGGAGAAGGCCACATTTTTTTTGTCAATAAATGTGCTTGAGTCTGTATACATTACTTCCCTTTATTACAGTGTTAGAAAAACGACTTTGAGGTTGGTTGAGAAATATCTTGGACCTTTCCCACTGTGTTTTCTCTCTGTGTTATATACTTTTACCACAGTTGTGAAATGCTGATTGCAAAATGGCATTAATGGCATTGTATACCGAGTGCAAGCTGCACAATTTTGGCGCATGTTGCAAAAACTTTACATCCTCATTGTGACGAGTGAATCAGCCTCCTGTCTTTCCTGTAGGTGTGGCAAAAATCGGGAAATCAAGGGGATGAGTGGCAGTTGGTGCAGATCCATGTGACTTTGCAGATTGTCCACCAAGTCATACTGGAGGCTACAGTGGGAGGGGAGGCAGGAGACATAGCTGTCGATGACATCTCCCTCACAAGTGGACCGTGTCCCGCCTCTGGTAATAAGACTGAAATGAGAGAAAATTGCAGAAAAGGAAATTGGGTATTTAACATCTTTAATGTCTTCAACATTCAACATTGTAGTGCTATGTTGACCATTTTAAAGTGATTCAGTATTTAATAGTTTTCCAAGTAAATAAATGAGCAGAATAAACAGAAATATAGAGAGCTTCTGTCTGTCCCAAGTGAATCATATCCTCTCAGCAACATTTTCCTCCTTTTAAAGAGCAATAAAATGAAAGAAATGTTGTAGATCTACCACAAACCACAAATGAATTCATCGTAGCAGCATGTACTGTCTGTGCAGATGTATTGTTGTGGTATAGAGACCTCTTAGCTGTGAAGAACACATCAACAGTCGTACCTTTGCACTGGCTGGGATTTTCCAGACGCCTGTTAGTTTTCATGAGATTTTATGGGTCCTCAAAGAGAATAGGAAAACAAAGTCAAAAATGTCCGCTCTTTGTTTACTTTCATACTCCACCCTGAGCTTTGAGTTACCATTTTAAAACGTTTCCAATATGTTTACACGCTTTTCATAATGCTTTCTAAAACCTTTTTTTTTTTTAAGATTTGTGTGACTTTGAGGAGGGGAGCTGTAACTGGCAGCAGCAGACCACCGATGACTTCGACTGGATCAGACAGTCGGGCTCCACCCTCAACCCCAACACTGGACCAGTGGGCGACCACACCACCAACACACCTATGGGCCATTACTACTTCCTGTCTTCTTCTTCTACCGACCGCGCCGGACAGACAGCTAAAATGTCTTCACCTCTGTACCCTGCAGGTGAGACGGTCGCCTGTGTCTTCTTCACTGCGTCTCAGAACAAACAAATATTAACCTTAAATCACTGTGTTTGTCACATTATATGATAACATCATGTTGCTGTTGACTGACTCTGATTTGGTTCTGCTCTTGTTTCACCATAACACTGTATGGCAACAAGTAGATTGAGAATAAGATCTTACATTTAAAGTTCAGGAATTTCATTTGAAGACCTCTGATTTAAGACATTTCAATCCAATGTGAGCAACAAGTTGGACTCAGCAGTTTCAAAATCTCACCCATGTTAAGTATCTCCTTTCTCTGCCTTTTAGTTTATTTGAAATACTGTGTATAAATTACATGCTGACTGTCTTCAGTGGTAGAGGAAGTATTCAGATCCTTTACCTAAGAAAGAATACTTCACTCTAACAATACTCTATTACAAGTAAACTCCTGCATTAAAATTGTACTTAAAAAAAAGTCCGTTTTGCCCGATCAAGAATCCAAACCTCAAAATTTTTAGTTTACTGTAATTTAGGACAAGGGAAAGCAGCAAATCCTCACTTTTGAGAAGTGAAGGAAAAGGTTAGTATTTTTACATGAAACGTTAATTATCTGGACGTCCAAGCAGTCTAAAGTCTAGAGTTGTGCTGCTGTCTTGCTGATAATCCCCTTGGTCATGAATTAAATGTGATTCACATTTAATCTGATTCTCTCTCCCCTGTGGCCCTTCAGGCAAAGGAGCTTGTGTGCAGCTGTGGTATCACATGTATGGCAAAGGAATGGGGATTCTGAACGTCTACCAGCAGAGCGAAGACGAGAAGCAAGCTCTGATTTTCTCTCAGACAGGAGACCAGGGCCGGCTGTGGAGGTTCGCTCAGGCTTCACTTCTGCCTCGGGTTCAGCCTTACAGGGTGAGTAAATGATTCACCCAAAACAGCTTGGTCATACTAAGTACTTCTGGGAAACATACGTGAATAGTGGTGGGAGGTAGTTTTTAAGATCTTATGACACTCATCCTTTTGCTTCAGACAGTTTCGTTCCTAAAATGCTACTCTAACTGCAGAGAAAACAAGGATGAGGTAGTAAGCTAGCTGACGAAACTGAGCGAACACAAGAGAGGACACAAAATATATGGTCTATTTTGAAATAAGTCTTATATTCATTTTTTTAAATAAATGTATTAATCAGGTGTGTTCTGATTTATGCTCAAATTTGACAAACTCAGCAGGTACAGACTTGTGAAACCCAGTGGTCATGGGCGCCACCCTTATGGCGGGAACAGAGTGGTCCGTTTTAAACAACACTTCCGTACATTTCACGCGAAAGCTATATTCACTCGTTTCTTTGCAGATTAACTGCCAAAAAGTATGTAAATTAGTTTAAGTTAGTGCCATCTCAACCAGATGTCACATTAAAGTGCTTCTTACATGTTAATGCTTCAACAATTGTGACACAAGTTAGATTTCCATTGTTGTTGTTTTCATTCCAAACTCTTTTCAAGATTTTAAACTATCTGTTAATATTTGCACGGTTTCCACCAATACTTTATGCTTTGTGTTTCAGATCGTGGTGGAAGGTGTGAAGTCCGGCCCCACTCAGGAGGGAGACATGGCTTTTGATGATGTTCAGCTGACAGACGCTCAGTGTCCTCCTCCTGGACATTGTGACTTTGAGACCAACATGTGTAGCTGGAGCAACGTCGGAGAAGTTGACCAGGAGGATTGGCTCC
Source organism: Scatophagus argus (assembly GCF_020382885.2). Taxonomy (NCBI): domain Eukaryota; kingdom Metazoa; phylum Chordata; class Actinopteri; family Scatophagidae; genus Scatophagus; species Scatophagus argus. The sequence goes on along the minus strand of NC_058505.1, from coordinate 7,088,046 downwards.
GTGGGAGAGGAGCTTCCCCAAATCCCAACACTGCACCCAGTGTTGATCACACCACCAACTCAACACATGGTAATAAATTGTATTTTATCATAAGGTGCAGTTAAAACCACCAGCAACTCTGACCGGATTTGTAAATAGTAGCAGGTCAGAAAAGTACATGTTTGTAGCTTTAGTGCAGCATAGCAGGTAGACATATTAGTTTGAAGTGATGTTGACCCCATGAACTTATGACAAAAATCTTGTCTTGTTATTTGTGAGTGATCTTGCCATGTTTCTGCCAGGTTACTATGTGTATGTGGACAGCTCAGTGGGTGAGTGGGGAGAAACGTCCTTCCTGATCAGCGATGTGTTCCAGCCGTCCACTAGAGGTCACTGTCTGACATTCTGGTACCACATGTACGGCAGCCATGTTGGGACTCTCAGAGTTTATGTGAATGACAGGTGACTAACTATTAAAGTCTGAGGAGTAGCGACCTTAAACAACAGCTGAACTCTTACATGATTTGCAGTACTTCAGTTTAAATTTGTGCTGTCCTGTCTCATAGAAAAATGCATACTGGTGGCAACGAAGAAGGGACTCTGAAGTGGACTGAGACAGGAAACAAGGGAGACAAGTGGCAGGAGGCCAGAGTGCCTATTAAACACGAAGAAGCCTTCTGGGTAATAATGTTAGATTTCATCAGATTAAAGCTGCCCATAAAATCTAAATACAGCAGCTATTTATATAGGAGCAAGGGTCAGTGACATAAAACACTTTTTAAAGAATATAGTGATAACCTTTATTAACACACTAATCAATAACAATGATGTGTGCCCATGTGTCTTCTGAGTTTTCTGATTGTCTTTTTTTGTCACAGTTTGTATTTGTGTATCAAAGGGGGATGAATACAGGTGGGGACGTTGCGCTCGATGACATCACAGTCCTCCCTGGCGGCTGCTACTCAGAACCTCCCATTGACCCTCCAGATAATGAAAATGGTAACCCGCAACCCTCCTTAGCCATTTCAACAGAGCATACAATCATTCTTTAGCTGTGCATAGGGTTTTTTTTTATTATTAATTGAAAAGAAATAAAATATAAATTATCCAGAAATGATTAACCTCTGCTTAGATATTTGTGTAAACAACTATTTATATAAAGTATTTGGAACAGATATGGATTTAACTACACTTTATCACTAAGATTGTTGTCTGCATTATTGAAAAAGGTGATCTTTCATTTTTTTCTTTTGTTCAACAAGTCAGTAAAGTACTGGGACACACCTCTTTATTATTGAATTCAGGTGTGGTATGGGGCTGCTTTTCAGAGGTTGGGCTCGGCCCCTTACCTCCAGTGAAGGGAAATGAGCCAGGGCCTTTTTGTCCAACATCAGTGTCAGATCTCACAAATGCTCTGCTGCATGAAGGGGCAAAAATTCCTACAGAAGCACCCCAAAATCTTGTGGAAAACCTTCCCAGAAGAGTGGAAGCTGTTATAGCTGCAAAGCTTTCTGTGTATTTAGAACGAGATGTCATTAAAGTCCCGGTTGTTGCAATGGTCGGGTGTCTCAATACTTTTGTCTATATAGTGTGTGTGTCAGGCTTGGGATACACAGTCAGTATTTAATTGGATAAATTCATTGTTCATTTTAGTCTTTTCATAGGAATCAATGAAAAAAAGAATACCATCAGTCTTCATCAGTGTAAGAGGATGTTAATATTGAAACAATGTAATTAGTTAATTCCTTATACAAATGCTTTAAACTTAAGGTTTTAGCCTTGGTGCAGGTGTGATGCATAGTGTACAAAAATTCAATACACATACAAAAAAATACAAAAATCCATGTTAGAAAGCAGATTATGTCAAATATCGTGCTCTCATTAGGTGTCTCTGTGTCTGCAGACATGTTGTCCATTGGTCTGGCTGTTGGTCTGACTCTGCTGGCTGGAGTCATCATCTCCATCTTCCTCTGTTGGATGAACAGGAAGCGTAGTACAATGTACAATGTTGTTTAAATACATAACTAATCAAAGTAATCTACACAAGGACACGGAAGATGCTGATTTATCTTGTCTGCTCGTGTGTCTTAGGAATCAACAGACAATTTTGAATAACGATGCAGTTGACCAGAATGCTGCATTTGATCTCTTTGACTGCAAAATATATGTAAGTAAGCAGGATTTGGTACCCTAACATCTTGTTTAGTCTTCACAGACTTCAGGGTGATTAAAAAAATATTTATTCCTTTTCTCCTAGGGCACTCAACATGGAACTGAATCTGACCTTTCCTTCTTCAACAACCTATATGATCCGACGCCCCATGTAATCGATGGCCCCATGGCTTCATCTGATACTTAATCCAGATTAAAAGCTACAGTGAAATAAATCAACTATAACCAATGTGTAAATGATGCCTGTGCTTTTGCTGATGTTTGATTTTAAACCTGTTATTTAGAAGATGAATGTATTGTAAGTCTATAGATTCCACCACTGCCAACAGTGTGAGCGGACTAAACCATCTGTACCTTTTTTGGGGGGGTTCATGAGACCTGAGAAGCAGTTCTGTTTTACATACAAGAAATTGTGTGTCAGTCTATTTATTTAACTAACGCTAACAGTTAACTTACTAATGCAAGTAATTTTGAATTCGAAATAGTCAATAAAAATAAACAACTAATTCCAGCATGGCGCCCTTGTAGTTTAAATCCAGTATTCTCCTCAGTACAACGCCCTTGCGACTCTTATTTGTTTTAGTAGTATTTGTTTTTAGTAGCTGTAGGCTACTAAAAACAAATACATCTTAATTCCCCAAACGTTTTTTCCTTTCAGTAAAGCGCCAAGAGACAGACAAACACACCCATACAAACAGAGAAAAGGCAGACATTGCCTTAGGCTTGAAAGGCCGTCTCAGATAGGTGAGGCATGTTGCACTGGCTGCACTGAGTGAGCCAATCGCGTCGCTCGTAACTGAACACATAGAGTGCTCGTGCTCCAGGAAGCGTGAGAGAGGGAACGCTGCTCGGAAAGAACAATGGGAGTGGAAGTTGAGACCATAAAACCTGGAGACGGTAAGGATTTTATCGTTAAAATGAGTCCCTAATAAGTACATATTTCCTTCGTAGAATATATTCCTCTTTAATCGGCGTTTTGCCGTTTTAGGAAGGACTTTTCCGCGGAGAGGAGCGAATGTCACCGTGCACTACGTGGGTAAGACATTTCATTTCAGACCGGTCAAAGGTTCACTTAATCCACCCTATTTATTCTTAAATAGAAATCCTCTTAAAAAACTCTAGTTTAAATACAATTCTAAATAAATTATGTGGTTTCACATGTTGGGAGATAAGAGTAGTATTCGCTTTCATGACGTGAGATAAATGAGAGGATCGATGTCGCTCTTGTCTGTGCGATAAAATGAAACCACACAGCCAGAACATGCTTAGCTTAGCCTAGCCTAGGCTAGCCTACCTTAGCTTAGCTTAGTTTGGCACAGCACAAAGACTGGAAATGGAGGCGAGCAGCTAACCTGGCTAAATCCAGTGTTAACGACATCTGTTTACATTCACCCGTTATGCCGACCAATAAAGACTTTGTATCTCATTGGTCCAAATCGTGCAAAAGTGTGCACATCCGAATTCGTCAAGCTAGCGCTTTCATCTTATTCACAGTGTTTGTGCTAAGATAAATTAAGCCAATCGTTGAATGGTTGTAGCTTCATATTGAACGTATGGATGGTAAGGTGGTATCCCCATGGTACTTCGTTGTGCACACTGGCTAATGTGTTTAAAACTCAGTTACATACTTTGAAGTGCTGCAAAAACACGAAACAGAATTTAGAGAAATTATGTTTTTGAAAAGTGCTAACAAGTTGTTTTTGTTGTTGAACAGGTACGCTGACAAATGGACATAAGTTCGACTCCTCCAGGGACCGGGGAGCTCCCTTCAAGTTCAGACTTGGACAGGGTGAAGTGATTCGTGCTTGGGATGAGGGTGTAGCTCAGGTATGGAGCTTTTTCTTCATGATTTTGTTGCCTTAGTTTGGCATGAGAGGCTTGAAATTTGTTCACATTTGCAAAGTGGGCGCAGGAGTTTAAAGGGTGTAAGCATTTACCAAGCAGGGACAGTCTGATAAATGATTGATATTTAGTGTAGGGACATATAGGATCCAGTAGTTTTTGACCCATGCTAGGATGAAAATATCTTGCCATTTATTATATTGATGGTGGCTTTAAAAAGAAAAAAAAATTCTTGTGAGTCCTCCAGATTTCTGAGGTGCATTACTAAATCACTGGGAACAAGCAGATTAGTCATTAACTATTGAAACCATATTTTTAAATTTGCCCTTCATCTCTTCCACAGATGAGTGTTGGCCAGGTGGCAAGGTTGACCTGCTCACCGGACTATGCGTATGGCGATAGAGGATTCCCACCCGTCATCCCAGGAAATTCCACCCTCATCTTTGAAGTGGAGCTGATCAGTTGCTGAGTGCTTAAGTTGAAGATTCCCTTTCCTCATTCCACCCACGTCTTCGGCACAAATAATGGTTAAATTAAAGGTGCTGTCAGTAGCATTTATAAACATGAATAAATCATTGTAGAAAAATGATGATATCTTGGTATGATTGAGACTAATGACAAATACACAAGAACCATACTAATGCCAGCAGTATTGTTGGTGCTAAGATGACACTCGGATCTGAAAAATTTAAAGAAATAGTGTGGCGTATTGGTGAATATGCTTATGCTTCCACAATTTGTGTTGCCTACATTTTAACATTTGTCTTATAAATATTTGACTTAGGCCTGCGGCTGTTAGAAGGCACATCAGAATTAAATAAGAGCAAATGACATGGGAACGTTAGAAAGACTAGTGTGCTGTTTTTGTCATCTGTGCCACAAAGCACTTATGAATTGCCACCAAATTTGAATCAGTGGCACTAAATCTGGGGTTGACTTATAATTTGTTCTTAAAAATAGTGTGGTAAAGATTATCAATGTCCTAAATGCACATGAAACACCTTTAAATGAAGAACTTATTTGTGTTCTATAACCTAAATGTATCCCTTCATTTGATGCATTGAGTTGAAAGCTTGAAACTTTGACATGATGTAAGGAAACTCTCCATATGTTTGCAAACAGTGGCTTATGTTTTAATTTCCCACCACTCCTTGTGTTGCCGGGGACAGATTTTTTTTGTCCCATCCCTTTTCATTTACTCTTGGGTCTTTGTATTGTAGTTAAAGGCCTCAAGTGCCCTTGTTTTCTGGCATAATGTTTTCTTTGTTGTGCCATCCTTTAGGAATTGTCTTACCTGTGGGTATTGCATTCTTACATTAAAAGAAGTATACAATGTTCATGCTTCATTCATTGATGATTTAGACTTGTGTCAGAGCAATTGTGATTGCAGCTAAACATGTCATGACATTTGTTTAGAGTCAGTCCTTGAACAAATCTCTAAATACAAATCCTTTGTATTCTGATATTTATCTATCTTTAGAATAGACTTTATTAATTCCAGGCACTACTACAGCTTTTAGGTCTTTGGTATTATGTGATCCTGGCAGACTCGTGTTTGCTTGAGGGATTAACCTCTTTAGGTTTTTGTTGAGTTTTGACACAATGTTGTCAAACTGGATTTTTCTCTGTGGGCTAGGGTTTAGTTTGCAATCATCTGCATAAGTTAAATAATAAAGCAGATTTTTTTTCTTCAGGTAAAAAGTTATGCATCTGAAATTTTACTCAAGTGCCCAGAAGTAAAAACGCTCAATGTGGAAAATTGGCCCATGTTTCTGTTACACTATTGTATAACTATGAATGACATCAGTATAATATCAGTGGATTGTTATTACTCACACACTAGTGTGTAAGCAGCATTTTGCTATCGTAGCCATGTTGGAGCCATTTCATATAAAGCTGAAATTAATGATTCTTTTTATGTAGTCATCTCCTAATTATTTTCTCAATTTATTAAATATATAAGCATTCTCAATGTACAGATCTTACTTACTGTAATCATGCTAAATTTTTACAATTGACCAGCTTCATCTCTCTGTCCTGCACTTCAGGAGTTTAAAATGTCTAATTTCATTTTTTGCACTGTATGGGTTATTGTGATTGTGGCCACCTAGTGGGAAAAATTAATATTACATCAGGGACATAAACTGCTGCCTTCACTTGCTCCTGGTAATCTTCATTTACGACAGCATATTCAGAGTTTAAGGTGTGACATACAGTCTAAAGATCATACTAGTCTTTGGGCCACTCCTGTTTCACTGTATTTCTATCCATTTTTAGGTTTGGAGCTTGATGGGAAAGACGAGCATCAAAGGTGTCAGTTTTAGCTCTCTGTTTATCATGAAGGGAATTTCTTTGCATTTTCTAAAGTTTCACTAACTTTCACTAACAATCAGCAATCCAAAACGAAAAATCTGTTGCTGTCTTATACAAAGTAGTTATACGGAATTTAGTTCCACTTCAACTGATGTGAGATCATGAGAACTTCTGCTATTAATACTTGCACTTCATTTCTCTGATCATGCTTAACTTTTACTCTTGTAACATGTTTAATGCAGGACATTTATTTATAACGTAGTATTTTTATAGTGTGAAATAATCTGAATACTGAATACTTTGGGCTCGTAATGTTGACAATTACGACGGCACTTGAACGCAGCGTTTCCACGGGTACAGCCTCTCATCACCAACAGCGTTTAATTATGAGCAGAGTAAAACAGGATGGTGGCGGATGGTGTGTGCACAATCTAGAAGTTTAACACCGAAATCAACATGACGAAAAGCTTCGAGTCGGGTCACGTACACAGTAAAGTCCGCGTCGTTGTTTTTGTACTTAGACCCGTCGGTACATTTTGTGTTAACTTTGATTAGTACGAACAGTGAAGTCAAGTTGCGCTAATTCACGAGTTTCGTTCGTGGCGCTTTGAAGATGCGCTACGAGCTGAGAGGAAGGATGACAACGACCCTGACCAAGACTGCTAACCTCATCACAGGACTATTCATTGTTTTCCAGATTCAGATGAGCTTCACGAAGCTGAAATCAGCTTCTGGTAAGTCGTCAAAAGTATCTTAAATCCGCAAAATGAACGCAGCGCGGCTCAGTCGTTTGTAAGGTTAATATAAGGAATAGGAGGTTTGCACAGAGCTGTTGAAGCTAGCTGTATACTATATATACTGTAAGTTGTAGCTTTAAGAAAATATTATTGATACCTAATATTGTATTTTATGTCTTAAAGCTATTTAATATCTTCGTGTTTTTAGTTAATGAACTAGCTAAGCTAACTACAACAGCGTTAACTTTGTCTCCTTTGCTTTTGTTACTGCGTCATTTTAATTCGTGTAGGACTTCAGTGTAAAACTTTTGAGGGAATTTAGACCGTAGTGGGACACTCTTAAATCTCACATGCCGTGGAAATTAAATAATACATTTTAGCAATCTGTTATTGTTTAAGTCATATTCAGTTTTATTTATGTTTTGCGCTTCCACTTTCAACCACCAGGTGGAGAATTTTTATTTTGAGGTAATTGAAGGTGTAATCAGGTTCAGGTGAGTTGCAGAAGAAGCCGTTTTTGACGGTATTTGTGGTTTTCTGCTTTGTTTTGGGGTTTTGTTCGCACAATTTCGAATTTCGGCTAATTTTGAAACAACGGTACAACAGCATTTGGCTTTTTAAAAATCTAACTTTCTCTGGTTTACAGACTGGACACTTTATAAGAAAACCTTACATAAAAGCAGCCCCTCCACTGCAGTCACTACTCTTTGTCATCAATAAAACTGCTGTGTCTTCTTGACATCTTCACCACTGACTACAGATTATATAGCATCAGTACTCTGTCCACATCGCACCTACACACAGGTGGAGGGTTGTCAGGCCCCTGCAGCCACAGGGCCAACATGTGACAGAAGTATGGACACAACACCCACTGCTTCCCAGCCTCACATGCCTGGTCCTGGACCTGCTGGTGTGAGGAATGTGAAGCATGCTTTCACCCTCTGCTGTGAAGAGAAAAATTCGGCTGCCCTGTTGTCACTGGAAGAGCAGAATGACGCGGTGACCGCATGGCGCAAGCTGTGGATTTGTTTATGTCCTCTTGCATGTGCAGGAGATGCTGCAGTTTGTTTACCGATGAGATGTTCAGGGGACACTCTGTCGATTTCCCCTTGAATAGCTTTATGCATGGCACAGTTTTTCAAGCTCCTCTTTGAAGGTATATGATTTTTAGTGAGTGAAATATTCAAACTCAAGAGTCCATGTTTTTCTGCGTGTGTTTCAGTCCAATGGGAATGTCCTGTTTTTATGTCTGTATTTTATGTCAGTACTTAGCGATTTACAGTCATAAACTGTTAATGTTGCCAAATAATCTTGTTTTATGTCTTAATTCCTTTAATTTTTACTAAGAGTGGTCTAAAATGCGCATCTTTGGGAGTGATTTGACTGATTTTGAGTTGTGATTTAAACAGCAACAGCTTCTCTTCCTCTCTCTGATTCCTCAGGAGTCCACCATGCTGACACACAGGAGTTGTCTCCTACAGGGAGAAGGTCGTACGTAGTTTCAGGGAACAGTAAGTCCAGAGAGAGGGGCTGGTGGGCATCGAGGCCCAGGTCTGAGACCCCTGGCTGGGCTGCAGATAAGACGGGCCACTACAGAAACCAGCACCAACCAGAAGAGTCAGATCCAGACCTGCTAATGGAGGAGGGACACGACAATTCTACACAGATTGTGGTAGATTTATTTACAACTAAAGAGAGGCATTCGCTTGATGTATGCATGCATTTTATCACATTTTTTGTACCTCTCTGCTCTAAAAATCTGTATATAGTTGAGCCTTTGCAAGAGTAAATGTTTAAACTAAAATAAAATGTACGGATGTTTTGGAAAATGAATATATTAATGATGCATTTCAATCCTTGCATTTCTGGACAGAACATTGATCACGCCTACTACACATCAAAAATCTACACTTCTGGAGACGCAGCCAGAAAAGAGCTGTGGGTGAATATTGATGAGATGGAAGAGGGTGAGTGTAAGGTCTGTGGCTTCCTGTCCAGCACCCACAGACAAGCTGAGGTATGATATCAGTCTGTGAGTAAAAGGGACAATCAGTGTTTGATGCAAATTAAATTTCCTCTGTAGAAGAATCACTTGTACGTTTGTACATTTATTTAGACGTTCATGAATGACCATAGCTTTCAAAATGCTGATATCCAAATTATTTAGACTTTGACCTTTTTTTTACCTTCTGTATACAACAGAGTGAAATGCACCACATTAGAACATAAATGTGACTTAAAGTTAACTGTCCCTTAGTTGCAGTTAAGTTTACTATAAGATATTTTACATGATTAAAAAAATCTCTAAAAACCATCTTTAATATACAGCTGATGTTGTACTCTGGCATTTCACTTCCAGAGAGTGAATCTTTCCTTCGACTTCCCTTTCTATGGTCATATACTAAAAGAAGTCACAGTGGCAACTGGGGGTAAGTCTGGAACGGCACACATGATGTCTTTTCTCTAGAAGTTGTGAGCTCAGTTTGTCATGAGGCCTCAGTCTGAATCCGGATGTCTTACTGTGTTAGAACTACATTGTATGAATTTAAAGCGACATTTTATGATTTTTCTCTTCATACTACAGCAGCACATTTCATACTTTCATGTGACAGTAGGCTGCAGTTTAAGTGGGTAAAGCAGTTTGAATATATTTAGAATAGCTTCAAGAGACTACAACCTGCATCACAGGTTTCCTTTAACGTTTTCTGTGATTTTTACTGATCCAGATTAATATTGTAATTTTGATCAGTCTGGGTCTGCTTCTGTGCAGTCTTTCTTCATTTTGTTTGAGATCGGTTTTCAAAATTTAAGAAGGAAACTAACCTGCAAGCATTAGCACCACATTAAAGATGTGAAGCTGTGTGTGTGTGGGGGGGGGGGGGGGAGCGTAGGAGGGCAGGATGACTCCTTTGTGCCACAGCTGGTCCACAATTCAAATAATTTACTGCACGTTGCATACAAATGGCTCGTTTCTTCCTCTCACAGGTTTCATTTACACCGGAGATGTAACCCACCGAATGCTCACAGCCACTCAGTACATCGCCCCTCTGATGGCCAACTTCGATCCAAGTCTGTCCCAAAACTCTACTGTGTTTTACTTTGATAATGGTAAGAGAGAGAGGCAGAGAGGGGGGCATCTGCCAAGTGTGGCTTTTTGTTTGTGGGCCTGTGGAATATTTATACTAAATACATCTGTTTTTAGGCACTGCATTGGTGGTTCAGTGGAACCGGATTCACCTACAGGACAACATCGGTCTAGGACCTTTCACCTTCCAAGCCGTTGTGCACAGCGACGGGCGCATCGTCTTTGCATACAAAGAGGTGACATTTCTTCTTTTCTTGTGTTTTTCTGTTAATCAGAGATTTGGTTTCTTATAAAGCTTTTATTTCACAGGTTCCTGTAGATATCAGCGACATCAGCACCAAGAATCATCCCGTCAAAGTGGGCTTGTCGGACGCTTTTGTGGTGCTTCACGAGATAGAACAGATCCCCAGTGAGTGGGACATTTGGTCCCTGAAACACTTATTGAAGCCTGTAAAATCACTCATTTAAGTTGTTAATCAACACACTGGATCTCATTAGTGATTAACAACATCATGTTCTTTCTGACGCGCTCCAGATGTTCGTCGGAGAACCATTTACGAGTACCACAAGGTCGACATTCTCAAGTCCAAAATCGCCAATTCTACAGCTGTGGAGATGCTGCCTCTCCCAAGCAAGTTAACCCAAATTAAAGTTTACATTTACATTCTGTATATCAGTAACCTACTCTGAACATTTGGCCGCAGGTGCAGATAGCCTGTAAAAATTCACTCGGTTCAAAGCCGTCTCCTCCTCCTCACTCTTCCTGTTTTCTTTGTTCTCAGCATGTCTTCAGTTCTCCAGCTGTGGTCCATGTGTCACTTCTCAGATCGGCTTTAACTGCAGCTGGTGCAGTCGGCTACAAAGGTAAAGTGGAAAGCACTAAGAGGGAGCACATACTGTACCGCGGACAGAGCTGCATATTCCACAAAATCTGTTTAAAAACACAGAAAGAGGTACAGCATGTTTCATCTGCATCTGAACCCAGATCTGTATTAAAATACAAAATTGATAACAATCTTGGTAGTTGGCGGACTTTATATGAAAAATACGTAAAGCCCCGTAAAGGGACTGTCAAGCCTTTCATGCTCGCATTAATTTTAAAGCCAAGACTCCTGAATTAATTTACTTTGTTGCTGTTCAGCCTCCAATATGTGACTTTTATTCGGAAAATACTGTTGATGAGTGCTCATATGATCTGATGTTGATAGAAATTGCACAGTGTTTTCTAGAATGATAGTATTTGGTGTGAAAAATGAAATGGCAGATGATTGATAAGATGATTCAATGGTCTTGTCTGTTTAGATCACGTTATTTAATGTTTCCACAGCAAATGTTTTGCACATTAAAGAATGCTGGTAGATTCACAATTTAGAATAATGTTCACCTTCCCATGTTTATACTGGAAGATAATCGGTTGCTGTGACTGTTCCTCCTGTGTGTAATGACCACAGACAAAGTGACTGAGAAGTGATTTCCATAGAAAGTATGTGGGGGCAAAATCTCCCAGTCAGTAAAATCAAGTGGTTATCTTTCAAGGTTTTTGGTCCTTTTGGCAGCTTTGTTGAATGCATTTTTGCACAGATTGAGGACTTTGCTACCCATCACATACAGTGAAAACGCTTTAAGAAATGATTGCAGCCAGTATGGATGTGCAAATAAATAAATAAACAATCTTGGAAGACTAAAACATTTTCTTTTGTTTCGCCACATGTTGCCTTTCTCAGATGCTCCAGTGGTTTTGATCGGAACCGGCAGGACTGGGTTGACCTCGGCTGCCCGGAGGAGGTTGTCGTTATTTTAATAAATCAATACACTACAGAAAGTTTAACTCAGAACTCGTGTCCGTCTGCACAAAAGAGTTTACTGATGTTTCTTTTTTTTCCAGAGAAGAGATCCCCAGTGTCTCCAAATGACAGACGTCACAAACGCCACATCTCACCTCCTCACACGCACAACCGCTCCCGTTACGCCGACCACCGTGCCGCACAGGACCTCCGGCATGACCTCCACCCCCGTCAGCAAGGCGTCCCCTGTCACCCACCCCTCAACACGCAGCAGCACAAGCAGAAGAATTATATCCACCCCCCAGCCTCCGACCAGCAAACCTACTGAAGGTAAACCGAGAAATGCTTTATGTAGTAAGCAAAACATTTATATTTTAATACCCTGAAACTGCAATAAATATAAATACAATCCTTTCTTTACTTCAGTTTTAGTGTTGGAAATTTGTATCTCGTTTACTGCAGTTAAAGCCTCAAGGCGGGTTGGCTGTCACTAGCATCCCATGAATTAATGCTTGTTGTTGTTTCGTAGAATCCAGTGTGTTGTGTAAAGTCTGACGGTGAGAAGGTCAAGTGGTCAGCTATTTCCCAGGCGTCTGTCAGCTCATAGCCGAGTGTATACAGTGCCATGTTAAATACTGCATAGTTTCCTCAGCTGCTCGAGGATGACTCAGTGTACATGCATCACTCTGGTTGGGTCAGGATATGGGAGGGCTGTTATTTTTTGGCTGTAGTGGCTACTGCTTGTAAACTGAAATGTTGTACTTAAAAAAAAACAAAACAAAACAACAAAAAACCAAAACACTGTTGTCTTTACTGACATTTTACTCAGCAAGATGAAAACGTGCTTTTTTAAAATATATAAAATCCCCAAATTAATCTCACAATGTCTTTTTGGATGAGTAGAACATTCTCAGGTGATCTGACAAATTTAGTTTCAAATGTAAAATGGAAATGGAAATTACATTCTAATTTGTTGTTGTCGTCGTTTTGTAAACCAACTGACTCGTCAGTGCAAATGTCCCCACGCTGTCCCAATTTATGATGCCTGAATGGAAGCAACAGGTTTCATTTGTACTCAACAACACAACAATATTTGATCAACAGAAGTTTTAGAGGTTTAATTAAAAGGATTATAAACAAAAAGTAGAACAACATACTGTATGTCATTTAAAATAGTAAGTCAGGTCATTGTTTTCTTTTTCTAGATGGCACAAAGATGTCTTTGCACATCAGTGAAGCACGTAAGTCATCTTTTTGGAAAACCTTTACGTTTGCATCTGATGTGCCTGGGGCTTCGGTGTGACACCAAATAGTTCAAGATGTGTGAAGATTTTTATGTAATCATCACTGGGTTTAAATTATTCTGAAGTCAAACAACAAAATATCTGCATGTACGTGCTGTTTTTAGCCCATTCATTTGGAGGGTCCCCCGGTTGGATCTGCAGAGGGCGGAGGGGGTAGCGCATGTTGCCGTCTGACTGTAGTAGCACCAACAAGACACAGTGACACACATTTAAAGTGACTGTGAGTGATATCACTGAAAGCCCCATCTTCATGTCTGCACAGCAGATGACAAGGAGACCTCAGGAGACGGCGATGAGCGGCTGCAGATTGGTCTACTGACAGGCATCGTCATGGTGATGGTCGTCATGGCAGCAGCCATCCTGTTGTCTGTCTACATGTACAACCACCCGACCTCCAGCGCCAGCCTCTTCTTCATGGAGGTCAGTGACACACGTCTTTGTCTCTAATCTGCTGGTTTTACATTTTCACACACATTTTGTATATTTGTCCACCATTTCCCCAAAACATGCATTTTTAATTTGGATGTCTCAGCTTCCTGGGTTAAATTAAAGTCAAAATGAAAACACATGAAAATTAATTGCATGTTTGCATCTGATGTGCCACAAACTTCAGTGATGTGCTCTCACGCATTTTCATGTACCGAAATTCGGCACAGACTCATTTAATGTTAATTGTTACTTGGAAGTACTGTTGTAACTTGGTTGGTCCCTTTTGAAAGTACACAGATTGGTACCTAATGCTATAACATTTTCTTCTTTGTGAGTTTTTAATAGTGCCTTAAATCCTAAGTCCGTATTGTTCAAGAGGATTTTCAGGGGGAATAAAGTAATATTTATTCATCTCCAGCAGTGCAGTATATTTAGCAGAGCAGAAGCACACATTTTACACAGACAATACTTAGCACTTCATACTTTTATGTATTTTAAGTACTTCTATGTATATGTTTTCTCAGCATCATATCCAAAACCACTCTATGTCTTTCTGTCCCACTTGTAGCGGCGACCAACCCGCTGGCCAATCATGAAGTTCAGGCGCGGCTCTGGTCACCCCTCTTACGCCGAGGTGGAGGCTCCTGGTCAGGACAAAGACGGCACGGCGGTCATCGACCCCAAACAGTCTTTCGCCATGTCAGACAGGAGAGAGAGTGAACAGAAAGAAGGATTCATAGTTCCTGATCAGAGGGAGCGCTTCCTAGTCTCAGAGAGCTCCTAACCAAAACTACGTATCCCAGAGGTCTCTCGGGATCTTTACGTGAAGAAGGGTTCCCTCTTGGAAGGCAGAGACTTCATTTCCATTCAACTGTTGCTCAAGCTCATTATAAGAATTTGAGCATTCTGGGAGGAAAACACCAAACCTCTATGAGGAAACTGTAACTACAGAGTATTTTCAGCAACAGTTTGGCTTCATGTTTGCTTTAGCTCAGTGAACCACTGGACTGTTGTACTGCGTAACGGGCAAAGGATTAAAAACTCATTTTTAGGTCGCTCAGGTCACTCATTTGTGTTTACCGCAGGCTCCCGAAGGGCGAGAGATGCTGCTGCTGAATGTTAATTTTTGAGACCACTTCTCTCAGAGACGGCTCAGTTGTGATGTGTCGTTCACACACCTTCTTCACAGGCAGGAATGTCATATTTGGGTGTCACTTCCTCATCTCAAAAATACAGACTAAATTCCTCACCGTAACACCCACCTTCATCCGAGGGGCAAACAGGGTGCAGAGTGTTTCCACTGTTGTTTATCTCAGAGCACTTTTTTTTTTCTTTTTTTACAGTGAAGCGAATGTCTGCAACTTTTTGAATTTTTACTTTATTTTCTGAACTTACCAATGAAGGCAGAAAATAAAAATATGTATACTACTACATTACATACATCCATAGCCATGGAAAAATACAGATTTATATTTATTTTAGACATGGCACAGCCTCAGGATTTTTCTGACATGCAATGATTGTGTCTATATTTATGATCTAATGGTAAACAGTGTAAATTGCAGGTTTTAGTAGCTCTATTGCTGATCAGTTTAGTGACTCTAAGTGCCTAAGTGACTAATGATGTTAAAATGAAGTCTAACAATATCATTGTCATTCTTATTAAAACAGGGTTTTCTTTTTGTGCACATGCTGTATTATGTCATAATTTCACTCATAATCTCACTTTTCGGAAATTTAAAAATGTCTAAAAACTGAGGGTTTACCTGCTCCTCTTTATCAGACCGATCAAAACAGATGCATTTTTTTTAACCGTTCGGTCCTCAATAATAAAATAGTTTTATCTACATTTTGCTAAAATGACATGAGAATCAACAGTCGGTGACTGATTAAGCACAGCTACATCAAATACACTTACAGTATTAGAGTCCAGAATCATCTGAGGCGTGTTTTGTTTACAATGTGATTAAGGCAAACGGTATCTGAATGGACCACTTAGGACTGGCCTGTAGGCTGCAGAGTGGCAGGGTCAAGGCACTGCTGTGGTGGAGGTACTGCGGGGGGTCCTGGGTCCAGGATTTAGGTTTCCTTGTCTTCTGAGAGAGACACAAAAAGGAGAGAAGAACTGATTTATAGGTCAGATCCAAAGTCATCTGAGGTGAGTTAGATGTCACTCAAACAGCACTTCTTACGAAATGGCTGGATATTTCATAAATATGTCAGAAAAATACTAAATCATTTTATTTTTGGTTTATTTTGTGGCAGTAATTTGCTTTTACTTGACAAATACTTATCAGTATTTGGTTTGCAATGACTACAAAGTCAAAACAGTGTGAAAAGAAATCATGAGTAGGCCTATACTACATACAAAATAAAACCGGGTTATGAGTATGTAGTAAGTTCATATCAAGTACATTGAATACTGCTGGTTACAACTGCAAAAAGCTTTGAAGTTGCACACAGCAACTGGGGGAGCTGCCCAAAGCTGACAAAAAAAAACAAAAACGGTAAAGTTGGCAGTACATGTGTACAAAAACACTTTGCTATCTACTTCTCTGGTACCAGCTTTGTAAAGTCATATTTTTCTACCTTTAAGTACACTCCGATTGATTCTTGAAGTTGATGTTTGTTTACTTTTTTTTTTTTTTTGCAAAAACAGCATACAATGGTTATGCTTTGTATTTATGTGTTTCTCACCTTTAGCTGGAGGTGCAGGTAATCTCCTTCTCAGCTGTCTGGATGAGTCCAGGGTGACAGGCTGCAAGACACGACACGATGTTTGACATAATGTTCTTGCAGTTACGATAAGATTCATGTTAATGTTTCGAAGCGCAGCACCATAACTGGAATCGTCCTGGTCTTAGCGGCGCGTGACTGCGTGTCCACGTTAAGGCCTGCGCTCTTCAAAGCAGCAATTCTGGCTGAGATGTCACAAATCTAGAAGAGAAGCAACACGAGGAAGTAATACCCTACAAGTCGTACAAGATTCCTTTGACTGCGGTGCCTTCATAAGGCCAATCCGTGGCCTGATTTTAAACACCTGAGCTCTTGGTGAACTCGCCACACGGCTCCCAAACATGTCTAATAACACGCAGCAAAACACTGTTGATTTGCCACATTCAAAATGGGTGCCTATCCGGCTTCATCCCACCTGTAGCTCAGACTGCTGAACTTTGGCAGCTGCAGATGCCACCTGCTCCTCCAGAAAGGTCAGCTCCATATCGGACGTGGAGCTGCAGATGCCCCTGGCGCACTCCTCAAGGTCACTCAGCTCCGCCTCAAGGCTGTACACCGCGCCGGCTGCCACGTACACCTGCAGCGCATCCAGTTCAACACACCAGCAACTTCAAACTCTGGTATTAAATTGAAGATGAGACTAATTATCTGACCTGAACCTAATTTAGACCTTACTTGTTATGGTCTTTTTAAAAGATGAATTTAAAAAAAATTATAATAATGTTCACGCTGTTACATTTTTGGGAGGTAAAAATGGTCTTTAAATACTTAGGAGCTTTTTGTTCTGAGTGACGCTTTGCACAGGAAGTCAGTCAATTAAAGGAGCTTCTGATCTATATGTGGGTTATGAACTCGTGCTGATGGTAATCGCATTCGCATTAAGATTAGAGTATTATCACAAATGCATCCATAATCGGCAATATATTTGTATTTAAGCGTATCTTTAATTGCACTGTCAGTCCTGCACAGTTTCATCCAGCAGTGCCAAAAGTGTAAAAGTGAAATAAAGCTGAACTTACATTCTCCTCCAGTCTGGAGAACTGCTGGTCCAGTTTCTTGGGGTCGGTGTCGGGGGGCAGTGATGTGGCTGGGGGTTGGGGGTGCTCTCCTCCCTCCACCCCTTGCAGCAGCTCCTCAGTGGCGTTCAGCACCTTCAGAACCTCAGTGGTGATGCTGCGCAGAGACACAGCCGAGTATCTCTGCAACACAGACATACAGGCATTTGCATGTTACTGGTAAGTCTGATTTGAGCCTTTACATGAAATCCAAGTCAAAACAATAAATAAATAAAATAAATTTAAAAGGTGTATAACAACCAAAATACACTAACAAAAGTATTACACTGAAAAATGACACAAACAGACTCGTGCATGAAAAACGATGAAAGCAATGACTGAAGAAAAAGCGAGTGAAAAGCCACTGAAAAGCAATCGTCACTACGCTGAACGAGTTCTCACCTGCTCCAGCAGAGTTGATATAAACTCTATTGTTTTGTAAAGCTCCGTGTCACTACCCTACAGCACACAGAGAAAATCACAGCAGTGAAGAACACACAGGACAGACGAGAAAGAAAATCTGGATGCAGCACAGCAGCTGTTAAGCAGTTAGTTACTCTGCAAAGAAGAATAAGTAAGAAGAGTTACTCAGATCAAGTTCACGTCAGCATTAGGTGTAACTTTTACCACAAGCCGTAATTATGGATGACGGGTCATTTTAAAATTAAGTGTAAATCAAAGTCATTGATTGAAAAAACTGCAGCAGACAGCTGTGTAGACTATGAGATACAGCTGAGGAAGCTTAGAGGACCTTGAGTTGAGATGACTCAGTTAAACTATCATTTTCAAAGTCAAAAGAAAGGACTTTGATACTCAAAAGTCATAAAGTAAATTGCCCTAATAGCAGTTGGGTACACAGCAATATCTATCTGGGGTCTGCTAACATCAGCCAACACAATGCACAAGTTAACTCAGAGGTAACGAGCCTGGACATTGTCCTCCTCTCTCAATAAACCCCACATAAAGACAGTGACCAAGGCAGCTTTCTGTCACTACGCCGCAAAAGGTTAACTGCTCTGATCCCACAAAAACGGTGAACAATCTGTTGTAGTTTTACATTATTCACTTTAACGCTGTGATCACATGTGTGACTGAGTGTATGGAGCGTTTGGCAGACAGGATGGACACCCGGACAGCGTTTGCGATGCTAAAGATGATGCTTACGATTTGAATCTCCTCCGGTGACAGTAAACCCTCCTGAAGAGAAGACGTGCTGCTCTGCTCGAGTCTTTCATCTGTCTCTTCACGTCCACTGGCTCCCCCTGCGGCGTCTCCATGCGTCTCCGTCGTTTGCCATTCAGTTGTTCCTCTTCGGTCCTCTTGTTGGTCACCATCCATTTCTATTGGCTCGCGGGCCTGTTTGGTCTCTTTGACTGTTACAGCTGGAGGTTTTTCTTTTTCTAAATCCCTGTTTTCCTGTCCATCTGTGTCTTTTTCCTCCTGTTCATGTTCACTTCTGTCTGTCGCGTCTCCACTCTCTTTTTTACTGTGAATGTCTCCTCCAAGTCGCTCAGTTACATTTTGTCTCGGTCTTTCTCCTACAGCTGATTTTGGCATCAAGTTGTCACCCCGACTTTGAGGCTCTTTTGCACTTTCTGTCTCCTCTGATGCCTTTGCGCTTTGTGCACCAACATCCTTGTCCTCAAATCCACTTTCTCTCCCTATTTTTACCTTTTCATAGGTCTCTGTATCCTCTGGCTCTCCATTTACTTCCACATTTTCTGCAGCTCCGTCCATTAATTTCTCTCCCTGCATGTCCTCTAAAGTCATCATCAACATGCTACTGATTATTCTGTCAAATTCTGCATCCTCCTCATCGCTCTCGGCTGCAGTCTCCCATTTCTCTGGACTCTCTTTACTTTCGCTGATCTTTTCCTCCTCCCGTCTCACTTCTCCCTCCTTTCCGTCTGGCCACTTTGCCTCCGGCTGAGTGTCTTGCTGGACTTTTGTATCATGCAAGACTATTATTTCCTCTGTTCTCTCTGCTTCTGTGGCTTGTCTCTCTTTTTCGTCCTCTTTCAAAACTTCTACTTTATCTACACACACATGCCCTTTCACCATCCTTTCATCCTCAATCTCCTCCACGCAATCATTCTTCTCTGCCTCTGTTTCGTCGTGGTGGACGTCTTTTGTCTGAACATTCTCAGCTGTTACTTGTTCATCACTGCTCTGCTTCCGTCTCTCCTCAATTTCATCCCTCAAATCAAACATTTTCACATCCAAATCTCCGAACGATTCTCTCCTGTCCCGATTCTTTCCCACCGCCTCCTCCCACATACTACCCAGAAGTCCCCCTTCAGTTACAGCCTCATTCTCTGCCGCTCTGAGCTGCTGATCCTCAGTGGAACAAAACTGAGAAGCACTCACTAGACTGGACAAATCCCGCAGTTGTGCGGCCTGAACGGCCTTTTCTGCCTGTCTTGTCCACAGCGTCTCTTCGTCTATTGCCTCCTCCTCCTCCTCTTTAACTATGCCTGCTCTGTCCAACTCATCCTCGGTGGAGGAAAACTGGGTGACGTTGATTTGGTTAGCTAATCTGCACACTTTCACAGCCAGCTCCTCTTTCTTCCCATCCTCCTCCTCCTCCTCCTCCACTCCTGTCGTCTTCTCCTCGTCCACGACGCCCACTCTGTCCAGCTCATCCTCTGTGGAGGAGAACTGGTTCGCCCTGACTTCTTTTTCCAGCTGACAGAGTTTGTAAGCAAGTCCGTCTGTCTTTTCCTCATTCTGCTCTTCGTCCTGCTGCTCATCCTCGTCTCTCTCCCACTTTCCTTCACTCCGGACAACTTTGTCTAACTCATCATCAGCAGACGTGAAGTACATGAGTCTGGACTGTGCGACAAGCTGGTACAATCTGTATTCCATCTCTTCATCTTCTACGTCCTTCTGTTCCTCCTCTTTCTCCTCATCGTCCGTCTTCCCATCATCCAAATCGATCTCCATCCTCCACAGCCTCCCATCTTCTTCATCTCTGCTCTCGCTTCCTCGTCTCTTTTCCTCAATGTGTCCATCACGGCCAGCACCTCTGACTTCATCAACTTCTTCTCCACCGGTGGAGCAGTCAGAAACTCGGCCTGCCAGCTGTTGTAGTTTTGACGTCACCTCCTGCTCTGTCTGATAGGCTCCGTGTCCTGTGATGTCAAATGGTTCAGGGGTCGTGGCTCCAGAGGTCAAAGTGTCAGGGGTCGCAGTGTCAGAAAGGTGGATGTCTGTTTTGCTGTAATCCTGTAAGAAATGAAATAATAATGTAATGTAATGTAATGAAATAATAGTTTTAAATATAAATATGTTTATTTCTGTGGTGAATCAACATTTGAGCATCCTCCTGCCGATGTATTTATCTTTATCTCTCTGTAATTCGGGGGGCATTTCAACCGTACCAAGGTGGATAAGACAAGTTATAGCAGCGAAGAAACGACAAGAAAAGTGCAGACCAGAGAATATTTAAAAAACTGTTTCATTTCATTTATAATCCTTTTTGAACTGTAATGCTATAGAACTGGCTATTCAACTGGTTATATAAAACATACTTGGCTACATAATAATTCTGATTAAATCATTTTCCGCTGTGAATCATTTCAGTAATCAGTCTGCAATTTCATTTCTTTCTTACCAGCACAGAAGAAGCTGCTAACTCTTTCTTACTCTTCCTTTTCTTTCGTGACCTCCTGACTTTTCCCACTTCCTGCTCTGCAGCCTCCCTTTCCTCCTCCGCCTCTCCTGTTCCCTCCAAGTTAAAGTTCACGTCGATGATGCTGGTCCTGCAGGACGATGAAGGTCGTCTGATCTCCGCAGGCACCTTCCGCTTTAAAAGGGCCAGCAGTGGTTTGTTGGGATTCCAGTTCCCTTCAGAGTCTGAAAGCAGATTGTCTCTGCTGCCTCGGCGGCTCGTCAGAGGGGACGGGGTCCTGTTGCAGGTGTCCTGCAGGTTGAAGTTAGAGTCCGTCATCTTCCTGTGTATCTCCTGGAGGGCGGCACCCCAGGAGCTGTCGGGCTCGGGTTTGGTTTCGTTGTCAGAGCCCATGCCTTCATAGGCAGACACCACTGCAGACTCCTTCTCCAAGACACTGTAGACCAGACTCTTCCTTTTGGTCAGCAGGCTGGGACGTGACAGCTGGGCACTCTGCAGGGCAATCCAGTTCCCGTCTGGGCTCTTCAGCACTGAGGACACTCCCCCGTACACAGGCATGGACACACACACACACACACCACATGCCAAACATGCACACCGCGCAAAGCACAGTCACGCATGCGGCAAAATGAACAAACAAAAACAAACACAGTGGAGGAAGGTATTAGCTGACATCGATTATATTAAATAAGCCTGTGTTTAACCGCTCCATTATCATACGTGTAGCTCTTCATTAAAACAGCCAGAGCTGAAGCTATTAGTCAGCTAATTCGTTACACTGACAAGTAAGCAAATAATTAGTTGACTGACAGAGAATTTATCGGCAACTACTTTGATAATCTATTGTAAAAACAGAATTTGCTGCTGATAGTAAGTTGAATATTTTGTATGTGCAAGAATGAAAAGAAAAAAAAACTATGACTGGTGAGTTTAAAAAGTTAAATTAGTCAGTGGCAACATCTTACCAGCATTGTCCAGCCGGTCTACACTCTTCCAGGTCGACATGGCTGAACCGCCTCCGTCCTTCTTTAAGGCCTGAGGAGAGTCTTTTATCAGACCTGGAGGGTCATTGTCCAACAATGAGAAGGCAGAGTGCGACCTCTGAGAAGAGACGAGACAAATACAAAGTGACTGGAAAGCGGAAAGTCAATAAAGTCAGTGGAGCAGTTTAACCAGCAGGGGGCGGCAATCTATCACAACATCCTTTCTTCTCACTGGGAGAAGATAATCAGGTCCTTCACATAAGTTAATATAAAACGCAATGTAAAAACATTCCATTAGAAGTACAAGTGCTTCATTTTCAATCCTAATTCAGTAGAAAAAGTATCATCAGGAAAACCATCTTCTATCTGAACTTTTTCTCTAATCTAAATGTTACTTCCCAGCTCTGTCTCTTCTACACAGTCCCTGTACATTTACTGCTCTGTGCTTAAGTGATTGTGACTGCGCGTGTTCTTCTTTACCCAGAGGCCTGGCTGGTGTTTGAGGGAGCCAGAGGCTTGATCACAGGCAGACTGATGATGATGATGAAGGTCAGTGTTGTGTTCCAGTGTCCAATCCTGGGCATATTCTGCCCTCATCTCAGCCAAAGTCTTCCTCCTCCTAATAATCTAAGAGAAACAGAGTCATCATAAGTACACAATCATCCTATCTTCCTGTCTCAGAGCAAGTAAATGGTTTTGTTTCAACGGCTGCAGGACGTGCAACTTTGAACACATCACCCTATAGGAAAACAGCTGCAGAGATGCGTCTTACTGACTCACATTTGAGTTTTCACACACAGCGAATCGGCCTAACTTACACACCATGAAACATCTGTTGCTGTACAAAGTGTGTGCTTGCAGCTCAGCACAGCAAAATCAATTTTTTTTCTTACTTTTTGCACAATAGTTTGGGCCAGCTCTTCAATAAGCTCTCCTCTGTGCTCCCGCAGATAATGCGCCTCATTCTGCTTCTCCTAGTAAACAAAGACACAAATAAGAAAACTACTGAGCACCACACACACAAATATAAGCTGATTACTGTAAATATGCGCTCTAAATATACATATTTGCTGTACTCGGTTCAAAAGCTTTGGGATACTTTAACAGATTAGTGAGCAGAAAATCTTTTCTAACATACTGTAGTATTTTAGAAAGTAGCTGCAGAACCAGAAATATATTTTGGGATTTAAACTAAAGATAGCCCTGTTGTTTGGAGTACTGAAGTTTTAGTGGCTCTTCGTAATAACCGAGAGTCTCTTTGCGGTGTCTTTATGTCTCTTTATAATAATTTAGCGTCTCTTTGTAGTTGCAGAAGAACTTTGGGTGGTTTGTGTCTCTTTGCAGTCGCTTTGCTTTTCTCCAGGTAGTCATTCTGTGTCTCTTTAGAGATCTTAAATGTGCAGTTCTTCAGCACATCTTTGTGACTGTTTAGCGCCCCATGGTGGTGGTTTAGTGACATTGTAGTTATCTTGTCTCTTCAGTCTCTTCAGCATCTTTAGTCAATCTGAATTACACAATCATACTCCTAATGCCATCCCTTCTTTTAACTGAAAACTGACTTTCAAATAAGACATGTGGAGTGAAAGATTTTTTATTAGACCTGATGGTGCTGTGTGCTGTTGTGTCAACCCGTCTGACTCAAAGAGAGAAAGCAGATAAGTCAACACAACACAACACAGTGTGTTGTGGACAAAAACTCTGACAATAAATGCAAAATGACAGACTATTTTTAAGATGTGAGCAACACAAATAACCTGACTGGCGGTGTTGACCTCAGCCTTGGAAATGGCCTCGTCTATTGCCTCCTCTGCCACCCGCAAGGCCACAGTGAGCGTCTCTGCCATGCTGTGCTCTGAACACAAACACACACAATAATCCACCTGAATGATCCTTCAAATAAACTGAAACAAAGCAAAAACACACAATTCACTCTTTTCCAATTATGCAAAACAGGAGAGAGCAATCACATTTGTTTCCATTTTCAAGCCATGTGTTACTAATCCGTTTTCACTGCATCGTTCGTGCTGCCAAATCACTACAGACAGTGACACGACCACCAGGCCGTTTTTCATTCATGTTTGCAGTCACTTATCTTGTCGGTGCAGTGAACTGGGAGAGTGAGGAGAAGTGAGGGCAGAGCGGGACAGAAGCAGCAACCAAGAGAGCAGAACAGACTAAAAATTTATTCTGTTTATCTTCCCACTGCTTCATCTGCTGTAAAAAAAAGCATTAGATTCATAGCAGCTGGGAACAAATGTGAGTGTATGGATTCGTGAGAGGATTACAACGACCCCACAATAACCTTGAACCAGATAATAAACTACTACTACTAAAACTACAACCATTTTCACTAGAAGCTCCTCACACAGTTAAACTAGATACTCTTCTAATATTCTGTGTTCCAGTACCACTACAAGCACTGTTACTTCTCTTACGACAGTATTAATACTACCACAGTCATTTTCTCTCTCACCACCACAGATTATTATTTCTACTACAGTACCACAAATATGTGTTACAGTATACAGTATATAACACGTAAAACCTGAGCTGGATATTCACGTGTGATACATTTACTCTTAGAAAGACTAAAGACACTTATGTTCTTTCTTCCTGTATTCAGTGTACTATTTATTTTAGATGTTGCACATGTATGTGAAAGTATTTAAAAGCAGTGTTATAACTGAAGTTTTTCTTTTGATTTCTGTGTGGGCTACAGTGTGAACAGTGAGATCATTAGAAAATATGTCTGCACCTTCAGTTTGTCTGTAGAAGGCCGAGTCGCTCCCACAGATGCTGCCCTCATTGCAGATACTCTCCTCGTAGGCGCTGCCCTCTGCGCCCGCACACACACACACACAGATACACACAGGTGTTGAAAAGACACATACAATAGATACACATGGAATTAACCTTTCAATATGTCTTGGTTATCAGATTCAACTCAGAACAGCAAAACATTTGTAAACAGAATTAAGAAAACGGTTGCTGACATATTTGTGCTGTGAACAAGTATAACCGCAAAACATAACGTACAGGCTCTCTGCCTTTAAATTCACAACTTGAACTTCAGAGTGGAAGAAGGAGCAGCTCAGTCATACTGTAGATGGTTTCCCCTTCCGGAGCCCTGAGCTCTTTTCACATCACGTAAACATTCATGCAACAATGCAGCCATTTGTGGTTACATAAGTGCATTAGAGCAGCATCGCACAGAAGGCGACGTGATCTGTGCACAGCAGGCACTGGGTTCAGAGGTACAGCAGAGCACACAGGGTCACTTCCAATCATTTCAAGGGGCACAGAGAGGACTTAAACCAAGTGATGTGAATTGTAGATTATTTTAAAAATGCAGAAAGCGCTACTCTACTCCCTTACATAGCTTAAAACCCTATAGGAAAGTATGGCTTCACTGTTGTGAGATATCCTGTACCTCACGACAAAACCAGGATCTTCTATGCCTTTTGAGCATGGGATGCGTTTCTGTGACCTACCATAGATGTGTGTGCAAACATCTGCGCTGTAACATCTAATAAGTCAGGACACATTTGGCCGCAGCACACGGACATGAAAAAGACTCATGACCAACACAATTGCCTCTAACTCAGCAACTAAAGGTCACAGTGACCGCCAAAGGCACGATGAGGCAGTCGGGAAGGTGAACCAATGATGATATACAAGAGTTTAGGTTTAGACATAGAAATATAATACCAATATGATATTTATTATAAATGGCAGGTAGATAGATAGGTAGATACTTTACTGATCCCGAGGGAAATTCAAGAAATTCAAGGTTAACTGAGATAGAAGCTACAATCATAGCAGTTTAAGAAATAATCCATGATACAGTTTAACATTTGAACTCTAAGTAAGGATCCTGAAGAAAACTGAAACTCTCTTGCACTGCTGAACACATTTTAAAAATACAAACGCAAGCTCGCACAAACCATCACCGGCATGAGAAATATGATGTTACACGTTAAACTCCAAAGAGCAAAACGATGTGCCACAACCTGTACCTGTACCTGTACCTGGGGGGCACTCGCGAGGCAGTCCTCAATGAATGGAGCCAAGTAGTTAATATAATTACTTACACTTACTTCTGGACAAAAACGCACAAATTTTATTTTAGTTTTTGCAAATATAATATTGATTATACATTAGACCTGAAAAGAGAAAAACACTATTAGCCGTTTTTCTTAGAGGGCAGCCGGTTATGCCCATAATGCGCTAGCATTATGCTAATGTATGCTAATTCGTCGGTAAAAGATTTACGGCTAGCAACGTTACGTTGTGGTGGGCTTACTTCAGCTATCATTACATGAACATAACCACAATAATGCTGTTTTGTGTATTATAGTTGTTATGCATTTTCCTAACGATAGCTACAGCAGACGTTTGAACCGTGGTCAAAAGGAAACACAAACCTAGCGCTTGATTGATGTGTGAAACCAACATGGTGACTGCCGTAAACCGGCGCATATGCCGCAAATACTCAATACAGAAAGGTATTTCATCACAAAGAAACCGTGAAAACCTACTCTAAGGTTCTACCGCTTAAACCGAAAACATAAAGAAAAGTGGCAAGAAAAAAAATAATTACATCATAAAACATTTACAATTTGGGTCTACAGCTCCATAAGCTCCCATTCACGCTAATGCTGTCATTGTGACCATGTTAACAGGTTGACGTTAGCATTTAGCACAAAGCTGTGAAGTCTTGTTTTTCTCCGTCTCACTGTGTTCTTGATTGTTATTTTGTTTATAAAATTAATAAAAGATTAAAAAAAAAGAAAGCTTCAGCCTGCTCATTAGAGGAGATGATGTGTTGCAGGGTTCTGGCAGGGAAATGTTTCACAAGATGATGCCGATACACACACTAAGTTCACAAATATCAACTATTATTTCTGATCCCATTCATGGAGCTTATATTGTTCTTATACAAAGTGAGAATTAGCAAAAGGGGCTTTTCATGAGTCAGACTATGCCGATCAGTTTTGGAAGCTGAATAAACGCCGATTTCCAGCACCGGTCAGTCATAAACAAATTTGCATGATTTGCATGACTCAGTGTATGTGCATGAATGGAAAACAGAGCTAGTTAGACCAGAAATAAGAACTGTGGACTGGTGGCCTGATGGAGGCCAGCTCACATCATTGTCCTCCCACACGGATCACATCTTTGCATCATCTGTAGGCAGCAAACTCTCCCCCACAAAACACTCACAATTCTCTGAAATCCCTTGTCTGTTCAATCAGATCAGAGAATCTGAACTAATGGCCCGGAGATGCACTCCTCCACTGTGTCCCTGACTAGACAAACATGCTGGACCACATGCTATTGGGTGAACGGCCTTATTCAAAATCACTGTATAGTAGTACCACTACATTTTCAGCATGACTGGCTCAAGCAAAGCTCTGCTAACCCTGCCTGTAGTTGTGATACACACTGTGTCAGCCGGCTTAAAGACACACACAAAAATGACACACAAACGACTGAAACAGCTTTCTAAATATAGACTGTGCTTTGTGACGTCAATTTACGAGATGACAGAATCGTAAACTGTGCAAAACGACTGACTAAGAAGATGATCTTAAAATCTAATGGATGCTTTCCTGAATTGGTTTGAACTAAAAACAAGTACATCTGTAAGGATTATTTTTGTTAAACAGTCATACACACATATAATAATTGACACATATAATTGATATATTAAATGAGGATAAAAGGTGATTAAGGGAGAGTTCCTCAAGTCAAACCCCACGTTTTGTGCTTTGTCAACTGATATTTAGGATTTTAATTTCTATACTTTGCACACATTCTTTATTATTTTTAATCTTTGGCATATTCCTTAACATATATTTTATATATTTTTCATATTCTTTGCTAAACACATCTTTATTTTATAGCACTTGATATCTTTCTCTTTCTCTTAATCTGACAAATTCCTTGCATGAAAACCAACGTGGCAATAAACCTGATTCAGATCTGCCTCAGCTGATGTTTTGAGCATTCGTGGGGCAGCACAACAAGCTGTAAACACAAAACTGTCTTATTACCACTTTACAAAGTTGACCTGGTTTAGGTGTTAGCTAGCAGCCTGTTTACACATCCAGCAAACATGGAGCATAATCATTATCATTCTTTTGGAGTTTCTGGCCCTCAGTATATGTAAGTGTAATAGTCACTCTCCTTTTGACCTTTTATTTGTCTCCACCAACTAAACTATGAGAGCAGAGTGAGTGAACCAAAGCAGTTAAACCAACACAGTGAGCTGAAAGACAGTAAAATGCCCCACACACAGCTTCACAAGAGAGTGCAGCACTAATTTTCTGTGGGTTCGCTATTACGAGTGTCACCTTTCATTTTGCACACAGCCATCTGAGCCACCGTTCTTGTAAAAATTAGTGAATGAGTTAGTGCAGCTTTAAAAATCACACATTAAATTTTGACAGGTTCTGTAGTCCCAGATTCTCTGAAATAAAGAAGGAAATATCCTGTATAGCAAAGTAGAGTTTAAAGTCAAATTTAAGTTAAACAAAAATGTTGCGCTGACATTGGTGATGTTTTCATGACACGTGTATGTGCTGTGGAATAAAACCAAAAGCAACAGCACCGAATCCTTTACTCCCTACCAAATTCTTATATAGAAGAAACAAACAATTTCTGGAAGCAGCAACAGTAATCTGCCGAAAGCCAAGCAAGAACTCAGTCCTGCTCCTCTCACGATCACAGATGCACCTAAAACTCGTATACAGAACCCTTTGAGATGTCATGAGAGTCGCATACGACAAGTGAGGAACTCACAGGTAGTTAACCCTTAATGTCTGCAAAAATTTTCACATCACCAAAGTTAAAAGAAACAGGTTTTAGCCACAACTCTAGTGAAACTCAGAAGTTTACCAGTTAGCTCTGAAAGCGCCCCGTGCTCCACCAGGTGCTTCCTGTAAAGAGTCTTCAGCACTTTGGCGCTGCCAAACCTCTTGAAGCGCTTCTTCACGTTAGCATAGAACCATTCCAGTGACTGTGTCTTCAGTAACCTGAGAAGGAATTATAAACATACAAACTGCAGGTTACAAATGTAATCACTATGTGTATCTTGTCCACATTTGCAGTTAATCTTCATACCAGTAAAGTGCTGTGTTGGATGTGGATATAAATTTATCATTCATGCTTATTTTAGATATTTTAGATTAGTTTCATCCCAAACTGGATTTTGTCTCCACTCTTTTATTGATTTTTTTTAACTGGATATTTTGTACACTCCTTTGTAGTGTGTGTCAGCTGTATATTAGGAGCCTCTGGGAACACAGACAGGTATATGCAATCAAGTTAATCCTAGTTTAAGTTTGAGTATTTCTCTTCAAGCTTCATGGACTGAAAGTTGAGCTGTTCCGTGTACACATGCTGAAGGCACAGATGAACACATCCAGCTGCAGGCAGCTGTGCAGCTTCACCTTTACTCTGCAGCTAAACACGGGCTGAAGCTGCTCTGTGAAGCATGTAGACGGGACCCTCAGCTGGCCTCAGGAGCTGATGCTGGAAATGGCTGTGACTGTATGTGCATACATTATGTACAAATTCAACCATCTTGCACTCTAATCTTATCTGAAATCTTATGGAAAATACAGGAAAACAGTAAAGTGACCACAGTCAACACAGTATGTCACAGCTTAACAAAGCTGGGCAGTCATACAGTGATTAACAAGCAACAAATGTAATCACTGTATTCAATTTATTTTCTCAATCACTGTCTTACTATGGGAGAAAGAATTTCAATCAAATCATGTTGGAACAGTTTACAAGGTTTCTGTATTTGCGTTTTTGTTTTGTGTTCACCTCACCGGTTTGAAGTAGGTGGGGCTCAGCTGGAGGAAGACGGTGTCACATACTTCCATTCACCAATCAGGATTTAGCAGTTTTGTGTGTTTCCTAAGCTTTAACTTTGATCGTCGCTTATTTAGTCGCAAACATTTAATGTTTTAGAGACACGCTTTGAAACTTGATGAAGGTGAAAAGATGTGGCAAAATTGAGATTTCAAGTGCCCAGAACCGTACAGTTATCAGAGTAATTTAAAAAGTAAATTAAAGTGTTTACAGCCGAACAGCCATTTACGTCTCACCTCCAAGTTTCAACATTTACGATTAAAATGAAGCAGGATATAACTCAATGTTAAGGAATGACAGCTGTAGGATATTGCACAGATACTCATGTCAGCATGTTTAATGAGTCACCATCTGTTCACTGTGCAGCCGAGTTGCAGTATGAGCAAGTGTGCGTACAGTACATGTGTTGACAGGAAGTAGAAGTGACACAGAGAGTCCATCTTTAGGTAACTCCGACAATCTGTGGTGTCTCCTCATACAGACAGTTGGAGAAAACTGCCAGCTCTAGTGGTCTCACTTCCGTATTTCTAAAAAAGATCCACCTATTATGGAGTTTCCTCCAAGAGATTATTTGACTGATTGTTTGCTTTTAAGTACTAAATCATCAATTTTGGGTTATGATACTGAATCACAGAAATCTGAACTTAAACACGACAAGGTCTCATATCTCATCCATAATACTGCTTAACTGCTTCTGTCACTCAAATAGCACATCTACAATTACTGATGACAGCCGTGCTTTTACTGTTCGGAACGGCTAGAGACACTTTATTATACATTAGCATTAGCCCCACATTAGATACATTAGCCCTATCTTAAGAAGCAGAGAGAATAAAACTAATTTTAACCATTAAAAGATCAAATTTTCCAAGGACAAAAACATTCTTAATAACATAAAATGTTCTGACATGATCATACACAAGTAAACCAGACATTTTCTGAACACTACTACAGCACTATCTGAAATCTGAGCCTCTGAGTGGTGCATTAATGGCTTTCTGTAACAGAGTCTGCATGAGAAAACCATTTATAATAAAAGAAACAGAGAAAACTGCCTTTCTACATACATTTTCTGCTGCTTTACATCCTCCAACACCACAACCTGGTGCGTCTCTTTGTCCCCGCCACGCTACGATAGGCTGAGTACAAATATTTCATACAGTGGCAGACTTCACCCCAGCGCTGTATCTTAGTGAATTATGTTGTGTGTGATAAGTACTAAATCCATCTCTCCAGCAGCACAGTTAAGACCTTAATAACTTTTGACGTCACTGTCAGCCTCTCATCCTTAACTTAGCCTCATGTACTACACACACACACACACACACACATGCCATTTAAACCGCCGCACTACCACCACCACCACCACCACCAACCTTACCTGCTCTTCTGGCAGGCGGAGCAGAGCCAGGCTTTGTCCCGCTTGTTGTAGACCCGACAGGCCTTGCAGACGTTGTAGCGGCAGTCGTGGCATTGGCGCTTGGGGTTGAGCAGGAAGGTGAAGGGCGAGCAGCAGCGGATGCAGCAGCGCCGGTTGAAGCAACTCTGCCGTGACAGCAGGAGGCAGCGACTGCCCTCCTCGTCCAGCTCCTGCTTCAGTTCACTGTCAGGAGGAGGAGGAAGAGGAGGAGGAGGAGGAGGGATGGTTAAAGGGAGGAAGATAGAGAGACAGGAATGTACATGTGAGAAAGAGGGGAAACGGCAGAACATTCATTTCCAGGTACATGTGTGAGTGGGAAGAGAAAGGGAAGATAGAGTTTCTCTCTGCGGATAAAACAACAGTCATGAGTCAAATGGGATGATAATTGCAATGAGGACGTGGAGTGCACCTAAACACACAGCCAGTCGCACTGATCCTCTGCTTTAATGAAAATGGAGCAGGAATTAAAGTGATTCCACAAAGTCGGTCATTTCATCATTTTCTAAACATCATTTAAAAGGTGAATGACGACTGAGAAAAGCAGCAATATCTCCTTCAATGTACATTATTAATTCCACAGTTGGCTTCTGATATTTATCAAATGGTGAAATTCTCCTTGGCAAATGTCTGATTGAATATTTAAGCAGAGCATTTATCATTGCACATTCATTTAAACGCTGCCTGATGTGCCGGTTGTAAAGGTTAATAGATGAGACTAAGATGAATAATACATCAGGGTGTTTCCTCGACAGCAGCAGCAGCAGCAGCAGCAGCAGCAGCTTTTCTCTCTCCACACGGCTTCTGATGCATCCCAAACATTTAGTCTTGCTTGTGAAAACAGCTTCACCAAAATATCCAGTAAGTAGTTGGTCTGGAGATTCTGGCGCACATCTGCATCCATCTCATCAACACTTGTAGTTTGTTAGCCAACACGCTGATATGATCATTTAAATTAGTGAACATACTGAAGATGTGATTGATGTTTCAGAGGTCTGGAGCCAAGTTAGAGAAGTCCCTAAAGCAGTTCTGCAAATCTCCATCTGCTGACGAAGACGGCGCCATGTGATCGAAAGCTCCACGAATGTTACCTGTGGTGGGAACGTTTGCCCATCTGCTGTTTCTGAGGCCAACAATGAACTTTCAACCTCACATTTATCTCTGTGATCTACGCTAAATTCAACAGAAGACCAATGCTGAAACATTGCGAACATGAAGGTTTGTTGTATCCTGAAAATGAGTCAAGCAGCCTGTGAACCAAACCTGCTGTTCTCACTGCAGATCTCATGCACTCACGTGTTAAATGCAAGATTTTAGCATTGCTGGGCACAAGCTGCTAGCTTGTAATCCGTGTGCTATGAAATACTATCGAGAAACGCTGAAGCAGAAGCTTTCTGACGACGGAATAAGAAACAGTAGAAAAACAAGATAAATGGAGAGACACAAATTGGTGCAAGTGGCGCCAAAAGGAAATCCATTACTTTTCACATCAGAACTGCAGGGGCATCGGCCATGAGTGAATCATTTATAGGTGATTACTGCTGGAGACTGATGGAGCCTGACAACACGAGGGCAGAGGCAGGATGAACAGCAGAGAGTGAACTGTTGTGTGGTTTATGAAAATACCTCAAAGTGGCTTTAACGCACATCCCATGAAGCTGGAGAATGAACTGAAGAATGACACAATAACTAAATAACACACTGGGGGCTAATGATAATCATTTTCATTGATTAATCTGCTGATTGTTAAAAAAAACTAAACCCAAAGATCCAAAAGAAGAAAGAAATCAGCATTTGAGAGGCTTGAACCTGTGAGTTTTGGGCCTTTTTCCCCACTGTTGATGGATCATCAAAATTGTCGCCTATTAAATTTGACTGCCTGATTAAAAATCAATCATTTGAGCGTCACGTGACTCAGAAGTCCTTTCTGTCACATTTCTTGAGCATGAATGCAGGCAGTCGTCACAGCACTAACCTTCAGGCTGCATTTTCTGTAACTCCAAACTATAAAAATTTAAGAGTGTCCCTCAGATGCCCGTCTGACAGCAGCACAGTCCATTAGTGAAGCTCACTGGATGGTATAAATAACTCTGAGGCACACACACACACACACACACACACACACACAGTGAGAAATATCCCTGCACACAAGAGTATCCCACATAAACACACCTCTGACTCAGTGGGACAGAACTGCAGCTAAGGAGCTAACAGTGGACGACACCACAGTCAGTTATTATGTGAATATTTATGAGATATGAATCATGTGGTGCAGATACTGTACACAGTATGCATGTGTACTGTGTACAGTATCTGTGCTGCAGCTTCATCTACGCACACACAGTCCCGTCTAAAGGGGCTTCGTGGCTTCAGGCGCAAAAACACGAGAAACAAGCAGAGGCTCAAGTTGTGTCAGCTGCAATAATCCTCACAAAAAAAATCTGTTTCTGGGCAATAAACTGATGTGATGTCCACTAATGTGTTCTTACATTTGTATGAATGGACATTTATATTTTCATGTGTTTAACAATTCTTTTAGGAAGGAGGCGATACTATTGTTTACTATTCATGTTGTGGTGTCTTGCCAAGAAAATATACCCGCTGTGCTGTTTTTAAACAGTAGAAAGAAGAGACTTCAGTTTAATGTGGACGCTTCGCCTTGATAGCTAAGGGTTTATAGCTGAGGGTAACTTCTTACTGTCAAGTCAGTTCTTGTCATTTGAGTCTAGACGAGACCTTTGTTTTAATGAAATAAATAGCTTTCCGGGGTTTAAGTATGTAAGTATGGTGTAATTAATTAAATAGCTGATGGCTAAAGGTAGTTTTGGCCAGACATCCAACCTTTTTACTTTGAGAGATCAGCTGAATCCTATTAAAATTATGTAAGGTTTTGATCCTTTTACATGTATTTATAGGAAGTGCTTGTTTGTTGGTGCAATCTTTGTTCAAATCTTTCAGTTTTTTTCATTTGAATATTGTATCAGAAATATGACGCATAGTTTCAGTCACAAAGTATCAGTTGTATAATTTCATTATTGTACGATAGCCAAAAATATACATGCATGCATTATACATTATCTGACACTGCTCATTTTGGACGTCCACCATAAGTGCTCAGTATATTGACTGATTTCTGTCTTTTGTTTTTTTGAGTTTCTGGATTTTTTTTTTTTTTTTTTGAACACAAAGTCACGTTCACAGACTTCCTCTCCCAGTCAGCCAGGATTAACCTTCACACTAAGGCTCTAAAATGTGTGAGTGCATTCTGGAAGTGCCAACCAGTGTGTGTGTGTGAGTGTGTGTGTGTGTGTGTGAGTGTGTGTGTGTTTGTGCTGTGTGTAGGCGGGTGGCACAACAGGGAAACACATGCCAGCAATCCCCAAATCATCATCAGGTGCGGTGGCAGTGAAGCAGCTCCTGTGGCTTTTTCCTGAGAACATGTTGTTCTGCTTCAAAACGGGATAAACGCAGTCTGACATTTGCTCCACACCAGTATGCTCCCATTTTATAACAAATTTATATTCATCCAGCCTGCAGATATATCTTGAATCTAACAAATATAAACACATTTTTCAGGAATACCACAGCTTACACATCCTGCTGTGAAAAATGCTGCCTGATACATCAACAAATCCTAAACTCATGAAGGTTATAATGTTGAGTATTGTGTTGTATTGTGCTGTTATATAGGTCACATAAATCACAAAACAATAAAATAAGAACACACAAGAAGGGAAACTCAATTTAAGTCATCAAAACAGCAAACAGCACACGAAAACGTCTGAGAACAGAAACTTCTCATCGCTCTGTGGATGTTTGCTCTGAGGAAGACAAGCACCGTATTCTAATCTGCACTGAATAAGCACACCAAAATAACAAACAGTAACTAAAATAAACAAAACGAAATGCAGCCACACAAAAAAAATCAGACAGCGGATACAATGTGTGTGTGTGTGTGTGTAATCAATGTAAAAACATGCATACAGTCTATACATGTAAACTTTGCTTCATTTCAGAGACTTTAAGAACTGCTGATCATTCTTCACCATTTAAATAACATTATTATGATTACATGAATCTAGATAAATATGTACCAATACCAAGCAGGTATAATTAGTAAGCCTGACTGTTATATTTGCCCACATGAATCTTGCTAGTGTCATCCTGAGCCAATTCTTCCCTTTTTCTTTGAAGCAAGTGTTGTTATTTCAAATAGTAAAACTATTACACAATTAAATGCGGCCTGTCACATTTTATCTGGTATAATATCAGTTCAGTTACAAATGGGTATTTGTAGTAAATGGATGGATGGATATTTTTAGTTATCTCACAAAGACACCTTCACATCATCATGCCCAGTAATGCAAGCTCAGCCCAGCCCAGTGACGGCTGAAGAAAAGTCCTCTTGTGCAACCAGAGCCGAGTGAGGCGACATCTGAAGATGTGTGATTTTATCTGTCGCTGTACTTCTGCTAAAGGAGGGTGATCGTGTGAAGCACAACACATTCACACTAAAGAAATCAGGATGACTGTGCTTTAAAATGTCCTCGTTCGATCCACATGTCAGCACCCGTCTAGTCATACCTGGTCTACGGAATAACAAGAAGATTAGCTGATGTGACTAAGCCTCCCGCTTGCCACATTTGAAGCCTGAGGAAGTGGTTTGAGAGCTCACACTCTTTGGATAATGTCTCATGGAAATTTAAACAGAAACCCTCCAGTTACAAGCACTAACCTAACTACTACCAACTACTTGTATTTAAAGCAGATAATTAAATCTAATAATGACATTTACGATATTTATCACCGACAGGATGTGAGTTTGCTTATATTATTTCAGTTTATTTTATTGTTTTAGTTTAGTTTAGTTTTTGGATGCAGGATTTGCACTTGTATATTAAGGTATTCGTACTTTTACTTAAGTAAGAGATCTGTGTACTTCTGCCACTTCCAAACAAATATTAATAGCTGCCGTGCTTTTTGTAGAAAATTTATTTTTTACCTGAGAGAACTTTGACATCTCGTGATGATCGTCATTTGTTTGCCAAAGTCTTCACACACTCCTTTAACCCCTCATAAAGTTTTGTAAGTTTGACAAATGGCATCAATCACTTGCATATAAAGTCAATACGCTATATAGACAAAAGTATTGGGACACCTGACCATTACACCAGCAGACTTTTTGACATCACATACTAACTTTGCAGCTTTTTTGCAGCATGTTTTTCTCATATGCGAGGTCCAATGTTTCATGTTTTGACTGCATTTCCAAATCTCATAACCACATTATTCTCACTTATTTTGCCAAGACAAATTGTTTCCGACTATCGAGTACCCTCCCCCACACACACACACACACACACACACACACTCTCTCAGACCAAACTCAGGCCGATAGTAACCTGAGGCTCAGTTTAATTGCACATGGTTAGCATACTATTCTGCCTTTGTGTTCAAACATGATGTGTTTAGGCTCTGAGGGCATAACTGAAGCACTGAGGAAGCTGGTCTGAGTACAACAGGAAAAGGAGGTGACTTCCTGTCCAGTGTTGTTGTGGACACACTTCTGAGAAGACAGGCAGGAAGGGAAATACCCTCAGAAGTCTAAAAGCAGTCTTCCAACGTAAAGTAAGCCCACACAGTCAGCAGTTACTAAACATGAATATGTGAATGACTGCTGCTTATTTGGGATAGTGCAAAGCTTCAGTTGTGAAAGGAAGTTTCATCATCATCGCCCCTCGACCTCAGAGAGCTTCATCATGACAGACACAGTGACCAGCTGGTGACATGATGGAACATTTAACAACTACAGCGTTTGATCAGGAGTTGGAAAAACAAGAGTGAATATTACATCAGGTTGCAAAAACGCAACTTTAGATTAATGACAGTGTGGCTGCGCTCAAAATTCACCATTATCAACTTTAAAAGACAATACATTTAAAGTTAAACATTAAAGTTAAAAGCTAAAAGTTTTAATTTTGGACACCTGAGGACAGCACTGCAAGCTGTAAACACAACTTTACTAAAGTATATTATCAAGTTGTTATGGTGAACCTGTTAGCCAACAAATCCCTGGATAGGCATCCACGAGCAACACTGTCATTGACGTGAAGTTGTGCTTGGGTCCACATGTCCAAGTCCAACACTGACTTGCTGTTCTCTGAGGGAGACGTCTGGTTCTTTAGCCGTCAAATGCCCCGCTATGTCCACCGGCTAGTCTCTAACTGTGTCTGTCTGACGTCTGGTGCTGAAAAACACTGTGAGAGCACTGAGGAGAACCACAATAAAGTAAAGCCGAAGGCCGTAAGACCAAATTAATGAGCCTAGAAGACACTGAAATGCTGCGTGGAGCCGAGAGGAGCCGGTGATTCTCCTGTGAGCTCATCAATACGACTCTCCTCTCGTGTTCTACATCTGTTGTACGTTTAAACTACTGATTTGGGCAGCTTTAAAGAAACGAAAACTTGGCTCAAGTGTAATTTTTAAGATGGACTATAGACTATTGTATTCTGCATTGGAGCAACCTGAGTATTTGAGTATTGAGTATTTGAATTCTGAATGCAGGACTTTTTCTTGTAATTCCGCACTGTGGCGTTGAGTAACTAACAGATCTGAATACTTTAACCGCCACCCAGCCAAATCTGAAAACGGACTTTCAGTTTTATGTGTTAATAAATGCTGAGAAACAGTCCGCAAAAGGAAACGAATCCCCCTTAAAATGGACGAATGTGTAATGAAGTGAGTTTAAGTGAGTCAAGTCGACGGGTCATTCGGCAGGTGAGCTGCTGGAGGAGATCAGCACTAACCTGAGGCGCTCCTCCTCTTTCTTACGTAGCCTCATGTCCCTCTGCACCACCTGCAGCACATGCTCCGCCTCGTGGTCCGTTAGGCCAGACAGATCTAACTTACGACCCATCGCTGACACGCCGACCCCTCTCTGACCAATCAATCAGCTCGTTTTTATCATCTGAACAAAAAGAAAACAAAATCATACAGTACATCAAGAAAATGACAACACCAGTCAGAGCAGAGAGTGAGTTTCTGTCTTCCATTCGAAGTGCTTCCCATCAGAGATTTAAACAGCCTCGAGGTGGCGCCAACAGGTACATGAGGTGACGGGTTTAAACTGGCCTCCAGCTCCTCCTTTGCTCCCTGTGTTCTCGAGATGGTTTGGGTGAAAAGTGACACTGATGTGTGGAGTTAACCAGTGCACTCATGATTTATTCTGTATTGACTGTCCTCTATTGTTACTGACAGTTGTGTCTGTAAGCCCGTAATGCTCCTTTACCAGGACTTACAACTATACTCTAAGTTGCCAGTTTATTAGTTACAATTTGATTAAACTACTGCAGGCTTGCAGCCACCTTGAAGGTCATAACGTTAATTTTTTGCCAAAACTGTTTCAAAAAAGTATTGATTCAACCTCAGTGAAGATGTAGTCCATGGTGCTGACATCTTTGGACAATGTGGTTCAAAAGCACCACAAACCAAACCACCATCAGTGTACATCTACCTTTAAAACACATATTTCGCTGCTGTATACCTTTCTAAACCAGTGCAGGTATGTTTGACTAGTAACTATCACTGAAACCTTCAATATTATCTTTTCATTTACATTTGATCTGTTAACTAATCCTGACTAACTGGCAGGATTCCGTTCTATGAACCACACGTGTTGTTGAATAAACACTGGAAACACTATTACTATATTAAATGCATTTTAACCTGTCAGGTCATACACATGCAGTGAATACAAGTGCTCCCAAAGGCCTGCAGGGCCATTTTGACGTCCTACAAGCCACTTACACGTGTAAATCAGCGGTATTAACACCAAGCAGGACTGGGCCTTTCTGCATTAGCATTCCTGAAGAGCAAATCTCTCTCTCACACACTCTCTTTCTCTCTCTTTCAGTTACACATGAAGTTTAGGTCCATTTTTCTGTGACAGCACATCACGGAGTCCATCCTGTAGATGCGATTTCCTTAC
Organism: Scatophagus argus; assembly: GCF_020382885.2. NCBI lineage: Eukaryota > Metazoa > Chordata > Actinopteri > Scatophagidae > Scatophagus > Scatophagus argus. The sequence continues at coordinate 7,048,708 of NC_058505.1, read as the reverse complement.
ACGGATCAGCAGCCGTAGTGGACAGCTGTAAAGGATCCATGAAACATAACATCAACAATCTGTAAATATCTTTTTTTTTTCTTTTTTAATGGGCTTTTAATTTTGTTCTAACATTCATAAAAACTCACCGAGCTCCGGGTGTGTTGGTCTCGATAGGCGAAACTGACCACCAGTGCGCCTTCACAGTCCTGCAAAGGGGAAAAAAAACCCAAATCCGCTTCTCCCCCTGTGAGTCCAGTGCGAGCCGTTGTCAAAAATCTGTTAAAATGCGAAGTCGTAAAGAGTCGAATTAAACATTAAATCCTGTGTCAACTGTTGAGTAGAAGTTTCACTGCAAGTCTGACCCGCGCAGGCAGCCCCGGTTTCTGAAAAGCAAATCAGGATCAAGCCTGATCAGGATCTACTTCCAGTGTTTCTCCGCAGGACGCGACGAATCAGGCGACATGGAAGAAATGAAGTTTGCCCAAAACATACAAAATAATTATACACCACACAAAAGATGAATTCCGTTTGATCAGTGTGAGTGTGTTTAAAAAATGAAAACATGCGCTGTAGTCTAGTCTTTAGTGCAGCTTTTTTAGACTTAGTTTATATGAAAATGTTAGAGGTCTTGTTTCAGAGTAGGACTCACATGCAGGCTCACAGTCCAGGTTGAGGATGAAATTAAATTTACTTGCTTTGACCTGCATAACAGGATAAATGCTGGAGGGAGCCTGGGCTGATGGGGGAAAGAGGAGCAGGTGACTGACCCAGTTCGCTTGGACATTTTTTAAATTGTTTTTTTTGTGTTTGTGTGTGTTTTGTATTTCCTTATGAAACTTCTCCTTTCTTATGAAGCTTCAGGTTTAACTGCAGACCTCCACCCCAGCAGTCGGGGTTAAGAGTAAGAGCTGCTTCTTGTTGAGTGTGTGTCAACCTCTATGCGGTTTTTACAGCTGACCATGACTGAGAGGAATCCTGGGAAAAAGTGAATTGCAGTGATGACACACACAAAAGTTAATATTTCAGGAAATTCTGGACAAATGTTGTCATTGTTCTGAGGTCACACAGCTATTTTTAATCATTTTCAGTAAGTGTGTGTTTGTGTGTGGGTGTGTGAAATGCTCAAATAATTTATACATCATATTTAGGCATTGCTTAATTGTGAAATTGTGGACTGTACATTTTCTGTGCGCAAGCTGGTCAGCTTAGCCTCAGCTCAGTTTAAGGATCAAGGATCAAGGAACTTTTATTGTCATACCAGCTCACATTTATATGCTTATGGTATGAAATTAGGACTCAGGTCCCGGGAGCAATAAGTAGAATATAAACAAAAAAGAAAAGTTGAATAAAAATATAGAAATATAAGTGCATACAACCACAAAAAAAAAGAAATTTTAAAGGTCAATTCATGCAGATTTGTGACATTCACTATTTGGTATTTTCTCGTCATGACTGTTATCTGTAATTTTTGCTACAACCCCAATACAACGTAGGTGAGTGGAATTGTGTCTGTGGTGCCCACAGCTTCTAAAATAGTCAAGGCAGTGGCTTCTTGGTAATGTGAGCTCACAGAACATCTTCCTGTTGCTTCCTTCCTGTTTATATGGAGGTGTTTGATTCGCAGTGGGGAGGCCTATATTAAGGCCTGTGAGTCTCACAGCTGTATCAAACTCTTCAGCTCATCAGCCATGGACAAAAGTCTGCTGCTGGTCCTGTCTTGTCTGCAGGCTTTCCTGCTCATCACGGCCTTCACTTCTACTGATGCGGCCGCTCTGGAGAAGTTAGGGATGACATTTGGTCGCCAACATCCGCGTCCTTTTCAGTTTCCGGTGAGAATATCCACTGCTGGAGCTTTTCTTGTGTTATAAGAACATTTTTGATTCACAGTGTGTTTTCTCATTGGGCTGTTATGTTAATTCAGAGTTAAAGATAAGAGAGTCAATGTGTGCTGTATGGTGAACAGTAGAAAAAGGTGGTTAACTTGTGCATAATGCAGTGTTTATTCTCATTTTATTATAAAAGCAAAGAGAAGCTAGACAAAGGACAACATTCAAACCCAAAGGATGGATCAAAATACGTCCCCCAGGATGTACGAAAAGACCTGGAGGGTGTGGACCTTTAACGGTAAACTTATTTTACTTGTTTCTTTTCTGTCTGTCTCAGTGTGTTCACGCAGAAGCCTCAGTTAAAATTTACACACTACAGAAATTATCTTAATTTGGTCATGGCTGAAGAGGTGGATGCCAGTCGGTGCAAGTTGTTGTGAAGTACACAATGTATTCTCTTTCTCACTTTATCAGATGGCTTGAATTTGAAACTGACCGCTGCCTTCAGGACATGAGCATCCCAGACCTCATCAATCATAGCCCCACCAAGAACACATCCCATCTGCATAAAATCATATTCTGCAAACGTGTTGTATATGTATATATTTTAAACATGATGACAAATTTGGTTGAGATATAAAAATTGGTAAGGTATTTAAATATTTATTTCATTATTTAATACAAAAATTTTAAGTACTATTAATTTAAGTAACCCCTTCCATTTTTTCTACTCGAATGTTGTACAATCATACACCAGCTGGAATATAACAGGGATTTTACTGTAGAGAGTCTACTGTTACGATTTGTACTTTACATCTTTGTATTGGTACATTTACTTAAGTAAAAGATTTGAGTTCTTATTCTGGCACTGGATGTGATCATTTATTCCAACTGCTGCACAAAACCACTGTAGAAAGGGAAACAATTTGAATTGTCACAGTGATTGATTGTTCTTTCTTTCTGGACCAAAGCAGATGCTAACTGCAGATCTTCTGTTCATGTTTGTAAGGGAGCTTTTTTTTCTTTCTTTTTTCTTCCTTTTTTGTTGGTTTTCTTCTGTCTTATATCTTTTTATATTCTCATGAATGTTATGAACTGCAGTGTAGTCTGTCCCCAGCTCTTAATGGAACAGACATAAATACAAATAGGAGTTGGACAAATGTAAGAAATGCATCAATTTCAGTTCTGTATTATTTTCAATAAGCTACTGTAAAAGCTGTTTGTAGGAGGTACCGAATAATGTCATCAGTAGAATGGGCCCTGAGCACAGACATATAAAATGGACGCCAATCCCTCCTTTTAGTGAAAATTACCATGCAGGATTAAAGCAGATGTCCTCCTGATAAATCCTGAGTTCCATCAAAGTGGTCCCCCTCTGTCCTGTAGACTTTATAACTCCAGTTTTTAGCTATGTTGCTTAACAACATAGTATGCAACATCCATCCATCCATCCATTTTCTATACCGCTTATCCTTCAGGGTCGTGGGGGGGCTGGAGCCTATCCCTATCTCGCTACGGGCGAAGGGCGGGGTACATCCTGGACTGGTTGCCAGTCAATCGCAGGGCCAACACACAAAGACAGACAACCACACGCTCTCACACTCACACCTATAATATAAACAAAATATTAATTGTATTTATATTATATATAATTATAAATATATATAATTGTATGCACTAATATCAAAATATATTCTCCCTGTATTTAGTGTGCAGTGGTGTCTGATGTGTGGAAACGCTGCCCTCTGCCTGTGTTAGTTCTTATTATCACAGTACTTTATTGTGTTGGCACGTTTCTGACAGTCAGCCTTTGTGCAGCACTGTGTAACCTCCATTAACAGTTTGTTGTCTGTCTGTCATAGGATGTAGGCCTGTGTGTCTGTATATGCTGCACACAATAGAAGTGGTTGTCAGTGCAATATCCTTAATTTCATGTCCTTCATACCCTCTCTCAAAGTCTAATATAAGCTTTAGTCACCACCGTCATGGGTGGAAAATCTTCCTGAACGCTGAGTGTAAAATAAAGATGGACGAAATGTCAGCTCCTTAAAAGTGAAGCCAAACCAGCTCGATAGCCCCCTGGTGGTAGCCTCGGGTATGAATCATCAATTCCTTCAGCTTCATTTTAGCAGATGGGACCTGACCCAAAATGAAAACCCAAAGCACACATCAAATAAGTTTTCCCAAACATGGTCTCTGTCCTTATCACACTGCTGTATGTTCAAATGTTGATTTTTCTGGTAAGTTTGGTTTTAATGAGTTATTTGATATTGTATGATATATTGATATTGTATATGTGAAATGGGAACTCAATCATGACTGCACAGACTTAATCGATGCGCAAGATAACAGGATCTTGAAACTGAGGCACCTAAATGGAAATCAGTCATTAAGTTATTAATTTATTTCTTACACCTGTGTTTTTCCCCCAAAATGTCTTCTCTGAGACCTTTCAAAATAATAACAGTGATTCTTACTATAGTTAATGAGTAAATTTCACTGATATTTAAAAAAAAAGGAAAAAAAGGTTTAGCAAATCAGTTGAAGAAAATTCATTAATTTTTTGTGTGAGTGTGCAAATATTGCATCAAATGTGGTAAGAGGGACTGTGAAAGAGACAACCTGGAGTAAGTTCTGTTTTATAGTAATTTCTCTATGCTGTTTTGTCATTTTTGTGAAGTTTTTTAGGAAGTGATTGGTGGTGCAATAGCTCCCAGCATTTTACCATGTGGTCAAATCACTGAGAAAGTGCAGATACACTGCAGATATTATTGGATATTATTTAGATCAATTTTATTGCTCAAGGGGAATGTTGGGTTCTCTGTATTACAACCTAATTAAAAAAAAGAGTTTGGTTTAGACCTGCTCTAATTGGAAAGTGTCATGAGATAACGTTTGTTGTGAATTGGCGCTATATAAATAAACTGAACTGAATTGAATTGAATGATTTGTATAGCCCAGTATCAGACATCACAAATTTGCCTCAAGAAATTGAGTATGAAACCCACTCCATTTCAGATAAGGAAAAACTCTTTAATGGTGAAAAAAATATGAAAGAAACCTCAGATTTAAGGTTTAATAGATTAACTCGACCTCCCAGACAGATGACTTTGACAGGTACAAGGCCTGAACCTGATTCAAAGAAGAAGCAACTAACTGAAAGTCAAGACAGAAAGATGAGTTTTAAGTTTTGATTTAAAGGCCTCAGCAGAGTTACATTGCCTGGTTATTTCAGAGTAAGGGTACACGATAGAAAAAGACCCCACAGCCACCTGACTTCTTTTTACCTGTGGGAACAGAACAAAGCCCTGCTGACTGACAGCAGTATAGAATATGAGGTTTAAGGAGGTTTGACAGGTGTGCATAACCATAACCATTTACAAGACTGTAATCTGACTTGAATAGGAAGCCAATGACTAGAAGCTAAAATTGGTGTAACATGGTCAGAAATTCTGGCAGCATGCCTGAGAACAAAAGTAAAACAACAATTGAGTCTGGATGAAGGAAATGTGGAGAAGTCCAAACAGGACACCAACAGAGAGTCGGGAGTCTTTGAGTTGTATTTTTTATCTTTATGTGTATGTGACACTTGTTTATGAAATGTGCTATACAAATGAAGTTTTACATCATCGAGCTGATGATCTAAACTTCTCCAGTCGTTGCTTCCTCTTTGTCCACATGCAAGTGTCTGGTTGGCTGTCAGTATATTAAGACCTGTGTGTTTCAAACTCTTGAGTGTGTCAGCCATGGACAGAAGTCTGCTGCTGGTCCTGTTGTGTCTGCAGGTTTTCCTGTTCATCACGGCCTTCGCTTCTACTGATGCGGCCGCTCTTTTAAAACCGTCTCCTGATCTGGTAAGAAGATCCACTGCTGGTCACTGACTGAAGACAAGTGGTTTACTATGTGTATTAAGGCTTTCTTTGTTCTAGGAAAAAACTGTAGGAAGAGGATTACGGTCTAAGAATTTGCTCAAATGTTGGAGAAGACCAGGGGGATGTAGCTCTTTCAAAGTACCGGTAAGTTTGCTTTACTTTGAGTGAAATTTTGACATCTCAGTGTGCTCTTAATTGAGAATGTAGATGACAGTTGTTCTATTAGTATTACTATTATTAGTATTACTAGTAGTATTGTTCTTAACTTAAAGTACATCTCTCTTTTTCTGTTTCTCTCCAACTGTTTAGCCCCGGCCAGCTGCTGTAAAACCCAGGCTTGGCTGTGGGTCAAGACCAGGGGGATGTAGCTCTTTAAGAGTTAAGGTAAGTTTGCTTTACTGAACTGCCCACATCACTGTTGGTTGGTCTTAGTTTGTTGTTCTTTAACATACAGTACATCTCTCTCTTTCTATTTCTCTCCAACTGTTTAGCCAAAAAAACTGGGGCTCACCAAAGGTTAGCGTGAATCTTGATGGAGTCAATCTACAGGACGGAAGCATCCAGTTTCATTGGTGCAAATGAACAACAGAAGCTCAAAATGGCATTTCCATTGTTTTAGGAGTAGAAATTGCTGTAATGATTATGAAGTTGGAAATAATTTGTGTACTTACAAAATAAAAGATTTCAAATCAGATATTGTGTGGTTTTCTGCTTGGCACATGGACAAAATCTTCCATAGCAGAAGACTTTTATTTCCTGTGCCACTATTAGCACATCTAGTTGATGTCATCAGCTTCTGTCTCAAGTTAAACAACATGTTTCCGCATTTTACCACCATACTGGTCATTTAACTAGTAAAGAAAGTGAAAAATATTTTCTTTTTGAGGCCTCTGAGCCATTTATGCAAAATCAAAAACCTAAATACTGAATATTTGATCTGACAGTCAGATTCTTGGTATTTCAGTTTTGATATAAAAAGTTAGTTATTTTGACATTACACAGACTGTAGTGAAGCAAGAAGTGTTGCTCCATCTTCACTTCTGTAAGTGTGTCCTCTGACTAATCTATGGTGAAGCTGTGGCTGCCCAGTCTGCTTTTGGCCACCAGGTTGTCAAAACACCTGAGAGAGAACATTTCTCTTGATCCACCTGTGACAGTCTCCTGCAGTTATATCCAGACATCCAGCACTCATTGTGCCCAACATCTGATCATGTGACTGGTGCTCACAAACTTTCCACATCCACTAGGAAAATAATTCCTTGATGAGATTTAGGAATGAAAGGTGGAAGGAAAAGTGACATCAATTAAGAACTGGATTCTGCCTCACTTCCATCCCCAGACACGTGTCTTGACATGAGGTCATGTAGAAATAAAGATCAACGCTCAGTGTTGTGTGTCCCTATTTGCAAATTAAGAAGTTTGATTTTTCAGTTCCTTTTCACTAATGAAGGCCACACCATATTGTAGTTTGAAAGAATTTTATTTGGTATAGTTAAAGATTTGGGATGGTAGGATGACAGTTGTGTTCGGATAGATGAATAAGGTCAAGGGGAAGGGATGAAGAGGGTGGAAAGAGAGTCATGGGAATGAGTGGGAGCCTGAAGGAGTAGCTGCGACAGGACTGTTAAGGAAACCAGGGACTGAGACTCAGGGTGGAGCCGCATCTCGATGAGCATACCGGCTCATCATTCCCTGGGCTGGGCTCCTTTAACAGAAACCGAATAAAAGTGGTTAGACCCACCTATATAAGACTGTCCAGATGACTGGATGAGTGAAGTGCAGGTGGTTGAATTAGTAGGGTGCAGGTGGTAGATTAGTCATGGAAGATGGCGTGGTCTTGTTCCTGAACTTTCATGATAGTAACTTCATTTAGTTGTGGCTATAGCAGAATTGATCAAATTGTGGAAATTGTGTTGGTCACAGAATGCATTTAGTCCTCACTGACTCCTGCTGTGCTCACAGTGTGAAGAGTTTGGATAAAGTGAACTCCTATAGAGGAATGTGGCTATCGCTGTAATAAAATATTCCCTCTTTGGTTAAAATTTGGCTGGGGCCGACCCTTAACTCTTTTGTTTGTCTCTCAGAAGGATTTCATACAACCTCTCTAACCTCCTGACAATAAAAACAAGGACTGGGTTTCTTCCACGCTCAGGCAAAACAGTGTTTGAAAATGTATACTGTTCTTATTGTTTTTAGAGACGTTCTGCAGGTAAAGCAACAATTTCAGACGCTGCTGTTGCGGCGTGAAATGAAAATGCTGTGAAATTTGCTGTTGTGGGACACTGTCTGGACAAATGCGTCAAACTACATAGAAAATCAGCCATATATCTGTTTGTTGCGCACTGATTTCAAAACAAAGGTGGGTGAAATTATGTCTTGATGTTTCATCATTTCAGTGTTTCTTCCTCATCATTTTACAGTGAAAGCATTTACTGGTGTAAGATCCTCAGCTCAATACCTGATCAAAACAATGCATGTGCAGAGACAGAAACCACAGACTGGATATATAAAACTCAAACACGGCCAAATACAGCGTGGCAGAAGGCGTTATTGATATTTAAGAGTAGTGAATATGTTATAGTCTATATACATCAGCCAATCATTTTAATTAAGTTTATATATGGACATCTCGTATTACAAGTAAAAGTTTTACATAACTGACCTGATGATG